>NC_086101.1:12026133-12711550 GCF_963921235.1 Mobula hypostoma | reverse complement strand
CTGTAAGCACCCCTAATTTATTAGGTGTTCTTCTGCTGATTCCAATTTCTTTTGCTGGTATTACCACCCCAAACCCTGTCACTCCTGTTTCAGGTTCCTTCGCACCATCCATATAAATGTGAATATAATCACTATACTTTTCCATCACATGACAGTTAAATGCATTTACCAAATCAGTTTCATATTTTCCTTTCCTTTTTACCTCTAGCAAATGTCAGTCTATGTCAGGCCATGGAGCTACAATCGGATAAACTACTGAAGGACTTATCCTTAGATCAAACACTCCACATTCTTTCGCAATATCATTCCCTACCCGACTTAAGTTATCCCTCTGAAACCTCCCATTTTCCCAGCACTCCTGCAACACTCCTTTAGTAGGGTGAGAATCATTGTGTCCCTGCAAATTCGCCCAGTAGTTTGCCATCAATTGCATCCTTCTTAGTTCCAAAGGCATTACTCCCATTTCTACCTGTAGGGCTGACACTGGTGACATTTTAAAAGCCCCACTGCACACTCTCAAAGCCTGTGACTGAATCACGTCCAGTTTCCTTATAAGAGACCTAGCTGCTGATCCATATGCTATATTTCCATAGTCCAACACAGATCTTAATAAAGCTACATACATTCTCTTCAAAGCTGAACAACTTGCTCCCCATTCCCTACCAGTCAAACATCTCATCATATTTATTACTTTTTTACATTTCTCCTCAACTTTCCTGATATGGTCTGCCCATGTTAATCGTGAATCAAATACAACTCCCAGAAATTTTCTAATTCAATCCCATACATCTTTAACATCTTTAACTTCTTCCCTACCTCAATTCTTTTCCTGGCAAAAAATACAGTTTGAGTTTTTTCTACCGAAAATCTACATCCCCAATCATAACCCCCTCCACCACTTCATCAATTGCTCCTTGTAGTTTTCTGATTATATGGTCCATGTTCCTGCCTCTTTTCCACAAGGTCCCATCATCCGCAAACAGTGACCTACCTATATCCACTGGTACCTTTGTGAAGACATCATTGATCATAATGATGAAAAGTATCGGGCTAATCACACTACCTTGAGGTGTGCCATTTTCCACTATGTACTGTTTTGATAATTCTGATCCAATCTGAACTTGAATTTTTCTACCAAACAAAAAATCTTTAATCCAATTAAAAACTCTCCCACCAACCCCCGTCTTATGCAGTTTAATTAATAATCCTTCCTTCCACATCATATCATAGGCTTTTTCAATGTCAAAGAACACTGCCACTACTGACTCTCTATTTGCCTGGGCCTTCCTTATTTCAGTCTCTAACATAATCACTGAGTCCATGGAATTCCTTCCCTTTCTAAAACCACTCTGATAACTTGCCAGCATTCCCCTTTTCTCAAGCTCATACGATAACCTTCCTGTTATCATCCTTTCCATTATCTTACATATATTTGATGTTAATGCAACTGGTTGTGGGTTTTGATAGATCCTTGCTGGGCTTCCTTATTGGAATTACTACTGCTTCTTTCCATGCACTTGGTAATCTTCCCTCCTCCCACACTCTGTTATAAAAATGCAGCAACTTCAAGAGCGCTCCTTCTCCTAGATTTTGTTTAGCATCACAGAGCATATCAGATCTTTCCCTGGGGAGGTTGGTCTCGACCTCTCACGGGAGCTCCTTTTATTAGTTCACCATAAGCAAATTAGGAATAGGAAAGTGAAGGATTTCTATTGGTTCCTGGCTCCTGTTTTGTCAGTTGGGAAACAATTGGTGCCAGTTGGCCAATCAGGGTCAACAAGGACTCAGGGTCAATGAATTTTTTTTTTCTATTTAAATAACTTTATTTTGTAATATTTTTGAATAAAGTATATTTTTGGGGAAAAAAAATTTAATTATTCAGTGGAATTTTCTAGCACAAGGTGCAGTTTATCTTGCACTATTATCCAGAACTAACAGGTGCTTACACGTCTTCCTATGAATCGTAGTTTTTTAAAGACTATATAGTTAATTTAGTAATTCAAGCATCAATCTCTAACAGCTGGCCTTTCTTAACTGTGTTTTGCTTTGATCTAACAGTTATAGCATTTTTTTTCTCATCTATTTCCATTCACCTGGTTCAATATACATCTCCACACAGATGAGCTGCAACATACAAACCTCTAGCTCCTTCTATCTGGCAGAAGTTTAAAAGACAGTCTTTCTTTTTAATCACTTTTCCCTCTAAGCTGCGCAGATGCTGGGCCGCATAGTAACTGAAATTCTCCCGCATACATAGACTTTGTTGCTGCACAGCTGGAATTGGACGCTGCTAGAACAATTTTAAGAAACATGAAAGATTTTCTTTATTGTACTTAATTTCATTATGCCCTACATATTAAATAAATAAAACTAAAATATGCGATCTTTCAGTCTTCATTCTAAATATTCAGAGTATGCATATTATAAAAAAATACAAAGGCTGAACCAAAGTATGTATGTAGAATATAAACTCTGTGATTCATCTTCTCCAAATAGCCATAAAATACAGAAAACCATAGAAGCAGTTGAAAGAAAGACATTAATTCTCCTCCACACGAAAGAAAAAGAAACACAAACTCGCAAACACCAAACCACCCCAACCCCTCCCTCGCACAAAGACTAACAGATCACCCACATGGAGAAACAACAACAACAAAAAACCCCAAACCCCCAGCCTGCCAAGCGAGGGCATTGACTTGAATAGCAGCCCCAGCGAGGGCAGCGACTCGAACCAGCAGCTGCTCCAAGGGGCAGCAAGTCTGTCCATGCCATTTTCAGGCTGTGTACAAAATTCCTGCTCAGACAATGGTTGGTCCATGCAGCTGTGTAAAAAATAAAATCACTGGAACATTGTTGTAGACAGCCCCCTTGTTCGCTCCACCTCCACCACTTCTCTTCAATTTAAAACAGCTTTGATTTCAAACCCTTCCTCCTTCCGATGAAAGAAATCAACCTAATTTTTATGTCTCCACAAATATGGTCTGACCTGCTCCATATTCTCAGCATTTTTGGATCTTCCAGCTTCTGCAGATTTTATTTTTGTTCATTAGTTGTATTGGTTTGCTTCACTATCACAAAGCCAAGTACTAAAAATTTTTCAATTTCCTGTGGACATTAGTATTCCATCTCAGAATCAGAATCAGGTTTAATATCACGGGCATGTGTTGTGTTTTTTTTTGTTTCTCAGCAGTACATTGCAATACATAAAAACTATAAATTACAGTTATTTTATATATATAATTAATTAATTAGTTAAGTAGTGCAAAAAGAGAGGGGTGTGTACATACATCTATTGATGCTTCTGGACACATCTTCAGTGATGTTCCTGGAATCATCGGGTGTTTCGGGTCTTTCAACATCATACAACCTCCTCCAGGTGACCCAGCCGGGGCTGATCAGACCCCAGCTTGTGTTCAGATGGCTACTTATGACTCCATGGCTCCCCTCTTTTGAGCCACAGCCATCTTGAGGCCCTCTCTGCCACATTGGTGGTTCTGCGGATGGCTCTCTTCTTCCTCTCTCCCTCGATACCCAAAATGCTGAAAGCTCTAACTAAAGAATGGGCTACAAATCCCCTAGAATCAACCTCCACTGGGACAATAATTGTTGTCATGGCTTGCAGCTTCCTATCAACCCCTCCCTTCGCTGCTGCCTCCAGAATTTGGTTAACATCTTCATCAAACTGCTTCCACTGTGAAGTCATGTTAGCTGCAGGCCATTTGATCCGCCTCCTGTTAGACTTCATGTTAGAGGGATTAGTTTGCAACACTTGGAGGTTCCGGACGCTATGGGGTGACTCCGGGCCTAGCCCCTCCTTTGGCTCACCAGGTTGGATTTCTGCGCGTTGTGCTGCTCCTGCTCCCGCCAAACACTTCGAGGAGAAAATATTGAGGTAATGTTCAATGGTGTATTTATTGTCCATTCAGAGATCTGATGGCAGAGGGGAAGAAGCTGATGTTGAAACATCTAGTGTATCTTCAGCCTCCGAAGTCTCCTCCTTGACTGTAGCAATGAGAACAAGGCACGTCCTGGGTGACGGGGGTCCTTAATGGATGCCGCCTTTTAGAGGCATCACATTTTGAAGGTGGGGAGGCGAGTGCCCACAATGGAGCTGGTACAGTTTACAACTCTCTGCAGCTTTTTCCGGTCCTGTGCAGTGGCCCCTCCACACCCAACAGTGATGCAACCAGTAAGACTGCTCTCCATGGTTACAGCTGTAGAAATTTGCTATTAAATTATTAAATTATATAGAAAGAACATTATCAAATTGGCCACCTCTTTCGTTATCATTGATTGGTCGAATTAATTCTATTAAAATGAATGTTTTACCTAAATTTACATACCTCTTTCAGGCTTTTCCAGTTTTTATTCCTAAATCCTTTTTTGACTCTCTGGACTCTATTTTATCCTCCTACGTATGGAAAAATAAACATCCTCGATTGAATAAAGTCCATCTCCAGAAAGTTAAAAAGAATAGAGGTTTAGTTTTACCAAATTTTAAGTTTTATTACTGGGCAGCTAATATACGGAATCTCACATTTTAGTTATACTATATTAATCATGAGGACTGTCCCGGGTGGGTTTCTTTAGAAGCTAACTCAGTTAATAAATTTTCTATTATTTCTCTTTTGGGATCGTCACTTCCTTTTTCCTTAAGCAAGATAACTGAAAATGTGGTAGTCAAACATACTTTGAGGATTTGGATACAATTTAGAAAACACTTTGGTTTATTGAGATTCTCCCTTACTAGTCCTATTTTTTAAAATAATCTTTTTAAGCCTTCTATGACTGATGTAGTTTTTAAACAATGGGATGGATTGGGCATTACATGTTTCCAGGATCTGTATGTGGAGGAAGCCTTTCTTCGTTCGAACAATTGTCAACTAAATATAGTTTACCAAAAACCCATTTTTTTGGTACTTACAAATTAGAGATTTTCTGCGATCTCAATTATATACATTTCCTAATAGTCCTGATAAGAACACATTAGGTGAAATTCTTAATATGAAATCATTTTATAATGATATGTTGTTGTAAATGAGAAATGATTCTTTAGACAAAATCAAAAATCTTTGGGAACAAGATTTATAGACTTCAATTTCTGAAGAAACTTGGAATGAGATTTTTAAATTGGTTAATATTTCATCATAAACAACAGGAATTCTGCAGATCCTGGAATTTCAAGCAACACACATCAAAGTTGCTGGTGAACACAGCAGGCCAGGCAGCATCTCTAGGAAGAGGTACAGTCGACGTTTCGGGCCGAGACCCTTCGTCAGGACTAACTGAAGGAAGAGTTAGTAAGAGATTTACACTTTCAAATCTCTTACTAACTCTTCCTTCAGTTAGTCCTGACGAAGGGTCTCGGCCTGAAACTTCGACTGTACCTCTTCCTAGAGATGCTGCCTGGCCTGCTACCTAATATTTCATCGTTATGTGCTCGTCATTCCCTCCTACAATTTAAAGTAGTTTATAGGGCTTATATGACCAAGGATTTCATTTTTATAGGGATATATCCCCCTACTGTGATAGGTGTAACAATGGAGAAGCTTCACTTATTCATATGTTTTGGACGTGTCCAAGTCTTGGAAAATATTGGAAGGAAGTATTCCAAACTCTTTCTGTTCTCTTTAAAGTAAATTTCAAGCCTAATCCTTTGACTGCCCTGTTTGGTAATGTTGGAAGGAAAAATATCATTTTGAAGACATCTGATCTGCCGATTCTGGCTTTTATCTCTCTCAGGACTAGGAGGGAGCTTTTGTTCAAATGAAGGATAATGTTCTGTCTCATCATGCTCAGCGGTTACGGGATGTCACGGCATGCCTAAGTTTAGAAAAGATTCGTTGTTCAATTTCTGAATCTAACCAAGATTTTCAAAATTTGTGGGGGCCATTTTTAAATTATTTTCATAATCTTTGACTTCTCATTAAAGTACAGAAGTTGGTTAATAGCATATTTTATTATCTGATAAGGTTTTTTTTCTTTTTTTTACCCAAACAGCTTCGATTTTGGTAGCGGGTGTAGTTCTTTTTTTTAATAAAATTCTAATATACAAATTAATCTAATCTATATGAATACAGAGTATAAGTAATTGATTAGATTAGATTATGAAGACACACAGTCCTCTTTTATTGTAATTTAGTAACGCATGCATTAAGAAAAGATACAATGTTCCTCCGGTGTGATATCACAGAAACACAAGACAGACCAAGACTGAAAAACTGACAAAACCACATAATTATAACATATAGTTACAACAGTGCAAGCAATACCGTAATTTGATAAAAAGCAGACCATGGGCATGGTAAAAAAAAGTCTCAAAGTCTCTCAAAAGTCCCAATCTCTCATGCAGACGGTTGAAGGGAGAAACTCTCCCTGCCATGAGCTTCCAGCGCCGCAAACTTGACGATGCAGCACCCTGGAAGCACCCGACCACAGCCGACTCTCAGTCCGTCCGAAAACTTCGAGCCTGCGACCAGCCCTGCGACACCGAGCACCGAGGACTATCTCTGCCGAGCGCTTTGACCCCAGCCCTGGCCGCCAGCAACAAGCAAAGCCGAGGATTTGTGGCCTTCCCCTCCGGAGATTCTCGATCGCACAGTAGCAGCGGCAGTGAACCGGACATTTCAGAAGTTTCACCAGGTGTTCCTCCGTGCTTCTCACGGCTGTCTCCATCAAATCAGGATTGTGCACGGCCCCCTATTTAACAAATACGATACCATTTCACCGGAGAGGCTGCACGCACTGCGTCGTGTCACCATCTTCTCCTAATTGATAAGGTATATATAGAGTGGTAAGAATTTACTTTAACAGTTAAGGCCTGAAGTAATAGAATAAGAAATAGAAACGGTAAGTGTCAGCCCAGGGACTGAAGAGGGACTCCCAGAGGTGGGTAGTCCACTCGGGACCTCCAGCTAACCAAGGCCAATGGACAAGAATATGCAAAGAAAGGCTGAAAATTATAAGAAGAGTCAACAACTCCTAGGTGACCCATTGGTTCCCCCAGGTTCACCTGCCAACAAGTTTTGGTTGGAAACAGGGACAGCAGGTACTCTGGAACGCTCTCGAGTGATTTGTGGTGACTGGCCATACGGTGGGTCTTTCAGTCTAAGGAAAATTCAGTACTGGAAACACAAAACAGAAGTTGGGAAAGGAGATCGAAACTGGGACTTAGAATATATGGTGTGGTGTAAACGTAGATGGGAAGAGGCATCAGCCACTTAAAGGTTAAAGCTGAGAAAGCAGAAAACCTGACCCCCTCAGAAGGCTCTATATCCTCCTTATCCGGAACTCCCGATGACGTGGAAATAATAGAGACGGTGTGGGCCTACCTGTGTCGTGACTGCCAGCGGCAGAGCAGCAACAGCTACTGCAACGGGGGCCGGAATCAGAACAGGAGCAACGGTCAAAGCCACGTGACTCCAGAACAGATGCTTCAGCTTGGACAGAAGATGGCTCTGCTAGCAGAACTCGATCAAAGGAGGAAGACGAAGGACCTGCCTACTCCACAAATCGGGGGTTGGGTCGGTATCCCAGGTTATGGTGGGAAATGTGCCCATATTAAAAACCCTGGACCCCAGCTGAGGTAAGAAACATAACTGAAGCCCGCAGAGTGCTACGAAAACCAATGGCTCTCCACAACTGGTTGGTCCAGACCTGTCAAATTTTTAACTGCTTGCCAGGAGAGATTCAGGCACTTTTAAACGTAATGTATGGGACCTCGCGGCAGGGGGTAAGTAGTAGATTTCCGGAGATTTGCAAAGGACCACGAGGGGTCTGGGCCCTCCGGCAGGGCGAAAATGGGATGAGGATGATGGGAATCCCACTGTGGAAAGAGACCAGTGGCTAGAAAAGGCAAAGGATGCTATTCTTGCAGGAGCTAGACTGCACAATGAAATTGGAGAAGTCACTAGCAACAGAAAAAAGAAGAGGTTATTACCAACTTTAATGCGAGATTTAAAGACACCTGGGTGTCCAGTGCGGGAATACCCCTGGCTGGGAATGACCCGCTGGCTGTACTGACCCTCCTGAACTGTCTCCAGCCAGAGGTAACACACTCCTTTAAATTGACCAATTTAGAATGGCAGCATAAAGGATTTATTACATCTTCGGGGGAAGCCTATACAACATGCTTAAGAATTTGTTGCAAGCAGTGCAGTTGCCCAAGCTAATTGCTGCCATTCAGTACGAAGCTCACACTAATGCTTCAGTCCCCAATGCCCCGGGTAATGCAGCCGCTGATACAGCTGCTAACAGGGCCGCCATGGATGAGAGAGCAATGCAAGTGCGATGCACTCCAACAGCTCCTACTTCCGCTTTTCCAATCTGGTTGTGGCTCGGGAAGGGGCTCCAGAAAACGCAGGAGAAATCTGGATCGTAGGGATCCTGAAGGGGTATGGAGTCATTCTGAGAGGCACCCTGTATGTCTGAGAAATTTCCTACATGCCCTTGTACGAGTAAGCCACGGGAAAGGTCATGTAGGGAAATGGAGAATTATATATCAAGTACAGCTGTGGCTCGCACCAGTGGATTGACAATGTAGGCCAGGCAAGTGGAGAGAAGCTGTGAAATAACAGAGGAAAATCACCTGCTAAATTTGATCACTTGCCACTAGCTGAGGCGCCGTTTGCTAATTTACAGATAGATTTTGTACACATGCCTGCTGCTGGGGGTTACCAGTACCTACTAGTAATCGTGGGTATGTTTTCCAAATGGGTAGAAGCCTGTCCATCTAGGAAGGATGATACGGGAACTGTGGTAAAGACCTTGATGAAAGAGATCACTCCCAGGTTTGGGGTGCCATAGACATTTGATAGTGACTGGGGGACTCACTTTACAATTAAACTAACCAAGGGATCGGGCCAAGCGTAAGGCTTTACTTGGGAGTATCATCTCCCATATCAGGCCCAGTCCTCAGTATGAGTAGAAAAAATGAATGGAGTATTAAAAGGTACATTAACTAAAGTATGCCAGGAAACTGGGCTAAAGTACTATGATTTTACATACTCTGAGGAATCAAGTGAATCGGAAATCTAAATTTGGGGCCTCCGTCAGTCAGAGTTGACCATGGGTATTGCGTCTTAGCAGTCTAGATACACAAGCCTGGGTTATACAATATGGAGGGCAACCTGTTGCCCATGTAGCAAGCTCTCCCTCTCCATGTATCAGATCAACCCAAAGGTACAGCAGAGACCAATACAGTTTGGTGCTAGCAGTGTCACAGGAGTTGCCAGTCAACATTGAACTCAATGCAGGACTACCTCAGGGACTCCAGCTCTGGATTTTTCCCTCGGGGTTTACGCCCAAAGCCTTCCCCATGAGCGGGTACAGCCACAAGGCAGCAGAGGTTTGAGATCTGAGCTTTTCTTCTAGATGAGCTGCCAACCACGACCGACGAGCACCATCTGCCCAAAGCGACTGGTTTTAAGGCGCCAGTAACCCACCTTTACCCTTCTTCTATCAGTAGAAACAGTTCTGCCAGGCTTAGTAGCTAAGTCACACGTGAAGGTCAGGAGTTGGACTTGGTTATCAGAGGCTATTGGAGGCACGCGCCATTGGAAGCATTTTATAGGCAGTGGGAGTTGTTCCCATTACCACCCCTGGCTATAACAACCATAAGGAGCCACAACTAAATTGTGGTTAAATTATGCCATTCTAAGTGCTAATGGGATGATGAAAGCCAGCCGGATCCTGACTATCTTTAACAAGTGCCCAAACCTCCCTTGTCTACACCGACGAGAAAAGTGTTGAAATTGTTAATTCTTGGGCAAAGCCACAAGATTGAATCAGGGGCAAGTGGCTGCTGAACTACCTCAGCCGGGAGAAGAAAATACTCGTCCCTCTAAGCCGGGAGACTATGTGTATGTGAAAACACTTAAGAAAGGCTCTTTCTTCTAGGTGGAAGGAGCCCTATCAGGTGATCCTGGTAACAAGAACTGCAGTGAAGGTGGAAGGGAAGCCCGACTGGATAGACGGAACCAAGTGCAGGTTTTCTTCTCCTGAGGAAAAGAAGATGGAAGTCTGACTCAAGAAAGCTTCGTTGTTGACATTCAGACTGTTGAGTGTATTAAATTGGGAACAGCTTATAGTACTTACCTAAACTTAGATTATGAATATCCTAGTTGGAGTAATGTGCCTAGTTGGGTGTGGATGGCCATACACGCCCATGCTGGGTTAGGAGATAAGGGATATAAGAAGGTGCTGCAAGTTTTGGAAACCACAATGTGGGGATATAACTACTCTATACATGGCCCCAGATAGGCACAGTCAGGGGGATGGATTGTTTGTGATCTGGGGAAGAAAGGCACAAGGAATACTACTGATATGGGTGGAAAGTTTTTTAATACTGGCTGGAATTGGGCTAACAAGGATACACATGGAATTCTTATTTCTCCTGTTAACCGAACACAACCCATCCCCCTAGACTTACGATGTACAAAACACAGGGTAGCGCCTGTTGGTGCAAGGAGAAGGGAACGCGGGTGGCAGGGAGAAGTGAGTGTGACACCAACAAAACTGATTGGACCTGCTCTGCTCCCACTACAACGACCACTCCTCCCTCGCCAAACAACACCTAGCGGATATGCCGAAGAGATGCATATCCCTGGTTGCCCGTTGACTGGTGTGGGTGCCGTATCCAGGGTACGTAGTACCAATTATGCGATTGATAACTCAGCTAGAAGAGCATCCTCCTAGAAGGAGAGTGTGAAACAAATACGCAAGTTAGGAGAGGAATTCCATGACTATAATCCTCCTGAAGAATGGTAGCAACAGTGGTGCAATACAGACTGATACTGGTATTGAACGTGTGTCCGAGCCTGGACCCACAGGGACGTTTCCAAAGGTGAAGTTGGAATCCTTTGATCCTGAGTATGATGAGGATGCTTGTTTAAACATACTGCCTCTGCCCCCGGATTATGAAGCCCTTTATCCGGAAGAAGTGAAGCTGATCGGGCGATCAGACAGGAGGGAACTGTGGCAGACAGTGAAACCTGAGGGCGAAGGGTCGACCGAATCATGGGGATAGTGTGATACAAAGTAGAATGGGTCTGTCTTACCTGCACTAACTAAAAACAGATCTTGTGATTAGTGGGCAGCCGCTGACCTTCTGCCTGGAAGGCCTCAGGACTACCGGTTTGTTTCCGTGGTTAATGGGGAACTGGCTGTGTACGTGGGAATCCCAGGTCTAATTTTGTGTAAGGTACGGGAAATCTGCTGATACCTAAAAGGTCTGAATGAGAGCTGAGACCTCTGCAAACTGCTGAACTGCACGTACCCTAATGTATAGAAGACCATGCTTATACTTGCTTCAGCAGAGCCGTAAACCTTGTAAGGGACAGCTCTCCGTGATCACGTAATAAAGTAATTAAACCGAATACCGGGGTCTGAGTCTTTGTTAAAGTCTGACTGGCGGCTGCGGTTTCCTCTGACGACTCTCAATCGGCAGTGTTTTTTCACTTTTAAGGTAGGTCATACCTGGACATCTTGCACAGTTCTGGGTCGCTGGTCTTGAATACCACAGATCTAGCCCTCAGCAGATGACAAATCTCCTGGTTCACCCCCGGTTAAGGTGTCGCCATTAAGGGGGCGACTGTGTGCAGCTCCAATGGAAAGCAGCAAGTATTCCCATTTGGGACTACTGCAGCTGAAATCTGCTTCACCGCCTTTTGAAACACATTCTATTACCACAGATAATTGGACCCAAACTCAATTGATAACCAGTCAGATCGATAACTGTGTTTGTGACATTGCATGACAAAGATCTTTCTCACCCTGGACATTCCCAATTTTCCTCCCTCCCATCAGGAAGAAGACACAAAAGCCTGAAAGCATGTACCAGTCAAGGACAGATTATATCACACTATTTAAGACAATTGAACATCCCCAATGAACTCTTAACCTCACAATCTGGCCTATAATTTCCTTTCTTTTGCCTTCCTTCCTTCTTAAAGAGTGGAGTGACATTTGCAATCTTCCAGTCCTCCAGGACCATGCCAGAATCAAGTGATTCTTGAAAGATCACGACTGATGCATCCGTTATCTCTTCAGCAACCTCTCTCAGGACTCTGGGGTGTAGTCCATCTCATCCAGGTGACTTATCATAGAAACATAGAAAACCTACAGCACAATACAGGCCCTTCAGCCCACAAAGCTGTGCTGTACATGTCCTAACCTGAGAAATTACCTAGGATTACCCATAGCCCTCTATTTTTCTGAGCTCCGTATACCTCTTAAAAGACCCTATCATATCCGCCTCCACCACCGTCGCCATTCCATACACTCACCACCCTCTTCCTAAAAAAGTTACACCTGACATCTCCTCTGTACCTACTTCCAAGCACCTTAAAAACTGTGCCTTCTCGTGCTAGCCATTTCAGCCCTGGGAAAAAGCCTCAGACTATCCACACGATCAATGCCTCAAAGACCTTTGAGTTTACGTGGCACTTTTACCTTTATAATAACAATGGCACTCACTCCTGCTCCCTGACACTCATGGACCTCTGGCACGCTGCTAGTGTCTTCCACAGTGAAGATTGGTGCAAAGTACCCATTAAGTTCATCTGCCATTTCTTTGTCCCCCAATACTACCTCACCAGTATCATTTTCCAGTGGTCCAGTATCGACTCTCACCTCCCTTTTACTCTTGATAATACTGAAAAATCATTTAGTATCCTGCTTTACATTATTGGCTTGTTTGCTCTCATATTTAATCTTTTCCCTTCTAATAGCTTTTTTTAGTTACCTGGTGTTGGATTTTAAAAGCTTCCCAATCATCCAACTTCGCACTCACTTTTGCTACCTTATATGCCCTTTCCTTGGCTTTTATACCGTCCTTAACTTCCCTTGTCAGCCATGGTTGTCTAGCTATGCCATTTCAAAACTTCTTCTGGGGGACATGTCTATCCTGTGCCTTGTGAACAATTCCCAGAAACTTCAGCCATCTCTGCTCTGCCATTATGCTCCCCAGTATCCTCCTCCAATCCACCTGGGCACTCCCATGCCTCTGCAATTCCCTTTATTCCATTGTGATCCTGAT
The DNA here is from genome assembly GCF_963921235.1 of Mobula hypostoma. NCBI lineage: Eukaryota > Metazoa > Chordata > Chondrichthyes > Myliobatiformes > Myliobatidae > Mobula > Mobula hypostoma. Next base: position 12,698,514 of record NC_086101.1, on the reverse strand, counting down.
CCTGATACATGTGAGTTATGCTTCTCCCTCTCAAATTGCAGTATCCAGGCAACACAACTAAAGCTGAAGAACTTAAGGTGACTGGAAATATAAATTTTTGTATAGCCAATATATTCTTGGCAGCCAAGCTATATCAAATCAAATCAAGTGTAATTGTCATTGGATTGTCATGGATATAGCCCAACGAGACAGCATTCCCCTGGGACCAAGATGCAAAAACATACACATGCATTCAAAACAACGAGAAAGGAGGAAAAAAGAACATAGTCAAGTAAGAAAACAAATTCTTGGACCAAGTTCCTGAGTGCAAATTAATGGTTCCTAGCTGTACAGCATCGTGCTCGTGAACACTGGACCTGTCAAGCCCAACAAGACACCTATGTGTTGGGTTAACACAGAGCACTGGAGTAACCCAGCAAGTCACGCAGCATCTATGGAGGGGAACTCAGGCTGTCCTGTAACTAGTTACTTAGGGTTATGTCAGTACCCTTGACCAGGGTTACCTCAGTGTTTTGGAGTGGATGGAATTATTTAAATAAGAAAAAAAACACTTATTTCAGAAAATCTTGTAGAAATGTATCAGGAGTGTTTTGCTGCACTTTGATCACAGTTCTGAACTCAGAATCAGAATCGGGTTTACCATCACCGGCATATGTCGTGAAATTTGTTAATTTTGCGGCAGCAACTTTGCAATACATGAGAAAAAAGTAATCACAGTAAGCGTGTGTGTTAGAGGGGAAGAAGCTGTTCCTGAATTTTAAATATAGCTGACAATATATCAGGAATTTTCCTCTAATATCAAACAAATGTGCAGTTTGAAATTGTCCTAGTAACCAGTATTTAGGATATAGTAATGTCATTTAAGGTCATTCAAATGGCTGAGCGCTTTGACGATTTCATTTGATCTCATGGCCAGGTTTGTGAATTCATACTGGCCAACGACCGACAAAAACCGTTTGTAATAAAACCGCAACCCTCATTTGCATAGAGGGATTGAAAATATACCCTCGGGTTACAGCCAATCACAAGACAGCATTTTAACCAATGGGCTTAAAGCACACCGATGACGATCCTCTGCAATACTCACAGCGACACACCGGACTAATCGGAGAAAACAAAAGGTGGTTTGCATTAAGACCTCATTGGAAAATGGTCTAGGTTTAACACAATACAGAAACAGCAAAAATAATCAATAATTCATTGGCACGTGTTAGTTTATTATTTGGCGTCCTTCCGCGCCTTGTCTTTTTATTTTGTTGAAGCTACGGTGCATCTAATTCTGTAACAAGTCTTCTTTCCAGAATTTTTATTTAAATAGACGGAAAACCGGTAACCCAATTCCAGTACCTTTAGTCCGACTGAATTTAGAATGTTGCTTGGGCACAATTGGCTTTTTATTTGAAATCTCAAATTTATCTCTGCAATGTTGAAACACCATAGTTTAGCCTGGGAATGCCTATCAACCGGAAGTTTAGATTTGATCGTAACAACAAACACATAAAATAAATCTGTCTAAACCTATAGGTTTTAAACAACTTTTATTCCATTCTTGGCTCAGGAAATATTCTTCAGAAACTAGCCAAACGATCTTTTAACTGTGGGCAACGTGCACAAAGTGCTGGCGGAACTCAGCAGGTAAGGCAGCAACTATGGAAATAAATAAACAGTGAAGACCCTTCACCGTGAACCACTTTAGAATTATAGTGGTTTTTGCAGTACAAGCTGTAAAATTACGAGACGATATGTGTAGCCATTCTGAGAATCATGGCCTTTCACTGTTTTGTCTAATCAACGCATTAATAAAATACTTCAGATGCATGAAGTTGAATTAAGAGTCCATCATATCCGACAATGACAGGAAACCAGTGCGGGAGAGTTTTTAATCAGTTTGTTATCACCGGCATGCGACGTGAAACTTGTTAACTTAGCAGCAGCAGTTCAATGCTATACATAATCTAGCAGAGAGAGAAAAAATAATAAACAAGTAAATCAATTACGTATATTGAATAAATTTTTTAAAACGTACAAAACCAGAAATACTGTATATTTTAAAAAGTGAGGTAGTGTCCAAAGCTTCAATGTCCATTTAGGAATCGGATCGCAGAGGGGAAGAAGCTGTTCCTGAATCGCTGAGTGTGTGCCTTCAGGCTTCTGTACCTGCTACCTGATGGTAACAGTGAGAAAAGGGCTGCCCTGGGTGCTGGAGGTCCTTAATAATGAACGCTGCCTTTCTGAGACCTTTGAAGTTTGGGTCCTGTGGTACCGAGAAGCGTCACAAACTTGGGTGCAGTCGAAGACAATGACGTCTTCTGTGCCTAGTCATGCTCTTCGTTCTCCACGAAACGATGCAGTGCCGCTTTCCTGGCCGTCGGATCGCACTGTAGATCTTACCCACCCAGTTCGCCGGAGCTGGGAGAGGTCTGCCACTTTTTCACCGGGTACGAGACCACCGGATATCCTCCTGGTTTAGCTCGCCTGTCGAAGCGGTATACCGGGGTGTAAACAGGTGCTTGACGCTTCAGGTGAGAGCTGAGTGACCGGTGGGGACCAAAAATGAGTGAGCTGCCCCGGAATGGACACAGCAGGCCCCTGGACCAGAGGCGTTACCTTTCGATGGACAACCCATACGCCACAAAATAAAGAGTACGTGCATTCAGGTTTGATCTTATTTCCAATCTGAGGAATCTGGTCACAAAACCGTTAATTTGAGTGTATTTTCATTTAATTAATTAATTTATTGAAGGATTCTAATGACTTCGGAGCTTGCAACTTTATAACTTCTTAACACTAACTTTAACCAATGCCTAACTTAACTTTAATTCCAAATCCAGCTATTATATTTCCCCATCTTCTAACCTTCATAGCCCGGCCTCATACATTAACCTTGCATTCTAATCTTTGACCTTAACTCAGCTCCTAATCGCATGATGTCAAAAGCGCAGTGCAGGAGCAATGGTGGTTACATTTCAGTTCTGTGTTTCACTGGTGATTTATTTCACAAATGTATTTGTCATATCGATCTTCCTAAATTTAAGGGTGGGTTTGCGCATTAAACAGTGCAGCGAACTGTGAAAAATAAAGTTATAGATCGTGTTTTAAGGCCAGAAATCTGCCAAGGCAAAACCCACATTAGCAATAATTGATTTGCCCAGTTGTTTTCATTTCAAACGATCCTCTCAGCCCGTTAAACGAATTTAAAAGCTATCGTAGATGTAAAAACTAGCGTGATGTAATTTTTAAGCGAGGAAGAATGCGTTGTTGGACAGAAAATAGACGGGGATAAATAAAAATCAGAACCACGATGTGTTAAATTTCATCCCTAAAACCCTAAGGTTCGTTATTTTCCTATTGAGAGTCATTTAAAAACGTTAAGTGGATGTCGTTCAAAGTGAGTCGGAAAAAATAACGAAGTTACGCGTTTTACTTGAACATTATTTTGAGCTTAAACAAATCATAGCTGGAAAGCAACTCAGCACACACAAAATGCTGGAGGAACTCAGCAGGCAAGGCAGCATCTATGGAAAAAAGTACAGTCGACCGGCATCTGCGGATTTTCTCTTGTTTGAAGGTGCATGTCGTTTGTTTACCACAAATGTTTCCGAACTATAGCGTTGCCGAGTCCTTTGACACCCCCTCCCCACCCCGCCGTTCACGTTCTTCAACCAGGTCCGGAAGATTGATATCAAATCGAGACGGTGTGATGTGTTTTTTTTTTGCAGAATTCAGTTACTTTATTTGTATGACTGTAAGAGGCAAAGATGCTACCGTAAAGTTGTTGAATTACCTACTCATCTGCGTCTGGCTTGCCGCGAGGGAATTAGATATAGTTCTGACCTTATATATGAGGAAACGTGGTTTCTTGAAAGTTTTATTTTTCGAAAATGTTTTTGGGGTTCAGTTACCTCCACCGAACATGCCAAAGGCAGAACAGTCATTGCAATGCTTGTGTCTGCTTTAAAGTTTAGGCAAAGGCGTTTGGTAGTTAAAATAACAAATAAGGCAAAAATGCCATTCGTAGAAAGGGTCTTTTTTTTTCAAGAGCTGAGTTCGAGTTAACATGCGTACCTTGTAAATTATGCCGCCCGGTGGTATAGTGGCATCATCACTGGACTTTTCGGCGTATGGACTTGGAATCCGGCCGCTCCTTGCCTGCTTTCCATCCGAGTAGTTGCCACCTTCATCGGAAGTGCGTGATCCATCTTTGTTTCTAGTGTCCCTACTGTCGTCGAAAAGGCTGTATTGATGACGTGCTTCAGAAGTTCTTACTGACAGCAACAGGTATTTTCAACATGTCCATCTGGGGATGAAGGTGGATACTTTGTCGAAAACTTGAGAAACATTGGAATGAAAGGCTGTGATTTGTGCGTATAATGTCCACACCACAGTTGCTATTGGACTTAAATGAATCTTCAACTCATCAGGTTAATTTAGGACTTTTCGGTTAAAAGGGTAGTTGCCATGCCCGAGCTAAGTTGTGGAACTCTCCAATCGCGAGGGAATCACAAGAGTTGAGAGATTCGCCCTAGTTCAGGCCGTTGTGACCTCTTATGGCGTCCATTAGTAAAATATTGATTGGGGGTGGTGGTCTTATCATGAAAACAGCAAAATATCTTTGGTTGCGGCAGGATCCTCCGATTTACTCAGCTTTCATGTCGCAAAGTTGGTGTGTTACTGAGGCTATGCTTAGCAGGAGATTTCCCGGTTGCATACGATGTTAAAACAATAGGTCCCTGTGGAATATGAGTCTCAACTCTTCCTCTGCAAGTCTGAGGATTAACAGGAGACGAAGTATCGAACAGGTGCGACATTCTAACCGGGAAAATGGGAGGAGCCTATTGCTTTGAGGTGTCACGGCGCAATGATGGAGTGTTAGGAAAGACACCAGAGCGTTTCTAAACTCCAAATCATGGCTTAGGCGACTAATTGTGCAGGGTGGGAAGTATACTACAGGCCCGGCTTTCCGAGTGCTCGATTTTGAGCTGAACGCGAGCCACTTTCGGAGAGGAAAAAGCACAACCGCGCCGCTTCGGGCGGTACCGGGAGGCCAGTTGTGTCTACCGCGTCCGCGCCGCCGCTTTAACCGCCGCCCCGCCGGGGCGGTGCCGTCATTGGAGCCGCAGCTGCGGGGCGGAAGCAACGCGAGTGGGCGGCTACTGAATGGCAGATTCGGAAGTGGTGGGCACCGACGTCTCTGCTGCGACGGCCCCGGCCCCGCCACCACCTGCAGTCCCGTCTCCTTCCGACGAGGCAGCGGTGCTGGACATTGCGGCGGCCGTGAAAAAGAAGCGGAGGCAGTACCGGCACAGGAAGTTTGGCTGTACGGTGGCCGAGCATATCATGAAGGCGGTGGCATCCACCAGGGAGCGCCGCCGGGTCTCGGTGGCCGCTATGAAGAAAGCGCTGTCGCCCAGCGACTATAACTTGGCCCGCAGTAACTCGCGGGTTAGTCGAACTGTGCGCAGCCCGCCTAGCAAAGGACCGCTGGAGCAAACGGTGGGCTGTGACGCCTCGGGCTCGGCCAGCCTCGGCAACAGTCCGGAGGAAACGACGGCAGCCACCCCCAAGGTGGCCAGGAAGTCCCGAAGGCTGAGGACAACAGGCAGGAAGAGGTGCCAGCGGGTGAAGAGACTGGGCAGGCACCGTAGAAAGTACGGCGCCGTGAAAAAGTCGACCCGCTGGAAAGGCATCCGGGTGAAGAAAGTGTTGGCGAGCCGCCGGGGCTCGAGAAAGCCCAGGAAGTCTGCGAAGAGCCCATTAGAGCGCGAACCCAACAGATTTGGATCTGAAACCGACTCCATCCAAACACAATGACTCAGACAAGAGCTGAAACAGTTTATATTATGTTAACCTGACGTAACAGACATATGTGCTAATGATTTTTTTGATCAAATAAAAAGAAAATAAATCGTGTATAGTTGTTTACTTGTGTTTAGAAACACCTAACAAAAATGATTAAGGTTCACTCCACCTCTCCCTTCTCTTTGCAGACATAAATTATCAAACTTTCTAATTATCGCTTCTCAGTAACCTTACCAATTATATCTCTACTGCACGTTTCCTGTGACTATAATTTCCCTTTTACTGCTTGGGTCTTCATTACGAAAGTAGGTTCAAATTAAGGAAAGGAAAATTCAGAACTATTATGAAATGCTTCAACTGAAGGGATTTTAATTTTTTATTGAATAAAGAATAAACCAATAGAGGTTTTAAACTCAATCCATGAAAGCTCTTCACAATAACTCTGAAATTTTCCTTTCCGAAATTGGAACCAACCTTTGTAATGAAGATTTGAGACTGCAGAAGCTGGAAAACTCGAGCAACACACAAAACGCTAGAGTAACTCAGCAATATAGGCCTCATCTGTAGAGGGAAATGGGGAGTCGACGTTTCACGCCAAGACCGTGCCGATCAGGATCTCGGCCCAAAACGTCCATTGTCCATTTTCCTCCACAGCTGCTGCCGGACCTGTTCCTCCAACAGTTTTTTGCGTGTTGCTGCCTTCATATGATTCAGGTTGAAACATTAAATGTACAATTTCATAAGTTTTCACTGCATTTCAATCTAATCTGATTCGTTTATGTTGAATTTAACAATTTTCTAGACATGTTTAATTATACACGACGCGTTGTTCTCAAATTGATTTTTTTTAACCCGTGTGTGCCCAGCTGCATCTACACTCTTCCAGTAAGAAAGAGTCGCTGATTTAAAATAAGATGGGCAGATTCTGAATTGTGGTCGTACTGTTCCTCCCCCCCCCCATAGAAAAATTTGCCAAGAACAATCGTAGTCGTGGAAAGACCATGAGACATACGAGACAGCAGATACAGTAACGAAAGACGAACAGTTAATAAGTTTCATCAAATCCAGAAGACACCCACATTCATACATTAAAGTTGCTTCCATTAGACTTTCGTTTGATCTGCACTATGACCGAGTAAGTTAGAACAAAGCGTTTTGTCCCCGAATATTTTGTATCTCGTACGAAGAAATGAGCTGGATATACAAGAGATGTGGATGCTAGAGTCTTGGGGGCGGTTAATAAAAACAAACTGCTTTAGTGCCGCGCCGATTGAGCAGCATCTGCGGAAGGAAATAGATAATCAACGTTTAGTGAGAAATTAGATGCAGTTTTTATGAACAGGCCACCTGAGTTGGAAAATGGCGGGATTTGGTCTTGGATATCATGAATGCAGTCAAATTTTGTTAGTGATGAGATCCGATACAGACACGGTCCAAATCAGAGTCCAGGGAAGGCTCCTTTATGTTGACACATTCGCTTTAGTTGTTGGATACCTGCGGCACATTGCAGAGCCGTCAGGCGTGTATTGTCACGGAAGATGTTTTGTGACGTCTTGCTGTAGCCATTCATTGATGCATAACTGCTTTCGCCTTTCGACCGTAAAACCATAAACAACTTAAGCATCGGTCTCCCCAGCGCTGACGTGATTGAACTTGCGGGCGGCTCGAGTTGGTTCATCGCGGCTCCATTAAAGGCAGACGGGAACGGAGCTTAAAAAAAAGCTTGATTTGTCAAATGTAGGTCGAAACTTAAAGTGAAATGCAATCGTTTCCGTCAAATCATAACAGCGAGGATTGTGCTGGGGCAGCTCGCAAGTGTCGCCAGGCTGCCAGCGCCACAACTCACGAATCCTAGCAGTAAGTCTTTGGAATGTGGGAGCATCCGGAGCGGTCCAAAGACGAGTATTTTCTACAAACATACAAAAGATAATTCACTTATAAAAATACATACAGTAATAGGGGGTCACAAAACTAGCAACGATTTCAAATTAAAATAAAGATCTTCTTCTTCATGTGCCCTGCGCGTTACACGCTTGGGTGATCATGGCTCTCCGCATCGAACGATCCCTCGCAGCGTCGGTGATATCTCGCACACTTAGTTAGATCTGTTAGTTAAAATAAAAATACTATTTCAGGACATTCAAGCGCTTGCGGGGGCCCATTGCTGACGGAACTTCCCCCTAACCCCGTGCCCATAGAGACTGCATGCTCCTTCTCCAAGTGCTGCCTGGCCGTGCTCGAATCTCGCCCCCAGATACTTCATTTTCTCCAATATAAGAATGAGGGGCTTTATTAATTTAAATTAGTTGTTGTCTGTTTCAATCAAATAAAACTAACCTGGCGCTGCTTTAAATGTATTTAGAAGTTTAATGTGGACAAAGTGCCTTGTCTCTTTTAAAAGTTTTTTTTTAAATTTTGAACATATGACATATGTTAGCACATTTAAATAAGATTTTTAGAAATTGGGCCCTTTTCTAAGGAAGGATGAATTGTCCCTGAAGAGGGTCCAAAGGAGGTAAACGGAAATGAAAAGCTTAACATGTTCTATGTGGAGTGTTTAATGACCCTGGGCCTGTATTGGATGGTGTTCAGAAGAAGAGTGGAGTCTCCTTGAAATCTATCGATTACTGAAAGGCCTGGATAGACTGGACGAGGAGAGAATGTTTCCATTACTAGAAGTCTAGGATCAGAAGGCATAGCCCCAAAATCAAAAAGTTTCCTTTGGAATTGCAACTAGCAGGGATTTCTTCAGACAGAGCGTGGTGAATCATAGAATTGATGGCTCCAGAGGCGAAGACGTTGGGTTTATTAAAGTCTGAGGTTGATGGGTCCTTCATTGGTAAGGAGGTTAAGGGTTACATGGATAGAGAGGAGAATGGGTTGATTCAGTGTTAGAGCAGATTCAATGGGTTGAGTGGCTTGATGATGCTCTGATATCTCACCGCTTTATAATCTGTTGGGGGACATCAGGCTTGCATTCATTCCACTTATAGTGACAGCTAAAGATCTGTCTGCTTTGGGTTCAGATGTCCCGGCCCAAGGGCGACGCGGTAGCATTTTATTTCTTACATCCGTCTCACAAGACGAGGGAGTAAAAATCTTCATGTTGTGTCTCTGTCACAACGTACAAGCAATAGGGAAGAGAAATGTGGGAGGGTATTGCCCAACACTAGGATTGTTTCGTATTCATGTATGTACAGTCAGACACAATGTACAGATGGATACGCAATCAGTTCACTGTGCTTTGATAATTCTGATGGCTTGGTGATAGAAGGTGTCCTGGCCTTCATGCTGCGGTACCGTTTGCCAGATGCAACAGTTTGTGGTTGAGGTGGCTGGAGTCTCTCATGATCCTCTGGACCCTTTTTACCCGCAGCTGCACATGTTTCGATGTAAATATCACAAATAAATCTATAAATAAAGCTTAACATCAAGCGTTTTTTTTAACCTTTGGTCATTTGCCATCTAGTTGCTTCTTCTTTAAAACAGATGTACAGAATTTGTCTATAAGGTATTGTCCTGTCCAATTCCTATTCACTAAGACCATAAGACAAAACGGCAGAATTATGCCATTCGATCATGGCAGAATTTTTTATTCCCCATTCTCCTCCTTCTCTCTGTGATGCCTGACACCCTCACTGATCAAGAATCTATCAATCTCTGCTTCAAATATGACCAGTGACTTGGCCTACAGAGCCACCTGTGGAAATTAACCACCACCCACTAACGAAAGAAATTCCTCCTCGTCTCTGTTCTAAAGGTATGTATTTCCATCCTGAGGCTCTGCCCGCTGGTTCCGAACATAATTAGTGAGAATCGCAACACCTTTTTAACAATCGTAACTGCGATGCTAATCAGAATCAGGTTTACTATCACTCAGATACTGTACATCAGGATATTTGTTGTTTTGCAGCAGCAGTACAGTGCAATACTTAAAATATACTATAAAATATAATAGGAAATACAGTATATATTCAAAACGTAAATAAGTTGAGCATTATTTTCATGGGTTCATCGCCTGTTCAGGAATCTGATGGCAGGCGGGAAGAAGCTGTTCCTAAGATGTTGAGTGTGTGTCTTCAGTCTCCTCCTGATGGTAATAATGTGAAGAGGGTGGTGGGGGGCCCTTCGATCGTAGAATGGTACAGCAGAGGAACAGGCCCTTCAGTTAGTAATCAAATGGCCAACTAAACTAATCTTTTCTTCCATTTTCCTCACGTTCATCTGCCTATCTAAATGTCTCTTCAAAATTCCCTAATGTACCGTACCTGCCTTCACCACCACCCCAGGCAGCGTTTTCCAGGCACCCACCGCTCGCCCACTATAGAAAAAAAAGTGCCCCTCGCATCTTAAGACCATAAGGAACAGGAGAATTTGGTCTGTAATTAGGCTATTTGGCCCATCGAGTCTGCTGTGCCATTTCATCATGGCTGATCCAATTTTCCTCTCAGCCCCAATATCTTGCCTTCTCGCCCCCCGTATCCTTTCATTACCTGACCAATCAACAATCTATCGATCTCTGCCTTAAATATACATAAAGACTTGGCATCCACAGCTTCCTGTGGCAATAAGTTCCTCAGATTCACTGCTCTCTGGCTAAAGGTATTCCTCCTCATCTCTGTTCAAAAAAGGACACACCTCTGATCTGAGGCAGAGTCCTCTGGTATTAGATTCTCCCACTATAGAAAACATCCTCTCCACATCCACTCTATCAAGGCCTTTCATCATTCGATAGGTTTCAATTAGGTCACTGCTCATCCATCTGAATTCCAGTGAACTTCTTTGAAATTATCCCCTCTCACCTTAACTGCAATGCCCTCTGGTATTTCAACCCCGGAGGGGGATATTTTCTGTCTATCTGTGTCTCTCATAATCTTATAAACCTCGATCAGATCTCCCCTCAGCCTCCGCCACTCCAGAGAAAACAACCCAATTTGCCCAACCTCTCGTTATACCAGACGAGAAAGGCAGTGGGGGCGCGATGGAGATGAAGGTAGATGTCAATGCCAGGAGGAAATAACAGTCAGGAACAAAGATAGATACGATGGGGCAGATAGTTTGAACTTTGTTTATTTTAATGCCAGGAGTATTATAGGTAAAGGTGATGAACTATGATCTTCTCCGTGGATTGTCGCCTTGTCGTGGTGGAGAAGCTTGCGTGGTCCTGAGATCCCGAGAGCGATGCCATCTGGAGCTATGCTCCTGGTAGGGTCACCCATGGCAGTAAAGTCGAGGGTGAGGTCCCTGACAAAGAACAATCCAACCAAGACCTCAATGGTGGAACAGGCGGATGAAGTTACTTCGAACTCAACAGCTGTGAAGGCGGATGAAGACTACAACAAATCCATCAGCTCCAATTGTCGTGGTTTCCATGCCATTGGAATCAGTTGATTGATTTGTGAAGTATCGTGTGCTTCTTGGAGTGCAAGATCAAGAACACGTTAAACAAATACACGCACAGGCGTCTTCACTCTGTGGGCCACTTCTTCAGAACAAAGACCATCATCCTCGACCACGAGGGACAGCCACGACGACGACGACGACGAACTACGATATTGAGACCATTACATGTAAGTATTTTCTCATTGGTTTAATTGGAAGGAGCTTGTACTCCTTCCCCTCTATAAGTAGGAATGGAGTTTTTCTAATTTTGGGGTATAAATCAGAAACAGGGCTTATTACCACCAGCACATGTCGTGAAATAGGTTTTCTTTGCAGCAGCAATACATAATAATAGAAAGAAACTGTCAATTACAGTAAATAGTGAAATTAAATAAGTTTGTAAAAATAGAAGTAAGGAAGTAGTGAGGTAGAGGGGGAAAGGCCATCCTGAATCGTTGAGTGTGTGACTTCAGGTTTCTGAACCTCCTTCCTGCTGAGTAATGAGAACAAGGCAGAAAAGTAGCTGGTTTATGCTAGATGGCATCTTTCGTTTCTCTTTCCTTCAGGTAGTAGACCCCGTCACTGTTCTGTTCCTGTTCTATCAACTCTTAATAAACAATCATGAAATAACAAGTTTTATACCTCATTCATGACTTCTTAAATAACATTGGATTTAAACACCAAAATCTATCAAGCACAAGCAGCAACAGCAAAGCAAACCCTGCCTCTCCCTCCTATATGCTAATGTATACAGAAGGACAGTTGTCCAAACCCAACACAGGCTATCTTCAGCCTATAGCCTCCAGTGGACTTGGACTTGCAGACATTAGGCATCACGCGAACATCGATTTCTCCAAATTCTGGTAATTTTCCCGCTCCCCTTTCCTTTTTCTCTGGACACCTCTTACCTCTCCTCTTCTCCTCGTCTACCTGTCACATCCCCTTGGTGGTCTTCCTCCTTCCCTTTCGCCATGGGCCATTCTCCACTCCAGCCCTTTACCTTTTCCACCTACTACCTCCCCAGATTCTTACTTCACACCCCGCCCCCACCTTGCTTCACCTATCGCTTTCTAGCTTGTACTCCTTCCCCTCCACCCATCTTCTTATTCCGGCCTCTCCCCTGTTCCTTTCCAGCCCTGAAGAAGGGTCTTGGCCCTAAATGTCGACTGTTTATTCTTCTCCATAGATGCTGCCCCATCTGCTGAGTTCCTCCAGCGTTGTGTGTGTGTTGGTCTGGATTTTCAGCATCTGCAGAATCCCTCGTGCTGCTTTAATACTTTGATAATCTTACAGCACGATTAGCAAGCTATGAAATTACAGAGAAAGTGTAACCTGAGCCCGCAGCATGTCCAAACTGAAGCAACAAACACAAAATGCCGGGGAAACTCAAAGGGCCAGGCAGCATCTGTGGAAAAGAGTAAACAGCTCCAGGCTGAGACCCCTCATCAGGACTGGGAAAAAAAGATGAGAAGTTTGAACAAGAAGGTTGGGGCGGGCGGGGGAGGGGAGAAGTACAAGATGGTAGGTGAAAGGTGAGGGGGGAATGGTGAAGTAAAGAGCTGGGAAGCTCACAGCTGAAAGAGATAAAAGGCTGGAGAAGGATCTGATAGGACAGGGTAAAAAGACCATGGAAGAAAGCGAAGAGGAGGTGGTGGGCAGGTAAGGAGATAGGATGAGCGACTGAAACAGGAGTGGGAAAGGTGACATACATCAAAGTTGCTGGTGAACGCAGCAGGCTAAGCAGCATCTATAGGAAGAGGCGCAGTCGACGTTTCAGGCCGAGACCCTTCGTCACGTCGACTGCGCCTCTTCCTATAGATGCTGCTTAGCCTGCTGCGTTCACCAGCAACTTTGATGTATGTTTCTTGAATTTCCAGCATCTGCAGAATTCCTGTTGTTTGTGGGAAAGGTGAGGCGGGGGGCAATTTCCGGAAGCTCGAGAAATCGATGTTCAGGTCGAAGGGTATCTAGACGGAATATAAGGTGTTGCTCCTCCAGCCTGAGCGTGGCCTCATAGCGGCAGTATGGAGGTGATCATGGACTGACATGTCGGAATAGGAATGGGAAGTAGCATTGATGTTGGTGGCCTGTCTGCTGCTTAGAATTCCAGCATCTGCAGATTTTCTCGTCTGTGTCCAAACTGAAGATGAGGTGTTGCTCATTGAGCGATGAACGGCAGCCACACACAGACAGCCGGGAGTGCCAGTGGGTGTGAGGCCTTCCCACCTCCCGGAAGCACGTGACATTCGGCCACGTGGCACCGTGGAGTTGTTTACATGGCGTCCGCTTTGAGGGCTGATAAGAGGCCGCCGCAGCCGGACGGGTTCAGTGGCGGCCCGGAGCCAGTGGGCGTCGGTGTGGCGTCTGTGAGCTCTGCGGATGCGCCACCCGCACCTTTGCTAATGGCTGCGGGTCAGCAGCCCCGAGGCAGCAAGGCAAAGCGAAAGAAGAACTCGCCCACGTCCCGGCAAGGGAGTCCGTCGACCGTGGCCGGGCACATCATGGACGCTGTCCAAACAGCGCCACGATGTCTCCCTGCTCGCCGTCAAGAAGGCGCTGTCGGCCACTGGTTACGATGTGCCCCGCATCAATTCACGGGTGAATCAAACGGTTCGGAACCTGGTGGCTGATGGCATGTTGGTGCAAACGGCTGGCACGGGGGCCTCGGGTTCTTTCAAGATCAACCGGCAGCTCCAGGTAGTTAAAGGGGCGGCGGGTAAGTTCTTCCAGACCCGAAAACGTGGTGCGCCCACCTCGAAAGTTAAGGGTGCGGTGCGCAAGCCCTGGAGGAAGAACGCGCTTCGCAGAGTAAAGCTTATGAACCAAGGCCGGCGCTCATAAAAGACGAACCGGCAAGGTGACAGTTCCCAAGGGTAAACAGCCAGAGAGGTGTCTAAAAATGCCCCGTCTTCTGATGGTCGGCAACACGGCCGAGAAGAGCAAAGCTCCGAAGTGGAAACATATCCAAGAATGAACGCCAAAACGGCTCTTTTAAGAGCCACTGTCTCTTTCATACAGAAATTGCCCTGTGGGTTACAGATACATTTCTATAGGAAGAAGCACATTTAAAGCAATAAAATATACGAAACCAAAATAAATATGCCCAGTTTACTCAAACTTACGTCACCATTCACTATATTCTGTGCAAGCTCACTATAATTAATTCTGATCTTTATGTAGTTAAATATTTGGCCTCCACCCTCAGGATTTCAGAGAAGCGTTGTGCTGAAGATTGTGCGTAGCTCTATTAAATGCCCAGCCACAGAAAACTTCGTGATTCCCACAAGTAATAACTCAGCATCTACCCTGTGAAAGATATTGTATATTTCGATATGGTTATTTCCCATTCATCTGAGCGTTAAGAAGTACAACCCCAAACTGCCTAGATTTCACGGGACAAACCTCATACGATGAAAATGGCAATCAAATGGCTCTAAAAATGAAGCTAAGGGTCTCGGTCCAAACGTTGTATTGTACCTTCTTTTCCATAGATGCCGCCTCCAGCATTTTGTGCGTGTTCCTAATAAATTGGTGACGTTAATGGTTCAGTTTAAGGAGTCGCACAAATTGAGATGATTCTTGAATCCATCATTTTCATGCAAACCACCAAGCACAAATTTACACTAATCCTAAACCAATCTCACGATTTTCTCCACTCTTTGCTCTAAATTCCCTTCAATTCTTTCGACTACTTATGACGAGGGCAATTTCCAGTGACCAATTAATGTACTAATGTCTTTGGCACATTGGAGGAAACAGGATCACCGGGGGAGGGGGAGGGGGAGATCTCGTGCAGTGAAGCGAAGAATATATAAAATCCTCATCGATTTCCAAAGGCCAGGATTGAACCTGGGTCTCTAGAACTACGAGGCAGCAGATCTACTAACAACATCACTTTTATTACCCTAAGATCGATTACCGAAAAGCCTGAATATTCCTAAACAACTTTAATATTTACAGTATTCTCGGATATGTTTCCAGTCACAGCTTTCGCAATATTTTGAGCTTGGAGTAATTTTAGTAGGGGGTTTCTGAAGGATTTAAACTGTATCGGTTAGAGAGGCAGTGATCTCTCCCTCTCCCCCTCCCCCTCCCTCCCTCTCTCTCTCTCTCTCTCTCCCTCTTTCTCTCCCTCCCTCTCTCCTGAGATTCTTTCACACCGAATTTCTTGCAAAGCAAACGCTACCGGACGGGTGAAGTAGTGACACCAGAGCACGTCCGTTCAGAGGTTTGCACAAAGTAACCAATCGGAACGGACAATCTGCCATCCTTCATTTGCATCGTGCTTTGATTTTTGCACAGCTCTGTAGAGAGAAGCAGCGGACTGAGTATTGCTTGATTTTTGGTGTGTAAGTCAGCAAGATATACGCAATGCCAACTGCTGTTTCGGGTTCTACCAGTGTTACGGCAGGCGGAGGTAAAGGCGCCGTTTCGAAAAAGGGCTCTAAGAAAACTGCTATGAAATGAGCAGGAAAGGCGATAAGAAGCACAGGAGGAGCAGGAAGGAGAGCTACAGCATCTATATCTACAAAGTGCTGAAGCAGGTTCACCCAGACACTGGTATTTCATTCGTCAGCGACATCTTCGAGCGTATTGCGTCCGAGGCTTCCCGTCTGGTGCATTACACCCGTCGCCAGACCATCTCCTCCCGAGAGGTCCAGAGCGCCGTCCGCCCTCTGCTTCCTGGGGAACTGGCTAAACACGCCGTCTCTGAAGGCACGAAAACCATCACCAAATATACAGGCTCCAAGTAGATTACCCTTGAAAGATGCGATTAAATCGCCAAACGGCTCTTTTAAGAGCCACTCACCCAGTCCAAAACGCGGCTATACCTACAGTATGAGTAATACATATTTAAGCATCGACTCCTGGAGTCAAACGACAGCGCCCGATCAAGGACAAACAATGCAATTTTCTGAAAATTCACGACGGCCAAATGCTTTATTTTAAAAACTGGATGTTTGTAGTTCAGTGAGTTAATTGATAAAAATGTATTGGTTGGAGAGGCAGTGACGCGAACTGTCACAAATTTAGTTGGGATCGTCTAAAGCAGCAGTTAGTCTATTGATTAGAGAGTTAATGACGCAGATGGAGGAGATTAACTAACTAAGTATTTCCAATATGTTCCTTCTTCAGAATTCATCATCAGTGTCCTCTGCACAGAAGCTACCTGGCCGAATCATAAGACACGTTGATACCCTTCAGGCGATAAATGACCTGAGTTTGATTGCAACTTCCAAAAGGGATTTGAATAGAGGGAAAAAATGCAGGGAAACTAGCATCTATGACAAATTGCAGCACACCATCACAAGCCAGTATCGGCATGTTTGGCCAAAGGGCCGTTGCTTTATGATTCCATATCCGTAGTCAACTCCAGCGGGGCGATAAGCAGACAGAGAAGACAATGTACATTTTTTATTTATTAAATATTGTCCTTTGTTGTATTTTCTGTCTAAGCACTGTGAATTGGTTACTGTCGTATCTTTCCATTACGCAGATTTAATTAAAATTCATCGTACAACAAAGTATTACAGTTGCTAGATTCTGAAATAAAACAGAAAATGCTGAAAATATTCTTTTGCTGGTTTGATTTCTCCTGACTTAACTACTCCTTTTTTGCTCCCTTCTTTCCCCTCACCCACAGCCCCCTCACCATTCCTCATCTTAACCCAGTTTTCTCTCCAAACATTCTCAATTCATGTAAAAGGCCATCGATTTAAACAAAGCGTTTTCATCTCCCAATGTCAGTATTTCTTTTAGTTGTAATGTTAGCTTACTGTAAAGACGGTCAGGGGGTGTATTTTCGTCCTAAACATTATTTTAAAATGTTTTTTCCTCTCTCTCTTGCTCTCGCATTCCCAAACGCTATCGGGCGGGTGAAGTAGTGACACCAGAGCACGTCCATTCAGAGGTTTGCACAAAGTAACCAATCGGAACGGACAATCTGCCATCCTTCATTTGCATCGTGCTTTGATTAGTTGCATAGCTCTGTATATATAAGAGAGAAGCAGCCGATTGCGTGTTACTTGATTTTTGGTGTGTAAGTCAGCAAGAGTTACACAATGCCAACTGCTGTTTCGGGTTCTACCAGCGTCACGGCAGTCGGAGGTAAAGGTGCCGTTTTGAAAAAGGGCTCTAAGAAAACTGCTATGAAAATGAGCAAGAAAGGCGGTAGGAAACGCAGGAGGAGCAGGAAGGAGAGCTACAGCATCTATATCTACAAAGTACTGAAGCAGGTTCACCCAGACACCGGTATCTCTTCCAAGGCCATGAGTGTCATCCACTCATTTGTCAGCGACATCTTCGAGCGTATTGCGTCCGAGGCTTCCCGTCTGGCGCATTACACCCGTCGCCAGACCATCTCCTCCCGAGAGGTCCAGAGCGCCGTCCGTCTTCTGCTTCCTGGGGAACTGGCCAAACACGCCGTCTCTGAAGGCACGAAAGCCGTCACCAAATATACCAGCTCCAAGTAGCTTACCCTTGAAAGATGCGATTAGATCGCCAAACGGCTCTTTTAAGAGCCACTCATTCAGTCCAAACAGCGGCTATACCTACAGTATGAGTAATAACGTACTCGAGCATCGACTCCTGGAGTCAAATAACAGCGCCCGATCAAAGACAAACAATGCAATTTTCTGAAAATTCACGACGGCCAAATGCTATTTTAAAAACTATGTAGTTCCGTCAGTTAATAGATAAAAAGCATGCTTTCAAAATGCCTTGCTTTTCGCGCGAATGTTTTCTTTAGGGTCCATTGAACCTCAACTTAGATCATGCCGTTCCCTCGATAACCGGAAGAAAAAGCGGGGCAAGGTATTCACTCATGTTTGCCGAGTGATTTTTATTTACCTGACGTATGATTTAAAACGGATTTGTTGGTATGGAATTTGAAAAATATCGGTTTTGATTTTATTATTTTATAATATTTATTATGTTATAAATAGCAGTGGACAGGCATGCACAAAATTAATCGGCTACTGAATTCATTGGTGTCCTCATCCAGGTCCGCTGTCGTATTATGTTACATTGATTCGTAACAGATTTACGATGGGCTGCAATTACTTAACTAGAGAAAGAAAATTTCCGACCAGTACCTGCAATTTCGACCTTCTCAATCTTTGCAGAGGGCAAGATTGCCCATATTGCCAGTACAGCTTTCGCAATATTTTGAGCTTGCATTAATTTTGGTAGGGGGTTTCTGAAGAACTTTAACTGTATTGGTTGGAGAGGCAGTGACGCGAACTGTCACAAATTTAGCAGGGACCGTCTAAAAGAGCACTTAGTCTGTATTGATTAGAGAGTTAATGACGCAGACGGAGATTAACTAACTAAATATTTCCAAGCAACACACACAAAATGCTGCTGTGTGTGTGTGTTGCTTGAATTTCCAGCATCTGCAGATTTCCTCGTGTTTGCGTTTTTAAATATTTCCAATATGTCCCTTCTTCAGAATTCATCATCAGTATCCTCTGCACAGAAGCTACCTGGCCGAATCATAAGACACGTTGAGGCTCTTCAGGCGATAAATGACCTGAGTTTGATTGCAACTTCCAAAAGGGATTTGAATAGAGGGAAAAAATGCAGGGAAAGTAGCATCTATGACAAATTGCAGCACACCATCACAAGCCAGTATCGGCATGTTTGGCCAAAGGGCCGTTGCTTTATAATTCCATATCCGTAGTCAACTCCAGCGGGGCGATAAGCAGACAGAGAAGACAATGTACATTTTTTATTTATTAAATATTGTCCTTTGTTGTATTTTCTGTCTAAGTACTGTGAATTGATTACTGTCGTATCTTTCCATTACGCAGATTTAATTAAAATTCATCGTAAAACAAAGTATTGCAGTTGCTAGATTCTGAAATAAAACAGAAAATGCTGAAAATACTCCTTTGTTGGTTTGATCTCTCTTGACTTAACTACTCCTTTTTTTGCTCCCTTCTTTCCCCTCACCCACAGCCCTCTCACTATTCCTCATCTTATCCCAATTTTCTCTCCAAACATTCTCAATTCATGAAAAAGGCCATCGATTTAAACAAAACATTTTCATCCCCCAATCATGAGAAATGTTAGTATCTCCCAATGTTAGTATTTCTGTTATTTGTAATGTTAACTCATTGTAAAGATGGTCAGGGGTTGTATTTTCGTCCTAAACATTACCTTAATTTTTCTCTCTCTCTCTCCTGAGATTCTTTCACACCGAATTTCTTGCAAAGCAAACGCTATCGGGCGGGTGAAGTAGTGACACCAGAGCACGTCCGTTCAGAGGTTTGCACAAAGTAACCAATCGGAACGGACAATCTGCCATCCTTCATTTGCATCGTGCTTTGATTATTTGCATAGCTCTGTATATATAAGAGAGAAGCAGGCGATTGCGTATTGCTTGATTTTTGGTGTGTAAGTCAGCAAGAGTTACACAATGCCAACTACTGTTTCGGGTACTACCAGCGTCACGGCAGGCGGAGGTAAAGGCGCCGTTTCGAAAAAGGGCTCTAAGAAGACTGCTATGAAAATGAGCAGGAAAGGCGATAAGAAGCACAGGAGGAGCAGGAAGGAGAGCTACAGCATCTATATCTACAAAGTACTGAAGCAGGTTCACCCAGACACCGGTATTTCTTCCAAGGCCATGAGTGTCATCCACTCATTTGTCAGCGACATCTTTGAGCGTATTGCGTCCGAGGCTTCCCGTCTGGTGCATTACACCCGTCGCCAGACCATCTCCTCCCGAGAGGTCCAGAGCGCCGTCCGTCTTCTGCTTCCTGGGGAACTGGCTAAACACGCCGTCTCTGAAGGCACGAAAGCCGTCACCAAATATACCAGCTCCAAGTAGATTACCCTTGAAAGATGCGATTAAATCGCCAAACGGCTCTTTTAAGAGCCACCCATCCAGTTCAAAACGCGGCTATACCTACAGTATGAGTAATAACGTACTCGAGCATCGACTCCTGGAGTCAAATAACAGCGCCCGATCAAAGACAAACAATGCAATTTTCTGAAAATTCACGACGGCCAAATGCTATTTAAAAAACTAGTTCAGTGAGTTAATTGATAAAAAATCATGCTTTCAAAATGCTTTAATTTTATTTGCTTTTCCCGCGAATGTTTTCTTTAGGGTCCATTGAACCTCAAATCATGCCGTTCCCTCGATAACCGGAAGAAAAAGCGGGGCAAGGTATTCACTCATGTTTGCCGAGTAATTTTTATTTACCTGACATGATTTAAAACGTATTTGTTATGGAATTTGAAAAATATCGGTTTTGATGTTATTTTATAATATTTATTATGTTATAAATAGTGGACAGGCATGCACGAAATTAATCGGCTACTGAATTCATTGGTGTCCTCATCCAGGTCCGCTTTCATATTATGTTACATTGATTCGTAACAGATTTACAATGGGCTGCAATTACTTAACTAGAGACAGAAAATTTCCGACCATTACCTGCAATTTCGTCCCTCAATCTTTGCAGAGGGCGAGATTGTCCACATTGCCAATACAGTATTTCGATAGAGCGGTTTCGTTTAGTCACAACTGATAAATCTTTAAAATCCTTAGGCGTGTACATTTTGTTTAAACGTGTCTTAATTACCTAGAACGGGGTTCCTTTGCCTTGCCATTGAGTCCTTGGTATTTCTTTAAAGCCCTTCCCACCGCCTTGTGTAGTTGTTTCTTTATCCTTTGTAAGGGACCTTGCAGCCTGTTTTTCCACCCCAGTTTACCCGTATCTTCTTCCCCGCCAGTGTTTCCCGTATGTCCATTTAAACAATGTGCACATCCCCCGTTCTCCAAAGATAACACCTGCCCCAGTCTGCAGTTCAGACCCGGCTCTCCACGATCAGAACCATGGTCCATTTGGCCTTCGCTTCCGCCCTTGTGTGCTGTTTCCACCACGTCGCCAGCTGACAGACGGTCACTTCGGGAGTCTGGGTCACTTTCGCTGGGAATGACTCTGAAGTCGGCCGGGTAATCGATTTTTGTAAAACCGGCAGAGGAAATGTGCTCCCAGGCACCTTGCACGCCGTCGGCGAAGGCGCTGGTTTCGTTGTTAAAGTTGTGCTCGGCTCTCCGGCTCGCACTCTCTTTTAGATTGTGAAGCACGATCCTCTCCGTCTCCTCAATGTACATTTGCTGATACTCCCACCAGTAGTAAGGCTTTCCGCAACAGCGCGACACGTGGCAGCAGCTGATGCAAACCGCGATGGCCACCAGTACCAGCAGGAGGCTCAGTCCGATCAGCTGCAGGGCAGAGGAGAAGGGAAATACCCGGGGAACTTAATCAGGAAACGTGATAAGCCAAACAACGGAGGAAGTCAGTGACTTTCAACTGAATGGAAATAGCGAAAACATGCAGGCGCTAGAAATCTGAAATTTTTTTTAAAACACAGAAAATCCTAGAATAATACACATAAAGTGCTGGAGGAACTCAGCAAATCAGGCAGCATCTATAGATAGGAATAAAATGTCGACATTTTGGGCTCTGTTTCCTCACACATTCCAAAGATGTTAAGGTTAGGCTTAGTAAGTTTTCGGCATGCTTTCTTGGCGCCGGAAGTATGGCGAAACTTGCTTGGTCCTTGGACTGGTTGCGATGCAGACAATGCATTTCACTGTATGCTTCGATGTTTTAAAATACAAGTAAAGCTAATTTTCTTTTTTTTATCTCAGACCATAAAACATAGGAGCAGAAATAGACCGTTCGGCCCATCGACTCTGGTCCGCCATTTTGTCAAGGCTGATCCATTTCTTCATATTCTTCTGCCTTCTCCCCGTAGCCTTTTACGCCCTGACTAACCTGCCAATTAAATGATCGTGATTGATGCACCAGATATTTTAAATCCTAAAGTAATGGAGAGATCGCTAAAGTTCACAAACGGCATGCAGCATTCTCCTTTAACTTTCATGAGGCAAAAAAAAATATTTTGTATTATTCTGCACGGAAACTGCCCCCTCCCTACAAGTCTTTAAACCAATTATGCATGGACACACCAAGATCCCGCCAACCCAACCCATCTTTTCTAATGGAACACTGGCTCTGGTTGTGTGAGAGGTTAAAGTTAGTGTCTGTTTGTCAGCTGCCAAACTTCATGCCATTATGTAAGGCTGCAGAACGTATGAGAAACATTGATATCCAGAACGTGTTAGCGTGGAAAAGGCATTGTGCCTTAATTTTATGGGGCTCTGACATCGCTGACAGTGCCTATTTACAAATGGAAATGGAAATTAAACTAATTCTGGTGAGACCACACCTGGAGTACTGTGTGCAGTTTTGGTCTCCAAAGTTGAGGAAGGACATTCTAGCTATTGAGGGAGTGCAGCGTAGGTTCACAAGGTTAATTCCCGGGATGGCGGGACTGTCATATGTCGAAAGATCGGAGCGACTGGGCCTGTATACTCTGGAATTTAGAAGGCTGAAAGGGGATCTTATTGAAACATATAAGATTATTAAGGGATTGGACACGCTGCAGGCAGGAAGCATGTTCCCGCTGATGGGTGAGGCCACAGTTTAAGAATAAGGGGTAAGCCATTTAGAACGGAGTTGAGGAAAATCTTTTTCACCCAGAGAGTGGTGGATATATGGAATGCTCTGCCCCAGAAGGCTGTGGAGGCCAAGTCTCTGGATGTTTTCAAGAAAGAGATGGATAGAGCTCTTAAAGATAGCGAAGTGAAGGGATATGAGGAGAAGACAGGAAAAGGGTACTGATTGTGGATGATCAGCCATGATCACAGTGAATGGCGGAGCTGGCTGGAAGGGCCGAATGGCCTATTCCTGCACCTATTGTCTATTGTCTATAATTCACTTTCGAAAATCGCTCTTGAAAGTACTCCAGCTGTCGGGTTTGAGGCCAAAGGGTTTAAACTCTGCACCGACGAAGGTCCAAAGATATATTTCCAGCTCAGTTTGGTATTGGACTTTAAGCGGAATTTGCGATCGGCCGTTTTCCCGTGCGCCCCCCGCTCTTGCACATCTTGGAGGGAGAGGTTGGGAGACACATAGGTGCACCAGGCAGAGTCAATACCCCACATCCCCCCCCAAAAAAGAGAGGGAAATCGGTAGGCTTATTTGCCGTTGTAAGTTGATGGGAATGTGTGCCTTTGGCGGAGAGGGGCGATTAAGTCATTCGGTGAAACACGATGTGCCGAAACGGACTCGTTTAGCGACATATAGAAAATTGGCAGACGCTATTGGGGTAGTTAAGTTAGTAACATTTTCTCGTGGGCACATACTGCGGCCGCTTAATGGATGTTGAGCCTAGTGAATGGGAGCCAATCAAGTCCTTGTGTATATTATGAATGTGTGAGGGTCAGTGAATGTGTGGGAGAGGGGAAAAACTGCGAGCTTTTGTAATCTGATCAAAACCTCGACATGAGGAGATTCAACTCCAACATTCTTCCATCGAAATTACTTCGTCTCCGGCCCTTCAGCTCCCAGATTCTCACCATCCACCTCCCCAGCTCCCCACCCCCCCCCCACCACACCACCACCACGCCTTTACCTGTCACCTTTTAGACTGTGCTCCTTCCCCTCCCCCACCTCCTTCCCCTCGCTTTCTAGTCTGAAGAAGGTTGTCGGCCCGAACCGTCGACTGTTTGTTCATTTCCATCGATGCTGTCTGACCTGCTGAGTTCCACCTGTATTTTGTGTGTGTTGTTCCAGTATCTGCAGAATCTTTTGTCCTTACGACTGGCTAAATTCTGATGTGTGGGGACGTTGTACGGCCGGTGGGAGTAGAAAAAAAACATTAATTGAGCAGTTCCTGCAAAGACCGGTTTACATCGGTAATAGGATCAGAAGCTGTTGCGAGTCCCCTGGAGGCCTGTCCCGAAGTTGGAGGAGTGTGTGTGTGAGAGAGGAGAGAGAGAGAGAGAGAGAGAGAGTGAGAGTGTGTGAGAGAGAGGAGAGAGAGTGAGAGAGAGAGAGAGAGACAGTGAGAGAGAGAGTGTGTGTGTGTGAGAGAAGAGAGAGAGTGAGGGAGAGTGAGAGAGAGTGTGAGAGAGGAGAGAGAGTGAGGGAGAGTGAGACAGTGAGAGAGGGAGACAGTGAGAGAGGGAGACAGTGAGAGAGAGAGTGTGTGTGTGTGAGAGGAGAGAGTGAGGGAGAGTGAGATAGTGAGAGAGAAAGAGAGAGAGAGAGTGAGAGCGAGAGAGAGAGTGAGACAGTGAGAGAGAGAGTGTGTGTGTGTGAGGGAGGAGAGAGAGTGAGGGAGAGTGAGATAGTGAGAGAGAAAAAGAGAGAGAGAGAGAGTGAGTGAGACAGTGAGAGAGAGAGGGTGTGTGTGTGAGAGGAGAGAGAGTGAGGGAGAGTGAGATAGTGAGAGAGAGAGAGAGAATGTGATAGAGAGAGTGAGATAGTGAGAGAGTGTATGTGAGAGAAAGAGTGAGAGAGTGAGTGTGTGTGAGAGAGAGTGAAAGTGTGTGTGTGAGAGAGAGAGATAGTGAGTGTGTGTGTGAGAGAGAGAGAGAGTGTGTGTTTTGATGTTGTGTCCTTGTCTTGTTCTGCTGAACATTGCGGGCAGGGCCGGAATTTGCGACGGCACTTGCGGGCTGCCCCCAGCACATTCTTGGGTTGTGTTGGTTGTTCACACAAACGACGCATTTTACGGTATGTTTCCACGTACACGTGATTAAATAAATGAATCTGAATTAAAAACTAAATGTAAATGTGTCTAATGAATTATGACGACAGTAGGCTTTTAATTCTAGATTTATCTATGGTAAAGTAGCTTCACTCATGAGGGAGTGACTATTATTGCCGGGGTGGGATGGTACATGACATGTGTGGCGTAAATTGTTAATGTTGTGCTCAGCAAAAAGAAAAGAGCAACTCACCCGGGACTCAAACTTCAAGATGCGGATTAGTTCCGAGTCGTCCTTCGGCGGCTCTCGACCCTGGGAAGTGTCTGAGTGGCCCATCACGGCTTGGTTGGAAGGAAGTCTGAGGAAGTAGTGGATGCAGGCGTAACAGTCCCCGTCCAGGAGCACCACGATGACCCACACCCAGCCGTGGTAGAAGACCTTGAGGAACGCGATTAGCTGCCACGACCCGGAGCGCTGGTGGCGAAACTCGGGGCTAGCCGAGTCCTCGATGCGTTTGGCAACGTCTCTCCGTTCACATCTACAGCACATTAGGCATTCCCGATGCAGGAATACGCTCAGCAGGGTGAGCACCACCGCGGGCACGAAAAGGAAGGAGATGCCATAGACCTGGTTGTAGACATCGAGCCAGGGACACTGGCAACCGATCTCCGCCATTTCTTGCAAGCCCCAGAAAATGGTCGCCACCACTAGGGACCCGATCACCTTGAAAAGGGGCTTCCCCACCAGGGCGAGCTTGTCCTGCTCTGACAGCTGCAGAAGGTGGAAGGACATTGCGGCTCGACAGCCCGCTTCCCTTCCTCTGACGGCGGGGAGCCTCCGCGTCCCCATTTGAACGACGCTCTGAGGGTGACTGACAGCGTTCGTGTTTGCTTTGCAACGCGTTCCTTCAGCCTCAAGCAACGCAAATTCGCCACGCTCTCCGGTTTCTGGAGTTCATTCAGTTCCCCTGGGCAGAATTTCATTGCGTTCGGTGAAAAGCAAAAGGCAAAATGTTCTGGATGGAAACAGTTACTTTCCCCAAGCAGCAAGGCTGATCAACACCTCCAGCCACGAACTGACCACTCTATGCCCTCAATCACCACTACTTTACCATTTCCAGTCAGTCACCTTATGTACAGACACTCGTGTAGTTTATGGGCGTACAAACAATTTAAGCAAATTATGTATTCATTTTTATTGTGTTTTTGTTATTGTGCTGCAGCAAATCCGGAATAACAATAATTTCGTTCTCCTTTATACGCGTGTACTGGAAATGACATTTTCCCTTCCGCAGTCTTCAGTTCCAACGAAAGGTTCACAGTTTTAGACCCCTTGTCTAAGAAAGGACGTGCTGGCTTTGGAGAGGGTCCAGAGGAGGTTCACAAGAATAATCCTGAGAATGAAAAGGTTAACATGAGGAGCTTTTGATAGCTCTGGTCAGGTACTCACTGGATTTTAGAAAAATGAAAAGGGACTTTACTGAAACCCTAGATAGATTGGGCGTGGAGAGGACGTTTCCTATAGTGGGAGCGTCCAGGACCAAATGACGTTTCTTTAGAACAGAGGCAAGAAGGAATTTTAGGCAGTGGGAAGTGAATCTGTGGAATTCATTGCCACAGACGGCCATGGAAGACGAGTCATTTGGGTATATTTAAGGCAGAAGTTAATAAATTCTTGATTAGTCGGGGCATCAAGGCTTCTGCAACTCACGTTCTCTGTATTATTTTTTTTTATTGTTTGCGGTTCATCCGCTCTTGCGCACTGTATATTTGTCAGTCTTTGTCATGTAGTTTTTCATAAATTCTATTGTATTCCTTTAATTTCCTTTAAGTGCCTGCAAAATATATCTCAAGGTAATAGATGGTGATATATCTGTACTTTGATAACAAATTTACATTGAACATGGAGTGCAACAGCCTTAACATCGATTTTAATCATGAAGCATTCAATTACCAAAAGTAATTATTTTTTTTTAAAGAATACTTTTGAACTCCAAATTTACTAAAATGTTGCCTGGGTTCCATCTCATAAGTTACAGAGAAAGGTTGAACAAGTTAGGTCTTTATTCCTTGGAGCGTAGAAGGTTGAGGGGGGACTTGATAGAGGTATTTAAAATTATGAGGGGGATTGATAGAGTTGACGTGGATAGGCTTTTTCCATTGAGAGTGGGGGAGATTCAAACATGAGGACATGAGTTGAGAGTTTAAGGGCAAAAGTTTAGGGGTAACATGAGGGGGAACTTCTTTACTCAGAGAGTGGTAGCTGTGTGGAACGAGCTTCCAGCAGAAGTGGTTGAGGCAGATACGATGTTGTCATTTAAAGTTAAATTGGATAGATATATGGACAGGAAAGGAGAGGAGGTTTATGGGCTGAGTGCAGGTTCGTGGGACTAGGTGAGAGTGAGAGTTCAGCACGGACTAGAAGGGCCAAGACCGCCTGCTTCCATGCTGTAATTGTTACATGGTTATATGAATTCCTCTTATAGTGATGTAGTACAAACTCATTTCATCTTTACTGTCCAAGTTACCTGCCTGAGCTAGTCCTATTTATGTATATAGCTAGGTTGCCTAAGACTTTTGCATAGTACTGTAGCATTTTTATGTATTGCTGTCACCAAAAAAAAACAAAATTCATGAGTTGTGAGTGATGATACACCCTATTCTGATATGACACCCTATTGTGAAGAGGGGAGGGAGCAGGAGGGACCAGAGGTAATGATCAATAAATTGATTGTTTGGAATCAAATGACCTTGCCTGGTGCCCACAACACAGCCCATCTCCCATTTCTTCTCTACCACCTGTCCCACACCCCTCCCATGGCAACCACCCCCACCATTCCAAACATCGTGTTTTCTCGAGGTTTACAAGCTTGATCTCTGATCTACGTTGACAAGTACGGTACTGTGCAAAGATCACAGGCATATACAGCATGTAAAGCTAGGCTACTTGAGACTCTTGCACAGAACTGTATCATTTTAAACTCTTCCTATCCATGAATCTGTCTAAATGTCTTTCAATATATTGTAATTGTACCCACTTCAACTCTTTCCTCTGATAGTTCATTCCACCAGTGGTGGTGGTAAAGGCAGATACATTGGGGACATTTAAGAGACTCTTCGATGCGCACATGGATGACAGAAAATTAAAGAGCTATATGCGAGGGAGGGGCTAGATTGATCTTGGAGTAGGTTAAAAGTTCAGCACATCATTGGCCTTTACAGTTCTATGTTCTATATACCCACCACCATCTGTGTGAAAATTTGCCCCTCAAGCCCCCTTTTAACTTTTCAGCTGTGGTGAGAAGCGAGAGCAGAGCGAGCGAGCGAGCGGGCGGATGGCCCTTGCGTCAGGCACCACTGCTGAAGATACAACGGCTGAAAGGTTCACAGGTGAGCGGTCTCCGTCAGTAGTTGTACTATTCACCCTCCACGTAGTTTGGTCTATCACTTCAGGCACCATCCGCTGAAATGAGTGGCCAGGGTTGAACACGTGCACAGCTTCAGTCCTGGCATCTCATCACCTGATCAGCCAGCACAGTAGTACAGCAGTTAGCACATCATTTTACATCACCAGTGCTAGCGGCCCAGGTTCAATTTAATGTCAGAGAAATGTACACAATATACATCCTGAAATGCTTTTTCTTCGCAAAACATCCATGAAAACAGAGAAGCGCCCCAAAACAATGAACAGTTAAACGCGAGAACCCCAATGTCCCCCCAACAGCTCACCCCCACGCATAAGCAGCAGTGAGCAACAATCCCCCTCCCCCCACCGACAAAACAAAAAGCACACCTGCTACCAAGCGCAAGCGTGAGCTAAGCGACAGCAAAAACACAGACCTTGCAGTTACCCCAAAGACTATCGCAATTCATCCGGCATCTGGGAACCCACAGGTTCTGTCTCTCCCTGGCAAAGGGAGAGGGAGGTGTCCCACATTTTCACAATTGCCACCACTATGTGTAAGGAGTTTTTGTGTTCTCCGCATGATGCATGCAGGGTACTAAGTTAATGTAATTGGGTAGCTTGGCTTGTGTCCCTGCTCTGTCTCTAAACAGGTTTGTAAACATGTTTAAAGAAAGTCACATTAACAATGAAATGTGAAATTTATGTCAAATCAAAATCAGCAAGGGTTGTACCAGGAGCAGCCTGCAAACATCAGCACATTTCTGGCTCCAACATAACATGCCCACAACTCATTACCCCAACCCGTACATCTACAGAGTGTCAGAGGAAACCCAGTCATGGGGGGAATGTACGAACACCTTACAGAGAGAGTGGCAAGAATTGAACCCTAGCACTGTAATAGCACAACCCTACCACGCCACCCGCAAACTGTGCAAAAGCTTTGTCTCCAGTACGTACCACCAAAATAAAAGTGGTCTACCATTTTGTAAACTCTGCTTTAATTACAGTGACGTTACAGCAGAAGGTGGTGCAGTAAAGAAACAAAGCTGCTCCATGCTTCATTTGCCACAAAAATTGCTTTGTTTAATATTTACAGTGCAAGGACTACAAGCTCCAGGCAAGTATACACTTGGGGCCTCATGTTAAATTACTTCCCATACACCATACAAAAAAATATTACAACACTTTTTCTGGCTGCACTTTCAACTGCATTAACAGAAACAAACCCACATAATTCCACATGCTTGCCCAAGAAACAAGCCCCATGTAAAGAAACACGTGATTTCCTTGTAGTTCTGTTGATTGGCAGAGGCTGCACAACATAGTTGCCCGGCTTTGCGCTTGCATTCTGATTCCCCAGGAGCAGCTGCAGCCATGACAAGCAATGTGCTCACACAAACTCCTTTAAAGAAAGTGGAACATGTGCAACCACGCTGGAAAACATCCCGCTCGGTTCATGGGCATGATTTCGTTACTAAATTCAACCAAAAAATTCCAGAGACATGATGATGCCAAGGCGTGAAGAATTCTGCTCCCCCTCTCAACAAGTTTGCAAATAATCTCAAAATATTCGGTGGGAACAAAAAATAGCAGGTGAATGAACATATTTTGCAGAATGCACACCCGATGGTGGCTGAAAGTGGCGCTGAATGTTGGGAAGGGTTATTGAGGGAGAAGGCAGAAGGAGGGGGGAGACAGACATCGATGCCACTGGCCAGTCTTGACACGCTATCCTTTTCTTCTTGCTACAGATGTCTGTGGAATGTCATGAAAAATACAATTTAAAAGCCATACTTTAACAAAATGACCAACTTGTTGAAGCAAGAATTCAAATTTTCTTTTGGCTTTTGGCAATTGTGGGTCACTGTGTGAAACTGCAGTCTTGTACATCAGCCAGGGGCACGGCCTCCCATGAATCGTTGGACTATCGCGTTCACCTTACTGCTTCTGCTGCATGGCCTCCTTCCTCGCTGCGTCCTGCAGGAGCTGTGTGTCAACTTCGTCAGCCGGGAGCTGCACGTAACGCACCACAGAACCGCGGATGAAGCAGTTCTTCACAGAGAGCTGGAAAGGAGAATAATCCACATGAAGGAACAAGAACAGCCCCTGGCAACAATACCAATGCAAAGTGAGTCAAGTAACTTGTGTTTATTTTCATGCATATTTATTTTTACTCAGTAGCCACTTAATACACCAGCTTGCTAATGCTATATCTAATTAGTCAAACATGTGGTAGCAACTCAAATGCATAAACGCATACAGACATGGTCAAGAAGTTCAGTTGTTATTCAGACTGATTATCAGAATGGGGAATGAATGGGAAGCAAGTGACTTTGACCGTAGAATGACCATTAGTGCGAGATAGCGCAGTCTGACAACAGGAATGCAGTGGTAACTCAAATAACCATGCATTACAACAGTAGTGTGCAGAAGAGTATCTCTGAATGCACAACACGAACCGTGAAGTGGATGGGCTACATCAGCAGAAGACCACAAACACACATTGTGGCCACTTTATTAGGTAGAGTTTATTTCTGGGTATAGAGTATTTCTACAGCTTAAAACTTGATTCACTGGAACATTTTTGTCATGCCCGAGTATGGTAGATTACATTACAAAAAGTACTGTGGAATTCCACCAGAAACATTGGAATTCTGCCTCCTCTTACTGAACCATTTTGTATTCAATTTTCCATGAGCATTTGCTTTTTAGAAATATCAGCCTGCTATGAAAAATTTTGCCAATTTTTTTCCCCCCCCATACCTAGTCTGGTTTCTATAAACCCATGACTACTACATACATGGCAAATAAAGCTGATTCTTCGTTCTTGATTATGATCAACACTCCTAATAGTGCTGCCTAACATTTAACATTGCATTGCCAAAAAAAATTCTACAGGTATAATGATGAATCGGAAAGTAGATTAGAAATAAAATACTTAGCCATCCAAGTCTCTGAAGTGGCCAGTTGAGTGTATATGCTAATTTGTGTGCTGCAAAAAAGCTTACTTTTCATGCCATTTACGCCATGGGTGGGTACGCCTAAAAAAAGACTTGCAAAGGACATTTCAATGGGGAACCAAGCATTTTGTGGACATCAAGGTGTTGGCAGAAGCACTCACTCCAGTTGTACGCTCATCTGATTTCCATTCTCCCTGTATATCTGTTTGCAAACCCATCCCCAACTCCTTTACCTATTGGCAAAATAATGATCAGGCCATAAACCCTCAGTCTTCCCCACACCCGGGGAACTCTACAACTGCCCCCAAGTCTCTTCAGGAAGGGAAGCGGTCAACCACTGTCCAGGCCTTGCCCCTCCTCACTACCATTATCCAGCAGGATGCTCATGTTCCACACCACCAAGTTCAGGAACAGTTATTAGCCTGCAACCATCAAGCTCTTGAACAGGTGTGGATAACTTCACTGAACTTCAATGAACTGAAGTTCGTTACTCTGAACTTCTTCTATGACTTACAGACTCACTTTCAAGGGCTCTTTACAAAAGAAAGATTAGCTTTATTTGTCTCATGCACATTGAAATATCTAGTGAAATGCATTGCTTGCATCAGTGACCACAGTCCAGATGTCCAAGCAAGTGTTGACAAGCTTCCATCACTGACATAGCATACCCACAATTTACTTACTCTAACATGTGCGTTTTTGGAATGTAGGAGGAGACAGAGCACCTGGAGGAAACTCACACAACCACAGAAAGAACATGCATACTCCTTTCAGACAGTGGGAGTTGAACTCAGATTGCTGGCACTGTAAAGTTTTTTTGCTAATGAGGGGATCGGCTGTGCTGGATTGGATGTTGGGCAATGATCCGGAGGTGATAAGAGAACTTAAGGTTAAGGAACCCTTAGGGAACAGAGATCACAATATGATCAAGTTCACTGTGAAAGTTGAGAGGGAAAAAATAAAATCCAATGTGTCGGCATTTCAGTGGAATAAAGAAAATTACAATGGCCTGAGGGGAGAACTGGCCAAGATTGACAGCTAAGGGACACTAGCAGGAAGGACAGCACAGCAGCAATGGCTGGAGTTTCTGCGAAAAATAAGGGAGGTGCAAGACAGATATATTTCAAATAAGAAGAAACTTTCAAAGGGAAGAAGGACACTACCGTGGCTGACCAGTGAAGTCAGAGCCAAAGTAAAAGCAAAAGAGAGGACATACAAGGAAGCCAGAGCTAGTGTGAAGATAGAGGATTGGGGTGCTTTTAAAAACTTGAAGGAAATCAAGAAGGTCATTTGGAAGGAAAAGATGAATTATGAGAGGAAGCTGGTGACTAATATCAAAGGTGGTACTAAAAGCTTGCTTTTTTTTAAAAAAAAGTATATAAAGGGTAAAAGAAAGTTGAGGGTAGATAAAGGACCAATACAAAATGACGCTGGAGATATTGTGATGAGAAATGCAGAGATAGCAGAGGAACTGAATGTGTATTCTGTATTAGTCTTCACAGTGGAAGATGTCTGCAGTATATCGGACATTCAAGAGTGTCAGGGAAGTGAAGTTTGTGCAGTGAAAATTACAACTGAGAAGGTGCTCAGGAAGCTTAGTGGTCTGAGGGTGGATAAATCTCCTGGACCCTGATGGAATGCAGCCTTGGGTTCTGAAGGAAGTAGCTGGAGAGATAGCAGAGGCATTAATGATGATCTTTTGAGAATCGATAGTTCCTGGCTTTGTATCAGATGACTGGAAAATTGCAAGTGTTAGTCCGCTATTTAAGGGTGGGAGGCAGCAGAATGAAAACTATAGACCTGTTGGCTTGACATCAGTGGTTGGGAAGTTGTTGGAATCGATTGTCAGGGATGATATTACTGAGTACCTGGAGGCACATAACAAAATAGGCCAAAGCCAGCATGGTTTCCTGAAAGAAAAATCCTGCCTAACAAATCTACTGCAATTCTTTGAGGAAATTACAAGCAGGGTAGACATAGGAGATGCAGTAGACATGGTGTACTTGGATTTTCAGAAGGCCTGTTACAAGGTACTGCACAAGAGGCTGCTTAGCAAGATAAGAGCCCATGGAATTACAGGGAAGTTACTAGTGTGGATGGAGCATTGGCTGTTAGGCAGAAAAGAGGGGGAATAAAGGAATCCTATTCTGGCTGGCTGTCAGTTACCAGTGGAGTTCCACAGAGATCGGTGTTGGGACCACTGATTTTTACGATGTATGTCAATGATTTGGACTATGGTATTAATAGATTTGTGACTAAATTTGCTGATGATACAAAGATAGGTGGAGGAACGGGTAATGTTGAGGAAACAGAGCCTGCAGAGAGACTTAGGTAGTTTAAAGGAATGGGCATAGAAGTGGCAAATGAAATACAATGTTGGAAAGTCTACGGTCATGCACTTTGGTGGAAGAAATAAATGGACAGACTATTATTTAGATGGGGAGAGAATTCAAAATGCAGAGATGCAAAAGGGACTTGGGAGTCCTTGTGCAAGATAAACTAGAGGTTAACCTCCAGCTTGAGTCGGTGGTGAAGAAGGCAAATGCAATGTTGGCATTCATTTCTAGAGGTATAGAGTATAAGAGTAGGGATGTGATGTTGAGGCTCCATAAGGCACTCGTGAGACCACACTTCTAGAGTATTGTGTGCAGTTTTGGGCTCCTTATTTTCAAAAGGATATACTGACATTGGAGAGGGTTCAGAGAAGATTCACGAGAATGATTCCAGGAATGAAAGGGTTACCGTATGAGGAATGTCTGGCAGCTCTTGGGCTGTATTCCCTGGAGATCAGGAGAATGAGGGGGAATCTCACAGAGATGTTCTGAATGTTAAAAGGCCTGAGCAGATTAGATATGCAAATTTATTTCCCCTGGTAGGGGATTCTAGGACAAGAAGGTACGACTTCAGGATTGAAGGACGTCCTTTTAGAACTGAGATGTGGAGAAATTACTTTAGTCAGAGGGTGGTAAATCTGTGGAATTTGTTGCCATGAGGAGCTGTGGAGGCCCAGTCATTGGGTGTATTTAAGGCAGAGATAGACAGGTTCTTGATTTGCCAAAGCATCAAAGGGTATGGGGTGAAAGCAGGGGAAGTCAGGTGACTGGAAGAATTGGATCAGTCCATGATTGAATGGCAGGGCAGACTTGATGGGCCAAAGGCCTACTTCTGTATTGTATAGTAACTATTATAGAACCACACTGCCCTTATCAACTCATGTTCTCAGTATTATTTTCACGTGCATAGTTTGCCTTCTTTTGAAGATTTGTTATTTCTCAGTCTTTATGTACAGTTTTTCCATAAATTTTATTCCATTTCTTTTTCCTTTCTGTAAACATCTGCTAGAAAATGAATCTCAAGGGAGTAGATGGTAACAAATGTATTTTGAACTTTGAATCACCATCCGGACTCCACATAACCTCTTTAGTTGTTGAGCCCCTCAGCAAGTGGAACAACTGTGAAATGGGGAGATGACCTCAGTCCCACAATATCCAAGATTGAGTTAACATATGAAGAGCAGTTGATGGTTCTGAGCCTGTGGAGTTTAGAAGAATGATTGGGGGGTGGGGGGGGGAAGGGAAAGGAGGGGATCTCATTGAAACCTATAGAATATTGAAAGGCCTGTATAGAGTAAATGTGGAGAGGATATTTCTGATAGGAGAGTCTAGGACCAGCTTCGATAGAAGGATGTCACCTTAGAAAGAGATTAAGAGAATTTCTTTGGGCAAAACGTGGTGAATCTGTGGAATTCATTTCCACAGGCAGCTATGAAGGCCAAGTCTTTTGGTATACAGTAGGTTCCAGTAAAGTGGGCCATCAATTATTTGGGACAACGCTTGAGAAATAGAAACTAATCAAAAACAAAACAGCCGGGACTCTCCTCATTGATAAGAGCTGCTATGCCACTTAATTGGGACAGCAGACAGTTGCCAGCTGCTGAACCATTTCTAACTAGCACTAGTCAGAGTACATTTGTGTGGCCATAGATACTACACCATGCTTAGAGCGAACAGTTTTTAAAAATAGTGTCAGTTGTGTATTTTTGTGTTCAAAAAGCAGTGATTTTTTGTCAGTGATAGTTGGTGAGAAATAAGCAGCAAGTCAAGTCAGAACTGTTTTGCTCACTGCAGTTTCAAACATTTAAGCTTGGAGATGCCAGTAACATCTGGGAGTAAAAATGAAATGATTTCACTATTTCAACAGTCACAAACTTCCACAATCATCCTGAATGTTATAATGAAAAAGATTTGGAGAATGAAGTCATCAAAAGCATTGCATGAAGGCAGTCCATCAATTGCACCCAGGTATCCACACTGATTTTGTCCACTTACAGTCAAAGGAATGCGGCAGCATACAATAGATTAATTTCCGTCGATAACCATTAGGAACTAACACAGTTTTATAGTACTATAGTAGAATTGGTAATGATCTGACTTGTTCTGTATTTGATTTAAATACACAATTTCTTAACTCAGTTAAACAGCTTGTCTTTAAATACACCTTTTTAACCATTTCCAAGAAACTTCAGCTAATTAGGGCAGCCACTTCATTGGGCCAAAATGTACTGGTTCTGATGTGTTCCAATTAACTGGAATCCACTGTTTTTAAAGTGGAGGTTAATAGGTTCTTGATTAGCAAAGGTGTCAAAGGTAATGGGGAGAAGGCAGGAGAATGAGAGAGAAAATAAATCAGCCATGATCGAATGGTGGAGCAGACCCAAAGGAACGAGTGGCTTAGTCTTCAAGGGTTCATGGACTGTCAGAAATCTGATGGAGGGGAAGAAGCTGTTCCTCAAATGTTGAGTATGGGTCTCCAGGCTCCTGTAACTCTTCCCCGATGGCAGCAGGAGAAGGTTATCCCAGATGGTGAGGACCCTTCTTGATAGACTATCATTAATAAGCAGCTTGGACTAGTGTACCCATTGCTTAGAGGGCTTCAGCTTGGTTTGTATACAAAGGATATAGATACACACGTAACCAGATTATACTTACTGTGTATATTATGAACGAAGTACATTTTTGTACTTTTAAAACCTGCAGCTGTATCACACAAAAAGGTAGGAGTCAGAGCACTACAACACACAGGTCATTCGGCCCATCTAGTCTGTGCTGGACTATTATGCGGCCTAGTCTCTTCGACCTGCATCTGAACCCCTCCCATCCACGTACTTATCCAAACTTCTCTCAAATGTTCAAATTGATCCCCCATCCACACTCCATATTGTACTGCTGTGGCCTGCACATCACATTGACATGTTCCCTTAAACATTTCCCCCATAAGCTATGACCCCTTAGTTCTCATCTCATGCAACCTTAGTGGGAAAAGCCTACTTTCATTTACCCTCTCTATACCCCTCAATATATACATTTCTTTTATATATACTTACACCAAATCTACCCTCATTTTCCTATGGTCCAGGAAATAAAGTTCTAACCTATTCAACCTTTCCCTAGAACTCAGGCCCTCCAGTCCCAGCAAGATCCTTATAGATTTTCCCTGTACCCTTTGTCTTATTGATGTCTGGCAGTTCCTGAAGGCTGCCTTTGGGCAGACCCTAGACTATCATTACAAGGAGATTCCCCAGCATCTTGCAGTGCATGTGGCCTCTGATCAGTAGAGTGCAGGTTCACTAGAACAAACCCAGTTGGAGTATACAGGATTACAACACTCACCATGTGCGGATATTTCTCTGGG
This sequence comes from Mobula hypostoma, assembly GCF_963921235.1. Taxonomy (NCBI): domain Eukaryota; kingdom Metazoa; phylum Chordata; class Chondrichthyes; order Myliobatiformes; family Myliobatidae; genus Mobula; species Mobula hypostoma. The sequence continues at coordinate 12,661,701 of NC_086101.1, read as the reverse complement.
TCAGTGACACTGATATCTGTCAGCTTGATGTTCAGATACTGAAAGAGACAAGACAGGAAATCAACCTCCAACCATTCATTCTCCAGTGAATTTTAGACTAGGGCCACACACCATTCATCTTGATAGGTCGATTGCAGTCGATCTGATCTACTCAGACCTCCATCGACCGTTAAAAACCACAGAGAGAAGATTCTAGCAGCCTATGGGCATCATTAGCCGTGATTGGCAGCTCATCAAGATGGAACACCCTGATCTCAAACCTCCACTGCCTCGCAGCTATACCCACTCACGGGGAAGGCTTCGAGAGCAAACCCTGCGGAAAAATCTGGAGCTGCAGTCCTGCGTTGAGTTCAGTGCTGACTGGCAATCCCTGCGATATCGCTGGTAGCAAAACTGTATCGGTCTCGGCCTTTCCTTTGGATTCATTAGCTGCATGGAGACGGTGAGCCTGCTACGCGAGCAACAGCTTGCTCTACTGCCCAGGCTTGCGTATCAGGTAGACGGCGAGGATGCAACATCCATGGTCAACCCCGAACAACAGAAGGCATCAAGAGATGCTGCATCTCTACTTGATGGGTGATTTACTGCATCCTATGCGGCCTCCTCAAGCAGATTAGGGACCCCTTCATCCAGCACCTTTGCTCTGTCCTCTGCAACATACAGGATGCCCTAGTGGCCACTCATTTTAATTCCACTTCCCATATCCACTCTGACACGTCCTCTGCTGCCACAATGAGGCCAAATACAGGGTGGAGGAACAACAGCTCACACTCCATCCAGATAGTCTCCAATCTGACAGCATGCACACCAACTTCTCTAACATCCGGCACTCACTCCCCCGACTCTCCTCCCCACCCCACTTGTTTTAACTCATTATGGTGGACCCTTCACCCCTTCTCTTCCCATCCCACACCCTCTGCTTCCCTACCCCCTTCCCATTATTCAATGATATACTGTCCTCTCTCAGATTCCAAATTCAATCCATCACCTCCAGCTTCTATCATTTATAAACCCCCCCATCCCCCAAACCTCCCTACCCATTCATTGACACACCCATTTCCTGCCAGTTTGAGCTCCTCCTCTCCACTCTATTCCAATCAGTTTATAAGACCACAAGTCCATAAGCCATGAGCAGAATTAGACCATCATGATAATCATTCCATCATGGCTGATTTATTATATCCCTCAACCCATTCTCCAGCCATTTCCCCACAACCTTGGACGCCCTAATTAATCAAGAACTCCTCAACCGCCACCTTAAATATACTCGAACTGGCCAGCACAACTGTGTGACAATGAATTCCACAGATTCACCACCCTCCAGCTTAAGTGGACATCCCTCATTTCTGAGCTTGTGCCCTTTGGGCCTAAACACACGATAGGAAACATCCTCTCCACATCCATTCTATGTAGGCCTTCCAATATTTAATAGGTTCCCACCAGATTCCCCCCTCCATTCTTCTAAACTTCAGTGAGTACAGGCCCAGAGCTATCAAACATCTCATATGTTAACTCTTTCATTCTTGGGATAACTTGTGCACCTACTCTGGACCCTCTCCAATGCAAGCAAATCTTTCCTTAAAAGGGGCCCAGTACTGCTCACAATACTCCAGGGCAGTCTAACCAATGCTTATAAAGCCTCAGCATTACATCCTTCCTTTTATCTTCTAGTCCTCTCAAAATAAAACGCTGACATTGTATTTGCCTTTCTTACCATTGACTCCACCTGCAAGTTAACCTTTAGGAAATTCTGTGCAAGAACACCCAAGGCTCTTGGTACCTCTGATTTTTGAATTTTCTCCTCAAATAGAAAACAGCCGTTATTCCTTCCAGCAAAGTACATGTCCATGGACTTCCTTACACTATATTCCATCTGCCACTTCTTTGCCCATTCCCCCAATCTGACAAAGTCCTTCTGCAGGCACCCCACTTCTTCAACACAACTTGCCCCTATACCATCTTCGCATCATTTCTAAACTTTGCCCCAAAGTCATCAACATCACTGACATATAATGTGAAAAGCAGTCCCAACACCATCCCCTGCAGCAGACCACTAATCACTGGCACCCAACCAGAAAAGGCTCCCGTTACTCCCACTTTTTGCCTTCTGCCAGAAAGCCAATTTCCTGTCCAGTACCTTTCCTGTAATACCATGGGCTCTTATCCTTCCTATTTTAAAGAGTGAAGTGACATTTACAATTTTCCAGTCACCAGAACCATTGCAGAATCTAGTGATTCTTGAAAGATCATTACATAGAAAATAGGTGCAGGAGTAGGCCATTCGGCCCTTCGAGCCTGCACCACCATTCAGTATGATCATGGCTGATCATCCAACTCAGAATCCTGTACCAGCCTTCCCTCCATACCCCCCTGATCCCTTTAGCCACAAGGGCCATATCTAACTCCCTCTTAAATATAGCCAATGAACTGGCCTCAACTGTTTCCTGTGGCAGAGAATTCCACAGATTCACCACTCTCTGTGTGAAGAAGTTTTTCCTAATCTCGGTCCTAAAAGGCTTCCCCTTTATCCTCAAACTGTGACCTCTCGTTCTGGACTTCCCCAACATCGGGAACAATCTTCCTGCATCTAGCCTGTCCAATCCCTTTAGGATTTTATACGTTTCAATCAGATACCCCCTCAATCTTCTAAATCCCAATGAATATAAACCTAGTTCATCCAGTCTTTCATCATATGAAAGTCCTGCCATCCCAGGAATCAATCCGGTGAACCTTCTTTGTACTCCCTCTATGGCAAAGATGTCTTTCCTCAGATTAGGGGACCAAAACTGCACACAATACTCCAGGTGTGGTCTCACCAAGGCCTTGTACAACTGCAGTAGTACCTCCCTGCTCCTGTACTCAAATCCTCTTGCTATAAATGCCAGCATACCATTCGCCTTTTTCACCACCTGCTGTACCTGCATGCCCACTGGTGTATAATGACACCCAGGTCTCATTGCACTTCCCCTTATCGGCCACCATTCAGATAATAATATTTTCCTGTTTTTGCCACCAAAGCGGATAACTTCACATTTATCCACATTAAATTGCATCTGCCATGAATTTGCCCACTCACCTAACCTATCCAAGTCACCCTGCAACCTCTTAGCATCCTCCTCACAGCTAACACTGCCACCCAGCTTCGTGTCATCCGCAAACTTGGAGATGCTGCATTTAATTCCCTCATCCAAGTCATTAATATATACTGTAAACAACTGGGGTCCCAGCACTGAGCCTTGCGGTACCCCACTAGTCACTGCCTACCATTCTGAAAAGGTCCCGTTTATTCCCACTTTTTGCTTTCTGTCTGCCAAGCAATTCTCTATCCACATCAATACCTTACCCCCAATACCGTGTGCTTTAAGTTTGCACACTAATCTCCTGTGTGGGACCTTGTCAAAAGCCTTCTGAAAATCCAAATATACCACATCCACTGGTTCTCCCCTATCCACTCTACTAGTTACATCCTCAAAAAATTCTATGAGATTCGTCAGACATGATTTTCCTTTCACAAATCCATGCTTTGTCCGATGATTTCACCACTTTCCAAATGTGCTGTTATCACATCCTTGATAACTGACTCTAGCAGTTTCCCCACCACCGATGTTAGGCTAACCTGTCTATAATTCCCTGGTTTCTCTCTCCCTCCTTTTTTAAAAAGTGGGGTTACATTAGCCACCCTCCAATCCTCAGGAACTAATCCAGAATCTAAAGTTTTGAAAAATTATCACTAATGCATTCACTATTTCTTGGGCTACTTCCTTAAGCACTCTGGAATGCAGACCATCTGGCCCTGGGGATTTATCTGCCTTTAATCCCTTCAATTTACCTAACACCACTTCCCTACTAACATGTATTTCCCTCAGTTCCTCCATCTCACTGGACCCTCTGTCCCCTACTATTTCCGGAAGATTATTTATGTCCTCCTTAGTGAAGACAGAACCAAAGTAATTATTCAATTGGTCTGCCATGTCCTTGCTCCCCATGATCAATTCACCTGTTTCTGTCTGTAGGGGACCTACATTTGTCTTAACCAATCTTTTTCTTTTCACATATCTATAAAAGCTTTTACAGTCAGTTTTTATGTTCCCTACCAGTTTTCTCTCAATCTTTTTTCCCCTTCCTAATTAAGCCCTTTGTCCTCCTCTACTGGACTCTGAATTTCTCCCAGTCCTCAGGTGAGTCAATTTTTCTGGCTAATTTGTATGCTTCTTCTTTGGAATTGATACTATCCTTAATTTCCCTTGTCAGCCACGGGTGCACTACCTTCCCTGGTTTATTCTTTTGTCAAACTGGGATGAACAATTGTTGTAGTTCATCCATGCGATCTTTAAATGCTTGCCATTGCATATCCACCGTCAATCCTTTAAGTATCATTTGCCAGTCTATCTTAGCTAATTCACGTCTCATACCTTCAAAGTTACCCTTCTTTAAGTTCAGAACCTTTGTTTCTGAATTAACTATGTCACTCTCCATCTTAATGAAGAATTCCACCATATTATGGTCACTCTTACCCAAGGGGCCTCTCACGACAAGATTGCTAATTAACCCTTCCTCATTGCTCAATACCCAGTCTAGAATAGCCTGCTCTCTAGTTGGTTCCTCAACATGTTGGTTCAAAAAACCATCCCACATACATTCCAAGAAATCCTCTTCCTCAGCACCCTTACCAATTTGGTTCACCCAGTCTACATGTAGATTGAAGTCACCCATTATAACTGCTGTTCCTTTATTGCACACATTTCTAATTTCCTGTTTAATACCATCCCCAACCTCACTACTACTGTTAGGTGGCCTGTACACAACCCCCACCAGCGTTTTCTGCCCCTTAGTGTTATGCAGCTCTACCCATATCCATTCCACATCCTCCCGGCTTATGTCCTTCCTTTCTATTGCGTTAATCTCCTCTCTAACCAGCAATGTTACCCCACCTCCTTTTCTTTCATGTCTATCCCTCCTGAATATTGAATATCCCTGAATGTTGAGCTCCTATCCTTGGTCACCCTGAAGCCATGTGTCTGTGATCCCAACTATATGATATTCATTAATAACAATCTGCACTTTTAATTCATCCACCTTGTTACAAATGCTCCTTGCATTGACACACAAAGCCTTCAGGCGCACTTTTACAACTCTCTTAGCCCTTATGTTGAAAAGTGGCCCTGTTTGATGCTTGCCCTGGATTTGTCAGCCTGCCACTTTTACTTTTTGCTTCTACCCTCATTTTACACCTCTCTGTCTCTCTGCACTGGTTCCCATCCCCGTTGTGAACTAACCTCCTCTCACCTAGCTTCTTTAATTTGATTCCCACCCCCCAACCATTCTAGTTTAAAGTCACCTCAGTAGCCCTCGCTAATCTCCCTGCCAGGATATTGGTCCCCCAAGGTTTCAAGTGTAATCCATCCTTTTTGTACAGGTCACGCCTGCGCCAAAAGAGGTCCCAATGATCCAAAAACTTGAATCCCTGCCCCCTGCTCCAATCCCTCAGCCACGCATTTATCCTCCACCTCATTGCATTCCTACTCTCACTGTCGCGTGGCACAGGCAGTAATCCCGAGATTACTACCTTTGCGGTCCTTTTTCTCAACTCCCTTCCTAGCTCCCTATATTCTCCTTTCAGGACCTCTTCCCTTTTCCTACCTATGTCATTGGTACCTATATGTACCACCAGCTCCTCACCCTCCCACTTCAGGATATCTTGGACACGATCAGAAATATCCCGGACCCTGGCACCAGGGAGGCAAAGTACCACCCGGATCTCTGGACTGCGTCCACAGCATCGCCTATCTGACCCCCTTACTATCGAGTCCCCTACTACAACTGCCCTCCTCTTCCTTTCCCTACCCTTCTGAGTTACAGGGCCGGACTCTGTGCCGGAGGCACGGTCACTGTCGCTTCCCCCAGGTAAGCTGTCCCCCCCAACAGTACTCAAACAGGAGTACTTATTGTCAAGGGGCACAGCAACTGGGGTACTCTCTATTACCCGACTCTTCCTCTTCCCCCTCCTAACCGTGACCCACTGGTCTGCCTCCCATGGTCCCGGTGTGACCAGCTGCCTGTAACTCCTCTCTATCACCTCCTCATTCTCCCTGACCAGACAAAGGTCATCGAGCTGCAGCTCCAGTTCCCTAACGCGGTCCCTTAGGAGCTGCATCTCGGCACACCTGGTGCAGATGTGGAAGTCTGGGAGGCTTGGGAGACTCCAGGGCCTCCCATATCCGGCACCAAGAACAACAAACTGCCCTCACACTCATACTGCCCCTCTCCTCAAATAACAAAAAATGAATACCAAACCTTCCTCGCCTCGCCCGTTTCCGCCTAAGCCCGTTGAGCCGAAGCCCTTAAGCCTTCACTCTGCTCCCGGCTCACTCTGCTGCCCGCAAACTATGCAGCCCGCTGTATGAGGCTCTGTTCCTTTTAAATCTTCCGTGCTTCACTGCCCGACGTCACACGCCTGCACAGTCCCGCCTCTCTGAACGCCGATGGAAAAAAAAACTGAAAGATTCAAAAATGTCTTCCTCCGCACTCCCGCTCCGATTCTCAGACTCCCTTCTTCTTACCAATGCCTCCACAATCTCTTCAGTCACCTCCTTCAGAACCCTGAGGTGTGGTCCGGGTGGCTTAAACAGTGGTGCTAGAAAGTTAGTGAACCATGTAGAATTTTCTGTTTCTGAATAAAAATCATCAGATCTTCACAAACCCTAAAACTAGATAAAGAGAACTCAACCAAATAAATACAAAAACATGAAATGTGTTCATTTGCTTATAGTGAAAACTGATCCAATATCACACCTCAAACACGAGGAATTCTGCAGATGCTGGAAATTCAGGCAACATACATCAAAGTTCCTGGTGAACGCAGCAGGCCAAGCCGCATCTCTAGGAAGAGGTACAGTTGACGTTTCAGGCCGAGACCCTTCGTTAGTCCTGACGAAGGGTCTCGGCCTGAAACGTCGACTGTACCTCTTCCTAGAGATGCTGCCTGGCCTGCTGCATTCACCAGCAACTTTGATTCAATATTACACCTATTTTTTGGAAGTAGTATGTGAACCTTTGCTTTCAGTAACTGGTGTGACAGTTACATAACAATAATTTCAACCAAATATCTCTGGTAACTGTTGATCAGTCCAGCACATCGGCTTGCAGGGATTTTAGGCCAGCAGTCCCCAACCACCGGGCCGCGGACCGGTACTGGGCCACCAAGTATGTGCTACCGGGCCGTGAGGAAACAATATGAGCCAGCTGCACTTTTCCTCATTCCCTGGTCACGCATTGTTGAACTTGAACATAGGGTTGCCAACTGTCCCGTATTTGCCCAGACATCCTGTATATTGGGCTAAATTGGTTTGTCCCATATTTCCCCCGCTAAGGTACAGCGTTCCTATAAAACCTTCTGTGTCAAAATGGCGTGAAGCGCCATTACCATTAATTTATATGGGAAAATTTTTTTGAGCGTTCCCAGTCCCAAAATATAACCTAACAAATCATACCAAATAACACACAAAACCAAAAATAAATAGCACTAACATATAGTAAAAGCAGGAATATGATAACTACACAGCCTATATAAAGTAGAAATAATGTACAGTATAGTTGGGAAGATGAAAACAAAATCGATTTGTGGGGGGGGGGAAAAAAAAAAAAAATCGGCACGTACGCACACAGGTGCCCGCGCAAGGCTTCATGGTCATGGTAGTCTTTCCTGGGGTAAAGTGTCCCAGGCTTTGACTGCTACTTTTGTCCCTTATTTGGGAGTGAGAAAGTTGGCAACCCTAACTGTAAAAGACATGTTGAGGTGAGTTTAACCCTACTTGAACACCACCCCCGCCCCCCCAAAGTCCGCAAGAATATTGTCAATATTAAACTGGTCCACGGTACAAAAAAGGTTGGGGACCCCTGTTTTAGGCTATTCCTCCTTACAAAATTGCTTCAACTCTGGGATGTTGGTGGACTTCCTTGCATGAACTTCTTCCTTCAGGTCCTTCCACAACATTTCTATAGGATTATGGTCAGGAATCTGACTTGAAAATTCATGTTTTAGAATGTCCTTTTTAAACCATTGTTGATGATTTACTCTCGTCTTTCAGATCATTGTCTTGTTGCATTATCCAACTTCTATCAAGCTTCAAGTGATGGACTGCTAGCCTGACATCCCCCTGTAAAATGTCTTGATACAATTATGAATTCATTGATCCCTCAGCAATTGCAAGCAGTCCAGGAGCTGAGGCAGCAAGCCAGCCCCAAACCATGATGCTCCTTCCACCAGGCTTCACAGTTGGTTTGAGGTTTTGGTGTTAGTGTGCAGTGCCCTTTTTCCACCAGACATAGTAATGTACATTTCTGCCAAATATTTCAACTCTTGTCTCATCTGTCCACAGAACATTGTCCCAGGAGCATTATAGAACATCCAGGTCGTCTTCTGCAAACTTGAGACGTACAGTAATGTTTTTGTTTAAAGGAGGCAACTGGTTTCCTCTACGGTGTCTGTCCATGGACACCATTCTTGTTCAGTGTTTTTCTTATAGTGGATACATGAAGAGAGACTTTAGCAAGCTCAAGACATTTCTGCAGGTCTTTTGCTGTTACCCTTGGGTTCTTTTTCATCTCCTCCAGCATTGCACATTGTGCTGTTGGTGTGATATTTGCAAGACACCCACTCCTAGGGAGAGTAGTGACAGTACTGAGTTTCCTGCATTTGTAGACAATTTCTCTTACTGTGGACTAATGAACACTCAGGTCTTTAGAAATGATTTTGTAGCCTTTTCCAGCTTCGTGCACCTCTACAGTTCTTCCAAGGCCCTCTGAAAGTCATTTTGATGGAGGCATGGTGCAGATGAACAGATCTCTCATGAGAAGAGCCAGCTCTGTCAGCAACTTATATAGGGCAGGGCACCTCTACATCCCACACCTCCAATCTCATTTCCATAATTGGAACACTCGACTCTAAAGTCCTGACGAAGGGTCTCGGCCTGAAACGTCAACTGTACCTCTTCCTACAGATGCTGCCTGGCCTGCTGAGTTCACCAGCAACTTTGATGTGTGTTGCTAGCTTTTGTAGAAGGCATTATACTCCAGAGGTTCACATACTTTCTCCAACAAATACATGTAATATTGGATTTTTTTTCCCCTCAATAAATAAACGAAGTATAATGCTTGCATTATTTATTCTATTAGGTTCTCTTTATCTAGTTTTAGTGCTTGCGTGAAGGTCTGATCACATTCTGTCATTTATGCAGAAACAGAAAACTCTATAGCGTTCACAAACTTGCTAGCACCACTGTAGACTTTTCAGCTCCCCAAGCACCTTCTCACTCACTTCTACCCTCAACAATTTTGTATGCTAGTGTCTTCTACCATCAAGACTCAAGTTCATGCATCATTTCTTTGTCCCCTATTACTACCTCTCCAGCATCATTTTCAAGTGGTCCGATATCCACTCATCTCTTTTTCACTCTTTATACATCTAAAGTAACCATTGGCAACCTCTTTCCTATTATTGGCTAGCTTACCATCATATCTCATCTTCTCTCTCCTTGTGGCTTTTGCAGTTGCCCTCTGTTGGTTTTTAAGTTTCCCACTCCTCTACCTTCCCACGATTGTTTGCAATATTTTATGTCCTGTCTTTTGCTTTTTAATACTGTCTTTGACTCCCCCCACACCCCCCATCAGCCACAATTGCCTCATCCTAACTGCAATTTTGCCCCATCATTTGCTGTCCTTCCTCAGGCTCACGACAGACTGCATCTGGTTGTGTCCCAACTGCCCAATCCTCAGCCCCATCACTCTAGTTCCCACCCACCTGCCAAATTAATTTAAACCCTCTCCAACAGCTCCAGCAAACCTACTTGCAAGGATATTGGTCCCCCTCACATTCAGGTGTAACCCACCCCTTTTGAACACTTCATAACTTCCCCAGAAGAGATCCTAGTGATCTAGAAATCAGAAACCCTGCCCCTCCTGCACCAGTTCTTCAGCCGTGCATTCATCTGCCAAATCATCCTATTCTTACCCTCACTGGCACATGGGACACAGACAGCAATTCAGAGGTTACTATCCTGAATGTCCTGCTTTTCAGCTTTCTGCTGAACTCCCCATATCCTCTCTTAAGGATCACCCTTTTCCTACCTATGTATGCCTCTGCCTCCCTCCTCCTCCTCCCCCCTCCCCGACTTCTTTGCTTTTAAGTTACAGCACAGTAACAGGCCATCATGGAACGAGTGCACACTGTCCAATTACACCCACATAACTAATTTACCTTCTAACCCATAGACCTTTGGAATGTGGGAGGAAACCTGAGCACCCAGAGGAAACCCACATGTCAGAATAGGAATGGGGATGGGGATAGGAGTTAAAATGAAATTAAAATTAAGAGTGGAATTTCCCAGTGGTCAACCATTTTCATTCTCATCCCCATTCCAGTTCCAACGTGTCAGCCCACGGCCTCGTCTTCTACCACGATGAGGCCACACTCAGGCCGGAGGAGAAACACCTCACATTCCGTCCAAGTAACCTCCAACCTGATGGCATGACTATCGATTTCTAACTGCAGTAATTTGGGTTTCTCCACATTCCCCACTCTGGTCTCTTACCTCTTCTCCTGACCCTCCTATCACCTCCCTTTGGTGCCCCTCCTCCTTCCTTTTCTCCCAAGATCAACTCTCCACTCTCAGATTCCTTCTTCTCCAGCCCTTTGCCCTTCCCACCTGCCTGGATTCACCCATCATCTTCTAGCTTCCCCTCCCTCCCCTCCCACCGTTTCTTCCTGGCACCTTTCCCCTTGCTTTCCAATCCTGATTAAGGGTCTCAGCTTGAAACATCGACTACTCATTCATTTTCATAGACGCTGCCTGACCTGCTGCGTTTCCCCAGCACATTGTGGGTGTTGCTCTGGATTTGCAGCATCTGCAGAATCTTGTGTTTAAGGAAAAACCAACGTCCAAGATTGAAAAAGCCTCCCAAAAAAAAGTGTATAAAGTCCAGTCCATCACAGGAGTAGCCCTTCCCCACCACTGAGCACATCTACAACGACTGCTGTAGCAAGAAAGCAGCATCCATCAAGAACCCCCACCATCTAGGCCATACTCCCTTCCTAATGATGTCACTGGGAAGGCGGGCGGGACAGGAGTCTTGGGTCCCATACAAGGTTCAGGAACAATTATTACCCTTCAACCATCACGCTCCTGAACCAGCATGGATAACGTCACTCATCTCAACACAGAACTTACTCCCTGACTCTTTCAAGGACTCTTATGTTGTCAGTGTTATTTATTTACTATTATTAGGTTTTTTTTTGTATTTTCACAGTTGGTCTTTTGTACATTGGCTTTGCCAGTCTTTGTTCTACTGTGAACGCCTGCTGAAAATGAATTTCAGGGGAATACATGGTGACACATACCTACTTCAATAATCAATCTACTTTGAACTTTGAATGAAGGCAGCTCAAGAGAAGTAAACAGCTTGCAAGATTATTTCTCACTTTGCTTTATACCGCGAGTCATTCTTAACAGATGAATTTTAATATTCAGTGAAGTGAAATTCAGCAAAACGCACCTGGTCAACGGAGTGTAGAGTTCCGCAAATGCTGAAAATAAGGAGAGAGTTGCATTAGAACCTGTTTTCTTTTCAGGAAAAGGCACATTACCTTTTTATATATTTGCACGTAATACACACTTATCTCATACCCCTAGTTTAAGGTGCATTATGAAGCTTCACAAACTGCCGAATGCATTGAACTAAAATAATAGGCCCAGTAGTTCCATGCCTCACACTCCAGTCTGGAAAATACTGCCATCTGACACACGACACACCTGAGCAAGGTTCTTTTGTTAGAATATGGGCAAGAAGATCATAAGGTACTGGGGGTAAGGTATTGATGTGGATAGAGAATTGGTTGGCAGACAGGAAGCAAAGAGTGGGAATAAACGGGACCTTTTCAGAATGGCAGGCGGTGACTAGTGGGGTACCGCAAGGCTCAGTGCTGGGACCCCAGTTGTTTACAATATATACTAATGACTTGGATGAGGGAATTAAGTGCAGCATCTCCAAGTTTGCGGATGACACGAAGCTGGGCGGCAGTGTTAGCTGTGAGGAGGATGCTAAGAGGATGCAGGGTGACTTGGATAGGTTGGGTGAGTGGGCAAATTCATGGCAGATGCAATTTAATGTGGATAAATGTGAAGTTATCCACTTTGGTGGCAAAAATAGGAAAACAGATTATCATCTGAATGGTGGCCGATTAGGAAAAGGGGAGGTGCAACGAGACCTGGGTGTCATTATACACCAGTCATTGAAAGTGGGCATGCAGGTACAGCAGGCGGTGAAAAAGGCGAACGGTATGCTGGCATTTATAGCAAGAGGATTCGAGTACAGGAGCAGGGAGGTACTACTGCAGTTGTACAAGGCCTTGGTGAGACCACACCTGGAGTATTGTGTGCAGTTTTGGTCCCCTAATCTGAGGAAAGACATCCTTGCCATAGAGGGAGTACAAAGAAGGTTCACCAGATTGATTCCTGGGATGGCAGGACTTTCATATGAAGAAAGACTGGATGAACTGGGCTTGTACTCATTGGAATTTAGAAGATTGAGGGGGTACCTGATTGAAACGTATATAATCCTAAAGGGATTGGACAGGCTAGATGCAGGAAGATTGTTCCCGATGTTGGGGAAGTCCAGAACGAGGGGTCACAGTTTGAGGATAAAGGGGAAGCCTTTTAGGACCAAGATTAGGAAAAACTTCTTCACACAGAGAGTGGTGAATCTGTGGAATTCTTTGCCACAGGTAACAGTTGAGGCCAGTTCATTGGCTATATTTAAGAGGGAGTTAGATATGGCCCTTGTGGCTACGGGGATCAGGGGGTATGGAGGGAAGGCTGGTGCAGAGTTCTGAGTGGGATGACACAATCCTGAACAATTTGGTTTAGGCTCACTTTCCAGACAATCCCTCGCCAGATCCACACACAGCAGGTTGCCTTGCAACCTACCCAATCAGAACTCTTAACCATCTTAAAAGACCTGATTTGATTAAACTTCAACCATTGACAGAGTTTCACGTTGCTAGGTATCGTGGTCCAACTGCGCTGATGTCACAGCCAAGAAAACTTATCAGCTCCTCAGGCCGCTAAAGAAATTCAACATGCCACAATTGACTCTCACCCATTTTCATTGATGTACCAGCTTAGTATGGCAACTGATCTGTGTGTGATCACAAGAAACCACACAGAGTACTGAATACAGCTCAGCACATCACGGAAACCGGCTATTCCACAACCCCCACCCCCATATGGACTGTCTACACTTCTCGCTGCCTCAGTAAAGCAGCCAGCGTAATCTCCACCCACCCACCTCTTCTCCCCTCTCCCATTGGGCGGAAGATACAGAAGCCTGGAAGCATGTACCGCCAAGCTCAGAGACAGCTTCTGTTCCCCTGTTATTAGGCACAATAAGATGAACTCTTGGCCTCACAATCCACCTTGGTATGATCTTGCACTTTATCACCAACTTGCATTGCAGAATAAAACATTACTGAAAAAGTGCAATGTTATTGAATACTTATCCTACCTCAAAGATTTGATCTGTATGAACAGTACACAAGACAAGCCTTCGACTATTTCATGTGATAATTCCAATACAAAAATAACCTCAGCTAGAATCCATTTGCTTTTCACTGAGGTCCATCCCCCCAAAAAAAGAGCTCAGTTCAGAAAACAGATCCCACCATGTACCACCAGACTCGAGCATGGTTTCTATCCCAGTTGAGAGACCCTTGAATGGTATCCTTGTCATGGCTCCTGCATCTTATTTGTCTACCAGCTTTCTCTGTAATTGTCACCAGATTCTGCAATGCTTTCCCTAGCTCAGTATGTATGCAATGATCAGTATGCATGGCATACAAAACACTGCATCTCAGCACACCAGACAATAATATTGAACTCTCTCCCTGAAAGCAGGAAGTGCTTAGCCATGATAACTTGGCTTTAAAAGTTGGAGACACACAGGAAATATTTAAGAAAGACATCAAATCAGAGGAAGACAAGACGTAAAAGGAGAAGTGAGACTGAAGACATTAGTAGGAATAGTCTGTATTCTGCTACAATTAGAGACAAACCAAATGGCGCACTCACCTCAGATCATTCTTGAGTTCCACCACCACATCTTTCCCAACAAGGGATTTGAAAAATGAATAAAATAACTAAAACAAAAAAAATAAGATTAATAATGAGCCAAAGCACGCTTCAAAGGTGTTCAAAATTAGCAAAGTGCAGTTCATCCTGGAGATGTTTTATGAGGTGCTACTGGACTTGAAACTCAGTGAGAAGATACTGCATTTAAACCTGCTCCTCCCAGTTTACAAACACCGTACACATATGAACAGGTTGACAATTTAGCTCCAGAGTGAGCTGCTCTATTGTCAGGAGATTGGACTCGGATACAGCATTACACAAAAACCGGCAGCGAGGCAAGGGCCCAGGCCTGCAGGAAAGTCCGAGGCTCCAGAGAGGCCTTCCCCACGAAGGAGAAGGAGGCCCCTCCGGCTGCTTCCGACCCTCCCCCAGCCCCTGGTACTTGAGCCGCGGACAAAGCCCGGGATAGGAAATCCCTGATCACTCACCATGGCGGCTCCCAGCTCCTGATTCAAACTCCCACTGATTGACGCTCCACTCGCCCGGGTGAACCCGTTCTCGCGAGAACTTATCCAGATCCCACGCCCCCGCCCCGTTTGATTGACAGCCATCACGTGGTTACCCCTTCCGTCTCTCCATTTCTACCTCTATCTGAAAAAAAAGGTTTTGCGTGCAATCCATACAGATTTCAGAATCAGAATCAGGTTTATTATCACCGGCAGGTGTGGTGAAATTTGTTAACTCAGCACATCGATGCATCCAGGTGGTTCAAGGGAAACAATAAAAGGATGTAACAATGGTGCTGGTGCACAGAGAACACTGCACCGCCTACTCCATCCAGACCATGCTGTCTTCTCACTCTATCATTGGGCCTTAGGTCCCACACCACTGGGTTCAGAAACAACCCTCAGCCTGGATAACTTTCCTCACCACAGCCCTGAGCTGATTCTACGACGTGCAGACTGACTTTCAAGGACTGGTCAACTCGTGTTCCTTTATTATTTGCAGTTTGTCTTCTTTTGCACATTGAAGTTTGTTTTTGTAGATTCTATCGTACTTCGTTATTTTTCATGTAAATGCCCGATAGTATATAATAACATGTACATGCTTTGTTTAATAAGTTTACTTAGAACTTTGAAGGGAACCATCGAATAGACCTGTAACAGCAGGATAGAAAACACAAAATACTCTGCAGATGCTGGGGTCAAAGCAACACTCACAGCACGCTGGAGGAACTCAGCAGGCCAGGCAGCATCCATGGAAACGATCCGGATGAAGGGTTCCGGCCCGAAGCGTTGACTGATCATTTCCATGGATGCTGCCCGACCTGCTGAGTTCCTACGGCAGGATAGAAACTGTCCCTGAGCATGGTGATACATTATTTCAGGTCGGTGCCCATTAGAAGCAGCATTGAGACCCGTTATTCTTAAGTAAAATATAAATTACACGCAACATTTACAAGAAAGATCACATTTACTCCTGATGCTGAGTTTCAGCTGGAAACATACGAAACATCGACTCTTCTTTTTCCTCCCACAGATGCTGATTGACCAGTTAGATTAGATTGTGAGGACACGCAGTCCTCTTTTATTGTCATTTAGTAATGCATGTATTAAGAAATGATACAATGTTTTTCCAGAATGATATCACAGAAATATATGACAAACTGACTTAAAAACTGACAGAAACCACATAATTATAACATACAGTTACAACAGTGCAAAGCAATACCATCATTTGATAAGAACAGATAATGGGCACGGTAAAAGTCTCAAAGTCTCTCGAAAGTCCCATCATCTCACGCAGACGGTAAACCTCCAGCGCCACAAACGTGCCGATGCAGCATCCTGGAAGCATCCGACCACAGTCCAACTCCAAGACCGTCCGAAAACTTCGAGCCTCCGACCAGCTCCCCAACACCGAGCACTGAGCACCATCTCTGCCGAGGGTTTCGACCCCGGCCCTGGCGACAGGCAATAGGCTAAGCCGAGGATTTGGGGCCTTCCCCTCTCGATCGCACAGTAGCAATGACAGCGAAGCGGGCATTTCAGAAGTTTCTCCAGGTGTTCCTCCATGCTTCTCACGGCTGTCTCCATCAAATCAGGATTGTGCACGGTACCTACTTCACAAACACGATATCATTCAGAACGGCCACTCACGCTGCATCGCGCCGCCATCTTCTCCTCCCTCCTAAGTCATTGCTCCAGATTCCAGTGTCTCTGGGCTGGAAGAACTCAGTGGGCCAGGCCGTCACTACTGGGGGGAATGGGCAATCGACGTGTCGGATTGAGACCCTTCAACCGGACTGCAGATCAGTATGGCCAGGGGGCTGCTAGACCCGCTGGAGATGTCATATACTTTGGAGGGACGGGAGATTGCAGAGCTGGGATCCAGAGCAACACAAAAGATGCTTGGGAATTCAGCGGGTGGGACAGGCACGATGGCTCAGCTAGTAGAGCTGTTACATCGCAGCTCACTGCAACCTGTGTTCCCCTCCTGACCTCCGTGGTGCTGTTTGTGGATCCGCCTCCCTGCAAATGCGTTGGCTTGTCCCGGGATCTCCAATTTCCTCTTGAGCTCTAGAGACGTGCCAGTTGGTAGATCAGTTGGAGAAGGACCAAAGAATCAGGCTCTTCCGCTATTGGAGAGGGAGGGGCCAGGCTGGCTGAGGAAACCTCTCAATTACTGTAGTGGTGAACCACCCCAGGGGGCCACACGGCCTCACGAGCAGCAACGGTGCTAATGCTTTGAAGAAATGTAACGGAAAAGTACTGAAAGTATTGACTATGAATGAAAAGATAGGGCGCTGTTTATTTCTCTAAATAATTTTTGTCGTTGGAGGAACAACACCTTATATTCCATCTGGGTAGCCTCCAACCTGATGGCATGAACATTGACTTCTCTACCTTCCGCTAATGCCCCAACTCCCTCTCATACCCCACCCGTTATTTATTTTTATACACACATTCTTTCTCTCTCTCTCCTTTTTCTCCCTCTGTCCCTCTGACTATACCCCCTGCCCATCTTCTGGTTCCCCCCCTCTTGTCTTTCTCCCTGGACCTCCTGTCCCATGATCCTCTCATATCCCCTCTGCCAATCACCTGTCCAGCTCTTGGCTCCATCCCTCCCCCTCCTGTCTTCTCCTATCATTTTGGATCTCCCCCTCCCCCTCCCACTTTCAAATCTCTTACTAATTCTTCCTTCGGTTAGTCCTGACGAAGGGTCTCGGCCTGAAACGTCGACTGTACCTCTTCCTAGAGATGCTGCCTGGCCTGCTGTGTTCACCAGCAACTTTGATGTGTGTTGTTGTTTGTTCTTTGTCATGAATAAAGTTTACTTTGATCATTTTTAACGTGTCGGCAGATTAATGGGTCACTATAAATTGCCTCTATAGCCGGGGCTGGTGGTGTAGTGGGCATCAGCACCGGACTTGGAGGTGAATGGTCCCAAGTTTGAATCTGGCCAACCCCTTGCACGCTTTCCAGCCGTGCTGGGCTGAGCGTTGGGGTAGCAACTCTGCCTTGTAGAATCCGAGAGAGCTGAGGGGAAGTGGGAAGAATAACACGGAATAAGCAGAGGATTAGTGTAGCTGGTTCAAGGCTGTCTCAGTGGACTAAAGGACCTGCTCCTATGCCGTGGGACACGGACTCGACAGCGACTACAGAAATCTATTGTAATGTACTTTACTGCAATGGCAAATTAGCAAGGGGCCTCCCCACCCCCAGTAAATTTACATAGTAACTGTCGCAGGGAGACATATGTGAACGTGGTCGGGCAACTGTGCTGCTCAAGACTGCAAGAAACTGCAGAGAGTTGTGGACACAACCCAACACATCACAGAACCCATGGACTTAGTCTAGATCTACCGCAGTGAATAAACGAACATAATCAAAACCCCACCCTCCTCGGTCATTCTCTCCTCTTCCTGTCCATTGTGCAGAAGAGCCCGAGAGCACGCGCCATCGGGCGCAATGACAGTTTCTATCCCACGGTTATCAAACTATTGAATAGTCTCTGAGTATGATAAGACGGATTTTAACATCACAATCTGTTTTGTTATGGCTTTGCATGTCTGCCTGTACTGCACGTTCTTGGTTACCGTATATGGATTTCAGCAAGGCATTTGATAAGGTACCCCATGCAAGGCTTATTGAGAAAGTAAAGAGGCATTTTATCCAAGGGGACATTGCTTTGTGGATCCAGAACTGGCTTGCCCACAGAAGGCAAAGAGTGGTTGTCGACAGGTCATAATGTGCATGGAGGTCAGTGACCAGTGGTGTGCCTCAGGGATCTGTTCTGGGACCCTTACTCTTCGTGATTTTTATAAATGACCTGGATGAGGAAGTGGAGGGATGGGTTAGTAAGTTTGCTGATGACACAAAGGTTGGAGGTGTTGTGGATAGTGTGGGGGCTGTCAGAGGTTACAGCAGGACATTGATAGGATGCAAAAATGGGCTGAGAAGTTGCAGATGTAGTTCAACCCAGATAAGTGTGAAGTGGTTCATTTTGGTAGGTCAAATATGATGGCAGAATATAGTATTAATGGTAAGACTCTTGGCAGTGTGGAGGATCAGAGGGATCTTGGTCCATAGGACGCTCAAAGCAACTGCACAGGTTGACTCTGTGGTTAAGAAGGCATACAGTGTATTGGCCCTCATTAATCATGGAATTGAATTTAGGAGCTGAGAGGTAATGTTGCAGCTATAGAGGACCCTGGTCAGACCCCACTTGGAGTACTGTGCTCAGTTCTGTTCGGCTCACTACAGGAAGGATGTGGAAGCCATAGAAAGGGTGCAGAGGAGATTTACAAGGATGTTTCCTCGATTGAGGAGCATGCCTTATGAAAACAGGTTGAGTGAACTCGGCCTTTTCTCCTTGGAGCAACGGAGGATGAGAGGTGACCTGACAGAGGTGTATACGATGATGAGAGGCATTGATTGTGTGGATAGTCAGAGGCTTTTTCCCAGGGCTGAAATGGCTGCCACGAGAGGCCACAGGTTTAAGGTGCCTGGAAGTAGGTACAGAAGTTTTGTCAGGGGTAAGTTTTTTACGCAGAGAGTGGTGAGTGCGTGGAATGGGCTGCCGGCGGCGGTGGTGGAGGCAGAAACAATATGATCATTTAAGAGACTCCTGGATGGCTACATGGAGCTTAGAAAAATAGAGGGCTATGGGTAAAGCCTAGGTAGTTCTAAGGTAAGAACATGTTCAACACAGCTTTGTGGGCTGAAGGGCCCTTATTGTGTTGTATGTTTTCTATGTTTCTATGGTTCTAATGCTGACACTTCATTTTAAATTCAGCTATCAATGCAGTTATTTGCATAGATGGCAAGCAAAAATAAATCATTGTATCTTGGTACCAGGGAAAATAATAAACCAATTTAATAATTTACCAGAATAAATAATCTTGCAGGGAAAAAAACCTGAGCTAACATATTTTATTGACAGTATTCCTATATCCATTTGGGAATGAATGTAACTCATCCTAACAGCAATTGCATTCGGGATTGGAAATCTATTCAAATTCTCTGAAACACTGCCTCCTTCTGGTAAGGATGGAAACGGGGCAGGCTGTTGATTATCCATCAAAAGTTTGGCCACAACTGGAGAGAACTTAGAAATCGAAGTGATTCCTCTTTGGATAGAGTCACACATTCAATCAACTTCTCGGTTGTTGGCCCATCTGTGGTATCGTTCTGGCATGCCTCGATGAGAGAGGGTTGCATATCTTCCGAAGCTCCTTCAACTGGTACTGAAATTCTTCCTTCTCTGCCGTCTGGTTGGCTTCCAACCAGGAAATGGTCTGGTTGCACTTTTTGGTAACTTTGTTCTTCTCTTCATCGCAGATCTTGCCCCTCAGCTTCTCACCCTTCACTGAGCGTCTGATGTGGAAAGTGTAGAACTCGAGGGAGTTCTTGCTGGCAATCCGTTCACGTTGCTGCTTGTCTTTGGCTTTATATTTTTCAGTCTCCTGCACCATCCTGTCAATTTCCTCCTTACTCAGCCTGCCCTTGTCATTGGTGATGGTGATCTTGTTTGTTTTCCCGGTGCTCTTGTCAACAGCAGAGACATTGAGAATGCCATTGGCGTCAATATCGAAGGTCACCTCAATCTGGGGTACACCATGAGGAGCGGGAGGGATGCCACTCAACTCAAACTTGCCCGAAGGTTGTTGTCCTTGGTCATGGCTCTCTCGCCTTCAAACACCTGAATAAGGACCCCAGGCTGGTTATCAGAGTAGGTGCTGAAGATCTGGGTCTGCTTGGTTGGGATGGTGGTGTTACGCTTGATTAGGGTGGTCATGACTCCACCTGCCGTCTCCAGCCCCAATGACAGAGCAGCAACATCCAGGAGTAGCAGATCCTGAACATTCTCCGACTTGTCGCCCATCAGAATGGCCGCCTGGACAGCTGCCCCATAGGCCACGGCCTCGTCGGGGTTGATGCTCTTGCTCAGCTCCCTACCGTTGAAGAAATCTTGCAGCAGCTTCTGGATCTTGGGGATTCGGGTGGAGCCTCCGACCAGGACAATTTCATGGATCTGGGATTTGTCCAGCTTGGCATCTCTCAGGGCTTTCTCCACTGGCTCCAGAGTGCCCCTGAACAGGTCAGAGT
The DNA here is from genome assembly GCF_963921235.1 of Mobula hypostoma. NCBI lineage: Eukaryota > Metazoa > Chordata > Chondrichthyes > Myliobatiformes > Myliobatidae > Mobula > Mobula hypostoma. Next base: position 12,640,970 of record NC_086101.1, on the reverse strand, counting down.
TCAGCTCCTTAAAGCGAGCCCTGGTGATTGAGGTGTAGAAATCAACACCCTCAAACAGAGAGTCAATCTCAATACTGGCTTGGGTGCTGGAAGACAGCGTTCTCTTTGCTCTCTCACAGGCCATCTGCAGCCTCCTCACCACTCTCTTGTTCTGGCTGATATCTTTCTTGTATTTCCGCTTGAACTCCTCAATGAAGTGATTGACCATGCGGTTGTCAAAGTCCTGTCCTCCCAGGTGGGTATCTCCAGCTGTTGATTTCACTTCAAAGATACCGTCATCGATGGAGAGAATGGACACATCGAAGGTGCCACCACCCAGGTCAAAGATGAGAACATTACGCTCCCCTTTGCCTTTCTTGTCCAGACCATAGGCAATGGCAGCTGCTGTTGGCTCATTGATGACACGCAGGACATTGAGACCAGCTATCACACCAGCATCTTTGGTTGCCTGGCGTTGGGAGTCGTTGAAGTAAGCAGGAACGGTGATTATTTCAGTTGGTGACATTGTAGCCAAGGTAAGCCTCAGCAATTTCCTTCATCTTTTAATATGAAAGTGGATTGGGAAAGTCGGGAAGGTAATGGATCTCAGGAGAGGGAGTTTGTAGAATGCCTACGGGATGGCTTTTTGGAGCAACTTGTCCAGAAGCCCACCAGGGGACCGGCTGTTTTGGATTGGGTGCTGTGTAACGAACCTGAGGCGATTAGGGAGCTGGAGGTAAAGGAACCTCTTGGAAGTAGTGATCATAATATGATTGAGTTCAGTTTCAAATTTAAAAAGGAGAAGCTGGTATCAGGTGTATCGATATTTCAGTGGAACAGGGGAAATTACAGTGGTATGAGAGAGGAACTGGCCCAAGTCAATTGGAAAAGTAAACTAAATGGAGGGACAGCAGAGCAGAATTGGATGAAATTCCTACAAGAAATAAGGAAAATGCAGGAAAAATATATTCCAAGAAAAAAGAAAATCATGAATGGAAAAATAGCACAAATGTGGCTAACGAGAGAGGTTAAGGCAAAAATAAAAGCAAAAGAAACGGCGTACAAGGAAGCAAAAATTAGTGGGAAAAATGAGGGCTGGAAGACCTTTAAAAACTTACAGAAAGAAACTAAGAAAGTCATTAGGAAAGAAAAGATGAATTTTGAAAGGAAGTTGGCGATTAACATAAAAAAGTATACTAAGAGTTTTTTTTAATTTATGAAGAGTAAAAGAGTGACAAGAGTAGACATGGGACCGATTGAAAATGATGCTGGAGTAATTATAATGGATAACAAAGAGATGGCGGAGGAACTGAATGAGTATTTTGCATCAGTCTTCACAGTGGAAAACATGAGCAATATACCTGATAGCCAGAGGTATCAGGGAATAGAATTAGGTACAGTCAAGATAACTAGAGAGAAAGTGCTTGGGTAGCTAAGTGGACTAAGAATAGATAAGTTTCCCGGCCCAGATGAGGTGCACCCAAGGGTTCTGAAGGAGGTGGCTTTGGAGATTCTGGAAGCATTGGAAATGATCTTCCAGGAATCACTAGACTCTGGCATGGTTCTGGAGGACTGGAAGGTCGCAAATGTAGTTCCGCTATTTAAGAAAGGAAGGAGGCAGTAAAAAGAAAATTACAGACCTATTAGTCTGACATCGGTGGTTGGAAAGATATTGGAGTCAATCCTCAAGGACGAGGTTATGAAATATCTCGAGGTGCATGACAAGATAGGCCGAAGCCAGCATGGTTTCATGAAGGGAAGATCCTGCCTTACCAACTTATTGGAATATTTTGAGGTAATCTCGAAAAAGATTGACAAGGGAGAGGTTGTGGATGTTGTGTATTTGGATTTTCAAAAGGCCTTCGATAAGGTACTGCATATGAGGCTGCTTAATAAGATGAGAGCCCATGGAATTATAGGAAAGATATTGGAATGGGTGGAGCATTGGCAAAAAGCAAAGGGTGGGAATAAAGGGATCCTATTCTGATTGGTTGCCGGTTACTAGTGGTGTTCCGCAGGGGTCGGTGTTGGGGCCGCTTCTTTTTACGATGTATATCGATGATTTGGATTATGGATTAAATGGTTTTGTGGCCAAGTTTGCGGATGACACCAAGATAGGTGGAGGAGCAGAAAATGTTGAAGAAACGGAAAGGTTGCAGAGAGACTTAGTCAGTTTAGGAGAGTGGGCAAAGAAATGGTAGATGAGATACAACGTTGACAAATGTACGGTTGTACATTTCGGAAGAAGAAATAATCGGGCAGATTATTATTTAGATAGGGAGAAAATTCAAAAATTGGAAGTGCAAAGGGACTTGGGGGTCCTCGTGCAGGATACCCTAAAGGTTAACCACCAAGTTGGATTGGCGGTAAGGAAAGTGAATGCTATGTTGGCATTCATTTCAAGAGGAATAGTGTATTAGAGTAAGGAGGTGTTGATGAGGCTCTATGGGGCATTAGTGAGGCCTCATTTGGAATACTGTGTGCAGTTTTGGGCCCCCTATCTTAGAAAGGATATACTGATGTTGGAGAGAGTTCAGTGAAGATTTACGAAGATGATTCCTGGAATGCAGGGGCTAACATATGAGTAGCGTCTGTCGGCTCTTGGATTGTACTCATTAGAGTATAGAAGAATGAGAGGAGATCTCATAGAAACGTTTCGAATGTTGAAAGGGTTGGACAGAGTAGATGTGGAAAGGTGGTTTCCCTTGGTGGGTGAGTCCAGGACAAGAGGCCATAGTCTTAGAATTAGAGGGTACCCAGTTAAAACAGAGATGAGGAGAAATTTTTTTAGCCGGAGGGTCGTGGATTTGTGGAATTCATTGCCACATATGGCTGTGGAGGCCCAATCATTGAGGGTGTTTAAGGAGGAGATTGACAGGTATCTAATTAGTCAGGGTATCAAGGGATATGGAGGAAAAGCCAGAAATTGGAACTAGATGGGTGAATAGTTTAGCTCATGGGGGAGCTGCGGAGCAGACTCGATGGGCCGAATGGCCTACTTCTGCTCCTTTGTCTTGTGGTCTTGTGCTCTTGGTCAGCACCATGGAGGAGATATCCTCTGGGTAAAAGATCTGGTTCTCCATGGTCCATCTATAGCAGTTTTCGACTCTTTTAGGTGACAAATCAAGTCCCTTTAAACTCCTAGTCCTGCAAAAAACATACAAAGGTATTTGATTCGGTCCAGTACATCAAGGTAAACCCCCTCCCCCCCACAACCATTGAGCAGATCTACAAGAAACGCTGTTGTAGGAAAGCAGCATCCACCATCAGTGATCCCACCACCCAGGCCAAGCTCTTTTCTCACGCCTGCCATCAGGTAGAAGGTATAGATGCCTCAGGACTCACACCACCAGGTTCAGGAACAGTTACTACCCCTCAACCATCAGGCTCTTGAACAAAAGAGGATAACTACACTCATCTATGAGATGTTCCCACAACCTATTATCTCACTTTAAGATCTCTTTATCTTGTTATTTCATGCTCTCATTATTTATTGCAAAAGATAAATAGATATATAGATTTGCATTTGCACAGTTTGCTGTCTTGTATGCTCCACTTGATTTTTCATTGATCCTGCTTACAGTTACTATTTTATACATTTGCTGAGTATCTCGGGGTGTCTATGTGGTGACTTGTATGTACTCTGATAATAAATCTTACTTTGAACTTTCAAATGCACCACCCTCTCAGACAACAAGTTTCCAGATTCCAACCACCCTCTGGGGGATGAAGTTCACTCTCAGGCCCCACTAACCCTCGTTCGTAAACTCTGGTTTGAACTCGACTGTCCACTGGGTAAACAATGACCTTGTCCACGCTTCCTGGGCCTCTCTCTCCCATTTATGATCACCTTTACCCTCCCCAAAGAAAACAGATCTAACCTGACCCGTCACTGGATTTTTCTCAGTTGTCGTGGGGTGGGTGGGGGAGGGTGAAGGCAAAACCCAACAGCTTGAAAATTGATGAGAAACACTTATAGAAGAGATTAAGAGATTTTCTCTGAATAGAAATATCAAATACTTGCATTTTTATGATGAGGGAAAGAGTTTAAATGGAATTTTTTTTCACACAAAGGTTGGTGGTTTTCCCCGGAACTGCTGGGCATGAAGAGATAAGGCAGACATCCCACCCTGCAAAGACTCATTTCAGGGAGGTATCACCACAAGTTCAGGGAAGTAGCACCCCACCCCCCGCAACCTCATATCCCCGCGCCCCCCCCCCAACCCACCGACCTCCAAGGGTGTATGTAATACTTTGTTTAGTGATTTTGTCTAATCTGTAAACTAAGTTGGGGACATGCAGCAAAAGTGACATTAAAATATGTACTTATATTATATTATATCATCATGTTTATTCTATTACAACTTTAAGCAAGCCTACAGGGAGTTTGGCCTCAACACGTAGGACATCAATAGCATATCTCCTTGGCAGCCAGCCAGCTAGTTTAAATCAGGGGTCCCCAACCTTTTTTGCACCACGCGCTGGTTTAATATTGACAATATTCTTGCGAACCGGCTGACCCAGGGGGGTGGGGGGGTGGGTGTTAAATGCGACCGGAATATAGGTGATAAGTCAACCATAAGTCACTTGTAAGTGGCTAATACACTCAATTTCATTTCTAAGGGGGTTTATCTAAAGAATTTCATACTAAACACACAGCGCATATTTTCCTCGCATGAATATAGTAATAAGTCAATTATAACAGTGGTCCCAAACATCCGGGCCGCGAAGCATGCAGCAGTAGCCGCAACACACCCAATACATCTTTAAGAAAAAAGCCGAAATAAACAAGCTAATTGATTAGGTGCCACCCGGCACGTAAATGTTGGCCCAGATCAGAGACGACGCAATCGGCAAACAGCGTCAGGGAGCCACTATCGATTTGCGGGAGACTCCCGGAACTTCCTGGAGAGGTGGGATGTCTGAATTAAGGATCGTGTGTAGGCAGAAGGGTGTTAATTTAGCATAAAGTTGTGCACAGGCATTTTGGGCCGAAAACCCTGCTGGTGTGTTCAGTCTCCCTTCTCCCTGGTTAAAGAAGAGATTAACGCAATAGAAAGGAAAGACATAAGCCGGGAAGAAGTGGAATCGATATGGGTAGAGCTGCGTAACACTAAGGGGCAGAAGACGCTGGTGGGAGTTGTGTACAGGCCACCTAACAGTAGTAGTGAGGTCGGAGATGGTATTAAACAGGAAATTAGAAATGTGTGCAATAAAGGAACAGCAGTTATAATGGGTGACTTCAATCTACATGTAGACTGGGTGAACCAAATTGGTAAAGGTGCTGAGGAAGAGGATTTCTTGGAATGTATGCGGGATGGTTTTTTGAACCAACATGTCGAGGAACCAACTAGAGAGCAGGCTATTCTGGATTGGGTTCTGAGCAATGAGGAAGGGTTAATTAGCAATCTTGTCGTGAGAGGCCCCTTGGGTAAGAGTGACCATAATATGGTGGAATTCTTCATTAAGATGGAGAGTGACATAGTTAATTCAGAAACAAAGGTTCTGAACTTAAAGAAGGGTAACTTTGAAGGTATGAGACGTGAATTAGCTAAGATAGACTGGCAAATGACACTTAAAGGATTGACGGTGGATATGCAATGGCAAGCATTTAAAGATCGCATGGATGAACTACAACAATTGTTCATCCCAGTTTGACAAAAGAATAAACCAGGGAAGGTAGTGCACCCGTGGCTGACAAGGGAAATTAAGGATAGTATCAATTCCAAAGAAGAAGCATACAAATTAGCCAGAGAAAGTGGCTCACCTGAGGACTGGGAGAAATTCAGAGTTCAGCAGAGGAGGACAAAGGGCTTAATTAGGAAGGGGAAAAAAGATTATGAGAGAAAACTGGCAGGGAACATAAAAACGGACTGTAAAAGCTTTTATAGATATGTAAAAAAGGAAAAGACTGGTAAAGACAAATGTAGGTCCCCTGCAGACAGAAACAGGTGAATTGATTATGGGGAGCAAGGACATGGCAGACCAATTGAATAATTACTTTGGTTCTGTCTTCACTAAGGAGGACATAAATAATCTTACAGAAATAGTAAGGGACAGAGGGTCCAGTGAGATGGAGGAACTGAGCGAAATACAAGTTAGTAGGGAAGTGGTGTTAGGTAAATTGAAGGGATTGAAGGCAGATAAATCCCCAGGGCCAGATGGTCTGCATCCTAGAGTGCTTAAGGAAGTAGCCCAAGAAATAGTGGATGCATTAATGATAATTTTTCAAAACTCGTTAGATTCTGGACTAGTTCCTGAGGATTGGAGGGTGGCTAATGTAACCCCACTTTTTAAAAAAGGAGGGAGAGAGAAACCGGGGAATTATAGACCGGTTAGCCTAACGTCGGTGGTGGGGAAACTGCTGGAGTCAGTTATCAAGGATGTGATAACAGCACATTTGGAAAGCGGTGAAATGATCGGACAAAGTCAGCATGGATTTGTGAAAGGAAAATCATGTCTGACGAATCTCATAGAATTTTTTGAGGATGTAACTAGTAGAGTGGATAGGGGAGAACCAGTGGATGTGGTATATTTGGATTTTCAAAAGGCTTTTGACAAGGTCCCACACAGGAGATTAGTGTGCAAGCTTAAAGAACATGGTATTGGGGGTAAGGTATTGGTGTGGGTGAAGAATTGGTTAGCAGACAGGAAGCAAAGAGTGGGAATAAACGGGACCTTTTCAGAATGGCAGGCGGTGACTAGTGGGGTACCGCAAGGCTCAGTGCTGGGACCCCAGTTGTTTACAATATATATTAATGACTTGGATGGGGGAATTAAATGCAGCATCTCCAAGTTTGCGGATGACACGAAGCTGGGTGGCAGTGTTAGCAGTGAGGAGGATGCTAAGAGGATGCAGGGTGACTTGGATAGGTTGGGTGAGTGGGCGAATTCATGGCAGATGCAATTTAATGTGGATAAATGTGAAGTTATCCACTTTGGTGGCAAAAATAGGAAAACAGATTATTATCTGAATGGTGGCCGATTAGGAAAAGGGGAGGTGCAACAAGACCTGGGTGTCATTATACACCAGTCATTGAAAGTGGGCATGCAGGTACAGCAGGCGGTGAAAAAGGCGAATGGTATGCTGGCATTTATAGCGAGAGGATTCGAGTACAGGAGCAGGGAGGTACTACTGCAGTTGTACAAGGCCTTGGTGAGACCACACCTGGAGTATTGTGTGCAGTTTTGGTCCCCTAATCTGAGGAAAGACATCTTTGCCATAGAAGGAGTACAAAGAAGGTTCACCAGATTGATTCCTGGGATGGCAGGACTTTCATATGAAGAAAGACTGGATGAACTGGGCTTGTACTCGTTGGAATTTAGAAGATTGAGGGGGGATCTGATTGAAACGTATAAGATCCTAAAGGGATTGGACAGGCTAGATGCAGGAAGATTGTTCCCGATGTTGGGGAAGTCCAGAACAAGGGGTCACAGTTTGAGGATAGAGGGGAAGCCTTTTAGGACCGAGATTAGGAAAAACTTCTTCACACAGAGAGTGGTGAATCTGTGGAATTCTCTGCCACAGGAAACAGTTGAGGCCAGTTCATTGGCTATATTTAAGAGGGAGTTAGATATGGCCCTTGTGGCTACGGGGGTCAGAGGGTATGGAGGGAAGGCTGGGGCGGGGTTCTGAGTTGGATGATCAGCCATGATCATAATAAATGGCGGTGCAGGCTCGAAGGGCCAAATGGCCTATTCCTGCACCTATTTTCTATGTTTCTATGTTTCTATAAGTGAACAGCTGACAGCCCAGCAACTTCCTGCCTAAGTCAGGTGTATGTACACTTCTGACTTCAACTGTGCATGAGGAGTAAAAATATTTATGTTACGTTTCTGTCTAAATGTGCAATATGCAATTTATAGTAATTTATAAAAAATATTATGTACAACAGGACAGTCAATATAACATAGAAATACAATTGTATCAGCATGAATTAGTCAGTCTGATGGCCTGGTGGAAGAAGCTGTCCTGGAACCTGTTGGTCCTGGCTTTTATGCTGTGGTACTGTTTCCCGGATGGTAGAAGCTGGAACAGTTTGTGGTTGGGGTAACTCAGGTCCCCAGTGATGCTTCAGGCCCTTTTCACACACACCAGTCTCTGTAAATATCCTGAAAAGTGGGAAGTTCACATCTACAGATGTACTGGGCTGTCTGCACCACTCTGCAGAGTCCTGCGATTGAGGAAAGTACAGTTCCCATACCAGGCAGTGATGCAGCCAGTCAGGCTGCTCTTATTGTGCCCTTGCAGAAAGGTAGAACATCGAAACATAGAAAACCTGCAGCACAATACAGGCCCTTCGGCCCACAAAGCTGTGCCAAACATGTCCCTACCTTAGATATTACTAGACTTACCAATAGCCCTCTATTTTTCTAAGCTCCATGTACCTATCCAAAAGTCTCTTCAAAGACCCTGTCATATCTGCCTCCATTCCATGCACTCACCACTCTCTGAGTAAAATACTTACCCCTGACATCTCCTCTGTACCTTCTGCCCAGCACCTTAAACCTGTGTCCTCTTGTGGCAACCATTTCAGCCCTGGGAAAAAGCCTCTGTCTATCCACACAATCAATGCCTCTCATCATCTCATACACCTCTCATCCTCTGTCGCTCCAAGGAGAAAAGGCCGAGTTCACTCAACCTATTCTCATAAGGCATGCTACCTAATCCAGGCAACATCCTTGTAAATTTCCTCTGCACCCTTTCTATGGCTTCCACATTGTTCCCGTAGTGAGGCGAACAGAACTGAGCACAGTAGTCCAAGTGGGGTCTGACCATGGTCCTATATAGCTGCAACATTACCTCTCGGCTCCTAAATTCAATTCCACGATTGATGAAGGCCAATACACTGTATAACTTCTTAACCACAGAGTCAACCTGCGCAGCTGCTTTGATCGTCCTATGGACTCGGACCACAAGATCCCTCTGATCCTCCACACTGCCAAGAGTCTTAACATTAATACTATATTCTGCCATCATATTTGACCTACCAAAATGAACCACCTCACACTTATCTGGGTTGAACTCCATCTGCCACTTCTCAGCCCAGTTTTGCATCCTATCTCTCTCTCTCTCACTCACTCCCTCTCTCCCTCTCTCCCTCTCCCCTCTCTCCCTCTCCCCCTCTCCCTCTCTCCCTCTCTCCCTCTCTCCCTCTCTCCCTCTCTCCCTCTCCCCTCTCTCCCCCTCTCTCTCCATCCATCCATCCATCCCATGGGATGATGATGGTTCCTTACAGTCAGTTAGTGGGGTTGACCCCACTCCTCAGAAAGGAACAGCGTGTGTGTGAATGGATTTTAGGTGAGTAGGGGGTTGCACAGGTCCAGACCCACCCTCTCGACATCCCCTCCCGGATCCAGCAGCATGGTGGCGTCCAAGACAGCTGGGGGAAGTTCTGTTGCAGTGAATGGCCAGACCAAGCTTCGATGCAAGGGATGCCCTTTCCACATTTCACTAGATGGCCGTTGACCCTACGAGAGGATTCACCCGCCCTTTGGTAGGTCTTGATTTTCGTCCCGCAAGGTGTCTAGCCACCCTCCTCACCAGGCCAGCCTGGTGGGAGAGCCGGTTTAGTCGCCGACCACCCGAACCTGCGACAGGTAGTACTGGGTTTCATGGTACCAGTAGCACTCATACGAGTGACCTGACCTGTCAATGAACCGCTGTAACCTCTGACAGCCCTCCACACTATCCACAACACCTCCAACTTTTGTGTCATCAGCAAACTTACTAACCCATCCCTCCACTTCCTCATCCAGGTCATTTATAAAAATCACGAAGAGTAAGGGTCGCAGAACAGATCCCTGAGGCAATCCACTGGTGACCAACCTCCATGCAGAATATGACCCATCTACATCCACTCTTTGCTTTCTGTGGGCAAGCTAGTTCTGGATCCACAAAGCAATGTCCCCTTGGATCCCATGCCTTCTTACTTTCTCAATAAGGCTCACATGGGGTACCTTATCAAATGCCTTGCTGAAATCCATATACACTACATCTACTGCTCTTTCTTCATCAATACATTTAGTCACATATTCAAAAAATTCAATCAGGCTCACAAGGCACGACCTGCCTTTGACAAAGCCATGCTGACTACTCCTAATCATATTATACCTCTCCAAATGTTCATAAGTCCTGCCTCTCGGGATCTTCTGCATCAACTTACCAACCACTGAGGTAAGACTCACTGGTCTATAGTTTCCTGGGCTATCTGTACTCCCTTTCTTGAATAAGGGAACAACATCCACAACCCTCCAATCCTCCGGAACCTCTCCCGTCCCCACTGATGATGCAAAGATCATCGCCAGAGGCTCAGTAATCTCCTCCCTCACCTCCCACAGTAGCCTGGGGTACATCTCATCCAGTCCCGGCAACTTATCCAACTTGATGCTTTCCAAAAGCTCCAGCACATCCTCTTTCTTAATATCTACATGCTCAAGATTTTCAGTCACCATGCTGTAATCACCAAGATCCTTTTCCATAGTGAATACTGAAGTAAAGTATTCATTAAGTACCTCTGCTATTTCCTCCGGTTCCATACACACTTTCTTACTGTCACACCGGATAGGTGCTATTCTTTCACGTTATATCCTCTTGCTCTTCACATACATGTAGAATGCCTTCAGGTTCCCTTAATTCTGCCTGCCAAGGCCTTCTCATGGCCCCTTCTGGCTCTGTTAATTTCCTTCTTAAGCTCCTTCCTATTAGCCTTATAATTTTCTAGATCTCCAGCATTACCTAGCTCTCTGAACATATTGTAAGCTTTTCTTTTCTTCTTGACTAGATTTATTACAGCCTTTGTACACCACAGTTCCTATACCCTACCATAACTTCCCTGTCTCATTGGAACGTACCTATGCAGAACTCCACACAAATATCCCCTGAACATTTCTTTCGTACTTTTCCCTGAGAACATCTGTTTCCAATTTAAGCTTCCAATTTCCTGCTTGATAGACCCATAATTCCCCTTACTCCAATTAAACGCTTTTCTAACTTGTCTGTTCCTATTTCTCTCCAATGCTATTGTAAAGGAGATAGAATTATGATCACTATCTCCAAAATGCTCTCCCACTGAGAGATTCAAGTGCAACCCTTCTTTTTGGTACAGGTCACACCTGCCCCAAAAGAGGTCCCAATGATCCAGAAATCTGAATCCCTGCCCCCTGCTCCAATCTCTCAGCCACACATTTATCCTCCACCTCATTCTATTCCTATTCTCACTGTCATGTGGCACAGGCAGTAATCCCGAGATTACTACCTTTGTGGTCCTGCTTCTCAACTTCCTTCCTAACTCCCTGCAGTCTGTTTTCAGGACCTCTTCCCTTTTCCTACCTATGTCATCGGTACCAATATTTACCACGACCTCTGGCTGTTCTCCCTCCCACTGCAGGATATCTTGGACGCAGTCTGAAACATCCCGGACCCTGGCACCTGGGAGGCAAACTATCATCCGAGTTTCTTTTGTGCATCCACATAATCGCCTGTCTGACCCTTAACTATAGAGTCCCCTATCACTACTGCCATCCTCTTCCTTTCCCTACCCTTCTGAGCCACAGGGTCAGACTCTGTGCCAGAGGCACGGCCACTGTTGCTTCCCCCAGGTAGGCTGTCCCCCCCAACAGTACTCAAACAGGCGTACTTATTGTCAAGGGGTACAGCCACAGGGGTACTCTCCAGTACCTGACTCTTTCCCTTCCCCCTCCTGACTGTGACCTACTTGTCTGTCTCCCATGGCCCAGGTGTGACCACCTGCCTATAACTCCTTCCTATCACCTCCTCGCTCTCCCTGACCAGGCGAAGGTCATCGAGCTGCATCTCCGGTTCCTTAACGCGGTCCCTTAGGAGCTACAGCTCGACACACCTGGTGCAGATATGGCCGTCCGGGAGGCTGGGAGACTCCAGGGCCTCCCACATCTGACACCGAGCACAGAAAACTGACCTCACACACATACTCCCTCCTTTCTAAAAATAACACAGATAAACCTACCTCGCCTCATCCCATTACCGCCTAAGCTCGTTGAGCCAAAGCGCTATCACTCCGCTGCCTGCTGGATATGGTGGTTTTCTTTTTAAACCTTTCGCGCTCCACTGGCTGACGTCACGCGCCTGCGCCGTCTTGCCTCTCATTTTCCCCGAGAAGTAAAACTGCCTTCGCTCCGGAAATCAGCCACTCACTCGCAGCCTTCTTGCTCCGAATTCTTAGGATTTGGGGGCCCATACCAAACTTCTTGAATCATCTGAGGTGAAAGAGATGCTGTTGTGCTTTCTTCACCACACAGCCTGTATGTACAGACCACGTGAAATCCTTGGTGATGTTTATGCCGAGGAACTTAAAGTTGTTCACCCTCTCAACTCCAGATTTATTGATGTCAATAGGGGTCAGCCTGTCTCCATTCCTCGTGTAGTCCGCAATCAATTCCTTTGTTTTTGCGACATTGAGGGAGAGGTTGTTCTCTTGACGCCACTGTGTCAGGGTGAAGACTTGTTCTCTGTAAGGCTGCCTCAATATTCGTTGAGATCAGGCCAATCAATGTAGTATCGTCAGCAAATTTAATTAGCAGGTTGGAGCTGTGGGTGACGACACAGTTGTGGGTGTACAAAGAGTAAAGTGGGGGGCTTAGGACACAGTCCTCTATTGAGGGTCAGAGGGTTGGAGGTGAGGGAGCCCATTCTTACCACCTGCCAGCGATCTGACAGGAAGTCCAGGATCCAGCTACACAAGGCAGGGTCAAGGCCAAGTTCTCTGAGTTTCTTGTCAAGCCTGGAGGGAATTATGGTGTTGAATGCTGAACTGTAGTCCAAGAACAGCATTCTCATATAAGCTTCCTTCTTCTCCAGATGTGTTACAGTGCTAGTGACACAGTTCAATTCCGCCGCTGTCTACATGGAGTCTGTACTTGCTGTCTGTAACCATGGGTTCCCCCCACCTACGTCACAAGTATGCATGGGTTCATAGGTTAATTGGTCACATAGGTGTAACTGGGTGTGCGGGCCCATTGTGCCAGAAGGTGCTGTATCTCTAAATAAAATAAATATGTAAGAACATCCAGTCCTGAAGAAGGGTCTCGGCCCGAAACGTTGACTGCTTGCTCTTTCTCTTTTCCGTAGATGATACCTGGCCTGCTGAGTTCCTCCAGCAGTTACTGTTTCCAGCACCTGCAGACTTTCTCGTGTTTGAAATAAGACGGTGACCTGAAGTTGCCTGAGGCTTGGCTGTCCTGGGAAAACCAGTCTGAATTCCTCTGTCTCAGAACGGAACTGAGAAAGTGAAATGACTGACACAAGAAAATCTGCGGATGCTGAAATCCGAGCAACGCGCATAAAATGCTGGAGGATCTCAGCAGGCCAGACGGCATCTGTGGAAAAGACTACAGTCGATGATTCGGGCTGAGACCCTTCATCAGGACTGGAGAAAAAAGATGAGAAGTCAGAGGAAGAAGTTGGGGGGAGGGGAGGAATAAATACAGGTAGTAGGTGATAGGGAGAGGAGTAGGGCGTGAAGTAAAGAGCTGGGAAGTAGATAAAGGACAGGAGAAGAGAGAATCTGATAGGAGAGGACAGAAGGCCATGGATCAAAGGGAAGAGGGAGGAGCACCAGTGGGAGCTGCTGGGCAGGTAAAGAGATAGGGCGAGAGAGGAAAATGGGAATGGGGAATGATGAAGGGGAGGCCAATTATCAGAATTTCGAGAAATCAGTGGTCATGCCATGAGGATGGAGGCTACCCAGATGGAACATAATGTGTTGTTCCTTCAACCTATGAGTGGCCTCATTACAACAGTAGAGGAGGCCTTAGATAGACATGTCGGAATGGGAATGTGAAATGGAATTAAGATAGGTGGGTGACCACTGGGAGATCCCACTTTTTATGGCAGCTGGGGCATAGGTGCTCGATGAAGCGGTCTCCCAATCTATGTTGTGTCTCACCGATATACAGGAGGCCACATCTGGAGCACCAGACACAGTAGGTGTCCCCAACAGGCTCACAGGTGAAATGACACCTCTCCTGGAACGACTGTTTGGGGCCCCGAATGGTAGTGAGGGAGGAGGTGTAGGGGCAGGTGTAGCACTTGTTCCTCTTGCAGGGATAAGTGTCAGGAAGGAGATCAGTGGGGAGGGTCGAATGGGCAAAGAGTCAGTAGGGAGTGATCTCTGCAGAAAGCAGAGATTGGGAAGGGGAGGTGGCAAAGATGTGCTTAGAAGTGAGATCCTGTTGTAGATGGCGGAAGTTACGGAGAATTATGGACGCGGAGGCTGGTTGGGTGATAGGCGAATCCCTATCCCAGTCACTTCCACAACTCCGGCATTCTCTCTCCACCGCCTGCAATGGCTCTGCCCTCTACTATCTCCAACTTTCAATCGCCGGTTCTTTACCTTTCTCATGCTCTGCAAGGATCAGAAGGAAGATCACCCGTCTTCAGACTGCAGAACCTGCCATCTTTCTCCAACGCTGGCAGGCCCGCGATCCCTGCTGTCAACCTCAACGGTTCTAACGATCCCGAGTACATTCAGAACCCGGCTCCACCGCCATCAGTGCAGGTTCCAAGGACCTTGGACACCTTCAAAGTGCCGATTGTGCTACCTCCAACCCCTCCTCCAGCCTGGACATTGATCAACAGCACCTCCAGGCCAGGACTTTACACACTGTCTCAGTCTCCCCTTCCCCCAACACCCCCGCTCTGCAATCCTGTGTCTCTCGGGTCCTTCTGCCAGCTCTTGGGTCCTCGGAGACCCCATCTTCCTCTCACTGCACCTTCCCTGAAGACCACGACCCTTCCATCTCCTCAGACACTATCAATCCCCTTGCCTCCTCTGATCCCAGCTCTCATCCGTGCCGGGTCTTCACAATTCCCTCTGACCTTCCCCTCTCTGAGGAAGAACCTTCTGACGTCAGCCAGGGCCTGACCTTTGTAACCCTGCGCGCACACCTCAGTGAGTTCCTCGCGCACCATGACACCGAACTCTTCTTCCGCCGCCTCCGTCTCTGTGTCTACTTCTTTGGTAAGGACTCCCCACCCCGCGCCAGTGACCCCATCTCCTGTCTTCAACTTTCCTCCTCTTCCTGGACACTCCAGTCTAGTCTCCTGCCAGCTTTGAATCCTTTCATTGCTGACTGCCGACGAGACATCAACTGTCTCGACTCCTCTCTCCAATCCTAATCTCACTCCTGCCCAATGCACAGCTCTCCACTCTCTCTGTACTAATCCTAAACTCACCATCCAACCTGCAGATAAGGGTGGGGGTACTGTAGTAGTCTGGTGAACTGACCTCTACCTTGCTAAGGAAAGGCAACAACTCTCAGACACCTCCTCGTACTTACCTCTCAGACAGGACCCCGCTAAAGAGCACCAGGCCATTGTCTCTCACGCCATCACCAATCTTATTAACTCTAGGGATCACCCATCCACTGCCACCAACCTCATAGTTCCCTCACCCCACATCTCCCCTTTCTACCTCCTACCCAAGGTCCAAAAACCTGCCTCTTCCTGCCACACCAAACTTATATTTTCATACCACGACTCAGATTTATCCCACCTGCTTCAGTCCCTTCCTATCTATATCTGTGACACTTCGCAAGCTCTTGATCTTTTCAATGATTTCAAGTTACCTGGCCCTGAGCATCTTACTTCCACTATGGATGTCCAGTCCCTGTACACCTCCATACCCCACCAGGAAGACCTCAAAGCTCTCCATTTTTTTTTCTAGACACCAGACCCAACCAGTTCCCCTCTACCACCACTCTCCTCCGTCTAACAGAACCTGTTCTCATTCTAAATAATTTTTCCTTTGGCTCCTCCACTTCCTTCAAACAAAAGATATACCCATGGGCACTCGCGTGGGTTTCAGCGATACCTGCCTTTTTGTCGGCTACATGGAACAGTCTATATTCCAAGCCTGCACTGATATCACTCCCCAACTTTTCCTACACTACATCGACGAATGCATTGGTGCTGCTTCCTGCACCCTTGCAGAGCTCGTCGACTTCATCAAGTTTGCCTCCAACTTTCACCCTGCCCTCAACTTTACCTGGTCCATTTCCGAGACCCTCCTCCCCTTTCTCAATCTCTCTGTCTCTATCTCTGGACTCAGCTTATCAACTGGTATCTTTTGTAAACCCACTGAGTCTCACAGCAACCTGGACTATACCTCTTCCCACCCTGTTACTTGTAAAAACACCAACCCCTTTCTCTCAATTCCTCCGTTTCCGCTGCATCTGCTCTTAAGGTGAGGCTTTTCATTCCAGAACGAAGGAGATGTCCTCCTTCTTCGAAGAAAGAGGCTTTCCTTCCTCCACCACCAACTCTACCCTCACCCGCATCTTTTCCATTTCACGCACGTCTGCTGTCACCCCTTTCTCCCGCCACTCAACAGAGACAGGGTTTCTCTTGTCCTCACCTACCACCCCACCAGCCTCTGCATCCAGCACATAATACTCCGTAACTTCTGCCATCTGCTACGGGATCCCACCACAAAGCGTACCTTTCCCTCCCACTTTCTGCTCTCCGCAGGGATCACTCCCTGTATTGCATGGAACTGCTGCTGCTAAATTAACAAATATCATGTCACATGCCAGTGACAATAAACCTGATTCTGATTCTAGGGGGGAGAAATACAAGGTAGAAGGTGATTGCTGAATCTGGGAGAGGGGGAGGGTGAAGTAAAGATCCGGGAAATCTATAGGTGAAAGAGATAAAGGGCAGGAGAAGAGGGAATCTGATAGGAGAGGATAGAAGGCCATGGATCACAGGGAAGGGGTAGGTCAGGAGATAAGGTGAGAGAAGGAAATAAGAATGGAGAATGGTGTAGGAGAGGGGGACAGACATTACCAGAAGATCGAAAAATCGATGTTCATGCCATGAAGTTGGAGGCTATCCTGAGGTGTTGTTCCTCCAACTTGAGTGTGGCCTCATCATGGCAGTAGAGGAGGTCATTGACTAGCATGTCGGAATGGGAATGAAAGTGGAATTTAAACAGGTGGCTACTGGAAGTTCCCACTTTTTCTGGTGGACTCAGGTTCTTGGCGAAGGAGTCTCCCAATCTACGTTGGCACTCATCGATACACAGAAGGACACAAGAGCAGCACCCGATATAGTAGATGACCTCAACAGACTCACAGGTGAAGTGTTACTTCCCCTAGAGGACTGTTTGGGGCACAGAATCGTAGTGAGAGAGGAGTTGTAGGGGCAGGCATAGCACATGTTTCAATTGCAAGGATAAGTGCCAGGAAGGGGATCAGTGGGGAGGGACGAAATGATAAGGGAGTTACGTAGGGAGTGATCCCTGCGGAGAGCAGAAAGTGGGAGGGAAAGGTACGCTTTGTGGTGGGATCCCGTAGCAGATGGCAGAAGTTACGGAGAATTATGTGCTGGATGCAGACGCTGGTGGGGTGGTAGGTGAGGACAAGAGAAACCCTGTCTCTGTTGAGTGGCGGGAGAATGGGGTGACAGCAGACGTGCGTGAAATGGAAAAGATGCGGGTGAGGGTAGAGTTGGTGGTGGAGGAAGGAAAGCCTCTTTCTTCGAAGAAGGAGGACATCTCCTTCATTCTGGAATGAAAAGCCTCACCTTAAGAGCAGA
The DNA here is from genome assembly GCF_963921235.1 of Mobula hypostoma. Taxonomy (NCBI): domain Eukaryota; kingdom Metazoa; phylum Chordata; class Chondrichthyes; order Myliobatiformes; family Myliobatidae; genus Mobula; species Mobula hypostoma. The sequence continues at coordinate 12,623,416 of NC_086101.1, read as the reverse complement.
TGCAGCGGAAACGGAGGAATTGAGAGAAAGGGGTTGGTGTTTTTACAAGTAACAGGGTGGGAAGAGGTATAGTCCAGGTTGCTGTGAGACTCAGTGGGTTTACGAAAGATACCAGTTGATAAGCTGAGTCCAGAGATAGAGACAGAGAGATTGAGAAAGGGGAGAAGGGTCTCGGAAATGGACCAGGTAAAGTTGAGGGCAGGGTGAAAGTTGGAGGCAAACTTGATGAAGTCGACGAGCTCTGCAAGGGTGCAGGAAGCAGCACCAATGCATTCGTCGATGTAGTGTAGGAAAAGTTGGGGAGTGATATCAGTGCAGGCTTGGAATATAGACTGTTCCACGTAGCCGACAAAAAGGCAGGTATCGCTGAAACCCACGCGAGTGCCCATGGCTATATCTTTTGTTTGAAGGAAGTGGAGGAGCCAAAGGAAAAATTGTTTAGAATGAGGACAGGTTCCGTTAGACAGAGGAGAGTGGTGGTAGAGGGGAACTGGTTGGGTCTGGTGTCCAGAAAAAAAAAACGGAGAGCTTTGAGGTCTTCCTGGTGGGGTATGGAGGTGTACAGGGACTGGACATCCATAGTGGAAGTAAGATGCTCAGGGCCAGGTAACTTGAAATCATTGAAAAGATCAAGAGCTTGCGAAGTGTCACAGATGTAGATAGGAAGGGACTGAAGCAGGTGGGATAAATCTGAGTCGTGGTATGAAAATATAAGTTTGGTGTGGCAGGAAGAGGCAGGTTTTTGGACCTTGGGTAGGAGGTAGAAAGGGGAGATGTGGGGTGAGGGAACTATGAGGTTGGTGGCAGTGGATGGGTGATCCCTAGAGTTAATAAGATTGGTGATGGCGTGAGAGACAATGGCCTGGTGCTCTTTAGCGGGGTCCTGTCTGAGAGGTAAGTACGAGGAGGTGTCTGAGAGTTGTTGCCTTTCCTTAGCAAGGTAGAGGTCAGTTCACCAGACTACTACAGTACCCCCACCCTTATCTGCAGGTTGGATGGTGAGCTTAGGATTAGTACAGAGAGAGTGGAGAGCTGTGCATTGGGCAGGAGTGAGATTAGGATTGGAGAGAGGAGTCGAGACAGTTGATGTCTCGTCGGCAGTCAGCAATGAAAGGATTCAAAGCTGGCAGGAGACTAGACTGGAGTGTCCAGGAAGAGGAGGAAAGTTGAAGACAGGAGATGGGGTCACTGGCGCGGGGTGGGGAGTCCTTACCAAAGAAGTAGACACAGAGACGGAGGCGGCGGAAGAAGAGTTCGGTGTCATGGTGCGCGAGGAACTCACTGAGGTGTGCGCGCAGGGTTACAAAGGTCAGGCCCTGGCTGACGTCAGAAGGTTCTTCCTCAGAGAGGGGAAGGTCAGAGGGAATTGTGAAGACCCGGCACGGATGAGAGCTGGGATCAGAGGAGGCAAGGGGATTGATAGTGTCTGAGGAGATGGAAGGGTCGTGGTCTTCAGGGAAGGTGCGGTGAGAGGAAGATGGGGTCTCCGAGGACCCAAGAGCTGGCGGAAGGACCCGAGAGACACAGGATTGCAGAGCGGGGGTGTTGGGGGAAGGGGAGACTGAGACAGTGTGTAAAGTCCTGGCCTGGAGGTGCTGTTGATCAATGTCCAGGCTGGAGGAGGGGTTGGAGGTAGCACAATCGGCACTTTGAAGGTGTCCAAGGTCCTTGGAACCTGCACTGATGGCGGTGGAGCCGGGTTCTGAATGTACTCGGGATCGTTAGAACCGTTGAGGTTGACAGCAGGGATCGCGGGCCTGCCAGCGTTGGAGAAAGATGGCAGGTTCTGCAGTCTGAAGACGGGTGATCTTCCTTCTGATCCTTGCAGAGCATGAGAAAGGTAAAGAACCGGCGATTGAAAGTTGGAGATAGTAGAGGGCAGAGCCATTGCAGGCAGCGGAGAGAGAATGCCGGAGTTGTGGAAGTGACTGGGATAGGGATTCGCCTATCACCCAACCAGCCTCCGCGTCCATAATTCTCCGTAACTTCCGCCATCTGCAACAGGATCTCACTTCTAAGCACATCTTTGCCGCCTCCCCTTCCCACTCTCTGCTTTCTGCAGGGATCACTCCCTACTGACTCCTTGCCCATTCGACCCTCCCCACTGATCTTCTTCCTGATACTTATCCTTGCAAGAGGAACAAGTGCTACACCTGCCCCTCCACCTCACTACCATTCGGGGCCCCAAACAGTCCTTCCAGGAGAGGCGTCATTTCACCTGCGAGCCCGTTGGGGACACCTACTGTGTCCGGTGCTCCAGGTGTGGCTTCCTGTATATCGGTGAGACACAACATAGATCGGGAGACCGCTTCATCGAGCACCTATGCCCCAGCTGCCATAAAAAGTGGGATCTCCCAGTGGTCACCCACCTATTTTAATTCCAATTCACATTTCCATTCTGACATGTCTATCCAAGGCCTCCTCTACTGTTGTGATGAGGCCACACATAGGTTGGAGGAACAACACATTATATTCCGTCTGGGTAGCCTCCATCCTGTTGGGATGAATAAGAGGGAGGAGAAGATGGTGGCGCGATGCAGCGCGCGCAGCCGCTCTGAAATGATATCATATGTGTTTAACTAGGGGCCATGAACAATTCTGATTTGATGGAGACAGACGTGAGAAGCAGAGGAGCATCTGGAGAAACTTCTGAAATGTCTGCTTCGCTGCTGCTGCTACTGTGTGATCGAGAATCTCGGGAGGGGAAGGCCCCAAATCCTTTGCTTTGCCTATTACCTGTTACCAGGGCTGGGGTCGAAGCGCTCGGCAGAGATGGTGCTCAGTGCTCGGTGTCGGAGGCTTGAAGTTTTCAGACGGACTCAAGAGTGGGCTGTGGTCGGTGCTTCCAGGGTGCTGCATCAGCAAGTTTGCGGCGCTGGAGGTTCATGGCAGGTAGAGTTTTTTTTCTTCCTTCTAACGTCTGCGTGAGATGATGGGACTTTCGAGAGACTGAGACTTTTTTTACTGTGCCCATGGTCTGTTCTTTATCAAATTACGGTATTGCTTTGCACTGTTGTAACTATATGTTATAATTATGTGGTTTTTGTCAGTTTTTCTGTCTTGGTTTGTCTTGTGTTTCTGTGATATCATTCTGGAGGAACATTGTATCATTTCGTAATGCATGCATTACTAAATGACAATAAAAGAGGACTGCATGTCCTCATAATCAAATCCTCATGGCATGAACACAGATTTCTCGAAATTCCGATAATTGCCCCCTGCCTTCCTCATTCCCCATTCCCATTTTCCTCTCTCGCCCTATCTCTTTACCTGCCCAGCAGCTCCCTCTGGTGCTCCTCCCTCTTCCCTTTGATCCATGGCCTTCTGTCCTCTCCTATCTGATTCTCTCTTCTCCTGTCCTTTATCTAATACCCAGCTCTTTACTTCACGCCCTTCTCCTCTCCCTATCACCTATTATGAGGCTATAAGGCTAGAACTTGCAGGTGTGAATTGGGATGATGTTTTTGCAGGGAAATGTACTATGGACATGTGGTCGATGTTTAGAGATCTCTTGCAGGATGTAAGGGATAAATTTGTCCCAGTGAGGAAGATAAAGATGAAGGAACCATGGGTGACAAGTGAGGTGGAAAATCTAGTCAGGTGGAAGAAGGCAGCATACATGAGGTTTCGGAAGCAAGGATCAGATGGGTCTATTGAGGAATATAGGGAAGCAAGAAAGGAGCTTAAGAAGAGGCTGAGAAGAGCAAGAAGGGGGCATGAGAAGGCCTCGGCGAGTAGGGTAAAGGAAAACCCCAAGGCATTCTTCAATTATGTGAAGAAAAAAAGGACCGATTAGAGATAAAGGTGGGAAGATGTGCCTGGAGGCTGTGGAAGTGAGCGAGGTCCTCAATGAATACTTCTCTTCGGTATTTACCAATGAGAGGGAACTTGATGATGGTGAGGACAATATGAGTGAGGTTGATGTTCTGGAGCACGCTGATATTAAGGGAGAGGAGGTGTTGGAGTTGTTAAAATACATTAGGACAGATAAGTCCCCGGGGCCTGACGGAATATTCCCCAGGCTGCTCCACGAGGCGAGAGAAGAGATTGCTGAGCCTCTGGCTAGGATCTTTATGCCCTCGCTGTCCACGGGAATGGTACCGGAGGATTGGAGGGGGGCGAATGTTGTTCCCTTGTTCAAAAAAGTTAGTAGGGATAGTCCAGGTAATTATAGACCAGTGAGCTTTACATCTGTGGTGGGAAAGCTGTTGGAAAAGATTCTTAGAGATAGGATCTATAGGTATTTAGAGAATCATGGTCTGATCAGGGACAGTCAGCATGGCTTTGTGAAGGGCAGATTGTCTCTAACAAGCCTGATAGAGTTCTTTGAGGAGGTGACCAGGCATATAGATGAGGGTAGTGCAGTGGATGTGATCTATATGGATTTTAGTCAGGCATTTGACAAGGTTCCACACGGTAGACTTATTCAGAAAGTTAGAAGGCATGGGATCCAGGGAAGTTTGGCCAGATGGATTCAGAATTGGCTTGCCTGCAGAAGGCAGAGGGTGGTGGTGGAGGGAGTACATTCAGATTGGAGGATTGTGACTAGTGGTGTCCCACAAGGATCTCTTCTGGGACCTCTACTTTTCGTGATTTTTATTAACGACCTGGATGTGGGGGTAGAAGGGTGGGTTGGCAAGTTTGCAGACGACACAAAGGTTGGTGGTGTTGTAGATAGTGTAGAGGATTGTCAAAGATTGCAGAGAGACATTGATAGGATGCAGAAGTGGGCTGAGAAGTGGCAGATGGAGTTCAACCCGGAGAAGTGTGAGGTGGTACACTTTGGAAGGACAAACTCCAAGGCAGAGTACAAAGTAAATGGCAGGATACTTGGTAGTGTGGAGGAGCAGAGGGATCTCGGGGTACATGTCCACAGATCCCTGAAAGTTGCCTCACAGGTGGATAGGGTAGTTAAGAAAGCTTATGGGGTATTAGCTTTCATAAGTCGAGGGATAGAGTTTAAGAGTCACGATGTAGTGATGCAGCTCTATAAAACTCTGGTTAGGCTACACTTGGAGTACTGTGTCCAGTTCTGGTCACCTCACTATAGGAAGGATGTGGAAGCATTGGAAAGGGTACAGAGGAGATTTGCCTGGTTTAGAAAGTATGCATTATGATCAGAGATTAAGGCTTTACTCTTTGGAGAGCAGAAAGATGTGAGGAGACATGATAGAGGTGTACAAGATAAAAAGAGGAATAGATAGAGTGGATAGCCAGCGCCTCTTCCCCAGGGCACCACTGCTCAATACAAGAGGACATGGCTTTAAGGTAAGGGGTGGGAAGTTCAAGGGGGATATTAGAGGAAGGTTTTTTACTCAGAGAGTGGTTGGTGCGTGGAATGCACTGCCTGAGTCAGTGGTGGAGGCAGATACACTAGTGAAGTTTAAGAGACTACTAGACAGGTATATGGAGGAATCTAAGGTGGGGGCTTATATGGGAGGCAGGGTTTGAGGGTCGGCACAACATTGTGGGCCGAAGGGCCTGTACTGTGCTGTACTATTCTATGTTCTATGTTCTATGCACTACCTGCATTTATTCCTCCCCTCCCCCCAACTTCTTCCTCTGACTTCTCATCTTTTTTCTCCAGTCCTGATGAAGGGTCTCGGCCCGAGCAGTCGATTGTAGTCTTTTCCACAGATGCTGTCTGGCCTGCTGAGTTCCTCCAGCATTTTATGCACGTTGCTTGGATTTCAGCATCCGCGGATTTTCTTGTGTCAGTCATTTCACTTTCTCAGTTCTGTTCTGAGACAGAGGAATTCAGACTGATTTTCCCAGGACAGCCAAGCCTCAGGCAACTTCAGGTCACCATCTTATTTCAAACACGAGAAAGTCTGCAGGTGCAGGAAACACTAAATGCTGGAGGAACTCAGAAGGCCAGGTATCATCTATGGAAAAGAGCAAGCAGTCAACGTTTTGGGCCCAGACCCTTCTTCAGGATTGGATGTTTTTACTTATCTATTTTATTTAGAGATACAGCACGATATTTGTCCCTTCTGGCCCAATGGGCCCGCACACCCAGTTACACCCATGTGACCAATTAACCTACGAACCCATGCATACTTGTGATGTGTGGGTGTGGGTGAGGGTGAACCCATGGTTACAGAGAGCAAGTACAGACTCCATGTAAACAGCAGCGGAATTAAACTGTGTCACTAGCACTGTAACACATCTGGAGAAGAAGGATGCTTTTGTGAGAATGCTGTTCTTGGACTACAGTTCAGCATTCAACACCATAATTCCCTCCAGGCTTGACAAGAAGCTCAGAGACATTAGCCTTCACCCTGCCTTGTGTAGCTGGATCCTGGACTTCCTGTCAGATCGCTGGCAGGTGGTAAGAATGGGCTCCCTCACCTCCAACCCTCTGAACCTCAACAGAGGACTGTGTCCTAAGCCCCCCACTTCACTTCTTGTACACCCACGACTGTGTCGCCACCCACAGCTCCAACCTGCTAATTAAATTTGCTGACGATACTACATTGATTGGCCTGATCTCAACGAATATTGAGGCAGCCTTACAGAGAACAAGTCTTCACCCTGACACAGTGGCGTCAAGAGAACAATCTCTCTCTCAATGTCGCAAAAACAAAAAAACTGATAGCGGACTACACGAGGAACGGAGACAGGCTAACCCCTATTGACATCAATATATCTGGAGTTGAGAGGGTGAACAACTTTAAATTCCTCAGCGTAAACATCACCAAGGATTTCACGTGGTCTGTACATACTGGCTGTGTGGTGAAGAAAGCACAACAGCACCTCTTTCACCTCAGATGATTGAAGAAGTTTGGTATGGGCCCCCAAACTCTAAGAATTCGGAGCAAGAAGGCTGCAAGTGAGTGGCTGATTTCCGGAGCGAAGGCAGTTTTACTTCTCGGAGAAAAAGAGAGGTAAGACGGCACAGGCACGTGACGTAGAGAGAATGATTTATTTCAGCTTTTATTTCTTTCATCACTTCCCCGGTGGGTCAGAAGTTTACATACACCTAGTTAGCATTTGGTAGCATTGCCTTTAAATTGTTTAACTTGGGTCAAACGTTTTGAATAGCCTTCCACAAGCTTCTCACAGTAAGTTGCTTGAATTTTATTCCATTCCTCCATACAGAACTGGTGTAACTGAATCAGGTTTGTAGACCTCCTTGCTCGCACACGCTTTTCCAGTTTTGCCCACAAATTTTCTGTCGCATTGAGGTCAGGGCTTTGTGATAGCCACTCTAATACCTTGACTTTGTTGTCCTTAAGCAATTTTGCCACAACGTTGGAGGTATGCTTGGGGTCATTGTCCATTTGGAAGACCCATTTGCGACCGAGCTTTAACTTCCTGGCAAAGCACCCCCACAACATGATGCTGCCACCCCCATGCTTCACGGTTGGGATGGTGTTCTTCAGCTTGCAAGCCTCACCCTTTTTCCTACAAACATAACACTGGTCATTATGGCCAAACAGTTCAATTTTTGTTTCATCAGATCAGAGGACATTACTCCAAAAGTAAGATCTTTGTCCCCATGTGCACTTGTACACTGTAGTCTGGCTTTCTATAGCAGTTTTGGAGCAGTGGCTTCTTCCTTGTTGAGCAACCTTTCAGGTTATGTCAATATAGGACTTGTTTTACTGTGGATATAGATACTTGTCTACCTGTTTCCTCCAGCATCTTCACAAGGTCCTTTGTTGTTGTTCTGGGATTGATTTGCACTTTTCACACCCAAGTATGTTCATCTCTAGGAGACAGAATGCGTCGCCTTCCTGAGTGGTATGATGGCTGCGTGGTCCCATGGTGTTTATACTTGCGTATTGTTGTTTGAACGTGGTACCTTCACGCATTTGCAAATTGCTCCCAAGGATGAACCAGACTTGACATCATTTTCTGACCTCAATCTGAGAGAAGTTTTGTGGGCAGAACTGAAAAAGCATGTGTGAGCAAGGAGGCCTACAAACCTGACTTAGTTACACCAGTTCTGTCTGGAGGAATGAAACAAAATTCCAGCAACTTACTGTGAGAAGCTTGTGGAAGGCAACCCAAAACGTTTGACCCAAGTTAAACAATTTAAAGGCAATGCTATCAAATGCCAACAAAGTGTATGTAAACTTCTGACCCACTGGGAAATTGATGAAAGAAATAAAAGCTGAAATAAATCATTCTCTCCACTATTATTCTGACATTTCACATTCTTAAAATAAAGAGGTGATCCTAACTGACCAAAGACAGGGAATGTTTTCTTGGATTAAATGTCAGAAATTGTGGAAAATCTGAGTTTAAATGTATTTGGCTGAGGTGTTTGTAAACTACTGACTTCAACTGTATCTGAAGGTTATAAGTAATAAAGTCAATTCAATTCAATAATGCTACCGTACCGCCCCTTATGGTGGACATTGCCGAAAAAAATTCCGCAATCAGTCTTTTTAGGACAGTACTGTGAGGGGTACCTGCCGAACTCATGCCAGAGGGAGCCTTTACAGTGAACACCTGAAAGGAGGACGTTGCCGGGACTTGAGGACCGGAGTTGTAGCGAAAGGTTGAACTGACCAAAGACAGGGAATGTTTTCTTGGATTAAATGTCAGAAATTGTGGAATTGATGGCCGGTCGTCCAGTAGCCTCGAGCCCTGGGGGGAGAATCTTTTTCACAACCTTGTCCTAATACCACTATACCTCCTGCATGATGGTAGGGGGTCAAAGAGATTGTTAAACGGGCGGGAGGGATCACTGACCATCTTGAGGGCTTGCGTACGCAGCGCTTCTGATAGATGTCTGAGATCGTCCGTTCTGCGCTGGACAAATGTCGTGTGCTGTGCACCTTGGTCAAGAGGAACTACCAAAGTCTAACCATCCCTCTATTAAGCGAAAGACTGAGCCATTTTAAGCTTTGATATTGGTAAGGAACACAGGGGCTTATGCGTGCTGCTGTCATTTCGCATCTTCTATGACATCAAATGTTTCTATCAGTGGGTTTGCATGGCAACCGAGTAGCGCGCTCACACGTCAGTGGCGCTGCTGTCTTAGCATTCTGATACAGTACATGTGAACTTCGACTGTGATGGCCACAACAATCAGATTCCGGGAAGAATATACTGGAATCGCACTTGAAGGCTGTATATAAAGCAAGAAGACGGCAAGGAACGACGCCGAAAGCAGGGACATCTTCTGTGACTGGGGCATCTGCCATATTCCATTAAACAATGTCAGCGGCCATCGGTATCGATCTGGGCACTACCTACTCCTGCGTTGGTGTCTTCCAGCATGGCAAGGTGGAGATCATCGCCAATGACCAGGGCAACCGCACCACTCCCAGCTATGTGGCCTTTAGCGACACCGAGAGGCTCATCGGTGATGCAGCCAAGAACCAAGCGGCAATGAACCCCGCCAACACCATCTTTGATGCCAAGCGGCTCATCGGGAGAAGGTTTGATGACCCGACGGTGCAGTCTGACATGCAGAACTGGCCCTTCCAGGTGGTGAGTGATGCGGGGAAGCCCAAGGTGAAGGTGGAGTACAAGGGGCAGAACAAAACCTTTTACCCAGAGGAAATCTCCTCCATGGTGCTGAGCAAAATGAAGGAAATTGCTGAGGCTTACCTTGGCTACAATGTCACCAACGCTGTCATCACCGTTCCTGCTTACTTCAATGACTCCCAACGCCAGGCAACCAAAGATGCTGGTGTGATAGCTGGTCTCAATGTCCTGCGCATCATCAATGAACCAACCGCAGCTGCCATTGCCTATGGTCTGGACAAGGAAGGCAAAGGAGAGCGTAATGTTCTCATCTTTGACCTGGGTGGTGGCACCTTTGATGTCTCCATCCTTATTACTGATGAAGGGATATTTGATGTGCAATCAACAGCTGGTGATACCCACCTGGGAGGAGAGGACTTTGACAACCGCATGGTCAATCACTTCATTGAGGAGTTCAAGCGGAGATACAAGAAAGACATCAGCCAGAACAAGAGAGCGGTGAGGAGGCTGCGGACGGCCTGTGAGAGAGCAAAGAGAACGCTGTCTTCCGGCACCCAAGCCAGTATTGAGATTGACTCTCTGTTTGAGGGTGTTGATTTCTACACCTCAATCACCAGGGCTCGCTTTGAGGAGCTGAACTCTGACCTGTTCAGGGGCACTCTGGAGCCAGTGGAGAAAGCCCTGAGAGATGCCAAGCTGGACAAATCCCAGATCCATGAAGTTGTCCTGGTCGGAGGCTCCATCCGGATCCCCAAGATCCAGATGCTGCTGCAAGATTTCTTCAACGGTAGGGAGCTGAACAAGAGCATCAACCCCGATGAGGCCGTGGCCTATGGGGCAGCTGTCCAGGCGGCCATTCTGATGGGCGACAAGTCGGAGAATGTTCAAGGTCTGCTTCTTCTTGATGTCGCTCCGTTATCACTGGGAATTGAAACAGCAGGCGGTGTCATGTTCACTCTCATCAAGCGTAATACAACCATTCCAGCCAAGCAGACGAGGATGTTCACCACTAATTCTAATAATCAAACCGGAGTTTTGATCCAGGTGTATGAAGGTGAGAGAGCCATGACGAAGGACAACAACCGTTTGGGCAAATTTGAACTCAGTTCCATCACTCCTGCCCCTCGCGGCGTGCCGCAGATAGAAGTCACCTTCGACATCGACGCCAACGGCATCCTGAACGTGTCGGCCGTGAACATCAGCACCGGCAAACAGAACAGGATCACCATCACCAACGACATGGGCAGGCTGAGTAAGGAAGAGATCGAGAGAATGGTGCAAGACGCTGAGAGGTACAAGGCGCAGGACGAGCGGCTGTACGGCAAGATCTCGGCCAAGAACTCCCTGGAGTCTTACGCCTTCGGCACGAAGAGCTCGTTGGAGGAAGAGAAAATCAAGGAAAGGGTCAGTGAGGAGGACAAGAGGATGGTGTTAGAAGCCTGCAATCAAGCCATTTCGTGGCTGGAGATGAACCAGGAGGCAGAGAAGGAGGAGTTTGAGAGCCAGTTAAGAGGTCTGGAGAATGTCTGTAATCCCATCATCCTCGGGCTATACCAGGGAGGCATACCACCTGGCTTTGAGACGCAAGCCGGTAAAGGGGATTCATTCAGCGGTCCAACAATAGATGAGGTCGATTGAATCCCTTCCCGACTCCTCCTTTCTCATCGCACCCTTTAGTAACGTTGTCCAGGTACATTATATTTGTTAACAATTAGCTGCTTGACTTGAACGAATATCCAGTTTGGCGTTGTGGTACTGATTTTCCCTGAAGAAGTTGCGCATGCGGGCTGCATGTTCATATCGAGCTACACCCGGTTGGCTGAGCATGTTACTCATACAGACCCAATAAAACTTTTTATTAATGACAGTATATTTGTGCTTAGTGTTTCATGAAAATTAGCAACACGCACTCGGTGGCCACTTTATTGCGTACCTCTTGTACCTAGTAAAGTGGCCCCCGACTCTATCTTTCGTTGTCTTCTGCTGCTGTTGTCCATCCGCTTCAAGGTTCGACCCGTTGTGCGTTCAGAGGTGCTGTTTTGCACCCCACTGTTGTAACGCGTGGTTACTTGAGTTACTGTCGCTTTCCTGTCAGCTCGAACCAGTTTGGCCAATCTTCTCTGACCCCTCTCGTTAACAAGACGTTCTTACCCACAAAACTGCCGCTCACTGGATTTTTTTCCGCATGATTCTCTGTAACCTCAAGACACTGTTGTGTGTGAAAATCCCAGATCAGCAGTTTTTGAGTTACTCAAACCATGGCATCAACAATCATTCCATGGTCAAAATCACTTAAATCACATATCTTCCCCATTCTGATGTTTGGTCTGTATGACAACTGAACCTCTTGACCATGTCTGCATGCTCTTATGAATTGAGTTACTGCCACGTGATTGGCCGATTAATTATTTGCTTTAATGTTCAGGTGTACAGGTGCACCTAATAAAGTGGCCACTAGCAATATTCTGTAAATAAACTACGTTGGCGTATAACTGGAATTATTTTGACCCCTCCACATTTCCCATCTACTTTTCCCTGAAAGGCGGTTGTCACAGAGCTCAGGTGACCCACTTTCCATCCCGACCATCGGGTACTGTGTGTGTACGTGACGAGCTCACACGTTCTCCCCATGACCGCATTTGCTCCCCCCCCCCCCGCCCTCCGCCGCCGTGTAATCTGGTTTCCACCCACATCCCACAGGCGGTCGGGCAGGTTGGCCAAATGGCCACTGGCGGTGGGTGGTGGGAGGAGGTTCAGGGTGAAGTTGATGTGTTGCTGACAGTAAATGAATTATTTGCTTAAAAAAAGTCGTGATTGCTGTCTGAGCCGGCATCTACTCACAGGACAGAATGACCCCCGATCTTTGTCATGAGAAAATATGCCAAATCTATTTCTAACCCCTGTAAATAGTGGCCTTGTCTCCAATTGCCTTGTGCTGTACTGAACTTGTTCTATAATGGAAGAGCAGATTCATTGTAGAATCTGCTATAGTGAATCTGCAGGCACGCAGGTTCAGAGACGCGTAACAAAAGCCCCCTTACCAGAGGCGCTACCTCTACCTGGACACTCCATACACCCCTCTGATATGACCACACTGCAAGGCACACTCCATAAACCAGTTTTCTTGACATAATTAGATTCATAACTTCATAACTTCATATCAATAGAGACAGAGCAGCGAGGAGTATTTTGTTTTCCATTGGTCAGTCATTTCTGTGAAAGATGATGATGCTGCTAACTCTGTCTCTACACAGACATTTACCAATGAATCTGCTCTCCCATTATAGCACAAGAGTCTCTCCCTCAGCCACTTGAGACAAGCAGGAAAATCTACCATTTACTGGGGTTAAAAAGACGAAATAATTTAAAGGCCATAAACACAAGACAGTCTGCAGAGATTTCTTTACGCCCTCCACCCCTCTCCGCTTTCATCAAGGATCCCTTCTCTTCACGATTCCCTTGTCTTATTCATCCCTCCCCACTCATCTCCCTCCAGGAATTTACCCCTGCAAGCGGCCTAAGTGCTACACCTGCCCATTCATCTCCTCTCTCACCTCCAGTCGGGGCCCCAGACTGTCCTTGCAGGTGAGGCCACACTGCACCTGCGAATCTGCTGGGGTCATCTGTTGTGTTCAGTGCACCCAAAGCGGCCTCCTCTACACTGGTGAGACCAGTGGTAAACTGGGGGGGGGGCACCTCTGCATCATCTGCCACAAGTGGGACATCCCAGTGGCCCAACAGTTTAATTCTGATTCCCATTCCCACCTGATGTGTTGATTCATGCCTTTACCGTGTGTCAGAATGAAGCCATCCTCAGAGTGGAGGAGCAACATCTTATATTCTATCTGGAATGTACCCTCCAGCCTGATGGCATGAACATCAATTTCTCCTTCTGGTGAACAAATTCCACACCCTCCTCTATTCCCCACACTGACCTTTCACTTCTCACCTGCCTATGACTTCCCCCTGTGTCCTCGACTCCTGTCCTTTCTCCTATTGTCCGCTCTCCTCTCCTATCAGATTCCTTCTTCTCCTGCCCTTGGCCTTTCCCGTCCACCTGGCTTCACCTATCATCTTCACCCTCCCCACCTTTTAATTCAGGCATCTTCCCCCTTCCTTTGCTGTCCTGAAGAAGTGTCTTGGCCAGACTGAATTGTTGACACTTTACTCTTTTCCATAGATGTTGTCTGACCTGCTTAGTTCCTCCAGCACATTGTGTGCATAATTTAAAGTTGTATAATTCTGAAGATGCCAAGAAGAAGAATGTTGATTTTCTTGGTTTGGACTCTGGTACATAGAACATAGAACATAGAAATCGACAGCACATTACAATGTTGTGCCAGCCATGTAACCTACTCTAAAAACTGCATAGACTTTCCCTAGCGCATAGCCCTCTATTTTTCTAAGCTTCATGTACCTATCTAAGAGGTTGTTAAAAGACCCCATTGTATGTGCTTCCACCACCGCCACCGGCAGTGCATTCCACACACCCACTGGAACTCTCTGTGTGGAAAACTTCAGCCATCTCTACACTGCTGTCATCTCTGCCAGTATCCTCCTTCAATCCATCTGGGCAAGCTCCTCTCTCGTGCCTTTGTAATTCCCTTTATTCCATTGCAATACTGACACATGTGACTTATGCCTCCTCAGTGTTCCTTTATTTTGATCACCCCAATAAGATCTGGGTTATTATACAACACCTAATTGAAGATAGCTTTTCTCCGAGTAGGATCAACCACAACCTGCTCTAAAAAGCCATCTCGTAGGTATTCTCTAGTGATCTGAAACCATCCTTATTTTCCCAATCCCCTCGCATATTAAAGTCCACCATTACAATTGCGTCACTACCCTTATTACATGCCTTTTCCAGCTCCCTTTCCAATCTTAAATTTGCACATTGGCTACTCTTTGGAGGCCAATATATGATTCCCACAATTTTTTTTTCACCCTTGCAATTTCTTCACTCACAAAGATTCGACATTCTCTGACCATGTGTCACCACTTTCTAAAGATGTAATTCCACCTCTTATCACCAGAGCCACAAGTCTTCCTGCCTGCCCTTTCCGTACAAAGTACATCCTTTGATGTTGAGCTCCCAACTATGATCTTCTTTCAGCCACGATTCAGTGATGCCCACAATGTCATACTGACCAATCACTAATTGCACCACGAGTTCGTCCACATTATTCTGCATTTAAATACAGCACCTTCAGTCCTGCATTCTTCACCCTTTTGAATTTTGCTTCTGTGGTACAATTTAACTCTTTGCTCTGTCTGCACTTGTACCCAGTCATAGAATCATTGAAATCTACAGCACATTACAGGCCCTTCGGCCCACAATGTTGTGTCAACCATGTAACCTACTCTGGAAGCTGCCTAGAATTTCCCTACTGCATAGCCCTCTATTTCCCCCTTCATCGTGGCTATGCCTCGAGTTTGAGGATGATGGCCTTCGTTCTGAAGAAGTGGCCCACAGAGTGAAGACGCCTGTGCGTGTATTTGTTTAACGTGTACTTGATGTTGCACTCCAAGAAGCACACGATACTTCACAAATCAACCAACTGATTCCAGTGACATGGAAACCACGACGACCGGAGCTGATGGATTTGTTGCAGCCTTCATCCGCCTTCACAGCCGTTGAGTTCGAAGTAACTTCGTCCACCTGTTCCACCACTGAGGTCTTTGTCAGGGACCTTACCGCCATGGGTGACCCTACCAGGAGCATAGCTCTAGAAGGCATCGCTCTCGGGATCACAGGACCACACAAGCTTCTCCACCACGACGAGGTGACAATCCACGGAGACGTTCCCCCCTTACACCTACTTCCAAGCACGTTAAAACTATGCCCCTTCATGTTAGTACCTGCATGGCTAGCGAAAAGGGGTAGGACATTCAGGGGTGAGATCGGGAGGAAATACTCTACTTAGACCGATGCCAATACAGTATGTGGAATTTTCTACTCCAGAAGCAGGATGGGTGTTCAGTTGTGCGTGGATTCAAAACACGGGTACAATTGATTTAGTCTGATTTATAACTTCGCCGTCTGGTACAGGAGCGGAAAAGAAAGTGCAGAAAGTTGTAAACTCAACTAGTACTATCATGGGCACTAGCGTCCCCAGGGCAAAACCTCAGGAACACAGCATCTATCATTAAGGACCCCGATCACCCAAGACATGCCCTCTTCTCATTACGACCATCAAGGAGATGTTACAGGGGCCTGAAGATAAATACTCAATGTTTCGCGGACAAGCATATACCCTCAGCCAGCAGATTTCTGAATGGACAATGAACCCATGAACACTACCTCACTATATTTGCTTTCCTTTTGCACTAAATTTACTTACAGTATTTAACTTAATTTATATATAATTCTTATTGTGATTTATAGTTTCTAAAAACTATAATGTATTGCTGCCACAAACCGACGTTCACGACACGTGCCAGTGATGACAAACCTGATGCTGATTTTGGAATACTCTGCAATCCAGGGAATTGGAGTTGAAACTAGAAAATGGAATTGATATGGAAAGGCAGCGAGGGTTCAGGAACTGCACGACCTTCTCCTGTTCCAGTTACTTCAGGATTCAGACCGGGAACAAGTGATTGGGCCACCATACAGCAGCTCTCCTTTTTTAGGTGTCGTTAACACACGTTTTATTCAGAGAACTATCTAAAACATTTACTCTTTGGGGTCCAGAAACACGAAAGCAAATACCATTGGCACGAAGCCAGTCAGACGTCAACATATCGCAATAATGGTGCAAACACAATTATGATCCATTACCAGCCCGAGGCTTATTTTTAACAACAGACAAATAGCGGTGGCGAATAACTGAAGAAACTGATCTGCTTCAGGTAGATTTCACGTTTGAACTCGTGCTATCCAAGACATGTCGGATACCAAAGTTTCTTGAGATGAGAGCTACAGGGAGGTAGTCACATCTGGGCTGTCGGAAGCAGGTCGTTGGGTGACAGTCAGAGGGGGGAAAGTGAGGGTGAGCAGACAGGTAGTGCAGAGCACCCCTGTAGCCATTCCCCTGAATAATAAGTTTACCGTCCTGGATACTCTTGGCAAGGACAACCGACCAGGGGTGAGCCACGGTGGCAGGGCCTCTGGCACTGAGTCTGACCCTGTGGTGCAGAAGGATGGGACGCAGAAGAGGAGAGCTGTCGTCATTGGAGACTCTATAGTCAGGGGAGCAGACAGGAGATTTTGTGGACGTGAGAAGGACACCTACATGGTTTGTTGCCTCCCGGGTGCCAGGGTCCGGGATGTCTCTGACCAGGTGCACGACATCCTGGTACGAGAGGGAAAGCAACCAGAAGTCGTCGTACATGCTGGTACCAACGACATAGGCAGGTAAGAGGGATGAGGTCCTGAAGTGTGAGTTTCGGGAACTAGGCAGAAAGCTGAAGAACAGGACCTCAAGGGTGGCGTTTTTAGGATTGCTGCCAGTGCTATGTGACAGTGATGGAAAGAACTGGAGGAGATGGCATTTGAATGTGCGGCTGAGGAGTTGGTGCAGGGAGCAGGGTTTTAGATTTTTGGATCATTGGGATCTCTTCTAGGGAAGGTGGGACCTGTACAGATTGGATGGGTTGCACCTGAACTCGAGGGGGAGCGATATCCTTGCAGGTAGGTTTGCGAGCATGGTTCGGAGGGTTTAAACTAATTTGCAAGGAGGATGGGACCCGGAGCAATAGAGCAGTGAAAGAAGTGCATGGAGTAAAGCCAGATCTAACATACAGAGAGGCTTTGAGGAAAGAGAAGCAGAATAAAGGGTGTAAAGGTAGTAAGGTAGAAGGGCTAAAGTGCATGTGCTTCAGTGCAAGAAGCATCAGGAACAAAGGTGATGAACTGAGATACATACATGGATACACCCTAACCCTAACCCTAACCCATGGATACATACATGGAATTATGATGTAGTAGCCATTACAGAGACTTGGCTGGCACCAGGGCAGGAAAAACTGAGTACAAGAAGTATTGCTGTATGTCAATGAATGTTCCCTCCTCCCTCCTCCTTTCCCAGGGAGGATGAGGAGGGAACATTCCTCATCTTCCTTCTAATTTCCAGCACACCTTCTTTCTGGATCTCTTTTGTCAACACTTCCCTACTCTCACAGGTACAGTTTGGCATTACTTTACCAGAAGGCTTTTGGTTCTTCAAGAAGGTGACCACTCCCCAAAGTTGACAGATCTAGTGATGTTGCCCTTCGCCAGTAGCTCCTGCATTGTCACCAAAAACAGCTTAATTCGCTGCCTTGGGAGAGAATCCCATATACTGGGAACGATTAGTATTGGCAGCAGGCTGAGTTTTGAGGTGTGTGTTTGGACAGGTACATGGAGGGGAGGTGATTGACAGGTTGCAGGCAACTGGGACTAGACGGGAGGATGCTGTTGTGGGGCTTGGACAAGTTGGGAGGAAGGGCCATTTCCCAGCTGCTCTCCGCACAACTGTTGGCGTTGCTGTGCATCACCAACATCGTATCATGTCAGGATGTAAAGGAACTTTATCAGCCAAGGACAACCTGCAGCAGGTCTTCAAGGCACTGGTGTGATACCACCAACTCCAGATACACTTTATTTATACCACTGATATATGTTGTGAATTTTTTGTTTTGTGGCAGCAGAACATTGCAATACATTGTAATTTTTAAAACTTTGTATAAAATACAATAAGAAATACATATAAAATAAATTAAATAATTATTGCAGAATCAAGGGAGGAAATATCGCCTTGCGTCTAAAAGTTGAAAAAAAATCCTATGAATGGTTCTTTAGGGTTCTTCTCCCGTGCGAGTGGGAGTGGTTGGGTGGCGGGGTGTATACCCCTCAACTCCGGTTGTGTTATACAAGATGAACTAGCAGAGTGCCTCGTGAGTGATTGAAATTTTTAAACAAATGGTCATGAATTCAGAGTTATGGAATGGTTTAGTGCAAATAATTTTGTTGAGTATATTTTGTTTGAAATAAATTGATGAGAAAAGGTAAGCAGCCGCCGAGACCTTTCAGCAGGGCCCCCAGCATTTTCCGGCACCTATTGTTTTTTTCTCACCTTATTCTGTAGTCCCTTATCTATCTCTTCTTAAGTAAGAAGTTCAGGCGCAATTTGTTATAAGTACAGTATTCTTCTTTGTTTGGTTGAGAGAACGGAACGACTCAAATTAAGACTTATTTACAATAAAATTATTAACAATAAAAACAGGAGTTTGCTCTAATTCCTTTTCCAAAGTTACAATTCCAGCCACTCCTGGGGCACCATGTTGATTATCTGTCCACACCGCTGCTGAGGGGTATTCTCCTCCCCACCCGACCCCTCCCACTCCCATGGGTGACAAACCTTAAACTGTGGTCCTTCCCCACCGGGCCTTCGCATTCACCCTCCTGTCCTGCACGTAGGCGATGGTGTTCCTCAGCAGCGTGAAGTTGTCTGAGATCTTCCTGCCCGGTACAGCACAGGTTTGGTCCGGGTGGATCACCTGTCCCAGAGCAGACCTGACCCTATTAGCGATATCCTTGGACAGGATCTTGTAATCCACATTCAGGAGAGAGATGGGTCTCCAATTCCTAATGTCCTCCCTTTCCCCCTTCTGCTTGTAGATGAGGGTGATGATGCCCTTCCTCATGGACTCAGACATATTGCCAGCCAGAAGCATAGCGTTGTACACTTCCAGCAGGTCAGGGCCCGTCCAGTTCCACAGAGCCGAATACAACTCAGCCGGTAGGCCATCGCCTCCGGGAGTCCTATTCGACCCAAAGGATACTTACCTGGCAGGGGGAGACCGTGATCACCATGGCGGTTCTCCCATTGTTCTTCTTGGAACGGAGAGATCATTGGCTGGGGAGAGGATCTCGCGCTGACGCGCGTGATGGACGTAGTGTGGATCGTTTGCGGTCGGACACCTCACCTACCCAATGGAGAAGAGGATGGCTGGTGAGACGAGCGAGTTAGAGGAGATAATTGAGGAATCCAGCGGATCAGGGACGAGAGCTGGAGAGTTCAGCGCATCAATGATGAGGAAGACTGGAGAACCCGCCGTATCAGGGAAGAAGAAGGCTGGAATGTCCAGCGAATCAGGGGAGAGAGCGAAAGAAACGAGCGAATCAGGGAAGAGAGCTGTGGAGACCAGTAAATCGCGGAAGAGAGCTGGGGAAACGAGCGAATCGGGGAAGGGAGCTGGGGAAACGAGCGAATCGGGGAAGAGAGCTGGAGAAACGAGCGAATTGGGGGAAGAGAGCTGGGGAAACGAGCGAATCGGGGAAGAGAGCTGGAGAAACGAGCGAATTGGGGGAAGAGAGCTGGGGAAACGAGCGAATCGGGGAAAAGAGCTGCGGAGACCAGCGCACCGAGAAAGAAGACTGGGGAGACCAGCCCTTCGGCTCGTGGGGCTGGAATCAAGAATACCGTACGAATGAGTGTCAGGGATCTGAAGGATGGCAACGGCTTCAGTCGGGTGACCTTCATTCGTAAGGTGGTTTTAACTGCTGTGGCTTCAAGGTAGATGATCTGCACTGCGTGCAGGATTTCGCGAGCTACTACGACCTCACCTTCCGGCGTGCCGCGGGGTGGCAGAAACTACGCCAGTGCTTCTCCGAGAAAGGCAGCGAGACGCCGCTGTCGTTATTTACAGCGCAACCCCTCTTCGCCGAAGCAACACAAGAGAGAATGGTTACGATACAGATGTTTAATCCCCACGTACCTGTCGTCGACGTTCTCACGTTCCTAGCGCGATATGTAGAGAGCTTGGGGAAGTGTGAGAAAGTCGACGACAGTCTGCTGGTTTGGACATCTAAACGGCAGGTCAGGGTGAAGTTGACCATCCACCCACCCTCAGTCTTTGCAATAGGAGGGAACCGGGGCTACCTGGTTTACGCCGGGCAACCGAAACTGTGCCGAAACTGCGGCAAGGCGGGGCACATCGCGGCCCAGTGTAAGGCTGTGGTGTGCAGAAACTGCAAGGTGGTGGGACACCTCACCAAAGACTGTACGGAGGCCAGATCCTGCAACCTCTGTGGGCAGGCGGGCCACCCGTTTAGGGCCTGTCCGAAACGTGCGGGCTCCTACGCACAGGTGGCCAGGGGTAGTGATGACACCGGGAAAGCCCCAGCTGGAGTGGAGGCGCCCGCCGACTCTGCAGAGGAGACGCCGGTAGCGATGGAGGAAGAAGCGTCCATCTGGAGATCTCCTTCCACCTTGCAGAACACCCAAGACCCACCGCTTGATGAGGAGTCAAGGCAAGAGGGGAGGGCCGAGGGAGAAGAGGGAAATTGGAGGGTGGTCACGAAACGAAAAAAGACCCAGAAGGCGCCGCCAAAAAGACAAAGGGCGGAGCAATTGGAGAGCTCTAAACAAAGAGCGGTAGAGTTTCACTCATCCTCTGGGCACCTGTCTTCTTCAGAGGAGGAGGGCGGTGGGGGTGGCCAGAAACCCCGACAGAGGAACAGCCGGGTTAATCGGGCAAAGGAGAGTCAGGGGAAGAGTGAAGGTCTGCTAGCCACCCCCCAGTCGCAGGATGGGGGGATCAGCAGAGTCTCTCAGCTCCGGGAATCCGGGAGCAGTAATACTTCTGGTGGTCTGCAGCCAGATGGAGGGGCAGCCCCGGAGGTTCCATTTGGTGCCGAACCAGTGGCGCCCCTCCCTGGCGGGGAGGACCAGCAGTACCTGAACCCTCAGCAGGTGGAAGACTTCACCAAGACTGTGGGTATGAGGCCTCCAGACGGGGAAGAAGAGAACGAGGATTTATAAAGGGTGATGGACCTTAAACTGGCGTCCTTAAACGTCCGCAGTGTGAAGAGTACTGGGCGTCGCGTCAGCGCGCTGCGCTTCGGTACTTGAACACCGTGAACGCCGACGTGACCTTCCTGCAGGAGTGCGGTCTGCCGCACCTCAGGAGTTATCGACGGTGGTCACGGTGGTGGTCCCAGGGTTTGTCGGTGTGGTCGGGTGGCAACGATAGTCGCGCTTCTGGCCTGGGGGTTCTGCTGCGGGGAGGCAACTTCTCAATCACCCAAGTTAAAGAGGTGGTTGCGGGGCGCCTCCTGGTAGCAGACGTCGAATACCGGGGCACTCCGCTCCGGCTGGTCAACGTGTACGCCTCCCCCGAGCGGAGCGAGCGTCAGGCCGTCTTCGAGCAGCTCCCACAGCGTACCCATAGCTTTTATTAAGCTCCATGTACCTATCCAAAAGTCTCTTAAAAGACCCTATTGTATCCGCCTCCACCACCGCAGCCAGCAGCCCGTTCCACGCACTCACCACTCTCTGAGTCAAAAACTTACCCCTGACATCTCATCGGTACCTACTCCCCAGCACCTTAAACCTGTGTCCTCTTGTGGCAACCATTTCATCCCTAGGAAAAAGCCTCTGACTGTCCACACGATCAATGCCTCTCATCATCTTATACACCTCTATCAGGGCACCTCTCATCCTCCGTCGCTCCAAGGAGAAAAGGCAGAGTTCACTCAACCTATTCTCATAAGGCATGCTCCCCAATCCAGGCAACATCCTTGTAAATCTCCTCTGCACCCTTTCTATGGCTTCCACATCATTCCTGTAGTGAGGCGGCCAGAACTGAGCACAGTACTCCAAGTGGGATCTGACCAAGGTTCTATATAGCTGCAACATTACCTCTCAGCTCCTAAATTTAATACCACGATTAATGAAGGCCAATACACCGTATGCCTTCTTAACCACAGAGTCAACCTGTGCAGCTGCTTTGAGCATCCTATGTACTCGGACCCCAAGATCCCTCTGATCCTCCCTGTGATTTCTGGAACATACCAGAATAAAAATAAGTGGAGAGAATGAAAGGGGGTTAGCCAGTAGGTGAAGCCAGGTATTTAACACAGGTAAAGGGCTAGAGAGGAAGGACTCTGACAGGTGAGGAGATTGCACTGTCGCAGAAAAGGAAGGAGGGGAGGACCTGAGGAGGTTATAGGCAGGCGAGACGAGGTAAAGGGCCAGAGTAGGGAAAGGAAGAACAGGGGAGAGCGGGTGGTTGGATACCGAGACAGAATATAAGGATTTTCTCGTCCACACTAAGGGTGCCCTCATCACGTCACATGAGAAGGTCACGGACTGACATGTCAAACGATAACGGGAATCGGAATTAAACTGTTTGGCCAGTGGGAGGCTCCACTTTTGGCGGATGGACTGGAAGTGCTTGACGAAATGGTCCCCCACGTTAAACGTTAAATGTTGTGACGGTCCCTGCTACCACACGCATCCCCCACCCCAGGCAGTAGGTTTCCAGATTACAGCCACAGATGACGTTCTTTCTCGCTAACCCTTGCACCTGAATTTAGGCCCTCTGGTTTGAACTCGCCCGACCATGGGGTAAAAGTTCTTGATTTCAGCCCACCTAGGGCCCCTCCCTCCCATTTATGCTCACCTTTCCCCTCCACGAAGAAAACAAATCTAACCCAGCCCAACCCTGGATTTCTCTGGAGCGTCAGAGAATGGAGGCACAAACCTGGTAGCTTGAAGACTGCTGAGAAAAACTTAGAGAAGAGGTTTCTGGAATCTTTTCCACAAAAGAGAAATATTAAATACATCCATTTTTATTATGGGTAGTTTAAAGGAGTTTTTTTTTAGGCACATATTGATGGTTGCCGGCTGAACAAGTTTGCAGGTACTGTATGGTGGTGGAAGCAGATACGGTCGATGCAGTTTAAGAGCGTTTTAAATAGAACATGCTGGATACGAAGGGATACAGACTGTGCGCAGACATAAGGAATTTCATTTAATTTAGCACAAATAGGCATTTTGGGCCAAAAGATCAGTACGTGTGCTGTCCTGTGTTCACTCTCCCCTCAAAAGTGAAAAGCTAACAGCCCTGCAACTTCCTGCCTAATCTCACCTGCACCCTTTTCAGCGCAATCCCGGTCTGCGGGGCCGGGGACGGGGTCGCCTGTTCATTCACCCTGTGGGCCTCAGGCAGCTCCCTGCATTTCCTCAAGGAAAACACTGACACCGTGCGGTCGGGTTCGGCAACGACCAGTCGCTGCAAAACCAATCGTGGCGCACATTACCTTTTTTGGAGAACATGCAGATTAGGGTCTGGGATTTGTCAGCACTAAACTACAGCAGCTAATCAAATAATCTAGATTTGTGGCATTTGTGGTGGTAACCGTATTCTTGGAGAATCGTGTGTAAAAGTAGGAAATAGATTTTTAAAATGTTTGGTCGCCTGAATATTGAGGGGTGTGGCTTACGCTTGAGAGACTATGGTCGCCGAATGGGCGCGAGGTTTCATTGGCCCGTCCAGGTGGTCGATACCGTTACACTCCTTGTTCGGTACGTGGAGAGTGTGAGAATTCTGATGGACGTGAGGGCCAGACTGGGGATCCGAACCAGCGAGCGGCGGTGGCGTTGTCCGCGCCCCGCGCTCGGTTTTCATCGTCGGGGGGCACGGAGACTTCGTGGTGTACGCCGGATAACCGAGGTTCTGCGGGAACTGGGGACGGTTGGGGCACGCCGCAGTCCAGTGCAGGGCGGTGATATACACTGCGAGCTATTGAACCAAAGACTACCCGCAGCCCAAGTCCGGCAACCTCTGCGGACAGGCTGGCCACCCGTACAGGGCCTGTCTGAGATGTGGTGGCACCTGTGCACGGGCGGCCAGTGGAGGTGCCGACACGGAAAGGGCCCCGGCTGGTTCAGACGTACCCGCCACATCTGCAGACGAGGCACCTGACACGACGGCGGACAACGAAACCAGGGAGAGAAGTGCAAGCACCCCAAGGCCCGCCAGACCCTCCAGGACCTGCCTTAAGACAAGGAGGAGTCCATGGAGGAGGGGAAAGCGGCTGGAGCGTCGTGGGCAAACGCAAAAAGGCGGCGGCCAAACGACAGAGAGCGGAGAAAATAACGGGCCGGAAACCCCACAGCTACTGGTACCCTGTCCTCTTCAGAGGAGAAGGAAGGAGTTGGAGGCCAGCAGCCCCGGCGGAGGAGGCAGCTGGCAAAACAGGAGGAGAGAGAGCCGAGAGAGTCTGCTGGCCTGGCCACCCCGCAAGGACAGCAGCAGAGACCCCCAGCTCTGGGAATCTGTGAGCAGAGCCTCGGCTGGCACCCAGCAGCCTGAAAGGGAAGCAGCCCTGGAAGTCAACAACTCCCAGGGCCCAGAACCAGAACTGCCACACCCGGGAAAGGATTACCTGAGCCCAAAGACTTCAACAAAGGTGGTGGTGCAGGCTCAGGACTGGAAAGGTGAGAATGGCAAGCAGCTGAAATAAAGGACTTACAATGATGGCAGACGTTAAACTGGTGTGCTGGAACGTGTGTGGTTTGAAGAGTACTAGGCGAGGCGTCAGCACGCTTCAGTACCTGGATACCGTAAGGGCCGACGTGACCTTACTCCAGGAGTGCGGACTACCACACCTCCATAACTACTGGAGGTGGACCAAAGGTTTGTCTGTGTGGTTGGGGGGCAACGATTGCCGCGCTTCTGGCCTGGGGATTCTGCTGCGGGGAGGCAACTTCTCAATCACCCAAGTTAAAGAGGTGGCTGTGGGGCGCCTCCTGGTAGCAGACGTCAAATACCGGGGCACTCCGCTCCGGCTGATCAACGTGTACGCCTCCCCCGTGCGGAGCGAGCGACAGGCCGTCTTCAAGCAGCTCCCAAAGCTGCTGGTGACGTCCCAGCCAGTCGTTCTGGCCGGAGACTTCAACTGCACCATTGATGCGGCTGGAGGACCCGGCAGGCTGGACAGTACCTCCAGACTCCTGAGGGAAACGGTGAAGACAGCCAAGCTGCGCGACGCCTTTGGCACCCCCACAGGTGGAGCACAGCCGCAAGCCACCTGGACACGATCGGACGGCTCAGCCCGCTCCCGGATCGACTTCCTCTTCCTGTCAGAGTCCCTCACAGTCAGGTCCACCGACGTCACGCCGGTGTTCTTCTCTGACCACTGCCTTCTGAGAGCCACCTGTCACGGGAGGACCGGAAGGCAGGCAGGGGGACGTGGAAGCTGAATGTTAAGCTGCTGACCCCAGAGAACATCGAGGAACTAGAGAGGGAGTACACAGGTTGGAGAACCTTGAAAGCCTTCTTTGATTCCCCAGTTCACTGGTGGGAAGCTACCAAGGAGAACATTAGGAGGTTCTTCATCCGCAAATGTACCCAGAAAGCAAGGCAGGAGCAGAGGGAACTGTGTAAACTCCAGACAGAGTTGCAGCAACTTCTCCTGCAGTAGAAGGGGGTAGATGTCAGGGAGGAATTGCGAGAGGTGAAGGGCTGGCAAGCCCAGCACCTCGCCGCCGAATCCTCCAAGATCATCTTCTGATCAAGGGTCCGAACCGTGGAGCAGGACGAGATGTGCGCACGCTCCTTCTTCCAAAAGGTGCACAGGGGGAGCTCTGTGATCCACAACCTTAAGGAAGAGGACGGCTCAGTTGCGTCCTCGCAGACCGACATACTCAGGATCTGCAAGTCCTTCTGTGCTGGTCTGTACGACGAAAAGGCCACAGAATCCACAGCCTCCCGCAACTTCCTGTCGTCTATCACGCAGGTCTTAGACGACGGTAAGCGGGAGAGTCTGGATCAGCCACTGACCCTGGACGAGCTGACAGGCTCCATCCATTCCTTTGGGTCGGGTAAGACTCCCGGAAGCGATGGCTTACCAGCTGAGTTGTACTCAGCTCTGTGGAACTGGATGGGCCCAGACCTGCTGGAAGTGTACAACGCTATGCTTCTGGCCGGCAGTATGTCTGAGTCCATGAGGAAGGGCATCATCACCCTCATCTACAAGCAGAAGGGGGAAAGGGAGGACATTAGCAATTGGAGACCCATCTCTCTCCTGAACGTCGATTCCAAGATCCTGTCCAAGGCTATCGCCTACAGGGTCAAGTCTGCTCTGGGACAGGTGATCCACCCAGACCAAACCTGTGCTGTACTGGGCAGGAAGATCTCAGACAGCCTCGCGCTGCTGAGGGACACCATCGCCTACGTGCAGGACAGGGGGGTGGACGCCTGCCTGGTCAGCTTGGACCAGGAGAAAGCCTTCGACAGGCTATCGCACACGTACATGGCGGACGTGCTCTCCAAAATGGGATTTGGGGAGGGAATCCGGAATTGGATTAGACTGCTCTACACAGACATCCGTAGTGCAGTCCAGGTTAACGGGTGGGAAACAGACAGCTTCCCCATCAGGTCTGGAGTCAGGCAGGGCTGTCCCCTCTCCCCTGTCTTGTTTGTCTGCTGCATAGAACCCTTTGCCGAAGCCATCAGGAGGGATGAGGGCATAAGAGGGGTGACGCTGCCAGGCAGTGGAGGGACCCAAGTGAAACCCTCCCTGTACATGGACGACATCACCGTCTTCTGCTCTGATCCGATGTCAGTTCGCAGGTTGATTGGCACCTGCGAACAGTTCGAGCTAGTGTCGGGGGCCAAGGTCAACCGCACGAAGAGCGAAGCCATGCTCTTCGGCAACTGGCACGACCAATCCAGTGTCCCCTTCACCATCAGGTCTGACCACGTGAGGGTGTTGGGGATCTGGGTCGGAGGGGCTGAGGCGTGCAACAAGAACTGGCAGGAGCGGACCGCCAAAGTGAAACAGAAACTGGGACTGTGGGGAGGGCGCTCCCTGTCGATAACGGGCAAGAACCTGGTCACCAGGTGTGAGGTGCTCTCAGGGCTGCTGTACGTGGCGCAGGTCTGGCCCGTCCCCCGCTCCTACAGCTCGGAAATCACCCGAGCTGTCTTCAGATTCGTCTGGGGATCCAAGATGGAGCGGGTGAGACGGACCATCATGCACAAGTCCCTGGACAATGGGGGCAAGAACGTCCCCAATGTTGCCCTCACCCTGATGGCCAGCTTCGTATGTGGCTGCATCAAGTTGTGTGTAGAGCCCAGGTATGTGGGCACCAAGTACCACTATGTGCCCAGGTTCTACCTGTCGCCCTGGCTATGAAGGATGGGTCTGGCCCCACTCCCGCGCAACGCCCCAGTCAGCTGGTCGTTGCCGGCATACCTGTCCTACGTAGCAAAGTTCTTCCAGGAGAACGCCTTTGACCACAGGGCCATCAGGCAGTGGTCAGCACGTAGTGTCCTGCAGGCACTGCAGGAGAAGGACATGATGGACACAGTGGGGTGGTTCCTTGAGCAGACTGTCCAGTTCATCTGGCAAAATGCCTCATCGCCAGATCTAACCAACAGGCACCAAGACCTCGCCTGGCTGGCAGTGAGGAGGGGCTCTCCCAGTCAGAGCCCTCCTATACGCCCGGAATCGTCCTGGGAGAACCGCTTTTTTTAAATTTCAAAGTATACTTCATTCAAAAATAAAATTATATACAATAAATCATTCAATAACTTTCCATCCTTTACATATGTTTTCATTGTGGTCTGCACATATCCGTATTTATAGCCACCCATGTGGCACTCCAGTAATTCAGCTTACCATATCATTGTTGAGGGGTATACTCCCCGCCCTCCGACCCCTCCCACTCCCACGGGTGGAGAAACCTCTACTGTGGTCCTTCCCCACCGGGCCCTTGCGGTGGCTGCACCGAGTTTCAGTGCGTCCCTCAGCACGTACTCCTGCAGCGGAGAATGTGCCAGTCGGCAGCATTCTCCCACGGACATCTCCATGTGCTGGTAGATCATCAAGTTTTGGGCCGACCAAAGAGCGTCTTTCACCGAGTTGATGATCTGCCAGCAGCACCGGACGTTGGTCTCTGTGTGCGTCCCCGGGAACAGCCCGTAGATCAGAGAGTCCTCTGTTACGCAGCTGCTGGGGATAAAACGTGACACTAGCCCGTCCATCCTCCTCCACACCCTCTTTGCGAACTGGCAGTGTGCAAAGAGGTGGGTCACAGACTCCTCCTCACTGCAGTCCTCCCGTGGGCAGTGGGGTGCGGAGACGACGTTCCGGGCGTACAGGAGGGCTCTGACTGGGAGGGCCCCTCTCACTGCCAGCCAGACGAAATAGCCAGACAAATCAGAAGACAGCTTGGGTGGTTTCCGAGCTGTAGGAGCCGGGGACGGGCCAGACCTGCGCCAAGTACAGCAGCCCTCAGAGCACCTCACACCTGGTGACCAGGTTCTTGCCCGTTATCGACAGGGAACGCCCTCCCCACAGTCCCAGTTTCTGTTTCACCTTGGCAGTCCGCTCCTGCCAGTTATGTTGCACGCCTCGGCCCCTCCGAACCAGATCCCCAGCACAGGTTTGGTCCTGGTGGATCACCTGTCCCAGAGCCGACCTGACCCTGTTGGTGATAGCTTTGGACAGGATCTTGATGCTACCTGTCCAAACACTGACCTTTTCCCTCCCCAAGGAAAACAAATGTAATCTGACCCGTCACTGGATTTCTCTCAGTTGTCGGGAGATGGAGGCAAAACCCAACAGCTTGAAAATTGATGAGAAACATTACAGAAGAGGTGAAGAGATTCCTCTGAATAGAAATATTAAATACCTGCATTTTTATGATGAGGGAGTTAGTTTAAAGGAGATTTTCTTTCACACAGAGGCTACTGGTTTTCCCCGGAATGAGCTGCTTCTCGTGGTGGTGGAAGCAGATCTGGTGCAGTTTAAGAGCGTTTTAAATAATAACATGACCGGGTATGAAGAGATAGGTATCGTGTGGAGAAGGGATTTAATTTAATTTGGCATAACGTTTTGCACACAAACATCCCAACTCTCCCAGTGTGGGAAGAAGATCAACTCCTCGAGCTGCAAATGATGGTGGGCTGAAAAGTTGCAATGATTTTATATCTTCATACGAGGAAAATATGCGCTGTGTATTTAGTATCGAACCGTTACTTAGAATGTTATGCTATTGACTTATTGACTTATCACTATATTCATGCGACGAAAATATGCACTGTGTGTTTAATATTAAATTCGTTAGATAAACCCTTTTAGAAACGAAATTGAGTGTATTAGCCACTTATAAGTGACCTATTGTTGACCTATCACTTATATTCCAGTCGTGATTAACACGCACCTACCCCACCCCACACTCACCACGCCCCCCCCCGTCGTCAAGAATATTGTCAATATTAAACTGGTCTCCGTTTAAAAAAAGGTTGGGGACCCCTGCTAAGTAGACCTATCAGTTTTCTCTGTGGGGGGGCTTTACAGTCGACCTCAAAAATAATGACAGTGTTGCTCGCTGCACTGTTTGCAAGAGTGACTTTTCTATTGCCCATGGTGGGTTAAAATGTAAAAGACAAGTTGAGGTGAGTTTAACAGGTGTCATTCGTTCATGAGCATAGCTGACATTATTTAAACTAACTGGCTGGCTGCTAAGGAGCTACTCTCTTGATGTCCTACGTGATGA
The DNA here is from genome assembly GCF_963921235.1 of Mobula hypostoma. Lineage (NCBI taxonomy): Eukaryota > Metazoa > Chordata > Chondrichthyes > Myliobatiformes > Myliobatidae > Mobula > Mobula hypostoma. Next base: position 12,593,690 of record NC_086101.1, on the reverse strand, counting down.
GGCCAAGCTCTCTATAGACTTGTTTAAAGTGGTAATGAAATAATCATGATAATATAAGTAGATAAATTAATGTCACATTTCTGCATGTACCCAACTTGGTTTACAGATTAGACAAAATCACTAAACAAAGTATTACAAACACCCTTGGAGGTCGACGATGGGGGGGAGATATGGGGTTGCGGGGGGTGCAGGGGCGGCGCTAAAGTGGTGCTAGCTGGGGCTACAGCCCCAGCAGAAATTGCAATAGCACCACCAAGAAATTAACTGCAGCTGCTTTGCTTTCTCTGTATACTTTTGAATACAGCTTGGTTCTCCAGCTGATCTAGTGAAACAGCGCCCCCAATTACCATAGCAACCACACAGCGATAAAGTTATAAACTCTGTCAGATCCACTCTACACTTCTGCTTATTCGTTCGTTGTCAATGTCTTGCCGTTGCTGTCCTCAGATCAGTTAAGCTGATCTAAGATCACTTAAGGTGACGTCACTCACTCTCACTCACGAGAGAGATTGATTGTATACATCCAGGCGCAGATCCATGGTCTCACGAGACTAACGGATGCCCCACACACACACACATTGTGCTTTTACAAGCGAGCGTGGGCCTGGCACGTGCATTATTTTGGCTGGTGTGGAAAAATGTATCAATTTTTGGTCAGAAAATGACCTCATCCAGAGGAATCAGTGGTGTCTCAGCCTGAGCCTGTCTTAATTGAAAGTGACATGCAGAAAGAAGTAAGTGGGGATGAGGACGACAGCAGTTCATCGAAGGAGTATGAGGGCGAAGTAGACGAACAAGAACTGGAGCGGGATTCGAAAGAGGACGTGGATGTAGCTGCTCTTAGTGCGAGTGGGAATACAGTTAGCGATGTTAGCCAGCAGCCTGAGGAAGGACCCTGTGGGCTAGCATTGAAAAAGTACCCTTCACTGCACGCAGCAGTTTGGCAATCAGCAAAGGAGTTTTATTTGTGGCTGGTTTGACCTGTACTCCTGGCTGGAATATTCAATCACAGAAGATGCTACATTCTGCTTCGCATGCAGGCATTTCCTGTTTGGAGGACATGGGTTCCATTCTGAGTCTACCTTCACTGTCACCGGTTACGGCAACTGGCGGAAAGCTACAACAGCTTTCAAAACCCACCATGTAAGTGCAGCTCATAAGTTTGCTATGGAGGCATGGGCTGAATTCAGATTGAGAAACAAGACGGTTCAAGATTGGGAAATATGCCAGACAAAGGACATGCAAAGATTGTCCAAGAAAATTGTGAGTATATGAGAGCAGTGGTTGTGTCTCTACGCTATACTGCGTGCCAAGGCATTGCCCAGCGAGGACACCGGGAGAATGATGGATCTGGCAATAGGGGAAACTTTGTTGAGTTTCTCAGTGTAATTGGGAAGTTTGATAAGACTGTAGCTAAAAAAAATAGAGGACAATCCTGAAAATGCAAGATCCACCCATCACGATATCCAAAATGAAATTATGGGTATTATGGCGGATACGGTCAGACGTCAAATAAGTGCAGAAATCAAGGAGGCTGGATATTTTGCCATCATGGTGGATGAAAGTAAAGACTTGAGCAAAAAGGAGCAAATATCAGTGGTGGTGCGGTATCTGAATAAAAAAACAGTGTTTGAAGAATTCTTGCACTTCACTCCAGCAGAAAGGTTGGGTGCAGAGTCGCTTCTTAAAAGCATTGAACAGACACTCGCCCAGTGTGTTATTGATAAGAACGCCTACATAGGTCAGTGTTATGACAGTGATGTCCGGGTGCAATAACGAGGTACAAGAGAGGTTCAGGAAAGAGGTCCCGCAGGCATTATATATACACTGCCATGCTCACAGACTTAACCTTGTTTTAGTGGATGTTGTGAGCAATGTACCACAAGCGGGTGAGTTTTTTGAAACTGTGCAGCTGCTTTACAACTTATTTTCAACTCTGTTGCCCATGATCTTTTCATGAAGAAACCAGGAGAACTGGAATCATCTGCACAGCCTGTGGAATTGAAGAAATTATCAGATACACGCTGGGCGTGGCAGTATACAGCTTTGTGGGCTATAAGGAAATCACTCCCTGCCATTCTATCTACACTACAGGATATTATGCGTCAAGCAAATGCACGGAGGAAAACGGAGGTCAGAGCTGTAAATGGACTGATTGACGAGCAGTTTGCTTTACTTCTCACTCTGTTTGAGGATTTATTCTCAGTCACCAAGTTCATGTCAGCCCAGCTACGATCTCCCAGTTTGGAGCTTTCATCCGCTGTGGACTTGGTTCAGTCTGTCATCGATGCACTCTCAGCAAAACGGGGAGAGGAATCATGGGGTGAAATTCAGGCAAGAGCGAGGGACCTGTGCGACAAGGCCGGTATGCAGAGCAGACCACATGAAAGGAGACAGGCCCAGCCACCCCGCCGCCTACATGATTTTGTTTTTGCGGCCCAAACTGAACGCACACCTGACACATCCTCTGATGACCTTGGCAACCACTGTTTCTATCCTGTTATAGACAGACTTCTGACTGAAATGAAAAGACAGTTCTTAATTGAGACTGGGGGTGTTCTGACTGGAGTCTCACCATTCAGTCCCAAACACAAGTTCTTCCTCAACAGGAATTGTCATTGGCCAATTGCCGAATACTATGCAGTGACTGAGTGAACCTGACTGCAGAGCTACATCAGGTTCAGCGTCTGCTGGAAACAAAACAAAAGCAAGGACAGACAGTGAATGACACAGTGGAATTTCTAGCTCTAACGAGACCCTACCGCGATGCATTTGTAGAATTATGCAAACTGATCTGCATATTACTGACTCTTCCTATTACATCTGCCTGCCTCATGCGAATGGAGTTTCTCTTGCCTCAGACGTGTCAAAAACTACTTAAGGAATAGCAGCGTTGATGCTCGGAACAGCAACTTGGCTCTGTTGGCCATAAACAGCCAGAGGACCAAAGCACTTGACATCCAGAAAATCATTGATGCTTTCGCCACCAATCACAACAACAGACAGATTGTGCTTCTCTGAAAACATCAATGGTGAGTGCAGTTGATTTTTTAAAAATTTGGGCCAAGGTTAATTCTGATTATTATTGTTATTTTCTACCCCATAGTCCTTATGTTTCCTGCAAACCCTAAAATACTACATTTACTGCTATTAAGCCTACTGGTTTTGCTTACACTTCCAAGGGTGATTCTGTTGATTTTTGTTTTAAATTCAATAGCCAAATTAATTGAGGTATTGCATGGTCAGAGTACGATTTGTCCAACTCCTGGTAAAGCCTTGCATCTGTTGTTTGCCCTATTTGACTTGCATAACAATGTATCTTTTGGCATTGCTGTCTATGTAATGCGAATAGCAGTGGGTTCATTTTGTGTCTTTCAGTTGAAAAGCACACATTTGATGCTGATTGCGGGATTGGTGCGTGATTCACGTTGTCCGCTGTTGCTCGGATGCTCTGTTTGTTTTTTTTGTTTCTGCTCCATGTAGCCCAGGTTGTCTCTGATGCCGTTGACACTGTAACAGTTCAGTTCTATATTAGATCTGTAAGTTGCTGTTGCTTGTGAATATACAGAGGCATTTATAGTACATTATGTGCCTCTGCATTTATATACAGAGGCACATAATGCTTGAAACTGACTTTTTAACGCCACGCGTCTGGCCTTGCGAATACGTATTACCATACAGTGCATCCCTCAGCACCATCAATGACTAATTCAGCCCCTCCGTAGCACCAGCAAGCAAAAATCTCTGGCGCCGCCACTGGTGGGGGGGTGGGGGGTGAGCGTTTTTTACAGGGTGGGATGTCTGTGCACAGGCATTTTGAGCCGAAAGATCCGTTCGGGTGCTGTCCTGTGTTTAGTCTCCCCTCATAAGTGAAAAACTGACCCCCCCCTGCGACATCCTGGCTAATCTCCCCTGCACACTTTCCAGCGCAATCCCGGTCTGCGGGGCCGGGGATGGGGCCGCCTTTTCATTCACGCTGTGGGCCTCAGGCAGCTCCCTGCATTTCCTCAAGGAAAACACTGACACCGTGCGGTCGGGTTCGGCAACGACCAGTCGCTGAAAACCAATCGTGGTGCACATTTCCTTTTTTAGAAAACATGCAGATTCAGGTCTGGGATTTCTCACCAGTAAACTACAGCAGCTAATCAAATAATCTAGATTTCCGGCATTTGTGGTAACGGTATTCCAGGAGGAGCACGTGGAATAGTAGGAAATAGATCTTTAACAGATTTGTTCGCCTGATTATTGAGGGGTGTGGGTTAAGCATGCATGCGGATGGCAGAGAAGAAAAAGCATACTTACCTGGCAGGGGAGAGACCGTGATCATTAAGGCGGTTCTCCCAGGACGAGGCTATCCCATTGCACTTCGGGTGTGCTGACGCCTGCGATGTCCCCAAATGCGGGATACTCGACTGCAAAATTTGTGGTAGTGGGGGACTGCGTTCGCGCTCTCCCCTGATTTCTAATCTAAAAACAGAGAATCCCCCGTTAGAATTTTCTGCAAGTTCTGTGCAGTCGCAGTCTTCCAGTACTGAGTGCGTGTATTGACGACCAACGGTTCACTTCGTATGTCTCGTTGCTTCTAGAACCACTCCCTTGTATGGTTACTGAAATGCTGGGGGCCCTGCTGAAGGGTCTCGGCGGCTACTTACCTTTTCCCATCCGTTTTTCCAAACAAAATACACTTGATAAAATTATTCATGACAAACCATTCAATAACTCTGAATTCATGACTATTGCATTCTGTAGTTTTAAAATTTTAGTCACTCACGTGGCACTCTGCTAGTTCATCTTCTATAACACAACCGTAGTTGAGGGGTATATTCCGCGCCACCCAACCACTCCCACTCGCAGGGGAGAAGAACCCGAAAGAAACATTCAGCGGATATTTTTTCCAACTTTCAGACCCAAGGCGATATTTCCTCCCTTAATATCTACATCCAGGAATCATAATCTCAATTTAAAAACTCCTTCGGGACAGAGTTGAAACCTCGAGATCAAGGGTCTGTCTCATCCGAAACGTCGACTGTCCATTTCCCTCTGCAGATGATGACTTCAGCCGACACTTAAAGTCTGTTGGTGCTGATCACAGCATCTTTTGTCCCTTGGAGTATTTTTTCCACCCCGTATTCAATCCTCCATGTTCTATTGTAGAGGGCAGAGGAAGTTCACTATTTAAGGGAGACAGTTTTAAATACCACAGGCGCCAATCAACACGGCGTTGATGCAGGAATATCTCACTGTGGTAAAATAGTTTAACTTGGTCCTCAGGCCAAGAGATAAAGTCCATGAGCAGGATACTTGTTGCCAGTGGATTGGATGAGTTTCTGCTTACAGTCTGCTGTTGGTCCACTGTTCATTTTCCCAACATAGATACTGCCTGACTTTCAAGGAGGAGGTACAGGAGCCACAGGAGCCAGAAAACACACACCCAACTTTTCAGGAACAACTTCTTCCTCCCTGCCATCAGAATTCTGACCTCAAGCCCACTAACTCACAATATTTTGCCGCCATTCTGCAATAATTATTGTAGCTAAAAACTACTGTAGCTACTAAAACTACTAAAAACAGACTGTAGCTAAAAAAAATAGAGGACAATCCTGGAAATGCAAAATCCACCCATCACGATATCCAAAATGAAATTATGGGTATTATGGCGGATAAGGTCAGACGTCAAATAAGTGCAGAAATCAAGGAGGCTGGATATTTTGCCATCATGGTGGATGAAAGTAAAGACTTGAGCAAAAAGGAGCAAATATCAGTGGTGGTGCAGTATCTGAATAACAAAACGGTGCTTGAAGAATTCTTGCACTTCACTCCAGCAGAAAGGTTGGGTGCAGAGTCGCTTCTTAAAAGCATTGAACAGACACTCGCCCAGTGTGTTATTGATAAGAACGCCTACATAGGTCACTGTTATGACAGTGATGTCCGGGTGCAATAACGAGGTACAAGAGAGGTACTGCAGAGCTACATCAGGTTCAGCGTCTGCTGGAAACAAAACAAAAGCAAGGACAGACAGCGAATGACACAGTGGAATTTCTAGCTCTAACGAGACCCTACCGCGATGCATTTATAGAATTATGCAAACTGATCTGCATATTACTGACTCTTCCTATTACATCTGCCTGCCTCATGCGAACGGAGTTTCTCTTGCCTCAGACGTGTCAAAAACTACTTAAGGAATAGCAGCGTTGATGCTCGGAACAGCAACTTGGCTCTGTTGACCATAAACAGCCAGAGGACCAAAGCACTTGACATCCAGAAAATCATTGATGCTTTCGCCACCAATCACAACAACAGACAGATTGTGCTTCTCTGAAAACATTAATGGTGAGTGCAGTTGATTTTTTAAAAATTTGGGCCAAGGTTAATTCTGATTATTATTGTTATTTTCTACCCCATAGTCCGTATGTTTCCTGCAAACCCTAAAATACTACATTTACTGCTATTAAGCCTACTGGTTTTGCTTACACTTCCAAGGGTGATTCTGTTGATTTTTGTTTTAAATTCAATAGCCAAATTAATTGAGGTATTGCATGGTCAGAGTACGATTTGTCCAACTCCTGGTAAAGCCTTGCATCTGTTGTTTGCCCTATTTGACTTGCATAACAATGTATCTTTTGGCATTGCTGTCTATGTAATGCGAATAGCAGTGGGTTCATTTTGTGTCTTTCAGTTGAAAAGCACACATTTGATGCTGATTGCGGGATTGGTGCGTGATTCACGTTGTCCGCTGTTGCTCGGATGCTCTGTTTGTTTTTTTTGTTTCTGCTCCATGTAGCCCAGGTTGCCTCCGATGCCGTTGACACTGTAACAGTTCAGTTCTATATTAGATCTATAAGTTGCTGTTGCTTGTGAATATACAGAGGCATTTATAGTAGGCACATAATGCTTGAAACTGACTTTTTAACGCCACGCGTCTGGCCTTGCGAATACGTATTACCATACAGTGCATCCCTCAGCACCATCAATGACTAATTCAGCCCCTCCGTAGCACCAGCAAGCAAAAATCTCTGGCGCCGCCACTGGTGGGGGGGTGAGGGGTGAGCGTTTTTTGCAGGGTGGGATGTCTGTGCACAGGCATTTTGAGCCGAAAGATCCGTTCGGGTGCTGTCCTGTGTTCAGTCTCCCCTCATAAGTGAAAAGCTGACCCCCCCTGCGACATCCTGGCTAATCTGCCCTGCACCCTTTCCAGCGCAATCCCGGTCTGCGGGGCCGGGGATGGGGCCGCCTTTTCATTCACGCTGTGGGCCTCAGGAAGCTCCCTGCATTTCCTCAAGGAAAACACTGACACCGTGCGGTCGGGTTCGGCAACGACCAGTCGCTGAAAACCAATCGTGGTGCACATTTCCTTTTTTAGAAAACATGCAGATTAAGGTCTGGGATTTCTCACCAGTAAACTACAGCAGCTAATCAAATAATCTAGATTTGCGGCATTTCTGGTAACGGTAGTCTAGGAGGAGCACGTGGAATAGTAGGAAATAGATCTTTAACAGATTTGTTCGCCTGATTATTGAGGGGTGTGGGTTAAGCATGCATGCGGATGGCAGAGAAGAAAAAGCATACTTACCTGGCAGGGGAGAGACCGTGATCATTAAGGCGGTTCTCCCAGGACGAGGCTATCCCATTGCACTTCGGGTGTGCTGACGCCTGCGATGTCCCCAAATGCGGGATACTCGACTGCAAAATTTGTGGTAGTGGGGGACTGCGTTCGCGCTCTCCCCTGATTTCTAATCTAAAAACAGAGAATCCCCCGTTAGAATTTTCTGCAAGTTCTGTGCAGTCGCAGTCTTCCAGTACTGAGTGCGTGTATTGACGACCAACGGTTCACTTCGTATGTCTCGCTGCTTCTAGAACCACTCCCTTGTATGGTTACTGAAATGCTGGGGGCCCTGCTGAAGGGTCTCGGCGGCTACTTACCTTTTCCCATCCCTTTTTTCCAAACAAAATACACTTGATAAAATTATTTATGACAAACCATTCAATAACTCTGAATTCATGACTATTTCATTCTGTAGTTTTAAAATTTTAGTCACTCACGTGGCACTCTGCTAGTTCATCTTCTATAACACAACCGTAGTTGAGGGGTATATTCCGCGCCACCCAACCACTCCCACTCGCAGGGGAGAAGAACCCGAAAGAAACATTCAGCGGATATTTTTTCCAACTTTCAGACCCAAGGCGATATTTCCTCCCTTAATATCTACATCCAGGAATCATAATCTCAATTTAAAAACTCCTTCGGGACAGAGTTGAAACCTCGAGATCAAGGGTCTGTCTCATCCGAAACGTCGACTGTCCATTTCCCTCTGCAGATGATGACTTCAGCCGACACTTAAAGTCTGTTGGTGCTGATCACAGCATCTTTTGTCCCTTGGAGTATTTTTTCCACCCCGTATTCAATCCTCCATGTTCTATTGTAGAGGGCAGAGGAAGTTCACTATTTAAGGGAGACAGTTTTAAATACCACAGGCGCCAATCAACACGGCGTTGATGCAGGAATATCTCACTGTGGTAAAATAGTTTAACTTGGTCCTCAGGCCAAGAGATAAAGTCCATGAGCAGGATACTTGTTGCCAGTGGATTGGATGAGTTTCTGCTTACAGTCTGCTGTTGGTCCACTGTTCATTTTCCCAACATAGATACTGCCTGACTTTCAAGGAGGAGGTACAGGAGCCACAGGAGCCAGAAAACACACACCCAACTTTTCAGGAACAACTTCTTCCTCCCTGCCATCAGAATTCTGACCTCAAGCCCACTAACTCACAATATTTTGCCGCCATTCTGCAATAATTATTTCATTTATTTTATATGTATTTCTTATCGTATTCTATACAAAGTTTTAAAACTTATGATGTATTGCAATGTTCTGCTGCCACAAAACAAATCCCTTCAAACTCCTAGTCCTGAAAATATCATACAAAGGTGTCTCACTTTAAGGACTCTTTATCTTGTTATTTCATGCTCTCATTATTTATTGCAAAAGGTAAATAGATATATAGATTTGCATTTGCACAGTTTGCTGTCTTGTATGCTCCACTTGATCTTTCATTGATCCTGCTTACAGTTACTATTTTATACATTTGCTGAGTATCTCGGGGTGTCTATGTGGTGACTTGTATGTACTCTGATAATAAATCTTACTTTGAACTTTCAACTGCACCACCCTCTCAGACAACAAGTTTCCAGATTCCAACCACCCTCTGGGGGATGAAGTTCACTCTCAGGCCCCACTAACCCTCGTTTGTAAACTCTGGTTTGAACTCGACTGTCCACTGGGTAAACAATGACCTTGTCCATGCTACCTGGGCCTCTCTCTCCCATTTATGATCACCATTACCCTACCAAAGAAAACAGATCTAAACTGACCCGTCACTGGATTTCTCTCAGTTGTCGGGAGATGGAGGCAAAACCCAACAGCTTGAAAATTGATGAGAAACACTTATAGAAGACGTTAAGAGATTTCCTCCGAATAGAAATATCAAATATTTGCATTTTTATGATGAGGGAGTTAGTTTAAAGGAGATTTTCTTTCACACAGAGGCTGGTGGTTTTCCCCGGAACGAGCTGCTTGTCGTGGTGGGGGAAGCAGATCTGGTGCAGTTTAAGAGCGTTTTAAATAAGAACATGACCGGGTATGAAGAGATAGGGATCGTGTGGAGAAGGGATTTAATTTAATTTGGCATAACGTTTTGTGCACAGACATCCGAACTCTCCCGGAAGTTCCGGGAGTCTCCCGCATATTGATTGCGGCTCCCTGACACCCAGAAATTATATACAATATCCCGGAAATCGGTTTTTTTGAGAGGGAGAGGGAGTGTTGCAAGGACGTGGCTGGGGACGAACACAAGTACAGGACACAGATGCTGAGGCAGAGTCGTTAGGCGTAGCACCACTGCGAACGGGGAGCCAATATCCAGGAGACGATGCAAAGCTTAGAGCTAACAGTTCTCAGGAATAAGAAACAAGGTTTACTCTCACAAGGGTCGACCAACGAACTGGTGGCTTCTTGCTGTGGTCACAGGGTTTTTATCCTGCCGTTTCTGATGGGAAGCAGGTGCATGTAGTTAGTGGAACCTGGGAATGATTGGAATCTAGATGAGGTGATTGAGGCCCAATTCTTGAGGCAAATGGCAAGGTAGGGGTTTGCCAGAAGGGACCATGACAGGCAGAGGGAGAGCGAGCATCCTGATTGGTCTCCTCGTGCTAAGAGTGGTCCCCAACCACCGAGAAAACGATATGATTTGGCGATATGAGTCAGCTGTACCTTCCCTCATTCCCTCTGTTGAACTTGAATGCATGCGAGGTCATTACGCACGCGTCATCCATGTCAGCGTGGGAAGAAGATCAACTCCTCGAGCTTGCAAGTGATGGTGGGCTGAAAAGTTGCAATGATTTTATATGTCCATACGAGGAAAATATGCGCTGTGTATTTAGTATCGAACCGTTACTTAAAATGTTATGATGCTATTGACTTATTGACTTATCACTATATTCATGCGACGAAAATATGCGCTGTGTGTTTAATATTAAATTCGTTACAAACACCCTTTTAGAAACAAAGTTGAGTGTATTAGCCACTTATAAGTGACCTATAGTTGACCTATCACTTATATTTCGGTCGTGATTAACACGCACCTACCCCACCCCACACTCACCACGCCCCCCCCCGTCGTCAAAAATATTGTCAATATTAAACTGGTCTCAGTTTAAAAAAAGGTTGGGGACCCCTGCTAAGTAGACCTATCAGTTTTCTCTGTGGGGGGGCTTTACAGTCGACCTCAAAAATAATGACAGTGTTGCTCGCTGCACTGTTTGCAAGAGTGACTTTTCTATTGCCCATGGGGGGTTAAAATGTAAAAGACAAGTTGAGGTGAGTTTAACAGGTGTCATTCGTTCATTAGCATAGCTGACATTATTTAAACTAACTGGCTGGCTGCGAAGGAGCTACTCTCTTGATGTCCTACGTGATGAGGCAAGCTCTCTATAGACTTGCTTAAAACTGTAATGGAGTAATCATGATAATATAAGTACATAAATTAATGTCACATTTCTGCATGTACCCAACTTGGTTTACAGATTAGACAAAATCACTAAACAAAGTATTACATACACCGAGGGGGGGAGATATGGGGTTGTGGGGGGTGCAGGGGCGGCGCTAAAGTGGTGCTAGCTGGGGCTATAGCCTCAGCAGAAATTGCAATAGCACCACCAAGAAATTAACTGCAGCTGCTTTGCTTTCTCTGTATACTTTTGAATACAGCTTGTTTCTCCAGCTGATCTAGTGAAACAGCGCCCCCAATTACCATAGCAACCACACAGCAATAAAGTTATAAACTCTGTCAGATCCACTCTACACTTCTGCTTATTCGTTCGTTGTCAATGTCTTGCCGTTGCTGTCCTCAGATCAGTTAAGCTGATCTAAGATCACTTAAGGTGACGTCACTCACTCTCACTCACGAGAGAGATTGATTGTATACATCCAGGCGCAGATCCATGTTCTCACGAGACTAACGGATGCCCCACACACACACACACACACATTCTGCTTTTACAAGCGAGCGTGGGCCTGGCACGTGCATTATTTTGGCTGGTGTGTAAAAATGTATCAATTTTTGGTCAGAAAATGACCTCATCCAGAGGAATCAGTGGTGTCTCAGCCTGAGCCTGTCTTAATTGAAAGTGACATGCAGAAAGAAGTAAGTGGGGATGAGGACGACAGCAGTTCATCGAAGGAGTATGAGGGCGAAGTAGAGGAACAAGAACTGGAGCGGGATTCGAAAGAGGACGTGGATGTAGCTGCTCTTAGTGCGAGTGGGAATACAGTTAGCGATGTTAGCCAGCAGCCTGAGGAAGGACCCTGTGGGCTAGCACTGAAAAAGTACCCTTCACTGCACGCAGCAGTTTGACAATCAGCGAAGGAGTTTTATTTGTGGCTGGTTTGACCTGTACTCCTAGCTGGAATATTCAATCACAAAAGATGCTACATTCTGCTTCGCATGCAGGCATTTCCTGTGTGGAGGACATGGGTTCCATTCTGAGTCTACCTTCACTGTCACCGGTTACCGCAACTGGCGGAAAGCTACAACAGCTTTCAAAACCCACCATGTAAGTGCAGCTCATAAGTTTGCTATGGAGGCATGGGCTGAATTCAGATTGAGAAACAAGACGGTTCAAGATTGGGAAATATGCTAGACAAAGGACATGCAAAGATTGTCCAAGAAAATTGTGAGTATATGAGAGCAGTGGTTGTGTCTCTACGCTATACTGCGTGCCAAGGCATTGCCCAGCGAGGACACCGGGAAATGATGGATCTGGCAATAGGGGAAACTTTGTTGAGTTTCTCAATGTAATTGGTAAGTTTGGTAAGACTGTAGCTAAAAAAAAATAGAGGACAATCCTGGAAATGCAAAATCCACCCATCACGATATCCAAAATGAAATTATGGGTATTATGGCGGATACGGTCAGACGTCAAATAAGTGCAGAAATCAAGGAGGCTGGATATTTTGCCATCATGGTGGATGAAAGTAAAGACTTGAGCAAAAAGGAGCAAATATCAGTGGTGGTGCAGTATCTGAATAACAAAACAGTGCTTGAAGAATTCTTGCACTTCACTCCAGCAGAAAGGTTGGGTGCAGAGTCGCTTCTTAAAAGCATTGAACAGACACTCGCCCAGTGTGTTATTGATAAGAACGCCTACATAGGTCAGTGTTATGACAGTGATGTCCGGGTGCAATAACGAGGTACAAGAGAGGTTCAGGAAAGAGGTCCCGCAGGCATTATATATACACTGCCATGCTCACAGACTTAACCTTGTTTTAGTGGATGTTGTGAGCAATGTACCACAAGCGGGTGAGTTTTTCGAAACTGTGCAGCTGCTTTACAACTTATTTTCAACTCTGTTGCCCATGATCTTTTCATGAAGAAACCAGGAGAACTGGAATCATCTGCACAGCCCGTGGAGTTGAAGAAATTGTCAGATACACGCTGGGCGTGGCAGTATACAGCTTTGTGGGCTATAAGGAAATCACTCCCTGCCATTCTATCTGCACTACAGGATATTATGCGTCAAGCAAATGCACGGAGGAAAACGGAGGTCAGAGCTGTAAATGGACTGATTGGCGAGCAGTTTGCTTTACTTCTCACTCTGTTTGAGGATTTATTCTGAGTCACCAAGTTCATGTCAGCCCAGCTACGATCTCCCAGTTTGGAGCTTTCATCCGCTGTGGACTTGGCTCAGTGTGTCATCGATGCACTCTCAGCAAAACAGGGAGAGGAATCATGGGGTGAAATTCAGGCAAGAGCGAGGGACCTGTGTGACAAGGCCGGTATGCAGAGCAGACCACGTGAAAGGAGACAGGCCCCAGCCACCCCGCCGCCTACATGATTTTGTTTTTGCGGCCCAAACTGAACGCACACCTGACACATCCTCTGATGACCTTGGCAACCACTGTTTCTATCCTGTTATAGACAGACTTCTGACTGAAATGAAAAGACTGTTCTTAATTGAGACTGGGGGTGTTCTGACTGGAGTCTCACCATTCAGTCCCAAACACAAGTTCTTCCTCAACAAGAATTGTCATTGGCCAATTGCCGAATACTATGCAGTGACTGAAGTGAACCTGACTGCAGAGCTACATCAGGTTCAGCGTCTGCTGGAAACAAAACAAAAGCAAGGACAGACAGTGAATGACACAGTGGAATTTCTAGCTCTAACGAGACCCTACCGCGATGCATTTATAGAATTATGCAAACTGATCTGCATATTACTGACTCTTCCTATTACATCTGCCTGCCTCATGCGAACGGAGTTTCTCTTTTCTTTTTCTGCAAGTCCTGTGCAGTCTTCCAGTACTGAGTGCGTGTATTGACGACCGACGGTTCACTTCGTATGTCTCGCTGCCTTGTAAGGTTACTGAAATGCTGGGGGCCCTGCTGAAGGGTCTCGGCGGCTACTTACCTTTTCCCATCCGTTTTTCCAAACAAAATACACTTGATAAAATTATTCATGACAAACCATTCAATAACTCTGAATTCATGACTATTGCATTCTGTAGTTTTAAAATTTTAGTCACTCACGTGGCACTCTGCTAGTTCATCTTCTATAACACAACCGTAGTTGAGGGGTATATTCCGCGCCACCCAACCACTCCCACTCGCAGGGGAGAAGAACCCGAAAGAAACATTCAGCGGATATTTTTTCCAACTTTCAGACCCAAGGCGATATTTCCTCCCTTAATATCTACATCCAGGAATCATAATCTCAATTTAAAAACTCCTTCGGGACAGAGTTGAAACCTCGAGATCAAGGGTCTGTCTCATCCGAAACGTCGACTGTCCATTTCCCTCTGCAGATGATGACTTCAGCTGACACTTAAAGTCTGTTGGTGCTGATCACAGCATCTTTTGTCCCTTGGAGTATTTTTTCCACCCCGTATTCAATCCTCCATGTTCTATTGTAGAGGGCAGAGGAAGTTCACTATTTAAGGGAGACAGTTTTAAATACCACAGGCGCCAATCAACACGGCGTTGATGCAGGAATATCTCACTGTGGTAAAATAGTTTAAAACTTGGTCCTCAGGCCAAGAGATAAAGTCCATGAGCAGGATACTTGTTGCCAGTGGATTGGATGAGTTTCTGCTTACAGTCTGCTGTTGGTCCACTGTTCATTTTCCCAACATAGATACTGCCTGACTTTCAAGGAGGAGGTACAGGAGCCACAGGAGCCAGAAAACACACACCCAACTTTTCAGGAACAACTTCTTCCTCCCTGCCATCAGAATTCTGACCTCAAGCCCACTAACTCACAATATTTTGCCGCCATTCTGCAATAATTATTGTAGCTAAAAACTACTGTAGCTACTAAAACTACTAAAAACAGACTGTAGCTAAAAAAAATAGAGGACAATCCTGGAAATGCAAAATCCACCCATCACGATATCCAAAATGAAACTATGGGTATTATGGCGGATACGGTCAGACGTCAAATAAGTGCAGAAATCAAGGAGGCTGGATATTTTGCCATCCATCATGGTGGATGAAAGTAAAGACTTGAGCAAAAAGGAGCAAATATCAGTGGTGGTGCTGTATCTGAATAACAAAACAGTGCTTGAAGAATTCTTGCACTTCACTCCAGCAGAAAGGTTGGGTGCAGAGTCGCTTCTTAAAAGCATTGAACAGACACTCGCCCAGTGTGTTATTGATAAGAACGCCTACATAGGTCACTGTTATGACAGTGATGTCCGGGTGCAATAACGAGGTACAAGAGAGGTACTGCAGAGCTACATCAGGTTCAGCGTCTGCTGGAAACAAAACAAAAGCAAGGACAGACAGTGAATGACACAGTGGAATTTCTAGCTCTAACGAGACCCTACCGCGATGCATTTATAGAATTATGCAAACTGATCTGCATATTACTGACTCTTCCTATTACATCTGCCTGCCTCATGCGAACGGAGTTTCTCTTGCCTCAGACGTGTCAAAAACTACTTAAGGAATAGCAGCGTTGATGCTCGGAACAGCAACTTGGCTCTGTTGACCATAAACAGCCAGAGGACCAAAGCACTTGACATCCAGAAAATCATTGATGCTTTCGCCACCAATCACAACAACAGACAGATTGTGCTTCTCTGAAAACAATAATGGTGAGTGCAGTTGATTTTTTAAAAATTTGGGCCAAGGTTAATTCTGATTATTACTGTTATTTTCTACCCCATAGTCCGTATGTTTCCTGCAAACCCTAAAATACTACATTTACTGCTATTAAGCCTACTGGTTTTGCTTACACTTCCAAGGGTGATTCTGTTGATTTTTGTTTTAAATTCAATAGCCAAATTAATTTGAGGTATTGCATGGTCAGAGTACGATTTGTCCAACTCCTGGTAAAGCCTTGCATCTGTTGTTTGCCCTATTTGACTTGCATAACAATGTATCTTTTGGCATTGCTGTCTATGTAATGCGAATAGCAGTGGGTTCATTTTGTGTCTTTCAGTTGAAAAGCACGCATTTGACGCTGATTGCGGGATTGGTGCGTGATTCACGTTGTCCGCTGTTGCTCGGATGCTCTGTTTGTTTTTTTTGTTTCTGCTCCATGTAGCCCAAGTTGTCTCCGATGCCGTTGACACTGTAACAGTTCACTTCTATATTAGATCTATAAGTTGCTGTTGCTTGTGAATATACAGAGGCATTTATAGTAGGCACATAATGCTTGAAACTGACTTTTTAACGCCACGCGTCTGGCCTTGCGAATACGTATTACCATACAGTGCATCCCTCAGCACCATCACTGACTAATTCAGCCCCTCCGTAGCACCAGCAAGCAAAAATCTCTGGCGCCGCCACTGGTGGCGGGGTGGGGGGTGAGCGTTTTTTGCAGGGTGGGATGTCTGTGCACAGGCATTTTGAGCCGAAAGATCCGTTCGGGTGCTGTCCTGTGTTCAGTCTCCCCTCATAAGTGAAAAACTGACCCCCCCCCGCGACATCCTGGCTAATCTTCCCTGCACCCTTTCCAGCGCAATCCCGGTCTGCGGGGCCGGGGATGGGGCCGCCTTTTCATTCACCCTGTGGGCCTCAGGCAGCTCCCTGCATTTCCTCAAGGAAAACACTGACACCGTGCGGTCGGGTTCGGCAAAAACCAGTCGCTGAAAACCAATCGTGGTGCACATTTCCTTTTTTAGAAAACATGCAGATTCAGGTCTGGGATTTCTCACCAGTAAACTACAGCAGCTAATCAAATAATCTAGATTTCCGGCATTTGTGGTAACGGTATTCCAGGAGGAGCACGTGGAATAGTAGGAAATAGATCTTTAACAGATTTGTTCGCCTGATTATTGAGGGGTGTGGGTTAAGCATGCATGCGGATGGCAGAGAAGAAGAAGCATACTTACCTGGCAGGGGAGAGACCGTGATCATTAAGGCGGTTCTCCCAGGACGAGGCTATCCCATTGCACTTCGGGTGTGCTGACGCCTGCGATGTCCCCAAATGCGGGATACTCGACTGCAAAATTTGTGGTAGTGGGGGACTGCGTTCGCGCTCTCCCCTGATTTCTAATCTAAAAACAGAGAATCCCCCGTTAGAATTTTCTGCAAGTCCTGTGCAGTCTTCCAGTACTGAGTGCGTGTATTGACGACCGACGGTTCACTTCGTATGTCTCGCTGCTTCTAGAACCACTCCCTTGTATGGTTACTGAAATGCTGGGGGCCCTGCTGAAGGGTCTCGGCGGCTACTTACCTTTTCCCATCCCTTTTTTCCAAACAAAATACACTTGATAAAATTATTTATGACAAACCATTCAATAACTCTGAATTCATGACTATTTCATTCTGTAGTTTTAAAATTTTAGTCACTCACGTGGCACTCTGCTAGTTCATCTTCTATAACACAACCGTAGTTGAGGGGTATATTCCGCGCCACCCAACCACTCCCACTCGCAGGGGAGAAGAACCCGAAAGAAACATTCAGCGGATATTTTTTCCAACTTTCAGACCCAAGGCGATATTTCCTCCCTTAATATCTACATCCAGGAATCATAATCTCAATTTAAAAACTCCTTCGGGACAGAGTTGAAACCTCGAGATCAAGGGTCTGTCTCATCCGAAACGTCGACTGTCCATTTCCCTCTGCAGATGATGACTTCAGCTGACACTTAAAGTCTGTTGGTGCTGATCACAGCATCTTTTGTCCCTTGGAGTATTTTTTCCACCCCGTATTCAATCCTCCATGTTCTATTGTAGAGGGCAGAGGAAGTTCACTATTTAAGGGAGACAGTTTTAAATACCACAGGCGCCAATCAACACGGCGTTGATGCAGGAATATCTCACTGTGGTAAAATAGTTTAACTTGGTCCTCAGGCCAAGAGATAAAGTCCATGAGCAGGATACTTGTTGCCAGTGGATTGGATGAGTTTCTGCTTACAGTCTGCTGTTGGTCCACTGTTCATTTTCCCAACATAGATACTGCCTGACTTTCAAGGAGGAGGTACAGGAGCCACAGGAGCCAGAAAACACACACCCAACTTTTCAGGAACAACTTCTTCCTCCCTGCCATCAGAATTCTGACCTCAAGCCCACTAACTCACAATATTTTGCCGCCATTCTGCAATAATTATTTCATTTATTTTATATGTATTTCTTATCGTATTCTATACAAAGTTTTAAAACTTATGATGTATTGCAATGTTCTGCTGCCACAAAACAAATCCCTTCAAACTCCTAGTCCTGAAAATATCATACAAAGGTGTCTCACTTTAAGGACTCTTTATCTTGTTATTTCATGCTCTCATTATTTATTGCAAAAGGTAAATAGATATATAGATTTGCATTTGCACAGTTTGCTGTCTTGTATGCTCCACTTGATCTTTCATTGATCCTGCTTACAGTTACTATTTTATACATTTGCTGAGTATCTCGGGGTGTCTATGTGGTGACTTGTATGTACTCTGATAATAAATCTTACTTTGAACTTTCAAATGCACCACCCTCTCAGACAACAAGTTTCCAGATTCCAACCACCCTCTGGGGGATGAAGTTCACTCTCAGGCCCCACTAACCCTCGTTTGTAAACTCTGGTTTGAACTCGACTGTCCACTGGGTAAACAATGACCTTGTCCATGCTACCTGGGCCTCTCTCTCCCATTTATGATCACCATTACCCTCCCAAAGAAAACAGATCTAAACTGACCCGTCACTGGATTTCTCTCAGTTGTCGGGAGATGGAGGCAAAACCCAACAGCTTGAAAATTGATGAGAAACACTTATAGAAGACGTTAAGAGATTTCCTCCGAATAGAAATATCAAATATTTGCATTTTTATGATGAGGGAGTTAGTTTAAAGGAGATTTTCTTTCACACAGAGGCTGGTGGTTTTCCCCGGAACGAGCTGCTTGTCGTGGTGGGGGAAGCAGATCTGGTGCAGTTTAAGAGCGTTTTAAATAAGAACATGACCGGGTATGAAGAGATAGGGATCGTGTGGAGAAGGGATTTAATTTAATTTGGCATAACGTTTTGTGCACAGACATCCGAACTCTCCCGGAAGTTCCGGGAGTCTCCCGCATATTGATTGCGGCTCCCTGACGCCCAGAAATTATATACAATATCCCGGAAATCGGTTTTTTTGAGAGGGAGAGGGAGTGTTGCAAGGACGTGGCTGGGGACGAACACAAGTACAGGACACAGATGCTGAGGCAGAGTCGTTAGGCGTAGCACCACTGCGAACGGGGAGCCAATATCCAGGAGACGATGCAAAGCTTAGAGCTAACAGTTCTCAGGAATAAGAAACAAGGTTTACTCTCACAAGGGTCGACCAACGAACTGGTGGCTTCTTGCTGTGGTCACAGGGTTTTTATCCTGCCGTTTCTGATGGGAAGCAGGTGCGTGTAGTTAGTGGAACCTGGGAATGATTGGAATCTAAATGAGGTGATTGAGGCCCAATTCTTGAGGCAAATGGCAAGGTAGGGGTTTGCCAGAAGGGACCATGACAGGCAGAGGGAGAGCGAGCATCCTGATTGGTCTCCTCGTGCTAAGAGTGGTCCCCAACCACCGAGAAAACGATATGATTTGGCGATATGAGTCAGCTGTACCTTCCCTCATTCCCTCTGTTGAACTTGAATGCATGCGAGGTCATTACGCACGCGTCATCCATGTCAGCGTGGGAAGAAGATCAACTCCTCGAGCTTGCAAGTGATGGTGGGCTGAAAAGTTGCAATGATTTTATATGTCCATACGAGGAAAATATGCGCTGTGTATTTAGTATCGAACCGTTACTTAAAATGTTATGATGCTATTGACTTATTGACTTATCACTATATTCATGCGACGAAAATATGCGCTGTGTGTTTAATATTAAATTCGTTACAAACACCCTTTTAGAAACAAAGTTGAGTGTATTAGCCACTTATAAGTGACCTATAGTTGACCTATCACTTATATTTCGGTCGTGATTAACACGCACCTACCCCACCCCACACTCACCACGCCCCCCCCGTCGTCAAAAATATTGTCAATATTAAACTGGTCTCAGTTTAAAAAAAGGTTGGGGACCCCTGCTAAGTAGACCTATCAGTTTTCTCTGTGGGGGGGCTTTACAGTCGACCTCAAAAATAATGACAGTGTTGCTCGCTGCACTGTTTGCAAGAGTGACTTTTCTATTGCCCATGGGGGGTTAAAATGTAAAAGACAAGTTGAGGTGAGTTTAACAGGTGTCATTCGTTCATTAGCATAGCTGACATTATTTAAACTAACTGGCTGGCTGCGAAGGAGCTACTCTCTTGATGTCCTACGTGATGAGGCAAGCTCTCTATAGACTTGCTTAAAACTGTAATGGAGTAATCATGATAATATAAGTACATAAATTAATGTCACATTTCTGCATGTACCCAACTTGGTTTACAGATTAGACAAAATCACTAAACAAAGTATTACATACACCGTGGGGGGGAGATATGGGGTTGTGGGGGGTGCAGGGGCGGCGCTAAAGTGGTGCTAGCTGGGGCTATAGCCCCAGCAGAAATTGCAATAGCACCACCAAGAAATTAACTGCAGCTGCTTTGCTTTCTCTGTATACTTTTGAATACAGCTTGTTTCTCCAGCTGATCTAGTGAAACAGCGCCCCCAATTACCATAGCAACCACACAGCAATAAAGTTATAAACTCTGTCAGATCCACTCTACACTTCTGCTTATTCGTTCGTTGTCAATGTCTTGCCGTTGCTGTCCTCAGATCAGTTAAGCTGATCTAAGATCACTTAAGGTGACGTCACTCACTCTCACTCACGAGAGAGATTGATTGTATACATCCAGGCGCAGATCCATGTTCTCACGAGACTAACGGATGCCCCACACACACACACACACACACATTCTGCTTTTACAAGCGAGCGTGGGCCTGGCACGTGCATTATTTTGGCTGGTGTGTAAAAATGTATCAATTTTTGGTCAGAAAATGACCTCATCCAGAGGAATCAGTGGTGTCTCAGCCTGAGCCTGTCTTAATTGAAAGTGACATGCAGAAAGAAGTAAGTGGGGATGAGGACGACAGCAGTTCATCGAAGGAGTATGAGGGCGAAGTAGAGGAACAAGAACTGGAGCGGGATTCGAAAGAGGACGTGGATGTAGCTGCTCTTAGTGCGAGTGGGAATACAGTTAGCGATGTTAGCCAGCAGCCTGAGGAAGGACCCTGTGGGCTAGCACTGAAAAAGTACCCTTCACTGCACGCAGCAGTTTGACAATCAGCGAAGGAGTTTTATTTGTGGCTGGTTTGACCTGTACTCCTAGCTGGAATATTCAATCACAAAAGATGCTACATTCTGCTTCGCATGCAGGCATTTCCTGTGTGGAGGACATGGGTTCCATTCTGAGTCTACCTTCACTGTCACCGGTTACCGCAACTGGCGGAAAGCTACAACAGCTTTCAAAACCCACCATGTAAGTGCAGCTCATAAGTTTGCTATGGAGGCATGGGCTGAATTCAGATTGAGAAACAAGACGGTTCAAGATTGGGAAATATGCTAGACAAAGGACATGCAAAGATTGTCCAAGAAAATTGTGAGTATATGAGAGCAGTGGTTGTGTCTCTACGCTATACTGCGTGCCAAGGCATTGCCCAGCGAGGACACCGGGAAATGATGGATCTGGCAATAGGGGAAACTTTGTTGAGTTTCTCAATGTAATTGGTAAGTTTGGTAAGACTGTAGCTAAAAAAAAATAGAGGACAATCCTGGAAATGCAAAATCCACCCATCACGATATCCAAAATGAAATTATGGGTATTATGGCGGATACGGTCAGACGTCAAATAAGTGCAGAAATCAAGGAGGCTGGATATTTTGCCATCATGGTGGATGAAAGTAAAGACTTGAGCAAAAAGGAGCAAATATCAGTGGTGGTGCAGTATCTGAATAACAAAACAGTGCTTGAAGAATTCTTGCACTTCACTCCAGCAGAAAGGTTGGGTGCAGAGTCGCTTCTTAAAAGCATTGAACAGACACTCGCCCAGTGTGTTATTGATAAGAACGCCTACATAGGTCAGTGTTATGACAGTGATGTCCGGGTGCAATAACGAGGTACAAGAGAGGTTCAGGAAAGAGGTCCCGCAGGCATTATATATACACTGCCATGCTCACAGACTTAACCTTGTTTTAGTGGATGTTGTGAGCAATGTACCACAAGCGGGTGAGTTTTTCGAAACTGTGCAGCTGCTTTACAACTTATTTTCAACTCTGTTGCCCATGATCTTTTCATGAAGAAACCAGGAGAACTGGAATCATCTGCACAGCCCGTGGAGTTGAAGAAATTGTCAGATACACGCTGGGCGTGGCAGTATACAGCTTTGTGGGCTATAAGGAAATCACTCCCTGCCATTCTATCTGCACTACAGGATATTATGCGTCAAGCAAATGCACGGAGGAAAACGGAGGTCAGAGCTGTAAATGGACTGATTGGCGAGCAGTTTGCTTTACTTCTCACTCTGTTTGAGGATTTATTCTGAGTCACCAAGTTCATGTCAGCCCAGCTACGATCTCCCAGTTTGGAGCTTTCATCCGCTGTGGACTTGGCTCAGTGTGTCATCGATGCACTCTCAGCAAAACAGGGAGAGGAATCATGGGGTGAAATTCAGGCAAGAGCGAGGGACCTGTGTGACAAGGCCGGTATGCAGAGCAGACCACGTGAAAGGAGACAGGCCCAGCCACCCCGCCGCCTACATGATTTTGTTTTTGCGGCCCAAACTGAACGCACACCTGACACATCCTCTGATGACCTTGGCAACCACTGTTTCTATCCTGTTATAGACAGACTTCTGACTGAAATGAAAAGACTGTTCTTAATTGAGACTGGGGGTGTTCTGACTGGAGTCTCACCATTCAGTCCCAAACACAAGTTCTTCCTCAACAAGAATTGTCATTGGCCAATTGCCGAATACTATGCAGTGACTGAAGTGAACCTGACTGCAGAGCTACATCAGGTTCAGCGTCTGCTGGAAACAAAACAAAAGCAAGGACAGACAGTGAATGACACAGTGGAATTTCTAGCTCTAACGAGACCCTACCGCGATGCATTTATAGAATTATGCAAACTGATCTGCATATTACTGACTCTTCCTATTACATCTGCCTGCCTCATGCGAACGGAGTTTCTCTTTTCTTTTTCTGCAAGTCCTGTGCAGTCTTCCAGTACTGAGTGCGTGTATTGACGACCGACGGTTCACTTCGTATGTCTCGCTGCCTTGTAAGGTTACTGAAATGCTGGGGGCCCTGCTGAAGGGTCTCGGCGGCTACTTACCTTTTCCCATCCGTTTTTCCAAACAAAATACACTTGATAAAATTATTCATGACAAACCATTCAATAACTCTGAATTCATGACTATTGCATTCTGTAGTTTTAAAATTTTAGTCACTCACGTGGCACTCTGCTAGTTCATCTTCTATAACACAACCGTAGTTGAGGGGTATATTCCGCGCCACCCAACCACTCCCACTCGCAGGGGAGAAGAACCCGAAAGAAACATTCAGCGGATATTTTTTCCAACTTTCAGACCCAAGGCGATATTTCCTCCCTTAATATCTACATCCAGGAATCATAATCTCAATTTAAAAACTCCTTCGGGACAGAGTTGAAACCTCGAGATCAAGGGTCTGTCTCATCCGAAACGTCGACTGTCCATTTCCCTCTGCAGATGATGACTTCAGCCGACACTTAAAGTCTGTTGGTGCTGATCACAGCATCTTTTGTCCCTTGGAGTATTTTTTCCACCCCGTATTCAATCCTCCATGTTCTATTGTAGAGGGCAGAGGAAGTTCACTATTTAAGGGAGACAGTTTTAAATACCACAGGCGCCAATCAACACGGCGTTGATGCAGGAATATCTCACTGTGGTAAAATAGTTTAAAACTTGGTCCTCAGGCCAAGAGATAAAGTCCATGAGCAGGATACTTGTTGCCAGTGGATTGGATGAGTTTCTGCTTACAGTCTGCTGTTGGTCCACTGTTCATTTTCCCAACATAGATACTGCCTGACTTTCAAGGAGGAGGTACAGGAGCCACAGGAGCCAGAAAACACACACCCAACTTTTCAGGAACAACTTCTTCCTCCCTGCCATCAGAATTCTGACCTCAAGCCCACTAACTCACAATATTTTGCCGCCATTCTGCAATAATTATTGTAGCTAAAAACTACTGTAGCTACTAAAACTACTAAAAACAGACTGTAGCTAAAAAAAATAGAGGACAATCCTGGAAATGCAAAATCCACCCATCACGATATCCAAAATGAAACTATGGGTATTATGGCGGATACGGTCAGACGTCAAATAAGTGCAGAAATCAAGGAGGCTGGATATTTTGCCATCCATCATGGTGGATGAAAGTAAAGACTTGAGCAAAAAGGAGCAAATATCAGTGGTGGTGCTGTATCTGAATAACAAAACAGTGCTTGAAGAATTCTTGCACTTCACTCCAGCAGAAAGGTTGGGTGCAGAGTCGCTTCTTAAAAGCATTGAACAGACACTCGCCCAGTGTGTTATTGATAAGAACGCCTACATAGGTCACTGTTATGACAGTGATGTCCGGGTGCAATAACGAGGTACAAGAGAGGTACTGCAGAGCTACATCAGGTTCAGCGTCTGCTGGAAACAAAACAAAAGCAAGGACAGACAGTGAATGACACAGTGGAATTTCTAGCTCTAACGAGACCCTACCGCGATGCATTTATAGAATTATGCAAACTGATCTGCATATTACTGACTCTTCCTATTACATCTGCCTGCCTCATGCGAACGGAGTTTCTCTTGCCTCAGACGTGTCAAAAACTACTTAAGGAATAGCAGCGTTGATGCTCGGAACAGCAACTTGGCTCTGTTGACCATAAACAGCCAGAGGACCAAAGCACTTGACATCCAGAAAATCATTGATGCTTTCGCCACCAATCACAACAACAGACAGATTGTGCTTCTCTGAAAACAATAATGGTGAGTGCAGTTGATTTTTTAAAAATTTGGGCCAAGGTTAATTCTGATTATTACTGTTATTTTCTACCCCATAGTCCGTATGTTTCCTGCAAACCCTAAAATACTACATTTACTGCTATTAAGCCTACTGGTTTTGCTTACACTTCCAAGGGTGATTCTGTTGATTTTTGTTTTAAATTCAATAGCCAAATTAATTTGAGGTATTGCATGGTCAGAGTACGATTTGTCCAACTCCTGGTAAAGCCTTGCATCTGTTGTTTGCCCTATTTGACTTGCATAACAATGTATCTTTTGGCATTGCTGTCTATGTAATGCGAATAGCAGTGGGTTCATTTTGTGTCTTTCAGTTGAAAAGCACGCATTTGACGCTGATTGCGGGATTGGTGCGTGATTCACGTTGTCCGCTGTTGCTCGGATGCTCTGTTTGTTTTTTTTGTTTCTGCTCCATGTAGCCCAAGTTGTCTCCGATGCCGTT
Source organism: Mobula hypostoma (assembly GCF_963921235.1). Lineage (NCBI taxonomy): Eukaryota > Metazoa > Chordata > Chondrichthyes > Myliobatiformes > Myliobatidae > Mobula > Mobula hypostoma. The sequence goes on along the minus strand of NC_086101.1, from coordinate 12,568,257 downwards.
GACACTGTAACAGTTCACTTCTATATTAGATCTATAAGTTGCTGTTGCTTGTGAATATACAGAGGCATTTATAGTAGGCACATAATGCTTGAAACTGACTTTTTAACGCCACGCGTCTGGCCTTGCGAATACGTATTACCATACAGTGCATCCCTCAGCACCATCACTGACTAATTCAGCCCCTCCGTAGCACCAGCAAGCAAAAATCTCTGGCGCCGCCACTGGTGGCGGGGTGGGGGGTGAGCGTTTTTTGCAGGGTGGGATGTCTGTGCACAGGCATTTTGAGCCGAAAGATCCGTTCGGGTGCTGTCCTGTGTTCAGTCTCCCCTCATAAGTGAAAAACTGACCCCCCCCCGCGACATCCTGGCTAATCTTCCCTGCACCCTTTCCAGCGCAATCCCGGTCTGCGGGGCCGGGGATGGGGCCGCCTTTTCATTCACCCTGTGGGCCTCAGGCAGCTCCCTGCATTTCCTCAAGGAAAACACTGACACCGTGCGGTCGGGTTCGGCAAAAACCAGTCGCTGAAAACCAATCGTGGTGCACATTTCCTTTTTTAGAAAACATGCAGATTCAGGTCTGGGATTTCTCACCAGTAAACTACAGCAGCTAATCAAATAATCTAGATTTCCGGCATTTGTGGTAACGGTATTCCAGGAGGAGCACGTGGAATAGTAGGAAATAGATCTTTAACAGATTTGTTCGCCTGATTATTGAGGGGTGTGGGTTAAGCATGCATGCGGATGGCAGAGAAGAAGAAGCATACTTACCTGGCAGGGGAGAGACCGTGATCATTAAGGCGGTTCTCCCAGGACGAGGCTATCCCATTGCACTTCGGGTGTGCTGACGCCTGCGATGTCCCCAAATGCGGGATACTCGACTGCAAAATTTGTGGTAGTGGGGGACTGCGTTCGCGCTCTCCCCTGATTTCTAATCTAAAAACAGAGAATCCCCCGTTAGAATTTTCTGCAAGTCCTGTGCAGTCTTCCAGTACTGAGTGCGTGTATTGACGACCGACGGTTCACTTCGTATGTCTCGCTGCTTCTAGAACCACTCCCTTGTATGGTTACTGAAATGCTGGGGGCCCTGCTGAAGGGTCTCGGCGGCTACTTACCTTTTCCCATCCCTTTTTTCCAAACAAAATACACTTGATAAAATTATTTATGACAAACCATTCAATAACTCTGAATTCATGACTATTTCATTCTGTAGTTTTAAAATTTTAGTCACTCACGTGGCACTCTGCTAGTTCATCTTCTATAACACAACCGTAGTTGAGGGGTATATTCCGCGCCACCCAACCACTCCCACTCGCAGGGGAGAAGAACCCGAAAGAAACATTCAGCGGATATTTTTTCCAACTTTCAGACCCAAGGCGATATTTCCTCCCTTAATATCTACATCCAGGAATCATAATCTCAATTTAAAAACTCCTTCGGGACAGAGTTGAAACCTCGAGATCAAGGGTCTGTCTCATCCGAAACGTCGACTGTCCATTTCCCTCTGCAGATGATGACTTCAGCTGACACTTAAAGTCTGTTGGTGCTGATCACAGCATCTTTTGTCCCTTGGAGTATTTTTTCCACCCCGTATTCAATCCTCCATGTTCTATTGTAGAGGGCAGAGGAAGTTCACTATTTAAGGGAGACAGTTTTAAATACCACAGGCGCCAATCAACACGGCGTTGATGCAGGAATATCTCACTGTGGTAAAATAGTTTAACTTGGTCCTCAGGCCAAGAGATAAAGTCCATGAGCAGGATACTTGTTGCCAGTGGATTGGATGAGTTTCTGCTTACAGTCTGCTGTTGGTCCACTGTTCATTTTCCCAACATAGATACTGCCTGACTTTCAAGGAGGAGGTACAGGAGCCACAGGAGCCAGAAAACACACACCCAACTTTTCAGGAACAACTTCTTCCTCCCTGCCATCAGAATTCTGACCTCAAGCCCACTAACTCACAATATTTTGCCGCCATTCTGCAATAATTATTTCATTTATTTTATATGTATTTCTTATCGTATTCTATACAAAGTTTTAAAACTTATGATGTATTGCAATGTTCTGCTGCCACAAAACAAATCCCTTCAAACTCCTAGTCCTGAAAATATCATACAAAGGTGTCTCACTTTAAGGACTCTTTATCTTGTTATTTCATGCTCTCATTATTTATTGCAAAAGGTAAATAGATATATAGATTTGCATTTGCACAGTTTGCTGTCTTGTATGCTCCACTTGATCTTTCATTGATCCTGCTTACAGTTACTATTTTATACATTTGCTGAGTATCTCGGGGTGTCTATGTGGTGACTTGTATGTACTCTGATAATAAATCTTACTTTGAACTTTCAAATGCACCACCCTCTCAGACAACAAGTTTCCAGATTCCAACCACCCTCTGGGGGATGAAGTTCACTCTCAGGCCCCACTAACCCTCGTTTGTAAACTCTGGTTTGAACTCGACTGTCCACTGGGTAAACAATGACCTTGTCCATGCTACCTGGGCCTCTCTCTCCCATTTATGATCACCATTACCCTCCCAAAGAAAACAGATCTAAACTGACCCGTCACTGGATTTCTCTCAGTTGTCGGGAGATGGAGGCAAAACCCAACAGCTTGAAAATTGATGAGAAACACTTATAGAAGACGTTAAGAGATTTCCTCCGAATAGAAATATCAAATATTTGCATTTTTATGATGAGGGAGTTAGTTTAAAGGAGATTTTCTTTCACACAGAGGCTGGTGGTTTTCCCCGGAACGAGCTGCTTGTCGTGGTGGGGGAAGCAGATCTGGTGCAGTTTAAGAGCGTTTTAAATAAGAACATGACCGGGTATGAAGAGATAGGGATCGTGTGGAGAAGGGATTTAATTTAATTTGGCATAACGTTTTGTGCACAGACATCCGAACTCTCCCGGAAGTTCCGGGAGTCTCCCGCATATTGATTGCGGCTCCCTGACGCCCAGAAATTATATACAATATCCCGGAAATCGGTTTTTTTGAGAGGGAGAGGGAGTGTTGCAAGGACGTGGCTGGGGACGAACACAAGTACAGGACACAGATGCTGAGGCAGAGTCGTTAGGCGTAGCACCACTGCGAACGGGGAGCCAATATCCAGGAGACGATGCAAAGCTTAGAGCTAACAGTTCTCAGGAATAAGAAACAAGGTTTACTCTCACAAGGGTCGACCAACGAACTGGTGGCTTCTTGCTGTGGTCACAGGGTTTTTATCCTGCCGTTTCTGATGGGAAGCAGGTGCGTGTAGTTAGTGGAACCTGGGAATGATTGGAATCTAAATGAGGTGATTGAGGCCCAATTCTTGAGGCAAATGGCAAGGTAGGGGTTTGCCAGAAGGGACCATGACAGGCAGAGGGAGAGCGAGCATCCTGATTGGTCTCCTCGTGCTAAGAGTGGTCCCCAACCACCGAGAAAACGATATGATTTGGCGATATGAGTCAGCTGTACCTTCCCTCATTCCCTCTGTTGAACTTGAATGCATGCGAGGTCATTACGCACGCGTCATCCATGTCAGCGTGGGAAGAAGATCAACTCCTCGAGCTTGCAAGTGATGGTGGGCTGAAAAGTTGCAATGATTTTATATGTCCATACGAGGAAAATATGCGCTGTGTATTTAGTATCGAACCGTTACTTAAAATGTTATGATGCTATTGACTTATTGACTTATCACTATATTCATGCGACGAAAATATGCGCTGTGTGTTTAATATTAAATTCGTTACAAACACCCTTTTAGAAACAAAGTTGAGTGTATTAGCCACTTATAAGTGACCTATAGTTGACCTATCACTTATATTTCGGTCGTGATTAACACGCACCTACCCCACCCCACACTCACCACGCCCCCCCCGTCGTCAAAAATATTGTCAATATTAAACTGGTCTCAGTTTAAAAAAAGGTTGGGGACCCCTGCTAAGTAGACCTATCAGTTTTCTCTGTGGGGGGGCTTTACAGTCGACCTCAAAAATAATGACAGTGTTGCTCGCTGCACTGTTTGCAAGAGTGACTTTTCTATTGCCCATGGGGGGTTAAAATGTAAAAGACAAGTTGAGGTGAGTTTAACAGGTGTCATTCGTTCATTAGCATAGCTGACATTATTTAAACTAACTGGCTGGCTGCGAAGGAGCTACTCTCTTGATGTCCTACGTGATGAGGCAAGCTCTCTATAGACTTGCTTAAAACTGTAATGGAGTAATCATGATAATATAAGTACATAAATTAATGTCACATTTCTGCATGTACCCAACTTGGTTTACAGATTAGACAAAATCACTAAACAAAGTATTACATACACCGTGGGGGGGAGATATGGGGTTGTGGGGGGTGCAGGGGCGGCGCTAAAGTGGTGCTAGCTGGGGCTATAGCCCCAGCAGAAATTGCAATAGCACCACCAAGAAATTAACTGCAGCTGCTTTGCTTTCTCTGTATACTTTTGAATACAGCTTGTTTCTCCAGCTGATCTAGTGAAACAGCGCCCCCAATTACCATAGCAACCACACAGCAATAAAGTTATAAACTCTGTCAGATCCACTCTACACTTCTGCTTATTCGTTCGTTGTCAATGTCTTGCCGTTGCTGTCCTCAGATCAGTTAAGCTGATCTAAGATCACTTAAGGTGACGTCACTCACTCTCACGCACGAGAGAGATTGATTGTATACATCCAGGCGCAGATCCATGTTCTCACGAGACTAACGGATGCCCCACACACACACACACACACACATTCTGCTTTTACAAGCGAGCGTGGGCCTGGCACGTGCATTATTTTGGCTGGTGTGTAAAAATGTATCAATTTTTGGTCAGAAAATGACCTCATCCAGAGGAATCAGTGGTGTCTCAGCCTGAGCCTGTCTTAATTGAAAGTGACATGCAGAAAGAAGTAAGTGGGGATGAGGACGACAGCAGTTCATCGAAGGAGTATGAGGGCGAAGTAGAGGAACAAGAACTGGAGCGGGATTCGAAAGAGGACGTGGATGTAGCTGCTCTTAGTGCGAGTGGGAATACAGTTAGCGATGTTAGCCAGCAGCCTGAGGAAGGACCCTGTGGGCTAGCACTGAAAAAGTACCCTTCACTGCACGCAGCAGTTTGACAATCAGCGAAGGAGTTTTATTTGTGGCTGGTTTGACCTGTACTCCTAGCTGGAATATTCAATCACAAAAGATGCTACATTCTGCTTCGCATGCAGGCATTTCCTGTGTGGAGGACATGGGTTCCATTCTGAGTCTACCTTCACTGTCACCGGTTACCGCAACTGGCGGAAAGCTACAACAGCTTTCAAAACCCACCATGTAAGTGCAGCTCATAAGTTTGCTATGGAGGCATGGGCTGAATTCAGATTGAGAAACAAGACGGTTCAAGATTGGGAAATATGCTAGACAAAGGACATGCAAAGATTGTCCAAGAAAATTGTGAGTATATGAGAGCAGTGGTTGTGTCTCTACACTATACTGCGTGCCAAGGCATTGCCCAGCGAGGACACCGGGAAATGATGGATCTGGCAATAGGGGAAACTTTGTTGAGTTTCTCAATGTAATTGGTAAGTTTGGTAAGACTGTAGCTAAAAAAAAATAGAGGACAATCCTGGAAATGCAAAATCCACCCATCACGATATCCAAAATGAAATTATGGGTATTATGGCGGATACGGTCAGACGTCAAATAAGTGCAGAAATCAAGGAGGCTGGATATTTTGCCATCATGGTGGATGAAAGTAAAGACTTGAGCAAAAAGGAGCAAATATCAGTGGTGGTGCAGTATCTGAATAACAAAACAGTGCTTGAAGAATTCTTGCACTTCACTCCAGCAGAAAGGTTGGGTGCAGAGTCGCTTCTTAAAAGCATTGAACAGACACTCGCCCAGTGTGTTATTGATAAGAACGCCTACATAGGTCAGTGTTATGACAGTGATGTCCGGGTGCAATAACGAGGTACAAGAGAGGTTCAGGAAAGAGGTCCCGCAGGCATTATATATACACTGCCATGCTCACAGACTTAACCTTGTTTTAGTGGATGTTGTGAGCAATGTACCACAAGCGGGTGAGTTTTTCGAAACTGTGCAGCTGCTTTACAACTTATTTTCAACTCTGTTGCCCATGATCTTTTCATGAAGAAACCAGGAGAACTGGAATCATCTGCACAGCCCGTGGAGTTGAAGAAATTGTCAGATACACGCTGGGCGTGGCAGTATACAGCTTTGTGGGCTATAAGGAAATCACTCCCTGCCATTCTATCTGCACTACAGGATATTATGCGTCAAGCAAATGCACGGAGGAAAACGGAGGTCAGAGCTGTAAATGGACTGATTGGCGAGCAGTTTGCTTTACTTCTCACTCTGTTTGAGGATTTATTCTGAGTCACCAAGTTCATGTCAGCCCAGCTACGATCTCCCAGTTTGGAGCTTTCATCCGCTGTGGACTTGGCTCAGTGTGTCATCGATGCACTCTCAGCAAAACAGGGAGAGGAATCATGGGGTGAAATTCAGGCAAGAGCGAGGGACCTGTGTGACAAGGCCGGTATGCAGAGCAGACCACGTGAAAGGAGACAGGCCCAGCCACCCCGCCGCCTACATGATTTTGTTTTTGCGGCCCAAACTGAACGCACACCTGACACATCCTCTGATGACCTTGGCAACCACTGTTTCTATCCTGTTATAGACAGACTTCTGACTGAAATGAAAAGACTGTTCTTAATTGAGACTGGGGGTGTTCTGACTGGAGTCTCACCATTCAGTCCCAAACACAAGTTCTTCCTCAACAAGAATTGTCATTGGCCAATTGCCGAATACTATGCAGTGACTGAAGTGAACCTGACTGCAGAGCTACATCAGGTTCAGCGTCTGCTGGAAACAAAACAAAAGCAAGGACAGACAGTGAATGACACAGTGGAATTTCTAGCTCTAACGAGACCCTACCGCGATGCATTTATAGAATTATGCAAACTGATCTGCATATTACTGACTCTTCCTATTACATCTGCCTGCCTCATGCGAACGGAGTTTCTCTTTTCTTTTTCTGCAAGTCCTGTGCAGTCTTCCAGTACTGAGTGCGTGTATTGACGACCGACGGTTCACTTCGTATGTCTCGCTGCCTTGTAAGGTTACTGAAATGCTGGGGGCCCTGCTGAAGGGTCTCGGCGGCTACTTACCTTTTCCCATCCGTTTTTCCAAACAAAATACACTTGATAAAATTATTCATGACAAACCATTCAATAACTCTGAATTCATGACTATTGCATTCTGTAGTTTTAAAATTTTAGTCACTCACGTGGCACTCTGCTAGTTCATCTTCTATAACACAACCGTAGTTGAGGGGTATATTCCGCGCCACCCAACCACTCCCACTCGCAGGGGAGAAGAACCCGAAAGAAACATTCAGCGGATATTTTTTCCAACTTTCAGACCCAAGGCGATATTTCCTCCCTTAATATCTACATCCAGGAATCATAATCTCAATTTAAAAACTCCTTCGGGACAGAGTTGAAACCTCGAGATCAAGGGTCTGTCTCATCCGAAACGTCGACTGTCCATTTCCCTCTGCAGATGATGACTTCAGCCGACACTTAAAGTCTGTTGGTGCTGATCACAGCATCTTTTGTCCCTTGGAGTATTTTTTCCACCCCGTATTCAATCCTCCATGTTCTATTGTAGAGGGCAGAGGAAGTTCACTATTTAAGGGAGACAGTTTTAAATACCACAGGCGCCAATCAACACGGCGTTGATGCAGGAATATCTCACTGTGGTAAAATAGTTTAAAACTTGGTCCTCAGGCCAAGAGATAAAGTCCATGAGCAGGATACTTGTTGCCAGTGGATTGGATGAGTTTCTGCTTACAGTCTGCTGTTGGTCCACTGTTCATTTTCCCAACATAGATACTGCCTGACTTTCAAGGAGGAGGTACAGGAGCCACAGGAGCCAGAAAACACACACCCAACTTTTCAGGAACAACTTCTTCCTCCCTGCCATCAGAATTCTGACCTCAAGCCCACTAACTCACAATATTTTGCCGCCATTCTGCAATAATTATTTCATTTATTTTATATGTATTTCTTATCGTATTCTATACAAAGTTTTAAAACTTATGATGTATTGCAATGTTCTGCTGCCACAAAACAAATCCCTTCAAACTCCTAGTCCTGAAAATATCATACAAAGGTGTCTCACTTTAAGGACTCTTTATCTTGTTATTTCATGCTCTCATTATTTATTGCAAAAGGTAAATAGATATATAGATTTGCATTTGCACAGTTTGCTGTCTTGTATGCTCCACTTGATCTTTCATTGATCCTGCTTACAGTTACTATTTTATACATTTGCTGAGTATCTCGGGGTGTCTATGTGGTGACTTGTATGTACTCTGATAATAAATCTTACTTTGAACTTTCAAATGCACCACCCTCTCAGACAACAAGTTTCCAGATTCCAACCACCCTCTGGGGGATGAAGTTCACTCTCAGGCCCCACTAACCCTCGTTTGTAAACTCTGGTTTGAACTCGACTGTCCACTGGGTAAACAATGACCTTGTCCATGCTACCTGGGCCTCTCTCTCCCATTTATGATCACCATTACCCTCCCAAAGAAAACAGATCTAAACTGACCCGTCACTGGATTTCTCTCAGTTGTCGGGAGATGGAGGCAAAACCCAACAGCTTGAAAATTGATGAGAAACACTTATAGAAGACGTTAAGAGATTTCCTCCGAATAGAAATATCAAATATTTGCATTTTTATGATGAGGGAGTTAGTTTAAAGGAGATTTTCTTTCACACAGAGGCTGGTGGTTTTCCCCGGAACGAGCTGCTTGTCGTGGTGGGGGAAGCAGATCTGGTGCAGTTTAAGAGCGTTTTAAATAAGAACATTACCGGGTATGAAGAGATAGGGATCGTGTGGAGAAGGGATTTAATTTAATTTGGCATAACGTTTTGTGCACAGACATCCGAACTCTCCCGGAAGTTCCGGGAGTCTCCCGCATATTGATTGTGGCTCCCTGACGCCCAGAAATTATATACAATATCCCGGAAATCGGTTTTTTTGAGAGGGAGAGGGAGTGTTGCAAGGACGTGGCTGGGGACGAATGCAAGTACAGGACACAGATGCTGAGGCAGAGTCGTTAGGCGTAGCACCACTGCGAACGGGGAGCCGATATCCAGGAGACGATGCAAAGCTTAGAGCTAACAGTTCTCAGGAATAAGAAACAAGGTTTACTCTCACAAGGGTCGACCAACGAACTGGTGGCTTCTTGCTGTGGTCACAGGGTTTTTATCCTGCCGTTTCTGATGGGAAGCAGGTGCGTGTAGTTAGTGGAACCTGGGAATGATTGGAATCTAAATGAGGTGATTGAGGCCCAATTCTTGAGGCCCAATTCTTGAGGCCCAATTCTTGAGGCAAATGGCAAGGTAGGGGTTTGCCAGAAGGGACCATGACAGGCAGAGGGAGAGCGAGCATCCTGATTGGTCTCCTCGTGCTAAGAGTGGTCCCCAACCACCGAGAAAACGATATGATTTGGCGATATGAGTCAGCTGTACCTTCCCTCATTCCCTCTGTTGAACTTGAATGCATGCGAGGTCATTACGCACGCGTCATCCATGTCAGCGTGGGAAGAAGATCAACTCCTCGAGCTTGCAAGTGATGGTGGGCTGAAAAGTTGCAATGATTTTATATGTCCATACGAGGAAAATATGCGCTGTGTATTTAGTATCGAACCGTTACTTAAAATGTTATGATGCTATTGACTTATTGACTTATCACTATATTCATGCGACGAAAATATGCGCTGTGTGTTTAATATTAAATTCGTTACATACACCCTTTTAGAAACAAAGTTGAGTGTATTAGCCACTTATAAGTGACCTATAGTTGACCTATCACTTATATTTCGGTCGTGATTAACACGCACCTACCCCAACCCACACTCACCACGCCCCCCCCCCGTCGTCAAAAATATTGTCAATATTAAACTGATCTCCGTTTAAAAAATGGTTGGGGACTCCTGCTAAGTAGACCTATCAGTTTTCTCTGTGGGGGGGCTTTACAGTCGACCTCAAAAATAATGACAGTGTTGCTCGCTGCACTGTTTGCAGGAGTGACTTTTCTATTGCCCATGGTGGGTTAAAATGTAAAAGACAAGTTGAGGTGAGTTTAACAGGTGTCATTCGTTCATTAGCATAGCTGACATTATTTAAACTAACTGGCTGGCTGCTAAGGAGCTACTCTCTTGATGTCCTACGTGATGAGGCCAAGCTCTCTATAGACTTGCTTAAAACTGTAATGGAATAATCATGATAATATAAGTACATAAATTAATGTCACATTTCTGCATGTACCCAACTTGGTTTACAGATTAGACAAAATCACTAAACAAAGTATTACATACACCGTGGGGGGGAGATATGGGGTTGCGGGGGGTGCAGGGTCGGCGCTAAAGTGGTGCTAGCTGGGGCTACAACCCCAGCAGAAATTGCAATAGCACCACCAAGAAATTAACTGCAGCTGCTTTGCTTTCTCTGTATACTTTTGAATACAGCTTCTTTCTCCAGCTGATCTAGTGAAACAGCGCCCCCAATTACCATAGCAACCACACAGCGATAAAGTTATAAACTCTGTCAGATCCACTCTACACTTCTGCTTATTCGTTCGTTGTCAATGTATTGCCGTTGCTGTCCTCAGATCAGTTAAGCTGATCTAAGATCACTTAAGGTGACGTCACTCACTCTCACTCACGAGAGAGATTGATTGTATACATCCAGGCGCAGATCCATGGTCTCACGAGACTAACGGATGCCCCACACACACACACATTGTGCTTTTACAAGCGAGCGTGGGCCTGGCACGTGCATTATTTTGGCTGGTGTGGAAAAATGTATCAATTTTTGGTCAGAAAATGACCTCATCCAGAGGAATCAGTGGTGTCTCAGCCTGAGCCTGTCTTAATTGAAAGTGACATGCAGAAAGAAGTAAGTGGGGATGAGGACGACAGCAGTTCATCGAAGGAGTATGAGGGCGAAGTAGAGGAACAAGAACTGGAGCGGGATTCGGAAGAGGACGTGGATGTAGCTGCTCTTAGTGCGAGTGGGAATACAGTTAGCGATGTTAGCCAGCAGCCTGAGGAAGGACCCTGTGGGCTAGCATTGAAAAAGTACCCTTCACTGCACGCAGCAGTTTGGCAATCAGCAAAGGAGTTTTATTTGTGGCTGGTTTGACCTGTACTCCTGGCTGGAATATTCAATCACAGAAGATGCTACATTCTGCTTCGCATGCAGGCATTTCCTGTGTGGAGGACATGGGTTCCATTCTGAGTCTACCTTCACTGTCACCGGTTACCGCAACTGGCGGAAAGCTACAACAGCTTTCAAAACCCACCATGTAAGTGCAGCTCATAAGTTTGCTATGGAGGCATGGGCTGAATTCAGATTGAGAAACAAGACGGTTCAAGATTGGGAAATATGCTAGACAAAGGACATGCAAAGATTGTCCAAGAAAATTGTGAGAAAATGAGAGCAGTGGTTGTGTCTCTACGCTATACTGCGTGCCAAGGCATTGCCCAGCGAGGACACCGGGAGAATGATGGATCTGGCAATAGGGGAAACTTTGTTCAGTTTCTCAGTGTAATTGGGAAGTTTGATAAGACTGTAGCTAAAAAAAATAGAGGACAATCCTGAAAATGCAAGATCCACCCATCACGATATCCAAAATGAAATTATGGGTATTATGGCGGATACGGTCAGACGTCAAGTAAGTGCAGAAATCAAGGAGGCTGGATATTTTCCCATCATGGTGGATGAAAGTAAAGACTTGAGCAAAAAGGAGCAAATATCAGTGGTAGTGCGGTATCTGAATAACGAAACAGTGTTTGAAGAATTCTTGCACTTCACTCCAGCAGAAAGGTTGGGTGCAGAGTCGCTTCTTAAAAGCATTGAACAGACACACGCCCAGTGTGTTATTGATAAGAACACCTACATAGGTCAGTGTTATGACAGTGATGTCCGGGTGCAATAACGAGGTACAAGAGAGGTTCAGGAAAGAGGTCCCGCAGGCATTATATATACACTGCCATGCTCACAGACTTAACCTTGTTTTAGTGGATGTTGTGAGCAATGTACCACAAGCGGGTGAGTTTTTTGAAACTGTGCAGCTGCTTTACAACTTATTTTCAACTCTGTTGCCCATGATCTTTTCATGAAGAAACCAGGAGAACTGGAATCATCTGCACAGCCCGTGGAATTGAAGAAATTATCAGATACACGCTGGGCGTGGCAGTATACAGCTTTGTGGGCTATAAGGAAATCACTCCCTGCCATTCTATCTACACTACAGGATATTATGCGTCAAGCAAATGCACGGAGGAAAACGGAGGTCAGAGCTGTAAATGGACTGATTGACGAGCAGTTTGCTTTACTTCTCACTCTGTTTGAGGATTTATTCTCAGTCACCAAGTTCATGTCAGCCCAGCTACGATCTCCCAGTTTGGAACTTTCATCCGCTGTGGACTTGGTTCAGTCTGTCATCGATGCACTCTCAGCAAAACGGGGAGAGGAATCATGGGGTGAAATTCAGGCAAGAGCTAGGGACCTGTGCGACAAGGCCGGTATGCAGAGCAGACCACATGAAAGGAGACAGGCCCAGCCACCCCGCCGCCTACATGATTTTGTTGTTGAGGCCCAAACTGAACGCACACCTGACACATCCTCTGATGACCTTGGCAACCACTGTTTCTATCCTGTTATAGACAGACTTCTGACTGAAATGAAATTACAGTTCTTAATTGAGACTGGGGGTGTTCTGACTGGAGTCTCACCATTCAGTCCCAAACACAAGTTCTTCCTCAACAGGAATTGTCATTGGCCAATTGCCGAATACTATGCAGTGACTGAGTGAACCTGACTGCAGAGCTACATCAGGTTCAGCGTCTGCTGGAAACAAAACAAAAGCAAGGACAGACAGTGAATGACACAGTGGAATTTCTAGCTCTAACGAGACCCTACCGCGATGCATTTGTAGAATTATGCAAACTGATCTGCATATTACTGACTCTTCCTATTACATCTGCCTGCCTCATGCGAACGGAGTTTCTCTTGCCTCAGACGTGTCAAAAACTACTTAAGGAATAGCAGCGTTGATGCTCGGAACAGCAACTTGGCTCTGTTGACCATAAACAGCCAGAGGACCAAAGCACTTGACATCCAGAAAATCATTGATGCCTTCGCCACCAATCACAACAACAGACAGATTGTGCTTCTCTGAAAACATTAATGGTGAGTGCAGTTGATTTTTTAAAAATTTGGGCCAAGGTTAATTCTGATTATTATTGTTATTTTCTACCCCATAGTCCTTATGTTTCCTGCAAACCCTAAAATACTACATTTACTGCTATTAAGCCTACTGGTTTTGCTTACACTTCCAAGGGTGATTCTGTTGATTTTTGTTTTAAATTCAATAGCCAAATTAATTGAGGTATTGCATGGTCAGAGTACGATTTGTCCAACTCCTGGTAAAGCCTTGCATCTGTTGTTTGCCCTATTTGACTTGCATAACAATGTATCTTTTGGCATTGCTGTCTATGTAATGCGAATAGCAGTGGGTTCATTTTGTGTCTTTCAGTTGAAAAGCACACATTTGATGCTGATTGCGGGATTGGTGCGTGATTCACGTTGTCCGCTGTTGCTCGGATGCTCTGTTTGTTTTTTTTGTTTCTGCTCCATGTAGCCCAGGTTGCCTCCGATGCCGTTGACACTGTAACAGTTCAGTTCTATATTAGATCTATAAGTTGCTGTTGCTTGTGAATATACAGAGGCATTTATAGTAGGCACATAATGCTTGAAACTGACTTTTTAACGCCACGCGTCTGGCCTTGCGAATACGTATTACCATACAGTGCATCCCTCAGCACCATCAATGACTAATTCAGCCCCTCCGTAGCACCAGCAAGCAAAAATCTCTGGCGCCGCCACTGGTGGGGGGGTGAGGGGTGAGCGTTTTTTGCAGGGTGGGATGTCTGTGCACAGGCATTTTGAGCCGAAAGATCCGTTCGGGTGCTGTCCTGTGTTCAGTCTCCCCTCATAAGTGAAAAGCTGACCCCCCCTGCGACATCCTGGCTAATCTGCCCTGCACCCTTTCCAGCGCAATCCCGGTCTGCGGGGCTGGGGATGGGGCCGCCTTTTCATTCACCCTGTGGGCCTCAGGAAGCTCCCTGCATTTCCTCAAGGAAAACACTGACACCGTGCGGTCGGGTTCGGCAACGACCAGTCGCTGAAAACCAATCGTGGTGCACATTTCCTTTTTTAGAAAACATGCAGATTCAGGTCTGGGATTTCTCACCAGTAAACTACAGCAGCTAATCAAATAATCTAGATTTGCGGCATTTCTGGTAACGGTAGTCTAGGAGGAGCACGTGGAATAGTAGGAAATAGATCTTTAACAGATTTGTTCGCCTGATTATTGAGGGGTGTGGGTTAAGCATGCATGCGGATGGCAGAGAAGAAAAAGCAGCATACTTACCTGGCAGGGGAGAGACCGTGATCATTAAGGCGGTTCTCCCAGGACGAGGCTATCCCATTGCACTTCGGGTGTGCTGACGCCTGCGATGTCCCCAAATGCGGGATACTCGACTGCAAAATTTGTGGTAGTGGGGGACTGCGTTCGCGCTCTCCCCTGATTTCTAATCTAAAAACAGAGAATCCCTCGTTAGAATTTTCTGCAAGTCCTGTGCAGTCTTCCAGTACTGAGTGCGTGTATTAACAACCGACGGTTCACTTCGTATGTCTCGCTGCTTCTAGAACCACTCCCTTGTATGGTTACTGAAATGCTGGGGGCCCTGCTGAAGGGTCTCGGCGGCTACTTACCTTTTCCCATCCCTTTTTTCCAAACAAAATACACTTGATAAAATTATTTATGACAAACCATTCAATAACTCTGAATTCATGACTATTTCATTCTGTAGTTTTAAAATTTTAGTCACTCACGTAGCACTCTGCTAGTTCATCTTCTATAACACAACCGTAGTTGAGGGGTATATTCCGCGCCACCCAACCACTCCCACTCGCAGGGGAGAAGAACCCGAAAGAAACATTCAGCGGATATTTTTTCCAACTTTCAGACCCAAGGCGATATTTCCTCCCTTAATATCTACATCCAGGAATCATAATCTCAATTTAAAAACTCCTTCAGGACAGAGTTGAAACCTCGAGATCAAGGGTCTGTCTCATCCGAAACGTCGACTGTCCATTTCCCTCTGCAGATGATGACTTCAGCCGACACTTAAAGTCTGTTGGTGCTGATCACAGCATCTTTTGTCCCTTGGAGTATTTTTTCCACCCCGTATTCAATCCTCCATGTTCTATTGTAGAGGGCAGAGGAAGTTCACTATTTAAGGGAGACAGTTTTAAATACCACAGGCGCCAATCAACACGGCGTTGATGCAGGAATATCTCACTGTGGTAAAATAGTTTAACTTGGTCCTCAGGCCAAGAGATAAAGTCCATGAGCAGGATACTTGTTGCCAGTGGATTGGATGAGTTTCTGCTTACAGTCTGCTGTTGGTCCACTGTTCATTTTCCCAACATAGATACTGCCTGACTTTCAAGGAGGAGGTACAGGAGCCACAGGAGCCAGAAAACACACACCCAACTTTTCAGGAACAACTTCTTCCTCCCTGCCATCAGAATTCTGACCTCAAGCCCACTAACTCACAATATTTTGCCGCCATTCTGCAATAATTATTTCATTTATTTTATATGTATTTCTTATCGTATTCTATACAAAGTTTTAAAACTTATGATGTATTGCAATGTTCTGCTGCCACAAAACAAATCCCTTCAAACTCCTAGTCCTGAAAATATCATACAAAGGTGTCTCACTTTAAGGACTCTTTATCTTGTTATTTCATGCTCTCATTATTTATTGCAAAAGGTAAATAGATATATAGATTTGCATTTGCACAGTTTGCTGTCTTGTATGCTCCACTTGATCTTTCATTGATCCTGCTTACAGTTACTATTTTATACATTTGCTGAGTATCTCGGGGTGTCTATGTGGTGACTTGTATGTACTCTGATAATAAATCTTACTTTGAACTTTCAAATGCACCACCCTCTCAGACAACAAGTTTCCAGATTCCAACCACCCTCTGGGGGATGAAGTTCACTCTCAGGCCCCACTAACCCTCGTTTGTAAACTCTGGTTTGAACTCGACTGTCCACTGGGTAAACAATGACCTTGTCCATGCTACCTGGGCCTCTCTCTCCCATTTATGATCACCATTACCCTCCCAAAGAAAACAGATCTAAACTGACCCGTCACTGGATTTCTCTCAGTTGTCGGGAGATGGAGGCAAAACCCAACAGCTTGAAAATTGATGAGAAACACTTATAGAAGACGTTAAGAGATTTCCTCCGAATAGAAATATCAAATATTTGCATTTTTATGATGAGGGAGTTAGTTTAAAGGAGATTTTCTTTCACACAGAGGCTGGTGGTTTTCCCCGGAACGAGCTGCTTGTCGTGGTGGGGGAAGCAGATCTGGTGCAGTTTAAGAGCGTTTTAAATAAGAACATGACCGGGTATGAAGAGATAGGGATCGTGTGGAGAAGGGATTTAATTTAATTTGGCATAACGTTTTGTGCACAGACATCCGAACTCTCCCGGAAGTTCCGGGAGTCTCCCGCATATTGATTGCGGCTCCCTGACGCCCAGAAATTATATACAATATCCCGGAAATCGGTTTTTTTGAGAGGGAGAGGGAGTGTTGCAAGGACGTGGCTGGGGACGAATGCAAGTACAGGACACAGATGCTGAGGCAGAGTCGTTAGGCGTAGCACCACTGCGAACGGGGAGCCGATATCCAGGAGACGATGCAAAGCTTAGAGCTAACAGTTCTCAGGAATAAGAAACAAGGTTTACTCTCACAAGGGTCGACCAACGAACTGGTGGCTTCTTGCTGTGGTCACAGGGTTTTTATCCTGCCGTTTCTGATGGGAAGCAGGTGCGTGTAGTTAGTGGAACCTGGGAATGATTGGAATCTAAATGAGGTGATTGAGGCCCAATTCTTGAGGCAAATGGCAAGGTAGGGGTTTGCCAGAAGGGACCATGACAGGCAGAGGGAGAGCGAGCATCCTGATTGGTCTCCTCGTGCTAAGAGTGGTCCCCAACCACCGAGAAAACGATATGATTTGGCGATATGAGTCAGCTGTACCTTCCCTCATTCCCTCTGTTGAACTTGAATGCATGCGAGGTCATTACGCACGCGTCATCCATGTCAGCGTGGGAAGAAGATCAACTCCTCGAGCTTGCAAGTGATGGTGGGCTGAAAAGTTGCAATGATTTTATATGTCCATACGAGGAAAATATGCGCTGTGTATTTAGTATCGAACCGTTACTTAAAATGTTATGATGCTATTGACTTATTGACTTATCACTATATTCATGCGACGAAAATATGCGCTGTGTGTTTAATACTAAATTCGTTAGATACACCTTTTTAGAAACAAAGTTGAGTGTATTAGCCACTTATAAGTGACCTATAGTTGACCTATCACTTATATTTCGGTCGTGATTAACACGCACCTACCCCACCCCACACTCACCACGCCCCCCCCCCCCCCCGTCGTCAAGAATATTGTCAATATTAAACTGGTCTCCGTTTTAAAAAATGGTTGGGGACTCCTGCTAAGTAGACCTATCAGTTTTCTCTGTGGGGGGGCTTTACAGTCGACCTCAAAAATAATGACAGTGTTGCTCGCTGCACTGTTTGCAGGAGTGACTTTTCTATTGCCCATGGTGGGCTAAAATGTAAAAGACAAGTTGAGGTGAGTTTAACAGGTGTCATTCGTTCATTAGCATAGCTGACATTATTTAAACTAACTGGCTGGCTGCTAAGGAGCTACTCTCTTGATGTCCTACGTGATGAGGCCAAGCTCTCTATAGACTTGCTTAAAACTGTAATGGAATAATCATGATAATATAAGTACATAAATTAATGTCACATTTCTGCATGTACCCAACTTGGTTTACAGATTAGACAAAATCACTAAACAAAGTATTACATACACCGTGGGGGGGAGATATGGGGTTGCGGGGGGTGCAGGGTCGGCGCTAAAGTGGTGCTAGCTGGGGCTACAACCCCAGCAGAAATTGCAATAGCACCACCAAGAAATTAACTGCAGCTGCTTTGCTTTCTCTGTATACTTTTGAATACAGCTTGTTTCTCCAGCTGATCTAGTGAAACAGCGCCCCCAATTACCATAGCAACCACACAGCAATAAAGTTATAAACTCTGTCAGATCCACTCTACACTTCTGCTTATTCGTTCGTTGTCAATGTCTTGCCGTTGCTGTCCTCAGATCAGTTAAGCTGATCTAAGATCACTTAAGGTGACGTCACTCACTCTCACTCACGAGAGAGATTGATTGTATACATCCAGGCGCAGATCCATGTTCTCACGAGACTAACGGATGCCCCACACACACACACATTGTGCTTTTACAAGCGAGCGTGGGCCTGGCACGTGCATTATTTTGGCTGGTGTGGAAAAATGTATCAATTTTTGGTCAGAAAATGACCTCATCCAGAGGAATCAGTGGTGTCTCAGCCTGAGCCTGTCTTAATTGAAAGTGACATGCAGAAAGAAGTAAGTGGGGATGAGGACGACAGCAGTTCATCGAAGGAGTATGAGGGCGAAGTAGAGGAACAAGAACTGGAGCGGGATTCGGAAGAGGACGTGGATGTAGCTGCTCTTAGTGCGAGTGGGAATACAGTTAGCGATGTTAGCCAGCAGCCTGAGGAAGGACCCTGTGGGCTAGCATTGAAAAAGTACCCTTCACTGCACGCAGCAGTTTGGCAATCAGCAAAGGAGTTTTATTTGTGGCTGGTTTGACCTGTACTCCTGGCTGGAATATTCAATCACAGAAGATGCTACATTCTGCTTCGCATGCAGGCATTTCCTGTGTGGAGGACATGGGTTCCATTCTGAGTCTACCTTCACTGTCACCGGTTACCGCAACTGGCGGAAAGCTACAACAGCTTTCAAAACCCACCATGTAAGTGCAGCTCATAAGTTTGCTATGGAGGCATGGGCTGAATTCAGATTGAGAAACAAGACGGTTCAAGATTGGGAAATATGCTAGACAAAGGACATGCAAAGATTGTCCAAGAAAATTGTGAGAAAATGAGAGCAGTGGTTGTGTCTCTACGCTATACTGCGTGCCAAGGCATTGCCCAGCGAGGACACCGGGAGAATGATGGATCTGGCAATAGGGGAAACTTTGTTCAGTTTCTCAGTGTAATTGGGAAGTTTGATAAGACTGTAGCTAAAAAAAATAGAGGACAATCCTGAAAATGCAAGATCCACCCATCACGATATCCAAAATGAAATTATGGGTATTATGGCGGATACGGTCAGACGTCAAGTAAGTGCAGAAATCAAGGAGGCTGGATATTTTCCCATCATGGTGGATGAAAGTAAAGACTTGAGCAAAAAGGAGCAAATATCAGTGGTAGTGCGGTATCTGAATAACGAAACAGTGTTTGAAGAATTCTTGCACTTCACTCCAGCAGAAAGGTTGGGTGCAGAGTCGCTTCTTAAAAGCATTGAACAGACACACGCCCAGTGTGTTATTGATAAGAACACCTACATAGGTCAGTGTTATGACAGTGATGTCCGGGTGCAATAACGAGGTACAAGAGAGGTTCAGGAAAGAGGTCCCGCAGGCATTATATATACACTGCCATGCTCACAGACTTAACCTTGTTTTAGTGGATGTTGTGAGCAATGTACCACAAGCGGGTGAGTTTTTTGAAACTGTGCAGCTGCTTTACAACTTATTTTCAACTCTGTTGCCCATGATCTTTTCATGAAGAAACCAGGAGAACTGGAATCATCTGCACAGCCCGTGGAATTGAAGAAATTATCAGATACACGCTGGGCGTGGCAGTATACAGCTTTGTGGGCTATAAGGAAATCACTCCCTGCCATTCTATCTACACTACAGGATATTATGCGTCAAGCAAATGCACGGAGGAAAACGGAGGTCAGAGCTGTAAATGGACTGATTGATGAGCAGTTTGCTTTACTTCTCACTCTGTTTGAGGATTTATTCTCAGTCACCAAGTTCATGTCAGCCCAGCTACGATCTCCCAGTTTGGAACTTTCATCCGCTGTGGACTTGGTTCAGTCTGTCATCGATGCACTCTCAGCAAAACGGGGAGAGGAATCATGGGGTGAAATTCAGGCAAGAGCTAGGGACCTGTGCGACAAGGCCGGTATGCAGAGCAGACCACATGAAAGGAGACAGGCCCAGCCACCCCGCCGCCTACATGATTTTGTTGTTGAGGCCCAAACTGAACGCACACCTGACACATCCTCTGATGACCTTGGCAACCACTGTTTCTATCCTGTTATAGACAGACTTCTGACTGAAATGAAAAGACAGTTCTTAATTGAGACTGGGGGTGTTCTGACTGGAGTCTCACCATTCAGTCCCAAACACAAGTTCTTCCTCAACAGGAATTGTCATTGGCCAATTGCCGAATACTATGCAGTGACTGAGTGAACCTGACTGCAGAGCTACATCAGGTTCAGCGTCTGCTGGAAACAAAACAAAAGCAAGGACAGACAGTGAATGACACAGTGGAATTTCTAGCTCTAACGAGACCCTACCGCGATGCATTTGTAGAATTATGCAAACTGATCTGCATATTACTGACTCTTCCTATTACATCTGCCTGCCTCATGCGAACGGAGTTTCTCTTGCCTCAGACGTGTCAAAAACTACTTAAGGAATAGCAGCGTTGATGCTCGGAACAGCAACTTGGCTCTGTTGACCATAAACAGCCAGAGGACCAAAGCACTTGACATCCAGAAAATCATTGATGCCTTCGCCACCAATCACAACAACAGACAGATTGTGCTTCTCTGAAAACATTAATGGTGAGTGCAGTTGATTTTTTAAAAATTTGGGCCAAGGTTAATTCTGATTATTATTGTTATTTTCTACCCCATAGTCCTTATGTTTCCTGCAAACCCTAAAATACTACATTTACTGCTATTAAGCCTACTGGTTTTGCTTACACTTCCAAGGGTGATTCTGTTGATTTTTGTTTTAAATTCAATAGCCAAATTAATTGAGGTATTGCATGGTCAGAGTACGATTTGTCCAACTCCTGGTAAAGCCTTGCATCTGTTGTTTGCCCTATTTGACTTGCATAACAATGTATCTTTTGGCATTGCTGTCTATGTAATGCGAATAGCAGTGGGTTCATTTTGTGTCTTTCAGTTGAAAAGCACACATTTGATGCTGATTGCGGGATTGGTGCGTGATTCACGTTGTCCGCTGTTGCTCGGATGCTCTGTTTGTTTTTTTTGTTTCTGCTCCATGTAGCCCAGGTTGCCTCCGATGCCGTTGACACTGTAACAGTTCAGTTCTATATTAGATCTATAAGTTGCTGTTGCTTGTGAATATACAGAGGCATTTATAGTAGGCACATAATGCTTGAAACTGACTTTTTAACGCCACGCGTCTGGCCTTGCGAATACGTATTACCATACAGTGCATCCCTCAGCACCATCAATGACTAATTCAGCCCCTCCGTAGCACCAGCAAGCAAAAATCTCTGGCGCCGCCACTGGTGGGGGGGTGAGGGGTGAGCGTTTTTTGCAGGGTGGGATGTCTGTGCACAGGCATTTTGAGCCGAAAGATCCGTTCGGGTGCTGTCCTGTGTTCAGTCTCCCCTCATAAGTGAAAAGCTGACCCCCCCTGCGACATCCTGGCTAATCTGCCCTGCACCCTTTCCAGCGCAATCCCGGTCTGCGGGGCTGGGGATGGGGCCGCCTTTTCATTCACCCTGTGGGCCTCAGGAAGCTCCCTGCATTTCCTCAAGGAAAACACTGACACCGTGCGGTCGGGTTCGGCAACGACCAGTCGCTGAAAACCAATCGTGGTGCACATTTCCTTTTTTAGAAAACATGCAGATTCAGGTCTGGGATTTCTCACCAGTAAACTACAGCAGCTAATCAAATAATCTAGATTTGCGGCATTTCTGGTAACGGTAGTCTAGGAGGAGCACGTGGAATAGTAGGAAATAGATCTTTAACAGATTTGTTCGCCTGATTATTGAGGGGTGTGGGTTAAGCATGCATGCGGATGGCAGAGAAGAAAAAGCATACTTACCTGGCAGGGGAGAGACCGTGATCATTAAGGCGGTTCTCCCAGGACGAGGCTATCCCATTGCACTTCGGGTGTGCTGACGCCTGCGATGTCCCCAAATGCGGGATACTCGACTGCAAAATTTGTGGTAGTGGGGGACTGCGTTCGCGCTCTCCCCTGATTTCTAATCTAAAAACAGAGAATCCCTCGTTAGAATTTTCTGCAAGTCCTGTGCAGTCTTCCAGTACTGAGTGCGTGTATTAACAACCGACGGTTCACTTCGTATGTCTCGCTGCTTCTAGAACCACTCCCTTGTATGCTTACTGAAATGCTGGGGGCCCTGCTGAAGGGTCTCGGCGGCTACTTACCTTTTCCCATCCCTTTTTTCCAAACAAAATACACTTGATAAAATTATTTATGACAAACCATTCAATAACTCTGAATTCATGACTATTTCATTCTGTAGTTTTAAAATTTTAGTCACTCACGTGGCACTCTGCTAGTTCATCTTCTATAACACAACCGTAGTTGAGGGGTATATTCCGCGCCACCCAACCACTCCCACTCGCAGGGGAGAAGAACCCGAAAGAAACATTCAGCGGATATTTTTTCCAACTTTCAGACCCAAGGCGATATTTCCTCCCTTAATATCTACATCCAGGAATCATAATCTCAATTTAAAAACTCCTTCAGGACAGAGTTGAAACCTCGAGATCAAGGGTCTGTCTCATCCGAAACGTCGACTGTCCATTTCCCTCTGCAGATGATGACTTCAGCCGACACTTAAAGTCTGTTGGTGCTGATCACAGCATCTTTTGTCCCTTGGAGTATTTTTTCCACCCCGTATTCAATCCTCCATGTTCTATTGTAGAGGGCAGAGGAAGTTCACTATTTAAGGGAGACAGTTTTAAATACCACAGGCGCCAATCAACACGGCGTTGATGCAGGAATATCTCACTGTGGTAAAATAGTTTAACTTGGTCCTCAGGCCAAGAGATAAAGTCCATGAGCAGGATACTTGTTGCCAGTGGATTGGATGAGTTTCTGCTTACAGTCTGCTGTTGGTCCACTGTTCATTTTCCCAACATAGATACTGCCTGACTTTCAAGGAGGAGGTACAGGAGCCACAGGAGCCAGAAAACACACACCCAACTTTTCAGGAACAACTTCTTCCTCCCTGCCATCAGAATTCTGACCTCAAGCCCACTAACTCACAATATTTTGCCGCCATTCTGCAATAATTATTTCATTTATTTTATATGTATTTCTTATCGTATTTCTATACAAAGTTTTAAAACTTATGATGTATTGCAATGTTCTGCTGCCACAAAACAAATCCCTTCAAACTCCTAGTCCTGAAAATATCATACAAAGGTGTCTCACTTTAAGGACTCTTTATCTTGTTATTTCATGCTCTCATTATTTATTGCAAAAGGTAAATAGATATATAGATTTGCATTTGCACAGTTTGCTGTCTTGTATGCTCCACTTGATCTTTCATTGATCCTGCTTACAGTTACTATTTTATACATTTGCTGAGTATCTCGGGGTGTCTATGTGGTGACTTGTATGTACTCTGATAATAAATCTTACTTTGAACTTTCAACTGCACCACCCTCTCAGACAACAAGTTTCCAGATTCCAACCACCCTCTGGGGGATGAAGTTCACTCTCAGGCCCCACTAACCCTCGTTTGTAAACTCTGGTTTGAACTCGACTGTCCACTGGGTAAACAATGACCTTGTCCATGCTACCTGGGCCTCTCTCTCCCATTTATGATCACCATTACCCTCCCAAAGAAAACAGATCTAAACTGACCCGTCACTGGATTTCTCTCAGTTGTCGGGAGATGGAGGCAAAACCCAACAGCTTGAAAATTGATGAGAAACACTTATAGAAGACGTTAAGAGATTTCCTCCGAATAGAAATATCAAATATTTGCATTTTTATGATGAGGGAGTTAGTTTAAAGGAGATTTTCTTTCACACAGAGGCTGGTGGTTTTCCCCGGAACGAGCTGCTTGTCGTGGTGGGGGAAGCAGATCTGGTGCAGTTTAAGAGCGTTTTAAATAAGAACATGACCGGGTATGAAGAGATAGGGATCGTGTGGAGAAGGGATTTAATTTAATTTGGCATAACGTTTTGTGCACAGACATCCGAACTCTCCCGGAAGTTCCGGGAGTCTCCCGCATATTGATTGCGGCTCCCTGACGCCCAGAAATTATATACAATATCCCGGAAATCGGTTTTTTTGAGAGGGAGAGGGAGTGTTGCAAGGACGTGGCTGGGGACGAATGCAAGTACAGGACACAGATGCTGAGGCAGAGTCGTTAGGCGTAGCACCACTGCGAACGGGGAGCCGATATCCAGGAGACGATGCAAAGCTTAGAGCTAACAGTTCTCAGGAATAAGAAACAAGGTTTACTCTCACAAGGGTCGACCAACGAACTGGTGGCTTCTTGCTGTGGTCACAGGGTTTTTATCCTGCCGTTTCTGATGGGAAGCAGGTGCGTGTAGTTAGTGGAACCTGGGAATGATTGGAATCTAAATGAGGTGATTGAGGCCCAATTCTTGAGGCAAATGGCAAGGTAGGGGTTTGCCAGAAGGGACCATGACAGGCAGAGGGAGAGCGAGCATCCTGATTGGTCTCCTCGTGCTAAGAGTGGTCCCCAACCACCGAGAAAACGATATGATTTGGCGATATGAGTCAGCTGTACCTTCCCTCATTCCCTCTGTTGAACTTGAATGCATGCGAGGTCATTACGCACGCGTCATCCATGTCAGCGTGGGAAGAAGATCAACTCCTCGAGCTTGCAAGTGATGGTGGGCTGAAAAGTTGCAATGATTTTATATGTCCATACGAGGAAAATATGCGCTGTGTATTTAGTATCGAACCGTTACTTAAAATGTTATGATGCTATTGACTTATTGACTTATCACTATATTCATGCGACGAAAATATGCGCTGTGTGTTTAATATTAAATTCGTTACATACACCCTTTTAGAAACAAAGTTGAGTGTATTAGCCACTTATAAGTGACCTATAGTTGACCTATCACTTATATTTCGGTCGTGATTAACACGCACCTACCCCACCCCACACTCACCACGCCCCCCCCGTCGTCAAAAATATTGTCAATATTAAACTGATCTCCGTTTAAAAAATGGTTGGGGACCCCTGCTAAGTAGACCTATCAGTTTTCTCCGTGGGTGGGCTTTACAGTCGACCTCAAAAACAATGACAGTGTTGCTCGCTGCACTGTTTGCAAGAGTGACTTTTCTATTGCCCATGGTGGGTTAAAATGTAAAAGACAAGTTGAGGTGAGTTTAACAGGTGTCATTCGTTCATTAGCATAGCTGACATTATTTAAACTAACTGTCTGGCTGCTAAGGAGCTACTCTCTTGATGTCCTACGTGATGAGGCCAAGCTCTCTATAGACTTGCTTAAAACTGTAATGGAATAATCATGATAATATAAGTACATAAATTAATGTCACATTTCTGCATGTACCCAACTTGGTTTACAGATTAGACAAAATCACTAAACAAAGTATTACATACACCGTGGGGGGGAGATATGGGGTTGCGGGGGGTGCAGGGTCGGCGCTAAAGTGGTGCTAGCTGGGGCTATAGCCCCAGCAGAAATTGCAATAGCACCACCAAGAAATTAACTGCAGCTGCTTTGCTTTCTCTGTATACTTTTGAATACAGCTTGTTTCTCCAGCTGATCTAGTGAAACAGCGCCCCCAATTACCATAGCAACCACACAGCGATAAAGTTATAAACTCTGTCAGATCCACTCTACACTTCTGCTTATTCGTTCGTTGTCAATGTCTTGCCGTTGCTGTCCTCAGATCAGTTAAGCTGATCTAAGATCACTTAAGGTGACGTCACTCACTCTCACTCACGAGAGAGATTGATTGTATACATCCAGGCGCAGATCCATGTTCTCACGAGACTAACGGATGCCCCACACACACACACATTGTGCTTTTACAAGCGAGCGTGGGCCTGGCACGTGCATTATTTTGGCTGGTGTGGAAAAATGTATCAATTTTTGGTCAGAAAATGACCTCATCCAGAGGAATCAGTGGTGTCTCAGCCTGAGCCTGTCTTAATTGAAAGTGACATGCAGAAAGAAGTAAGTGGGGATGAGGACGACAGCAGTTCATCGAAGGAGTATGAGGGCGAAGTAGAGGAACAAGAACTGGAGCGGGATTCGGAAGAGGACGTGGATGTAGCTGCTCTTAGTGCGAGTGGGAATACAGTTAGCGATGTTAGCCAGCAGCCTGAGGAAGGACCCTGTGGGCTAGCATTGAAAAAGTACCCTTCACTGCACGCAGCAGTTTGGCAATCAGCAAAGGAGTTTTATTTGTGGCTGGTTTGACCTGTACTCCTGGCTGGAATATTCAATCACAGAAGATGCTACATTCTGCTTCGCATGCAGGCATTTCCTGTGTGGAGGACATGGGTTCCATTCTGAGTCTACCTTCACTGTCACCGGTTACCGCAACTGGCGGAAAGCTACAACAGCTTTCAAAACCCACCATGTAAGTGCAGCTCATAAGTTTGCTATGGAGGCATGGGCTGAATTCAGATTGAGAAACAAGACGGTTCAAGATTGGGAAATATGCTAGACAAAGGACATGCAAAGATTGTCCAAGAAAATTGTGAGAAAATGAGAGCAGTGGTTGTGTCTCTACGCTATACTGCGTGCCAAGGCATTGCCCAGCGAGGACACCGGGAGAATGATGGATCTGGCAATAGGGGAAACTTTGTTCAGTTTCTCAGTGTAATTGGGAAGTTTGATAAGACTGTAGCTAAAAAAAATAGAGGACAATCCTGAAAATGCAAGATCCACCCATCACGATATCCAAAATGAAATTATGGGTATTATGGCGGATACGGTCAGACGTCAAGTAAGTGCAGAAATCAAGGAGGCTGGATATTTTCCCATCATGGTGGATGAAAGTAAAGACTTGAGCAAAAAGGAGCAAATATCAGTGGTAGTGCGGTATCTGAATAACGAAACAGTGTTTGAAGAATTCTTGCACTTCACTCCAGCAGAAAGGTTGGGTGCAGAGTCGCTTCTTAAAAGCATTGAACAGACACACGCCCAGTGTGTTATTGATAAGAACACCTACATAGGTCAGTGTTATGACAGTGATGTCCGGGTGCAATAACGAGGTACAAGAGAGGTTCAGGAAAGAGGTCCCGCAGGCATTATATATACACTGCCATGCTCACAGACTTAACCTTGTTTTAGTGGATGTTGTGAGCAATGTACCACAAGCGGGTGAGTTTTTTGAAACTGTGCAGCTGCTTTACAACTTATTTTCAACTCTGTTGCCCATGATCTTTTCATGAAGAAACCAGGAGAACTGGAATCATCTGCACAGCCCGTGGAATTGAAGAAATTATCAGATACACGCTGGGCGTGGCAGTATACAGCTTTGTGGGCTATAAGGAAATCACTCCCTGCCATTCTATCTACACTACAGGATATTATGCGTCAAGCAAATGCACGGAGGAAAACGGAGGTCAGAGCTGTAAATGGACTGATTGATGAGCAGTTTGCTTTACTTCTCACTCTGTTTGAGGATTTATTCTCAGTCACCAAGTTCATGTCAGCCCAGCTACGATCTCCCAGTTTGGAACTTTCATCCGCTGTGGACTTGGTTCAGTCTGTCATCGATGCACTCTCAGCAAAACGGGGAGAGGAATCATGGGGTGAAATTCAGGCAAGAGCTAGGGACCTGTGCGACAAGGCCGGTATGCAGAGCAGACCACATGAAAGGAGACAGGCCCAGCCACCCCGCCGCCTACATGATTTTGTTGTTGAGGCCCAAACTGAACGCACACCTGACACATCCTCTGATGACCTTGGCAACCACTGTTTCTATCCTGTTATAGACAGACTTCTGACTGAAATGAAAAGACAGTTCTTAATTGAGACTGGGGGTGTTCTGACTGGAGTCTCACCATTCAGTCCCAAACACAAGTTCTTCCTCAACAGGAATTGTCATTGGCCAATTGCCGAATACTATGCAGTGACTGAGTGAACCTGACTGCAGAGCTACATCAGGTTCAGCGTCTGCTGGAAACAAAACAAAAGCAAGGACAGACAGTGAATGACACAGTGGAATTTCTAGCTCTAACGAGACCCTACCGCGATGCATTTGTAGAATTATGCAAACTGATCTGCATATTACTGACTCTTCCTATTACATCTGCCTGCCTCATGCGAACGGAGTTTCTCTTGCCTCAGACGTGTCAAAAACTACTTAAGGAATAGCAGCGTTGATGCTCGGAACAGCAACTTGGCTCTGTTGACCATAAACAGCCAGAGGACCAAAGCACTTGACATCCAGAAAATCATTGATGCCTTCGCCACCAATCACAACAACAGACAGATTGTGCTTCTCTGAAAACATTAATGGTGAGTGCAGTTGATTTTTTAAAAATTTGGGCCAAGGTTAATTCTGATTATTATTGTTATTTTCTACCCCATAGTCCTTATGTTTCCTGCAAACCCTAAAATACTACATTTACTGCTATTAAGCCTACTGGTTTTGCTTACACTTCCAAGGGTGATTCTGTTGATTTTTGTTTTAAATTCAATAGCCAAATTAATTGAGGTATTGCATGGTCAGAGTACGATTTGTCCAACTCCTGGTAAAGCCTTGCATCTGTTGTTTGCCCTATTTGACTTGCATAACAATGTATCTTTTGGCATTGCTGTCTATGTAATGCGAATAGCAGTGGGTTCATTTTGTGTCTTTCAGTTGAAAAGCACACATTTGATGCTGATTGCGGGATTGGTGCGTGATTCACGTTGTCCGCTGTTGCTCGGATGCTCTGTTTGTTTTTTTTGTTTCTGCTCCATGTAGCCCAGGTTGCCTCCGATGCCGTTGACACTGTAACTGTTCAGTTCTATATTAGATCTATAAGTTGCTGTTGCTTGTGAATATACAGAGGCATTTATAGTAGGCACATAATGCTTGAAACTGACTTTTTAACGCCACGCGTCTGGCCTTGCGAATACGTATTACCATACAGTGCATCCCTCAGCACCATCAATGACTAATTCAGCCCCTCCGTAGCACCAGCAAGCAAAAATCTCTGGCGCCGCCACTGGTGGGGGGGTGAGGGGTGAGCGTTTTTTGCAGGGTGGGATGTCTGTGCACAGGCATTTTGAGCCGAAAGATCCGTTCGGGTGCTGTCCTGTGTTCAGTCTCCCCTCATAAGTGAAAAGCTGACCCCCCCTGCGACATCCTGGCTAATCTGCCCTGCACCCTTTCCAGCGCAATCCCGGTCTGCGGGGCTGGGGATGGGGCCGCCTTTTCATTCACCCTGTGGGCCTCAGGAAGCTCCCTGCATTTCCTCAAGGAAAACACTGACACCGTGCGGTCGGGTTCGGCAACGACCAGTCGCTGAAAACCAATCGTGGTGCACATTTCCTTTTTTAGAAAACATGCAGATTCAGGTCTGGGATTTCTCACCAGTAAACTACAGCAGCTAATCAAATAATCTAGATTTGCGGCATTTCTGGTAACGGTAGTCTAGGAGGAGCACGTGGAATAGTAGGAAATAGATCTTTAACAGATTTGTTCGCCTGATTATTGAGGGGTGTGGGTTAAGCATGCATGCGGATGGCAGAGAAGAAAAAGCATACTTACCTGGCAGGGGAGAGACCGTGATCATTAAGGCGGTTCTCCCAGGACGAGGCTATCCCATTGCACTTCGGGTGTGCTGACGCCTGCGATGTCCCCAAATGCGGGATACTCGACTGCAAAATTTGTGGTAGTGGGGGACTGCGTTCGCGCTCTCCCCTGATTTCTAATCTAAAAACAGAGAATCCCCCGTTAGAATTTTCTGCAAGTCCTGTGCAGTCTTCCAGTACTGAGTGCGTGTATTAACAACCGACGGTTCACTTCGTATGTCTCGTTGCTTCTAGAACCACTCCCTTGTATGGTTACTGAAATGCTGGGGGCCCTGCTGAAGGGTCTCGGCGGCTACTTACCTTTTCCCATCCCTTTTTTCCAAACAAAATACACTTGATAAAATTATTTATGACAAACCATTCAATAACTCTGAATTCATGACTATTTCATTCTGTAGTTTTAAAATTTTAGTCACTCACGTGGCACTCTGCTAGTTCATCTTCTATAACACAACCGTAGTTGAGGGGTATATTCCGCGCCACCCAACCACTCCCACTCGCAGGGGAGAAGAACCCGAAAGAAACATTCAGCGGATATTTTTTCCAACTTTCAGACCCAAGGCGATATTTCCTCCCTTAATATCTACATCCAGGAATCATAATCTCAATTTAAAAACTCCTTCAGGACAGAGTTGAAACCTCGAGATCAAGGGTCTGTCTCATCCGAAACGTCGACTGTCCATTTCCCTCTGCAGATGATGACTTCAGCCGACACTTAAAGTCTGTTGGTGCTGATCACAGCATCTTTTGTCCCTTGGAGTATTTTTTCCACCCCGTATTCAATCCTCCATGTTCTATTGTAGAGGGCAGAGGAAGTTCACTATTTAAGGGAGACAGTTTTAAATACCACAGGCGCCAATCAACACGGCGTTGATGCAGGAATATCTCACTGTGGTAAAATAGTTTAACTTGGTCCTCAGGCCAAGAGATAAAGTCCATGAGCAGGATACTTGTTGCCAGTGGATTGGATGAGTTTCTGCTTACAGTCTGCTGTTGGTCCACTGTTCATTTTCCCAACATAGATACTGCCTGACTTTCAAGGAGGAGGTACAGGAGCCACAGGAGCCAGAAAACACACACCCAACTTTTCAGGAACAACTTCTTCCTCCCTGCCATCAGAATCCTGACCTCAAGCCCACTAACTCACAATATTTTGCCGCCATTCTGCAATAATTATTTCATTTATTTTATATGTATTTCTTATCGTATTCTATACAAAGTTTTAAAACTTATGATGTATTGCAATGTTCTGCTGCCACAAAACAAATCCCTTCAAACTCCTAGTCCTGAAAATATCATACAAAGGTGTCTCACTTTAAGGACTCTTTATCTTGTTATTTCATGCTCTCATTATTTATTGCAAAAGGTAAATAGATATATAGATTTGCATTTGCACAGTTTGCTGTCTTGTATGCTCCACTTGATCTTTCATTGATCCTGCTTACAGTTACTATTTTATACATTTGCTGAGTATCTCGGGGTGTCTATGTGGTGACTTGTATGTACTCTGATAATAAATCTTACTTTGAACTTTCAACTGCACCACCCTCTCAGACAACAAGTTTCCAGATTCCAACCACCCTCTGGGGGATGAAGTTCACTCTCAGGCCCCACTAACCCTCGTTTGTAAACTCTGGTTTGAACTCGACTGTCCACTGGGTAAACAATGACCTTGTCCATGCTACCTGGGCCTCTCTCTCCCATTTATGATCACCATTACCCTCCCAAAGAAAACAGATCTAAACTGACCCGTCACTGGATTTCTCTCAGTTGTCGGGAGATGGAGGCAAAACCCAACAGCTTGAAAATTGATGAGAAACACTTATAGAAGACGTTAAGAGATTTCCTCCGAATAGAAATATCAAATATTTGCATTTTTATGATGAGGGAGTTAGTTTAAAGGAGATTTTCTTTCACACAGAGGCTGGTGGTTTTCCCCGGAACGAGCTGCTTGTCGTGGTGGGGGAAGCAGATCTGGTGCAGTTTAAGAGCGTTTTAAATAAGAACATGACCGGGTATGAAGAGATAGGGATCGTGTGGAGAAGGGATTTAATTTAATTTGGCATAATGTTTTGTGCACAGACATCCGAACTCTCCCGGAAGTTCCGGGAGTCTCCCGCATATTGATTGCGGCTCCCTGACGCCCAGAAATTATATACAATATCCCGGAAATCGGTTTTTTTGAGAGGGAGAGGGAGTGTTGCAAGGACGTGGCTGGGGACGAACACAAGTACAGGACACAGATGCTGAGGCAGAGTCGTTAGGCGTAGCACCACTGCGAACGGGGAGCCAATATCCAGGAGACGATGCAAAGCTTAGAGCTAACAGTTCTCAGGAATAAGAAACAAGGTTTACTCTCACAAGGGTCGACCAACGAACTGGTGGCTTCTTGCTGTGGTCACAGGGTTTTTATCCTGCCGTTTCTGATGGGAAGCAGGTGCGTGTAGTTAGTGGAACCTGGGAATGATTGGAATCTAAATGAGGTGATTGAGGCCCAATTCTTGAGGCAAATGGCAAGGTAGGGGTTTGCCAGAAGGGACCATGACAGGCAGAGGGAGAGCGAGCATCCTGATTGGTCTCCTCGTGCTAAGAGTGGTCCCCAACCACCGAGAAAACGATATGATTTGGCGATATGAGTCAGCTGTACCTTCCCTCATTCCCTCTGTTGAACTTGAATGCATGCGAGGTCATTACGCACGCGTCATCCATGTCAGCGTGGGAAGAAGATCAACTCCTCGAGCTTGCAAGTGATGGTGGGCTGAAAAGTTGCAATGATTTTATATGTCCATACGAGGAAAATATGCGCTGTGTATTTAGTATCGAACCGTTACTTAAAATGTTATGATGCTATTGACTTATTGACTTATCACTATATTCATGCGACGAAAATATGCGCTGTGTGTTTAATATTAAATTCGTTACAAACACCCTTTTAGAAACAAAGTTGAGTGTATTAGCCACTTATAAGTGACCTATAGTTGACCTATCACTTATATTTCGGTCGTGATTAACACGCACCTACCCCACCCCACACTCACCACGCCCCCCCCCCCCCGTCGTCAAAAATATTGTCAATATTAAACTGGTCTCCGTTTAAAAAAAGGTTGGGGACCCCTGCTAAGTAGACCTATCAGTTTTCTCTGTGGGGGGGCTTTACAGTCGACCTCAAAAATAATGACAGTGTTGCTCGCTGCACTGTTTGCAAGAGTGACTTTTCTATTGCCCATGGGGGGTTAAAATGTAAAAGACAAGTTGAGGTGAGTTTAACAGGTGTCATTCGTTCATTAGCATAGCTGACATTATTTAAACTAACTGGCTGGCTGCGAAGGAGCTACTCTCTTGATGTCCTACGTGATGAGGCCAAGCTCTCTATAGACTTGCTTAAAACTGTAATGGAGTAATCATGATAATATAAGTACATAAATTAATGTCACATTTCTGCATGTACCCAACTTGGTTTACAGATTAGACAAAATCACTAAACAAAGTATTACATACACCGTGGGGGGGAGATATGGGGTTGTGGGGAGTGCAGGGGCGGCGCTAAAGTGGTGCTAGCTGGGGCTATAGCCCCAGCAGAAATTGCAATAGCACCACCAAGAAATTAACTGCAGCTGCTTTGCTTTCTCTGTATACTTTTGAATACAGCTTGTTTCTCCAGCTGATCTAGTGAAACAGCGCCCCCAATTACCATAGCAACCACACAGCAATAAAGTTATAAACTCTGTCAGATCCACTCTACACTTCTGCTTATTCGTTCGTTGTCAATGTCTTGCCGTTGCTGTCCTCAGATCAGTTAAGCTGATCTAAGATCACTTAAGGTGACGTCACTCACTCTCACTCACGAGAGAGATTGATTGTATACATCCAGGCGCAGATCCATGTTCTCACGAGACTAACGGATGCCCCACACACACACACACACACATTCTGCTTTTACAAGCGAGCGTGGGCCTGGCACGTGCATTATTTTGGCTGGTGTGTAAAAATGTATCAATTTTTGGTCAGAAAATGACCTCATCCAGAGGAATCAGTGGTGTCTCAGCCTGAGCCTGTCTTAATTGAAAGTGACATGCAGAAAGAAGTAAGTGGGGATGAGGACGACAGCAGTTCATCGAAGGAGTATGAGGGCGAAGTAGAGGAACAAGAACTGGAGCGGGATTCGAAAGAGGACGTGGATGTAGCTGCTCTTAGTGCGAGTGGGAATACAGTTAGCGATGTTAGCCAGCAGCCTGAGGAAGGACCCTGTGGGCTAGCATTGAAAAAGTACCCTTCACTGCACGCAGCAGTTTGACAATCAGCGAAGGAGTTTTATTTGTGGCTGGTTTGACCTGTACTCCTAGCTGGAATATTCAATCAGAAAAGATGCTACATTCTGCTTCGCATGCAGGCATTTCCTGTGTGGAGGACATGGGTTCCATTCTGAGTCTACCTTCACTGTCACCGGTTACCGCAACTGGCGGAAAGCTACAACGGCTTTCAAAACCCACCATGTAAGTGCAGCTCATAAGTTTGCTATGGAGGCATGGGCTGAATTCAGATTGAGAAACAAGACGGTTCAAGATTGGGAAATATGCTAGACAAAGGACATGCAAAGATTGTCCAAGAAAATTGTGAGTATATGAGAGCAGTGGTTGTGTCTCTACGCTATACTGCGTGCCAAGGCATTGCCCAGCGAGGACACCGGGAGAATGATGGATCTGGCAATAGGGGAAACTTTGTTGAGTTTCTCAATGTAATTGGTAAGTTTGGTAAGACTGTAGCTAAAAAAAAATAGAGGACAATCCTGGAAATGCAAAATCCACCCATCACGATATCCAAAATGAAATTATGGGTATTATGGCGGATACGGTCAGACGTCAAATAAGTGCAGAAATCAAGGAGGCTGGATATTTTGCCATCATGGTGGATGAAAGTAAAGACTTGAGCAAAAAGGAGCAAATATCAGTGGTGGTGCAGTATCTGAATAACAAAACAGTGCTTGAAGAATTCTTGCACTTCACTCCAGCAGAAAGGTTGGGTGCAGAGTCGCTTCTTAAAAGCATTGAACAGACACTCGCCCAGTGTGTTATTGATAAGAACGCCTACATAGGTCAGTGTTATGACAGTGATGTCCGGGTGCAATAACGAGGTACAAGAGAGGTTCAGGAAAGAGGTCCCGCAGGCATTATATATACACTGCCATGCTCACAGACTTAACCTTGTTTTAGTGGATGTTGTGAGCAATGTACCACAAGCGGGTGAGTTTTTCGAAACTGTGCAGCTGCTTTACAACTTATTTTCAACTCTGTTGCCCATGATCTTTTCATGAAGAAACCAGGAGAACTGGAATCATCTGCACAGCCCGTGGAGTTGAAGAAATTGTCAGATACACGCTGGGCGTGGCAGTATACAGCTTTGTGGGCTATAAGGAAATCACTCCCTGCCATTCTATCTGCACTACAGGATATTATGCGTCAAGCAAATGCACGGAGGAAAACGGAGGTCAGAGCTGTAAATGGACTGATTGGCGAGCAGTTTGCTTTACTTCTCACTCTGTTTGAGGATTTATTCTGAGTCACCAAGTTCATGTCAGCCCAGCTACGATCTCCCAGTTTGGAGCTTTCATCCGCTGTGGACTTGGCTCAGTGTGTCATCGATGCACTCTCAGCAAAACAGGGAGAGGAATCATGGGGTGAAATTCAGGCAAGAGCGAGGGACCTGTGCGACAAGGCCGGTATGCAGAGCAGACCACGTGAAAGGAGACAGGCCCAGCCACCCCGCCGCCTACATGATTTTGTTTTTGCGGCCCAAACTGAACGCACACCTGACACATCCTCTGATGACCTTGGCAACCACTGTTTTTTGCGGCCCAAACTGAACGCACACCTGACACATCCTCTGATGACCTTGGCAACCACTGTTTCTATCCTGTTATAGACAGATTTCTGACTGAAATGAAAAGACTGTTCTTAATTGAGACTGGGGGTGTTCTGACTGGAGTCTCACCATTCAGTCCCAAACACAAGTTCTTCCTCAACAAGAATTGTCATTGGCCAATTGCCGAATACTATGCAGTGACTGAAGTGAACCTGACTGCAGAGCTACATCAGGTTCAGCGTCTGCTGGAAACAAAACAAAAGCAAGGACAGACAGTGAATGACACAGTGGAATTTCTAGCTCTAACGAGACCCTACCGCGATGCATTTATAGAATTATGCAAACTGATCTGCATATTACTGACTCTTCCTATTACATCTGCCTGCCTCATGCGAACGGAGTTTCTCTTTTCTTTTTCTGCAAGTCCTGTGCAGTCTTCCAGTACTGAGTGCGTGTATTGACGACCGACGGTTCACTTCGTATGTCTCGCTGCCTTGTAAGGTTACTGAAATGCTGGGGGCCCTGCTGAAGGGTCTCGGCGGCTACTTACCTTTTCCCATCCATTTTTCCAAACAAAATACACTTGATAAAATTATTCATGACAAACCATTCAATAACTCTGAATTCATGACTATTGCATTCTGTAGTTTTAAAATTTTAGTCACTCACGTGGCACTCTGCTAGTTCATCTTCTATAACACAACCGTAGTTGAGGGGTATATTCCGCGCCACCCAACCACTCCCACTCGCAGGGGAGAAGAACCCGAAAGAAACATTCAGCGGATATTTTTTCCAACTTTCAGACCCAAGGCGATATTTCCTCCCTTAATATCTACATCCAGGAATCATAATCTCAATTTAAAAACTCCTTCGGGACAGAGTTGAAACCTCGAGATCAAGGGTCTGTCTCATCCGAAACGTCGACTGTCCATTTCCCTCTGCAGATGCTGACTTCAGCCGACACTTAAAGTATGTTGGTGCTGATCACAGCATCTTTTGTCCCTTGGAGTATTTTTTCCACCCCGTATTCAATCCTCCATGTTCTATTGTAGAGGGCAGAGGAAGTTCACT
The DNA here is from genome assembly GCF_963921235.1 of Mobula hypostoma. Lineage (NCBI taxonomy): Eukaryota > Metazoa > Chordata > Chondrichthyes > Myliobatiformes > Myliobatidae > Mobula > Mobula hypostoma. The sequence continues at coordinate 12,531,466 of NC_086101.1, read as the reverse complement.
ATTTAAGGGAGACAGTTTTAAATACCACAGGCGCCAATCAACACGGCGTTGATGCAGGAATATCTCACTGTGGTAAAATAGTTTAAGTTGGTCCTCAGGCCAAGAGATAAAGTCCATGAGCAGGATACTTGTTGCCAGTGGATTGGATGAGTTTCTGCTTACAGTCTGCTGTTGGTCCACTGTTCATTTTCCCAACATAGATACTGCCTGACTTTCAAGGAGGAGGTACAGGAGCCACAGGAGCCAGAAAACACACACCCAACTTTTCAGGAACAACTTCTTCCTCCCTGCCATCAGAATTCTGACCTCAAGCCCACTAACTCACAATATTTTGCCGCCATTCTGCAATAATTATTTCATTTATTTTATATGTATTTCTTATCGTATTCTATACAAAGTTTTAAAACTTATGATGTATTGCAATGTTCTGCTGCCACAAAACAAATCCCTTCAAACTCCTAGTCCTGAAAATATCATACAAAGGTGTCTCACTTTAAGGACTCTTTATCTTGTTATTTCATGCTCTCATTATTTATTGCAAAAGGTAAATAGATATATAGATTTGCATTTGCACAGTTTGCTGTCTTGTATGCTCCACTTGATCTTTCATTGATCCTGCTTACAGTTACTATTTTATACATTTGCTGAGTATCTCGGGGTGTCTATGTGGTGACTTGTATGTACTCTGATAATAAATCTTACTTTGAACTTTCAACTGCACCACCCTCTCAGACAACAAGTTTCCAGATTCCAACCACCCTCTGGGGGATGAAGTTCACTCTCAGGCCCCACTAACCCTCGTTTGTAAACTCTGGTTTGAACTCGACTGTCCACTGGGTAAACAATGACCTTGTCCATGCTACCTGGGCCTCTCTCTCCCATTTATGATCACCATTACCCTCCCAAAGAAAACAGATCTAAACTGACCCGTCACTGGATTTCTCTCAGTTGTCGGGAGATGGAGGCAAAACCCAACAGCTTGAAAATTGATGAGAAACACTTATAGAAGACGTTAAGAGATTTCCTCCGAATAGAAATATCAAATATTTGCATTTTTATGATGAGGGAGTTAGTTTAAAGGAGATTTTCTTTCACACAGAGGCTGGTGGTTTTCCCCGGAACGAGCTGCTTGTCGTGGTGGGGGAAGCAGATCTGGTGCAGTTTAAGAGCGTTTTAAATAAGAACATGACCGGGTATGAAGAGATAGGGATCGTGTGGAGAAGGGATTTAATTTAATTTGGCATAACGTTTTGTGCACAGACATCCGAACTCTCCCGGAAGTTCCGGGAGTCTCCCGCATATTGATTGCGGCTCCCTGACGCCCAGAAATTATATACAATATCCCGGAAATCGGTTTTTTTGAGAGGGAGAGGGAGTGTTGCAAGGACGTGGGTGGGGACGAATGCAAGTACAGGACACAGATGCTGAGGCAGAGTCGTTAGGCGTAGCACCACTGCGAACGGGGAGCCGATATCCAGGAGACGATGCAAAGCTTAGAGCTAACAGTTCTCAGGAATAAGAAACAAGGTTTACTCTCACAAGGGTCGACCAACGAACTGGTGGCTTCTTGCTGTGGTCACAGGGTTTTTATCCTGCCGTTTCTGATGGGAAGCAGGTGCGTGTAGTTAGTGGAACCTGGGAATGATTGGAATCTAAATGAGGTGATTGAGGCCCAATTCTTGAGGCAAATGGCAAGGTAGGGGTTTGCCAGAAGGGACCATGACAGGCAGAGGGAGAGCGAGCATCCTGATTGGTCTCCTCGTGCTAAGAGTGGTCCCCAACCACCGAGAAAACGATATGATTTGGCGATATGAGTCAGCTGTACCTTCCCTCATTCCCTCTGTTGAACTTGAATGCATGCGAGGTCATTACACACGCGTCATCCATGTCAGCGTGGGAAGAAGATCAACTCCTCGAGCTTGCAAGTGATGGTGGGCTGAAAAGTTGCAATGATTTTATATGTCCATACGAGGAAAATATGCGCTGTGTATTTAGTATCGAACCGTTACTTAAAATGTTATGATGCTATTGACTTATTGACTTATCACTATATTCATGCGACGAAAATATGCGCTGTGTGTTTAATACTAAATTCGTTAGATACACCCTTTTAGAAACAAAGTTGAGTGTATTAGCCACTTATAAGTGACCTATAGTTGACCTATCACTTATATTTCGGTCGTGATTAACACGCACCTACCCCACCCCACACTCACCACGCCCCCCCCCCCCGTCGTCAAGAATATTGTCAATATTAAACTGGTCTCCGTTTTAAAAAATGGTTGGGGACTCCTGCTAAGTAGACCTATCAGTTTTCTCTGTGGGGGGGCTTTACAGTCGACCTCAAAAATAATGACAGTGTTGCTCGCTGCACTGTTTGCAGGAGTGACTTTTCTATTGCCCATGGTGGGCTAAAATGTAAAAGACAAGTTGAGGTGAGTTTAACAGGTGTCATTCGTTCATTAGCATAGCTGACATTATTTAATCTAACTGGCTGGCTGCTAAGGAGCTACTCTCTTGATGTCCTACGTGATGAGGCCAAGCTCTCTATAGACTTGCTTAAAACTGTAATGGAATAATCATGATAATATAAGTACATAAATTAATGTCACATTTCTGCATGTACCCAACTTGGTTTACAGATTAGACAAAATCACTAAACAAAGCATTACATACACCCTTGGAGGGCGACCGTCGAGGGGAGATATGGGGTTGCGGGGGGTGCAGGGGCGGCGCTAAAGTGGTGCGAGCTGGGACTATAGCCCCAGCAGAAATTACGATAGCACCACCAAGAAATTAACTGCAGCTGCTTTGCTTTCTCTGTATACTTTTGAATACAGCTTGTTTCTCCAGCTGATCGAGTGAAACAGCGCCCCCAATTACCATAGCAACCACACAGCAATAAAGTTATAAACTCTGTCAGATCCACTCCACACTTCTGCTTATTCGTTCGTTGTCAATGTCTTGCCGTTGCTGTCCTCAGATCAGTTAAGCTGATCTAAGATCACTTAAGGTGACGTCACTCACTCTCACTCACGAGAGAGATTGATTGTATACATCCAGGCGCAGATCCATGGTCTCACGAAACTAACGGATGCCCCACACACACACACATTGTGCTTTTACAAGCGAGCGTGGGCCTGGCACGTGCATTATTTTGGCTGGTGTGGAAAAATGTATCAATTTTTGGTCAGAAAATGACCTCATCCAGAGGAATCAGTGGTGTCTCAGCCTGAGCCTGTCTTAATTGAAAGTGACATGCAGAAAGAAGTAAGTGGGGATGAGGACGACAGCAGTTCATCGAAGGAGTATGAGGGCGAAGTAGAGGAACAAGAACTGGAGCGGGATTCGGAAGAGGACGTGGATGTAGCTGCTCTTAGTGCGAGTGGGAATACAGTTAGCGATGTTAGCCAGCAGCCTGAGGAAGGACCCTGTGGGCTAGCATTGAAAAAGTACCCTTCACTGCACGCAGCAGTTTGGCAATCAGCGAAGGAGATTTATTTGTGGCTGGTTTGACCTGTACTCCTGGCTGGAATATTCAATCACAGAAGATGCTACATTCTGCTTCGCATGCAGGCATTTCCTGTGTGGAGGACATGGGTTCCATTCTGAGTCTACCTTCACTGTCACCGGTTACCGCAACTGGCGGAAAGCTACAACAGCTTTCAAAACCCACCATGTAAGTGCAGCTCATAAGTTTGCTATGGAGGCATGGGCTGAATTCAGATTGAGAAACAAGACGGTTCAAGATTGGGAAATATGCTAGACAAAGGACATGCAAAGATTGTCCAAGAAAATTGTGAGTATATGAGAGCAGTGGTTGTGTCTCTACGCTATACTGCGTGCCAAGGCATTGCCCAGCGAGGACACCGGGAGAATGATGGATCTGGCAATAGGGGAAACTTTGTTGAGTTTCTCAATGTAATTGGTAAGTTTAGTAAGACTGTAGCTAAAAAAAATAGAGGACAATCCTGGAAATGCAAAATCCACCCATCACGATATCCAAAATGAAATTATGGGTATTATGGCAGATATGGTCAGACGTCAAATAAGTGCAGAAATCAAGGAGGCTGGATATTTTGCCATCATGGTGGATGAAAGTAAAGACTTGAGCAAAAAGGAGCAAATATCAGTGGTGGTGCAGTATCTGAATAACAAAACAGTGCTTGAAGAATTCTTGCACTTTACTCCAGCAGAAAGGTTGGGTGCAGAGTCGCTTCTTAAAAGCATTGAACAGACACTCGCCCAGTGTGTTATTGTTAAGAACGCCTACATAGGTCAGTGTTATGACAGTGATGTCCGGGTGCAATAACGAGGTACAAGAGAGGTTCAGGAAAGAGGTCCCGCAGGCATTATATATACACTGCCATGCTCACAGACTTAACCTTGTTTTAGTGGATGTTGTGAGCAATGTACCACAAGCGGGTGAGTTTTTTGAAACTGTGCAGCTGCTTTACAACTTATTTTCAACTCTGTTGCCCATGATCTTTTCATGAAGAAACCAGGAGAACTGGAATCATCTGCACAGCCCGTGGAGTTGAAGAAATTGTCAGATACACGCTGGGCGTGGCAGTATACAGCTTTGTGGGCTATAAGGAAATCACTCCCTGCCATTCTATCTACACTACAGGATATTATGCGTCAAGCAAATGCACGGAGGAAAACGGAGGTCAGAGCTGTAAATGGACTGATTGACGAGCAGTTTGCTTTACTTCTCACTCTGTTTGAGGATTTATTCTGAGTCACCAAGTTCATGTCAGCCCAGCTACGATCTCCCAGTTTGGAGCTTTCATCCGCTGTGGACTTGGCTCAGTCTGTCATCGATGCACTCTCAGCAAAACGGGGAGAGGAATCATGGGGTGAAATTCAGGCAAGAGCTAGGGACCTGTGCGACAAGGCCGGTATGCAGAGCAGACCACATGAAAGGAGACAGGCCCAGCCACCCCGCCGCCTGCATGATTTTGTTTTTGCGGCCCAAACTGAACGCACACCTGACACATCCTCTGATGACCTTCGCAACAACTGTTTCTATCCTGTTATAGACAGACTTCTGACTGAAATGAAAAGACAGTTCTTAATTGAGACTGGGGGTGTTCTGACTGGAGTCTCAGCATTGAGTCCCAAACACAAGTTCTTCCTCAACAGGAATTGTTATTGGCCAATTGCCGAATACTATGCAGTGACTGAAGTGAACCTGACTGCAGAGCTACATCAGGTTCAGCGTCTGCTGGAAACAAAACAAAAGCAAGGACAGACAGTGAATGACACAGTGGAATTTCTAGCTCTAACGAGACCCTACCGCGATGCATTTATAGAATTATGCAAACTGATCTGCATATTACTGACTCTTCCTATTACATCTGCCTGCCTCATGCGAACGGTGTTTCTCTTGCCTCAGACGTGTCAAAAACTACTTAAGGAATAGCAGCGTTGATGCTCGGAACAGCAGCTTGGCTCTGTTGACCATAAACAGCCAGAGGACCAAAGCACTTGACATCCAGAAAATCATTGATGCTTTCGCCACCAATCACAACAACAGACAGATTGTGCTTCTCTGAAAACATCAATGGTGAGTGCAGTTGATTTTTTAAAAATTTGGGCCAAGGTTAATTCTGATTATTATTGTTATTTTCTACCCCATAGTCCTTATGTTTCCTGCAAACCCTAAAATACTACATTTACTGCTATTAAGCCTACTGGTTTTGCTTACACTTCCAAGGGTGATTCTGTTGATTTTTGTTTTAAATTCAATAGCCGAATTAATTGAGGTATTGCATGGTCAGAGTACGATTTGTCCAACTCCTGGTAAAGCCTTGCATCTGTTGTTTGCCCTATTTGACTTGCATAACAATGTATCTTTTGGCATTGCTGTCTATGTAATGCGAATAGCAGTGGGTTCATTTTGTGTTTTTCAGTTGAAAAGCACGCATTTGACGCTGATTGCGGGATTGGTGCGTGATTCACGTAGTCCGCTGTTGCTCAGATGCTCTGTTTGTTTTTTTTGTTTCTGCTCCATGTAGCCCAAGTTGTCTCCGATGCCGTTGACACTGTAACAGTTCACTTCTATATTAGATCTATAAGTTGCTGTTGCTTGTGAATATACAGAGGCATTTATAGTAGGCACATAATGCTTGAAACTGACTTTTTAACGCCACGCGTCTGGCCTTGCGAATACGTATTACCATACAGTGCATCCCTCAGCACCATCACTGACTAATTCAGCCCCTCCGTAGCACCAGCAAGCAAAAATCTCTGGCGCCGCCACTGGTGGCGGGGTGGGGGGTGAGCGTTTTTTGCAGGGTGGGATGTCTGTGCACAGGCATTTTGAGCCGAAATATCCGTTCGGGTGCTGTCCTGTGTTCAGTCTCCCCTCATAAGTGAAAAGCTGACCCCCCCTGCGACATCCTGGCTAATCTCCCCTGCACCCTTTCCAGCGCAATCCCGGTCTGCGGGGCCGGGGATGGGGCCGGCTTTTCATTCACCCTGTGGGCCTCAGGAAGCTCCCTGCATTTCCTCAAGGAAAACACTGACACCGTGCGGTCGGGTTCGGCAACGACCAGTCGCTGAAAACCAATCGTGGTGCACATTTCCTTTTTTAGAAAACATGCAGATTCAGGTCTGGGATTTCTCACCAGTAAACTACAGCAGCTAATCAAATAATCTAGATTTCCGGCATTTGTGGTAACGGTATTCCAGGAGGAGCACGTGGAATAGTAGGAAATAGATCTTTAACAGATTTGTTCGCCTGATTATTGAGGGGTGTGGGTTAAGCATGCATGCGGATGGCAGAGAAGAAGAAGCATACTTACCTGGCAGGGGAGAGACCGTGATCATTAAGGCGGTTCTCCCAGGACGAGGCTATCCCATTGCACTTCGGGTGTGCTGACGCCTGCGATGTCCCCAAATGCGGGATACTCGACTGCAAAATTTGTGGTAGTGGGGGACTGCGTTCGCGCTCTCCCCTGATTTCTAATCTAAAAACAGAGAATCCCCCGTTAGAATTTTCTGCAAGTCCTGTGCAGTCTTCCAGTACTGAGTGCGTGTATTGACGACCGACGGTTCACTTCGTATGTCTCGCTGCTTCCAGAACCACTCCCTTGTAAGTTACTGAAATGCTGGGTTTCGGGACAGAGTTGAAACCTCGAGATCAAGGGTCTGTCTCATCCGAAACGTCGACTGTCCATTTCCCTCTGCAGATGCTGACTTCAGCCGACACTTAAAGTATGTTGGTGCTGATCACAGCATCTTTTGTCCCTTGGAGTATTTTTTCCACCCCGTATTCAATCCTCCATGTTCTATTGTAGAGGGCAGAGGAAGTTCACTATTTAAGGGAGACAGTTTTAAATACCACAGGCGCCAATCAACACGGCGTTAATGCAGGAATATCTCACTGTGGTAAAATAGTTTAACTTGGTCCTCAGGCCAAGAGATAAAGTCCATGAGCAGGATACTTGTTGCCAGTGGATTGGATGAGTTTCTGCTTACAGTCTGCTGTTGGTCCACTGTTCATTTTCCCAACATAGATACTGCCTGACTTTCAAGGAGGAGGTACAGGAGCCACAGGAGCCAGAAAACACACACCCAACTTTTCAGGAACAACTTCTTCCTCCCTGCCATCAGAATTCTGACCTCAAGCCCACTAACTCACAATATTTTGCCGCCATTCTGCAATAATTATTTCATTTATTTTATATGTATTTCTTATCGTATTCCATACAAAGTTTTAAAACTTATGATGTATTGCAATGTTCTGCTGCCACAAAACAAATCCCTTCAAACTCCTAGTTCTGAAAATATCATACAAAGGTGTCTCACTTTAAGGACTCTTTATCTTGTTATTTCATGCTCTCATTATTTATTGCAAAAGGTAAATAGATATATAGATTTGCATTTGCACAGTTTGCTGTCTTGTATGCTCCACTTGATCTTTCATTGATCCTGCTTACAGTTACTATTTTATACATTTGCTGAGTATCTCGGGGTGTCTATGTGGTGACTTGTATGTACTCTGATAATAAATCTTACTTTGAACTTTCAACTGCACCACCCTCTCAGACAACAAGTTTCCAGATTCCAACCACCCTCTGGGGGATGAAGTTCACTCTCAGGCCCCACTAACCCTCGTTTGTAAACTCTGGTTTGAACTCGACTGTCCACTGGGTAAACAATGACCTTGTCCATGCTACCTGGGCCTCTCTCTCCCATTTATGATCACCATTACCCTCCCAAAGAAAACAGATCTAAACTGACCCGTCACTGGATTTCTCTCAGTTGTCGGGAGATGGAGGCAAAACCCAACAGCTTGAAAATTGATGAGAAACACTTATAGAAGACGTTAAGAGATTTCCTCCGAATAGAAATATCAAATATTTGCATTTTTATGATGAGGGAGTTAGTTTAAAGGAGATTTTCTTTCACACAGAGGCTGGTGGTTTTCCCCGGAACGAGCTGCTTGTCGTGGTGGGGGAAGCAGATCTGGTGCAGTTTAAGAGCGTTTTAAATAAGAACATGACCGGGTATGAAGAGATAGGGATCGTGTGGAGAAGGGATTTAATTTAATTTGGCATAACGTTTTGTGCACAGACATCCGAACTCTCCCGGAAGTTCCGGGAGTCTCCCGCATATTGATTGCGGCTCCCTGACGCCCAGAAATTATATACAATATCCCGGAAATCGGTTTTTTTGAGAGGGAGAGGGAGTGTTGCAAGGACGTGGGTGGGGACGAATGCAAGTACAGGACACAGATGCTGAGGCAGAGTCGTTAGGCGTAGCACCACTGCGAACGGGGAGCCGATATCCAGGAGACGATGCAAAGCTTAGAGCTAACAGTTCTCAGGAATAAGAAACAAGGTTTACTCTCACAAGGGTCGACCAACGAACTGGTGGCTTCTTGCTGTGGTCACAGGGTTTTTATCCTGCCGTTTCTGATGGGAAGCAGGTGCGTGTAGTTAGTGGAACCTGGGAATGATTGGAATCTAAATGAGGTGATTGAGGCCCAATTCTTGAGGCAAATGGCAAGGTAGGGGTTTGCCAGAAGGGACCATGACAGGCAGAGGGAGAGCGAGCATCCTGATTGGTCTCCTCGTGCTAAGAGTGGTCCCCAACCACCGAGAAAACGATATGATTTGGCGATATGAGTCAGCTGTACCTTCCCTCATTCCCTCTGTTGAACTTGAATGCATGCGAGGTCATTACACACGCGTCATCCATGTCAGCGTGGGAAGAAGATCAACTCCTCGAGCTTGCAAGTGATGGTGGGCTGAAAAGTTGCAATGATTTTATATGTCCATACGAGGAAAATATGCGCTGTGTATTTAGTATCGAACCGTTACTTAAAATGTTATGATGCTATTGACTTATTGACTTATCACTATATTCATGCGACGAAAATATGCGCTGTGTGTTTAATACTAAATTCGTTAGATACACCCTTTTAGAAACAAAGTTGAGTGTATTAGCCACTTATAAGTGACCTATAGTTGACCTATCACTTATATTTCGGTCGTGATTAACACGCACCTACCCCACCCCACACTCACCACCCCCCCCCCCCCCCCGTCGTCAAGAATATTGTCAATATTAAACTGGTCTCCGTTTTAAAAAATGGTTGGGGACTCCTGCTAAGTAGACCTATCAGTTTTCTCTGTGGGGGGGCTTTACAGTCGACCTCAAAAATAATGACAGTGTTGCTCGCTGCACTGTTTGCAGGAGTGACTTTTCTATTGCCCATGGTGGGCTAAAATGTAAAAGACAAGTTGAGGTGAGTTTAACAGGTGTCATTCGTTCATTAGCATAGCTGACATTATTTAATCTAACTGGCTGGCTGCTAAGGAGCTACTCTCTTGATGTCCTACGTGATGAGGCCAAGCTCTCTATAGACTTGCTTAAAACTGTAATGGAATAATCATGATAATATAAGTACATAAATTAATGTCACATTTCTGCATGTACCCAACTTGGTTTACAGATTAGACAAAATCACTAAACAAAGCATTACATACACCCTTGGAGGGCGACCGTCGAGGGGAGATATGGGGTTGCGGGGGGTGCAGGGGCGGCGCTAAAGTGGTGCGAGCTGGGACTATAGCCCCAGCAGAAATTACGATAGCACCACCAAGAAATTAACTGCAGCTGCTTTGCTTTCTCTGTATACTTTTGAATACAGCTTGTTTCTCCAGCTGATCGAGTGAAACAGCGCCCCCAATTACCATAGCAACCACACAGCAATAAAGTTATAAACTCTGTCAGATCCACTCCACACTTCTGCTTATTCGTTCGTTGTCAATGTCTTGCCGTTGCTGTCCTCAGATCAGTTAAGCTGATCTAAGATCACTTAAGGTGACGTCACTCACTCTCACTCACGAGAGAGATTGATTGTATACATCCAGGCGCAGATCCATGGTCTCACGAAACTAACGGATGCCCCACACACACACACATTGTGCTTTTACAAGCGAGCGTGGGCCTGGCACGTGCATTATTTTGGCTGGTGTGGAAAAATGTATCAATTTTTGGTCAGAAAATGACCTCATCCAGAGGAATCAGTGGTGTCTCAGCCTGAGCCTGTCTTAATTGAAAGTGACATGCAGAAAGAAGTAAGTGGGGATGAGGACGACAGCAGTTCATCGAAGGAGTATGAGGGCGAAGTAGAGGAACAAGAACTGGAGCGGGATTCGGAAGAGGACGTGGATGTAGCTGCTCTTAGTGCGAGTGGGAATACAGTTAGCGATGTTAGCCAGCAGCCTGAGGAAGGACCCTGTGGGCTAGCATTGAAAAAGTACCCTTCACTGCACGCAGCAGTTTGGCAATCAGCGAAGGAGATTTATTTGTGGCTGGTTTGACCTGTACTCCTGGCTGGAATATTCAATCACAGAAGATGCTACATTCTGCTTCGCATGCAGGCATTTCCTGTGTGGAGGACATGGGTTCCATTCTGAGTCTACCTTCACTGTCACCGGTTACCGCAACTGGCGGAAAGCTACAACAGCTTTCAAAACCCACCATGTAAGTGCAGCTCATAAGTTTGCTATGGAGGCATGGGCTGAATTCAGATTGAGAAACAAGACGGTTCAAGATTGGGAAATATGCTAGACAAAGGACATGCAAAGATTGTCCAAGAAAATTGTGAGTATATGAGAGCAGTGGTTGTGTCTCTACGCTATACTGCGTGCCAAGGCATTGCCCAGCGAGGACACCGGGAGAATGATGGATCTGGCAATAGGGGAAACTTTGTTGAGTTTCTCAATGTAATTGGTAAGTTTAGTAAGACTGTAGCTAAAAAAAATAGAGGACAATCCTGGAAATGCAAAATCCACCCATCACGATATCCAAAATGAAATTATGGGTATTATGGCAGATATGGTCAGACGTCAAATAAGTGCAGAAATCAAGGAGGCTGGATATTTTGCCATCATGGTGGATGAAAGTAAAGACTTGAGCAAAAAGGAGCAAATATCAGTGGTGGTGCAGTATCTGAATAACAAAACAGTGCTTGAAGAATTCTTGCACTTTACTCCAGCAGAAAGGTTGGGTGCAGAGTCGCTTCTTAAAAGCATTGAACAGACACTCGCCCAGTGTGTTATTGTTAAGAACGCCTACATAGGTCAGTGTTATGACAGTGATGTCCGGGTGCAATAACGAGGTACAAGAGAGGTTCAGGAAAGAGGTCCCGCAGGCATTATATATACACTGCCATGCTCACAGACTTAACCTTGTTTTAGTGGATGTTGTGAGCAATGTACCACAAGCGGGTGAGTTTTTTGAAACTGTGCAGCTGCTTTACAACTTATTTTCAACTCTGTTGCCCATGATCTTTTCATGAAGAAACCAGGAGAACTGGAATCATCTGCACAGCCCGTGGAGTTGAAGAAATTGTCAGATACACGCTGGGCGTGGCAGTATACAGCTTTGTGGGCTATAAGGAAATCACTCCCTGCCATTCTATCTACACTACAGGATATTATGCGTCAAGCAAATGCACGGAGGAAAACGGAGGTCAGAGCTGTAAATGGACTGATTGACGAGCAGTTTGCTTTACTTCTCACTCTGTTTGAGGATTTATTCTGAGTCACCAAGTTCATGTCAGCCCAGCTACGATCTCCCAGTTTGGAGCTTTCATCCGCTGTGGACTTGGCTCAGTCTGTCATCGATGCACTCTCAGCAAAACGGGGAGAGGAATCATGGGGTGAAATTCAGGCAAGAGCTAGGGACCTGTGCGACAAGGCCGGTATGCAGAGCAGACCACATGAAAGGAGACAGGCCCAGCCACCCCGCCGCCTGCATGATTTTGTTTTTGCGGCCCAAACTGAACGCACACCTGACACATCCTCTGATGACCTTCGCAACAACTGTTTCTATCCTGTTATAGACAGACTTCTGACTGAAATGAAAAGACAGTTCTTAATTGAGACTGGGGGTGTTCTGACTGGAGTCTCAGCATTGAGTCCCAAACACAAGTTCTTCCTCAACAGGAATTGTTATTGGCCAATTGCCGAATACTATGCAGTGACTGAAGTGAACCTGACTGCAGAGCTACATCAGGTTCAGCGTCTGCTGGAAACAAAACAAAAGCAAGGACAGACAGTGAATGACACAGTGGAATTTCTAGCTCTAACGAGACCCTACCGCGATGCATTTATAGAATTATGCAAACTGATCTGCATATTACTGACTCTTCCTATTACATCTGCCTGCCTCATGCGAACGGTGTTTCTCTTGCCTCAGACGTGTCAAAAACTACTTAAGGAATAGCAGCGTTGATGCTCGGAACAGCAGCTTGGCTCTGTTGACCATAAACAGCCAGAGGACCAAAGCACTTGACATCCAGAAAATCATTGATGCTTTCGCCACCAATCACAACAACAGACAGATTGTGCTTCTCTGAAAACATCAATGGTGAGTGCAGTTGATTTTTTAAAAATTTGGGCCAAGGTTAATTCTGATTATTATTGTTATTTTCTACCCCATAGTCCTTATGTTTCCTGCAAACCCTAAAATACTACATTTACTGCTATTAAGCCTACTGGTTTTGCTTACACTTCCAAGGGTGATTCTGTTGATTTTTGTTTTAAATTCAATAGCCGAATTAATTGAGGTATTGCATGGTCAGAGTACGATTTGTCCAACTCCTGGTAAAGCCTTGCATCTGTTGTTTGCCCTATTTGACTTGCATAACAATGTATCTTTTGGCATTGCTGTCTATGTAATGCAAATAGCAGTGGGTTCATTTTGTGTTTTTCAGTTGAAAAGCACGCATTTGACGCTGATTGCGGGATTGGTGCGTGATTCACGTAGTCCGCTGTTGCTCAGATGCTCTGTTTGTTTTTTTTGTTTCTGCTCCATGTAGCCCAAGTTGTCTCCGATGCCGTTGACACTGTAACAGTTCACTTCTATATTAGATCTATAAGTTGCTGTTGCTTGTGAATATACAGAGGCATTTATAGTAGGCACATAATGCTTGAAACTGACTTTTTAACGCCACGCGTCTGGCCTTGCGAATACGTATTACCATACAGTGCATCCCTCAGCACCATCACTGACTAATTCAGCCCCTCCGTAGCACCAGCAAGCAAAAATCTCTGGCGCCGCCACTGGTGGCGGGGTGGGGGGTGAGCGTTTTTTGCAGGGTGGGATGTCTGTGCACAGGCATTTTGAGCCGAAATATCCGTTCGGGTGCTGTCCTGTGTTCAGTCTCCCCTCATAAGTGAAAAGCTGACCCCCCCTGCGACATCCTGGCTAATCTCCCCTGCACCCTTTCCAGCGCAATCCCGGTCTGCGGGGCCGGGGATGGGGCCGGCTTTTCATTCACCCTGTGGGCCTCAGGAAGCTCCCTGCATTTCCTCAAGGAAAACACTGACACCGTGCGGTCGGGTTCGGCAACGACCAGTCGCTGAAAACCAATCGTGGTGCACATTTCCTTTTTTAGAAAACATGCAGATTCAGGTCTGGGATTTCTCACCAGTAAACTACAGCAGCTAATCAAATAATCTAGATTTCCGGCATTTGTGGTAACGGTATTCCAGGAGGAGCACGTGGAATAGTAGGAAATAGATCTTTAACAGATTTGTTCGCCTGATTATTGAGGGGTGTGGGTTAAGCATGCATGCGGATGGCAGAGAAGAAGAAGCATACTTACCTGGCAGGGGAGAGACCGTGATCATTAAGGCGGTTCTCCCAGGACGAGGCTATCCCATTGCACTTCGGGTGTGCTGACGCCTGCGATGTCCCCAAATGCGGGATACTCGACTGCAAAATTTGTGGTAGTGGGGGACTGCGTTCGCGCTCTCCCCTGATTTCTAATCTAAAAACAGAGAATCCCCCGTTAGAATTTTCTGCAAGTCCTGTGCAGTCTTCCAGTACTGAGTGCGTGTATTGACGACCGACGGTTCACTTCGTATGTCTCGCTGCTTCCAGAACCACTCCCTTGTAAGTTACTGAAATGCTGGGTTTCGGGACAGAGTTGAAACCTCGAGATCAAGGGTCTGTCTAATCCGAAACGTCGACTGTCCATTTCCCTCTGCAGATGCTGACTTCAGCCGACACTTAAAGTATGTTGGTGCTGATCACAGCATCTTTTGTCCCTTGGAGTATTTTTTCCACCCCGTATTCAATCCTCCATGTTCTATTGTAGAGGGCAGAGGAAGTTCACTATTTAAGGGAGACAGTTTTAAATACCACAGGCGCCAATCAACACGGCGTTAATGCAGGAATATCTCACTGTGGTAAAATAGTTTAACTTGGTCCTCAGGCCAAGAGATAAAGTCCATGAGCAGGATACTTGTTGCCAGTGGATTGGATGAGTTTCTGCTTACAGTCTGCTGTTGGTCCACTGTTCATTTTCCCAACATAGATACTGCCTGACTTTCAAGGAGGAGGTACAGGAGCCACAGGAGCCAGAAAACACACACCCAACTTTTCAGGAACAACTTCTTCCTCCCTGCCATCAGAATTCTGACCTCAAGCCCACTAACTCACAATATTTTGCCGCCATTCTGCAATAATTATTTCATTTATTTTATATGTATTTCTTATCGTATTCCATACAAAGTTTTAAAACTTATGATGTATTGCAATGTTCTGCTGCCACAAAACAAATCCCTTCAAACTCCTAGTTCTGAAAATATCATACAAAGGTGTCTCACTTTAAGGACTCTTTATCTTGTTATTTCATGCTCTCATTATTTATTGCAAAAGGTAAATAGATATATAGATTTGCATTTGCACAGTTTGCTGTCTTGTATGCTCCACTTGATCTTTCATTGATCCTGCTTACAGTTACTATTTTATACATTTGCTGAGTATCTCGGGGTGTCTATGTGGTGACTTGTATGTACTCTGATAATAAATCTTACTTTGAACTTTCAACTGCACCACCCTCTCAGACAACAAGTTTCCAGATTCCAACCACCCTCTGGGGGATGAAGTTCACTCTCAGGCCCCACTAACCCTCGTTTGTAAACTCTGGTTTGAACTCGACTGTCCACTGGGTAAACAATGACCTTGTCCATGCTACCTGGGCCTCTCTCTCCCATTTATGATCACCATTACCCTCCCAAAGAAAACAGATCTAAACTGACCCGTCACTGGATTTCTCTCAGTTGTCGGGAGATGGAGGCAAAACCCAACAGCTTGAAAATTGATGAGAAACACTTATAGAAGACGTTAAGAGATTTCCTCCGAATAGAAATATCAAATATTTGCATTTTTATGATGAGGGAGTTAGTTTAAAGGAGATTTTCTTTCACACAGAGGCTGGTGGTTTTCCCCGGAACGAGCTGCTTGTCGTGGTGGGGGAAGCAGATCTGGTGCAGTTTAAGAGCGTTTTAAATAAGAACATGACCGGGTATGAAGAGATAGGGATCGTGTGGAGAAGGGATTTAATTTAATTTGGCATAACGTTTTGTGCACAGACATCCGAACTCTCCCGGAAGTTCCGGGAGTCTCCCGCATATTGATTGCGGCTCCCTGACGCCCAGAAATTATATACAATATCCCGGAAATCGGTTTTTTTGAGAGGGAGAGGGAGTGTTGCAAGGACGTGGGTGGGGACGAATGCAAGTACAGGACACAGATGCTGAGGCAGAGTCGTTAGGCGTAGCACCACTGCGAACGGGGAGCCGATATCCAGGAGACGATGCAAAGCTTAGAGCTAACAGTTCTCAGGAATAAGAAACAAGGTTTACTCTCACAAGGGTCGACCAACGAACTGGTGGCTTCTTGCTGTGGTCACAGGGTTTTTATCCTGCCGTTTCTGATGGGAAGCAGGTGCGTGTAGTTAGTGGAACCTGGGAATGATTGGAATCTAAATGAGGTGATTGAGGCCCAATTCTTGAGGCAAATGGCAAGGTAGGGGTTTGCCAGAAGGGACCATGACAGGCAGAGGGAGAGCGAGCATCCTGATTGGTCTCCTCGTGCTAAGAGTGGTCCCCAACCACCGAGAAAACGATATGATTTGGCGATATGAGTCAGCTGTACCTTCCCTCATTCCCTCTGTTGAACTTGAATGCATGCGAGGTCATTACGCACGCGTCATCCATGTCAGCGTGGGAAGAAGATCAACTCCTCGAGCTTGCAAGTGATGGTGGGCTGAAAAGTTGCAATGATTTTATATGTCCATACGAGGAAAATATGCGCTGTGTATTTAGTATCGAACCGTTACTTAAAATGTTATGATGCTATTGACTTATTGACTTATCACTATATTCATGCGACGAAAATATGCGCTGTGTGTTTAATACTAAATTCGTTAGATACACCCTTTTAGAAACAAAGTTGAGTGTATTAGCCACTTATAAGTGACCTATAGTTGACCTATCACTTATATTTCGGTCGTGATTAACACGCACCTACCCCACCCCACACTCACCACGCCCCCCCCCCCCGTCGTCAAGAATATTGTCAATATTAAACTGGTCTCCGTTTTAAAAAATGGTTGGGGACTCCTGCTAAGTAGACCTATCAGTTTTCTCTGTGGGGGGGCTTTACAGTCGACCTCAAAAATAATGACAGTGTTGCTCGCTGCACTGTTTGCAGGAGTGACTTTTCTATTGCCCATGGTGGGCTAAAATGTAAAAGACAAGTTGAGGTGAGTTTAACAGGTGTCATTCGTTCATTAGCATAGCTGACATTATTTAATCTAACTGGCTGGCTGCTAAGGAGCTACTCTCTTGATGTCCTACGTGATGAGGCCAAGCTCTCTATAGACTTGCTTAAAACTGTAATGGAATAATCATGATAATATAAGTACATAAATTAATGTCACATTTCTGCATGTACCCAACTTGGTTTACAGATTAGACAAAATCACTAAACAAAGCATTACATACACCCTTGGAGGGCGACCGTCGAGGGGAGATATGGGGTTGCGGGGGGTGCAGGGGCGGCGCTAAAGTGGTGCGAGCTGGGACTATAGCCCCAGCAGAAATTACGATAGCACCACCAAGAAATTAACTGCAGCTGCTTTGCTTTCTCTGTATACTTTTGAATACAGCTTGTTTCTCCAGCTGATCGAGTGAAACAGCGCCCCCAATTACCATAGCAACCACACAGCAATAAAGTTATAAACTCTGTCAGATCCACTCCACACTTCTGCTTATTCGTTCGTTGTCAATGTCTTGCCGTTGCTGTCCTCAGATCAGTTAAGCTGATCTAAGATCACTTAAGGTGACGTCACTCACTCTCACTCACGAGAGAGATTGATTGTATACATCCAGGCGCAGATCCATGGTCTCACGAAACTAACGGATGCCCCACACACACACACATTGTGCTTTTACAAGCGAGCGTGGGCCTGGCACGTGCATTATTTTGGCTGGTGTGGAAAAATGTATCAATTTTTGGTCAGAAAATGACCTCATCCAGAGGAATCAGTGGTGTCTCAGCCTGAGCCTGTCTTAATTGAAAGTGACATGCAGAAAGAAGTAAGTGGGGATGAGGACGACAGCAGTTCATCGAAGGAGTATGAGGGCGAAGTAGAGGAACAAGAACTGGAGCGGGATTCGGAAGAGGACGTGGATGTAGCTGCTCTTAGTGCGAGTGGGAATACAGTTAGCGATGTTAGCCAGCAGCCTGAGGAAGGACCCTGTGGGCTAGCATTGAAAAAGTACCCTTCACTGCACGCAGCAGTTTGGCAATCAGCGAAGGAGATTTATTTGTGGCTGGTTTGACCTGTACTCCTGGCTGGAATATTCAATCACAGAAGATGCTACATTCTGCTTCGCATGCAGGCATTTCCTGTGTGGAGGACATGGGTTCCATTCTGAGTCTACCTTCACTGTCACCGGTTACCGCAACTGGCGGAAAGCTACAACAGCTTTCAAAACCCACCATGTAAGTGCAGCTCATAAGTTTGCTATGGAGGCATGGGCTGAATTCAGATTGAGAAACAAGACGGTTCAAGATTGGGAAATATGCTAGACAAAGGACATGCAAAGATTGTCCAAGAAAATTGTGAGTATATGAGAGCAGTGGTTGTGTCTCTACGCTATACTGCGTGCCAAGGCATTGCCCAGCGAGGACACCGGGAGAATGATGGATCTGGCAATAGGGGAAACTTTGTTGAGTTTCTCAATGTAATTGGTAAGTTTAGTAAGACTGTAGCTAAAAAAAATAGAGGACAATCCTGGAAATGCAAAATCCACCCATCACGATATCCAAAATGAAATTATGGGTATTATGGCAGATATGGTCAGACGTCAAATAAGTGCAGAAATCAAGGAGGCTGGATATTTTGCCATCATGGTGGATGAAAGTAAAGACTTGAGCAAAAAGGAGCAAATATCAGTGGTGGTGCAGTATCTGAATAACAAAACAGTGCTTGAAGAATTCTTGCACTTTACTCCAGCAGAAAGGTTGGGTGCAGAGTCGCTTCTTAAAAGCATTGAACAGACACTCGCCCAGTGTGTTATTGTTAAGAACGCCTACATAGGTCAGTGTTATGACAGTGATGTCCGGGTGCAATAACGAGGTACAAGAGAGGTTCAGGAAAGAGGTCCCGCAGGCATTATATATACACTGCCATGCTCACAGACTTAACCTTGTTTTAGTGGATGTTGTGAGCAATGTACCACAAGCGGGTGAGTTTTTTGAAACTGTGCAGCTGCTTTACAACTTATTTTCAACTCTGTTGCCCATGATCTTTTCATGAAGAAACCAGGAGAACTGGAATCATCTGCACAGCCCGTGGAGTTGAAGAAATTGTCAGATACACGCTGGGCGTGGCAGTATACAGCTTTGTGGGCTATAAGGAAATCACTCCCTGCCATTCTATCTACACTACAGGATATTATGCGTCAAGCAAATGCACGGAGGAAAACGGAGGTCAGAGCTGTAAATGGACTGATTGACGAGCAGTTTGCTTTACTTCTCACTCTGTTTGAGGATTTATTCTGAGTCACCAAGTTCATGTCAGCCCAGCTACGATCTCCCAGTTTGGAGCTTTCATCCGCTGTGGACTTGGCTCAGTCTGTCATCGATGCACTCTCAGCAAAACGGGGAGAGGAATCATGGGGTGAAATTCAGGCAAGAGCTAGGGACCTGTGCGACAAGGCCGGTATGCAGAGCAGACCACATGAAAGGAGACAGGCCCAGCCACCCCGCCGCCTGCATGATTTTGTTTTTGCGGCCCAAACTGAACGCACACCTGACACATCCTCTGATGACCTTCGCAACAACTGTTTCTATCCTGTTATAGACAGACTTCTGACTGAAATGAAAAGACAGTTCTTAATTGAGACTGGGGGTGTTCTGACTGGAGTCTCAGCATTGAGTCCCAAACACAAGTTCTTCCTCAACAGGAATTGTTATTGGCCAATTGCCGAATACTATGCAGTGACTGAAGTGAACCTGACTGCAGAGCTACATCAGGTTCAGCGTCTGCTGGAAACAAAACAAAAGCAAGGACAGACAGTGAATGACACAGTGGAATTTCTAGCTCTAACGAGACCCTACCGCGATGCATTTATAGAATTATGCAAACTGATCTGCATATTACTGACTCTTCCTATTACATCTGCCTGCCTCATGCGAACGGTGTTTCTCTTGCCTCAGACGTGTCAAAAACTACTTAAGGAATAGCAGCGTTGATGCTCGGAACAGCAGCTTGGCTCTGTTGACCATAAACAGCCAGAGGACCAAAGCACTTGACATCCAGAAAATCATTGATGCTTTCGCCACCAATCACAACAACAGACAGATTGTGCTTCTCTGAAAACATCAATGGTGAGTGCAGTTGATTTTTTAAAAATTTGGGCCAAGGTTAATTCTGATTATTATTGTTATTTTCTACCCCATAGTCCTTATGTTTCCTGCAAACCCTAAAATACTACATTTACTGCTATTAAGCCTACTGGTTTTGCTTACACTTCCAAGGGTGATTCTGTTGATTTTTGTTTTAAATTCAATAGCCGAATTAATTGAGGTATTGCATGGTCAGAGTACGATTTGTCCAACTCCTGGTAAAGCCTTGCATCTGTTGTTTGCCCTATTTGACTTGCATAACAATGTATCTTTTGGCATTGCTGTCTATGTAATGCGAATAGCAGTGGGTTCATTTTGTGTTTTTCAGTTGAAAAGCACGCATTTGACGCTGATTGCGGGATTGGTGCGTGATTCACGTAGTCCGCTGTTGCTCAGATGCTCTGTTTGTTTTTTTTGTTTCTGCTCCATGTAGCCCAAGTTGTCTCCGATGCCGTTGACACTGTAACAGTTCACTTCTATATTAGATCTATAAGTTGCTGTTGCTTGTGAATATACAGAGGCATTTATAGTAGGCACATAATGCTTGAAACTGACTTTTTAACGCCACGCGTCTGGCCTTGCGAATACGTATTACCATACAGTGCATCCCTCAGCACCATCACTGACTAATTCAGCCCCTCCGTAGCACCAGCAAGCAAAAATCTCTGGCGCCGCCACTGGTGGCGGGGTGGGGGGTGAGCGTTTTTTGCAGGGTGGGATGTCTGTGCACAGGCATTTTGAGCCGAAATATCCGTTCGGGTGCTGTCCTGTGTTCAGTCTCCCCTCATAAGTGAAAAGCTGACCCCCCCTGCGACATCCTGGCTAATCTCCCCTGCACCCTTTCCAGCGCAATCCCGGTCTGCGGGGCCGGGGATGGGGCCGGCTTTTCATTCACCCTGTGGGCCTCAGGAAGCTCCCTGCATTTCCTCAAGGAAAACACTGACACCGTGCGGTCGGGTTCGGCAACGACCAGTCGCTGAAAACCAATCGTGGTGCACATTTCCTTTTTTAGAAAACATGCAGATTCAGGTCTGGGATTTCTCACCAGTAAACTACAGCAGCTAATCAAATAATCTAGATTTCCGGCATTTGTGGTAACGGTATTCCAGGAGGAGCACGTGGAATAGTAGGAAATAGATCTTTAACAGATTTGTTCGCCTGATTATTGAGGGGTGTGGGTTAAGCATGCATGCGGATGGCAGAGAAGAAGAAGCATACTTACCTGGCAGGGGAGAGACCGTGATCATTAAGGCGGTTCTCCCAGGACGAGGCTATCCCATTGCACTTCGGGTGTGCTGACGCCTGCGATGTCCCCAAATGCGGGATACTCGAATGCAAAATTTGTGGTAGTGGGGGACTGCGTTCGCGCTCTCCCCTGATTTCTAATCTAAAAACAGAGAATCCCCCGTTAGAATTTTCTGCAAGTCCTGTGCAGTCTTCCAGTACTGAGTGCGTGTATTGACGACCGACGGTTCACTTCGTATGTCTCGCTGCTTCCAGAACCACTCCCTTGTAAGTTACTGAAATGCTGGGTTTCGGGACAGAGTTGAAACCTCGAGATCAAGGGTCTGTCTAATCCGAAACGTCGACTGTCCATTTCCCTCTGCAGATGCTGACTTCAGCCGACACTTAAAGTATGTTGGTGCTGATCACAGCATCTTTTGTCCCTTGGAGTATTTTTTCCACCCCGTATTCAATCCTCCATGTTCTATTGTAGAGGGCAGAGGAAGTTCACTATTTAAGGGAGACAGTTTTAAATACCACAGGCGCCAATCAACACGGCGTTAATGCAGGAATATCTCTCTGTGGTAAAATAGTTTAACTTGGTCCTCAGGCCAAGAGATAAAGTCCATGAGCAGGATACTTGTTGCCAGTGGATTGGATGAGTTTCTGCTTACAGTCTGCTGTTGGTCCACTGTTCATTTTCCCAACATAGATACTGCCTGACTTTCAAGGAGGAGGTACAGGAGCCACAGGAGCCAGAAAACACACACCCAACTTTTCAGGAACAACTTCTTCCTCCCTGCCATCAGAATTCTGACCTCAAGCCCACTAACTCACAATATTTTGCCGCCATTCTGCAATAATTATTTCATTTATTTTATATGTATTTCTTATCGTATTCTATACAAAGTTTTAAAACTTATGATGTATTGCAATGTTCTGCTGCCACAAAACAAATTTCAAAATATACTTTATTCAAAAATAAATATATACAATAAACCATTCAATAACTTTTCATCCTTTACATACGTTTCCATTATACACAGTACATATCCATATTTATAGTCATCCACGTGGCTCTCCAGTAGTTCAGCTTACCATCTCATTTCATTGTTGAGGGGTATACTCCCCGCCCCCGACCCCTCCCACTCCCACGAGTGGAGAAACCTATACTGTGGTCCTTCCCCACCGGGCCCTTGCGGTGTCTGCACCGAGTTTCAGTGCGTCCCTCAGCACGTACTCCTGCAGTCGAGAATGTGCCAGAAACAAATCCCTTCAAACTCCTAGTCCTGAAAATATCATACAAAGGTGTCTCACTTTAAGGACTCTTTATCTTGTTATTTCATGCTCTCATTATTTATTGCAAAAGGTAAATAGATATATAGATTTACATTTGAACAGTTTGCTGCCTTGTATGCTCCACTTGATCTTTCATTGATCCTACTTACAGTTACTATTTTATACATTTGCTGAGTATCTCGGGGTGTCTCTGTGGTGACTTGTATGTACTCTGATAATAAATCTTACTTTGAACTTTCAAATGCACCACCCTCTCAGACAACAAATTTCCAGATTCCAACCACCCTCTGGGGGATGAAGTTCACTCTCAGGCCCCACTAACCCTCGTTTGTAAACTCTGGTTTGAACTCGACTGTCCACTGGGTAAACAATGACCTTGTCCATGCTACCTGGGCCTCTCTCTCCCATTTATGATCACCATTACCCTCCCAAAGAAAACAGATCTAACCTGACCCGTCACTGGATTTCTCTCAGTTGTCGGGAGATGGAGGTAAAACCCAACAGCTTGAAAATTAAAGAGAAACACTTATAGAAGAGGTTAAGAGATTTCCTCCGAATGGAGGAGGGACAAGTGGCTGAGGAACTGGTCTAGGGGGCAGGGTTTCAGATTTCAGGATCATTGGGACCTCTTCTGGGGCAGGTGGGACCTGTAGAAGAGAGACGGGTTACACTTGAACTACAGGGGGACCAATATCCTTTCAGGGAGGTTTGTTAGTGCTATTGGGGAGGCTTTAAACTGGATTTACAGGGGGATGGGAACCAGAGTGCCGGAGCTGACAGTGTGGCTGGGGTGAAAATAAATGATGTTGAAAGTTTAAGCAAATCCGCTGATAGAAAGGTTGTGAGTGGTGGTAAAAATCTTCTGAGGTGTATATATTTCAATGCTAGGAGTATTGCAGGGAAGGCAGATGAGTTGAGGGCGTGGATTGACACGTGGAATTATGATGTTATAGCAATTAGTGAAACTTGGCTACAGGAGGGGCAGGACTGGCAGCTTAATATTCCAGGGTTCCGATGTTTCAGATGTGATCGAGGCAGAGGAATGAAAGGTGGGGGAGTAGCTTTGCTTGTTCGGGAAAATATTACAGCAGTGCTCAAGCAGGACTGATTAGAGGGCTTGTCTACTGAGTCCTTATGGGTGGAGCTGAGAAACAGGAAAGGTATGGCCACATTAGTGGGATTGTATTACAGACCACCCAATAGTCAACGAGACTTGGAAGAGCAAATCTGCAGAGAGTTAGCAGGCAACTGCAGGAAACATAAAGTTGTGGTGGTAGGGGATTTTAATTTTCCATACATTGATTGGGACTCCCATACTGTTAGGGGTCTAGATGTTTTAGAGTTTGTAAAATGTGTTCAGGAAAGTTTTCTAAATCAATATATAGAGGGACCAACTAGAGGGGATGCAATATTGGATCTCCTGTTAGGAAACGAGTTGGGGCAAGTGACGGAAGTCTGTGTAGGGGAGCACTTTGGTTCCAGTGATCATAACACCATTCGTTTCAATTTGATCATGGAGAAGGATAGATCTGGTCCTAAGGTTGAGGTTCTGAACTGGAAGAAGGCCAAATTTGAAGAAATGAGAAAGGATCTAAAAAGCGTGGATTGGGACAGGTTGTTCCCTGGCAAAGATGTGATTGGTAGGTGGGAAGCCTTCAAAGGGGAAATTTTGAGAGTGCAGAGTTTGTATGTTCTTGTCAGGATTAAAAGGCAAATTGAATAGGAATAAGGAACCTTGGTTCTCAAGGGATATTGCAACTCTGATAAAGAAGAAGAGCGAGTTGTATGAAATGTACAGGAAACGGGGAGTAAATCAGGTGCTTGAGGAGTATAAGAAGTGCAAGAAAATACTTAAGAAAGTAATCAGGAGGGCTAAAAGAAGACATGAGGTTGCCTTGGCAGTCAAAGTGAAGGATAATCCAAGTATATTAATAGCAAAAGGATTGTAAGGGATAAAATTGGTCTTCTTGAAGTTCAGAGTGGTCGGCTATGTGTGGAACCAAAGGAAATGGGGGAGATCTTAAATAGGTTTTTTGCCTCTGTATTTACTAAGGAAACTGGCATGAAGTCTATGAAATTGAGGGAATCAAGTAGTGAGATCATGGAAACTGTACAGATTGAAAAGGAGGAGGTGCTTGCTGTCTTGAGGAAAATTAAAGTGGATAAATCCCCGGGACCTGACAGAGTGTTCCCTCGGACCTTGAAGGAGACTAGTGTTGAAATTGCGGGAGCCCTGGCAGAAATATTTAAAATGTCGCTGTCTGTGGGGGAGGTGCCGGAGGATTGGAGAGTGGCTCATGTTGTTCTGTTCTTTAAAAAAGGATCGAAAAGTAATCCGGGAAATTATAGGCCGGTGAGTTTAACGTCAGTAGTAGGTAAGTTATTGGAGGGCGTACTGAGAGACAGAATCTGCAAGCATTTGGATAGACAGGGACTTATTAGGGAGAGTCAACATGGCTTTGTGCGTGGTAGGTCACGTTTGACCAAACTGTTGGAGGTTTTCGAGGAGGTTACCAGGAAAGTGGATGAAGGGAAGGCAGTGGATATTGTCTACATGGACTTCAGTAAGGCCTTTCATAAGGTCACGCATGGGAGGTTAGTTAGGAAAATTCAGTCGCTAGGTATACATGGAGAGGTGGTAAATTGGATTAGACATTGGCTCAATGGAAGAAGCCAGAGAGTGGTGGTAGAGAATTGCTTCTCTAAGTGGAGGCCTGTGACTAGTGGTGTGCCACAGGGATCAGTGCTGGGTCCATTGTTATTTGTCATCTATATCAATGATCTGGATGATAATGTGATAAATTGGATCAGCAAGTTTGCTGATGATACAAAGATTGGAGGTGTAGTAGACAGTGAGGAAGGTTTTCAGAGCCTGCAGAGGGACTTGGACCAGCTGGAAAAATGGGCTGAAAAATGGCAGATGGAGTTTAATACTGACAAGTGTGAGGTATTGCACGTTGGAAGTACAAACCAACGTAGAACATACAGGGTTAATGGGAAGGCACTGAGGAGTGCAGTGGAACAGAGGGATTTGGGAATACAGATACAAAATTCCCTAAAGTTGGCGTCACAGATAGATAGGGTTGTAAAGAGAGCTTTTGGTACATTGGCCTTTATTAATCAAAGTCTTGAGTATACCCAGCCTCCCCCCTCCCCCCTCTGATCCCAGCTCTCATCCGTGCCGGGTCTTTACCATCCCCTCCGACCTTCAACTGTCGGAGGCAGAACACTCTGTTCTCAGTAAGGGCCTCACGTTTGTCCCCCTTCGCCCACACCTCAGCGAGTTCCGTGTTCGCCACGATGCGGAACTTTTCTTCCGCCGTCTCCGTCTCCGAGCCTACTTCTTCGGCAAGGACTCTTCCACCCCCACCGATGACCCCTTCTCCCGTCTTCAACCCTCCTCTTCTTCATGGACACCCCGCTCTGGTCTTCTGCCTGCTCTGGATCTCTTTATTGCCAAATGCCGACGGGACATCAACCGTCTCGACTTCACCGCACCTTGTCCCCATTCCAACCTCACTCCTTCGGAACGCTCTGCTCTCCACTCCCTCCGCACTAATCCTAACATTATTAAACCCGCTGATAAAGGGGGTGCTGTTGTAGTCTGGCGTACTGACCTCTACCTTGCCGAGGCACAGCGACAACTCGCGGATACCTCCTCTTATTTACCCCTCGATCGTGACCCCACTAAGGAGCACCAGGCCATTGTCTCCCACACTATCAACGACTTTATCCGCTCAGGGGATCTCCCATCCACTGCTACCAACCTTATAGTTCCCACACCCCGCACTTCCCGTTTCTACCCCCTACCCAAGATCCACAAACCTGCCTGTCCTGGCCGACCTATTGTCTCAGCTTGCTCCTGCCCCACCGAACTCGTTTCTGCATACTTCGACACGGTTTTATCACCCCTTGTTCAATCCCTTCCGACCTATGTTCGTGACACTTCTCACGCTCTTAAACTTTTCGATGATTTTAAGTTCCCTGGCCCCCACTGCTTTATTTTCACCATGGATGTCCAGTCCTTATATACTTGCATCCCCCATCAGGAAGGTCTCAAAGCTCTACGCTTCTTTTTGGATTCCAGACCTAATCAGTTCCCCTCTACCACCACTCTGCTCCGTCTAGCGGAATTAGTCCTTACTCTTAATAATTTCTCCTTTTGCTCCTCCCATTTCCTCCAAACTAAAGGTGTAGCTATGGGCACCCATATGGGTCCTAGCTATGCCTGCCTTTTTGTTGGGTTTGTGGAACAATCTATGTTCCGTGCCTATTCTGGTATCTGTCCCCCACTTTTCCTTCGCTGCATTGGCGCTGCTTCCTGCACGCATGCAGAACTCATTGACTTCATTAACTTTGACTCCAACTTTCACCCTGCCCTCAAGTTTACCTGGTCCATTTCCAACACCTCCCTCCCCTTTCTAGATCTTTCTGTCTCTGTCTCTGGAGACAGCTTATCCACTGATGTCTACTATAAGCCTACTGACTCTCACAGCTATCTGGACCATTCCTCTTCTCACCCTGTCTCTTGCAAAAACGCCATCCCCTTCTCGCAATTCCTCCGTCTCCACCGCATCTGCTCTGAGGATGAGGCTTTTCATTCTAGGACGAGGGAGATGTCTTCATTTTTTAAAGAAAGGGGCTTCCCTTCCTCCACTATCAACTCTGCTCTTAAACGCATCTCCCCCATTTCACGTACATCTGCTCTCACTCCATCCTCCCACCACCCCACTAGGAATAGGGTTCCCCTGGTCCTCACCTACCACCCCACCAGCCTCCGGGTCCAACATATTATTCTCCGTAACTTCCGCCACCTCCAACGGGATCCCCCCACTAAGCACATCTTTCCCTCCCCCCCTCTCTCTGCATTCCGCAGGGATCGCTCCCTACACAACTCCCTTGTCCATTCGTCCCCCCCATCCCTCCCCACTGATCTCCCTCCTGGCACTTATCCGTGTAAGCGGAACAAGTGCTACACATGCCCTTACACTTCCTCCCTTACCACCATTCAGGGCCCCAAACAGTCCTTCCAGGTGAGGCATCACTTCACCTGTGAGTCGACTGGGGTGATATACTGCGTCCGGTGCTCCCGATGTGGCCTTTTATATATTGGTGAGACCCGACGCAGACTGGGAGACCGCTTTGCTGAACATCTACGCTCTGTCCGCCAGAGAAAGCAGGATCTCCCAGTGGCCACACATTTTAATTCCACATCCCATTCCCATTCTGACATGTCTATCCACGGCCTCCTCTACTGTAAAGATGAAGCCACGCTCAGGTTGGAGGAACAACACCTTATATTCCGTCTGGGTAGCCTCCAACCTGATGGCATGAACATTGACTTCTCTAACTTCTGCTAGGCCCCACCTCCCCCTCGTACCCCATCTGTTACTCATTTTTATGCACACATTCTTTCTCTCACTCTCCTTTTTCTCCCTCTGTCCCTCTGAATATACCTCTTGCCCATCCTCTGGGTCACCCCCCCCCGTCTTTCTTCCCGGACCTCCTGTCCCATGATCCTCTCGTATCCCCTTTTGCCTATCACCTGTCCAGCTCTCGGCTCTATCCCTCCCCTGCCTGTCTTCTCCTATCATTTTGCATCTCCCCCTCCCCCTCCAGCTTTCAAATCCCTTACTCACTCTTCCTTCAGTTAGTCCTGACGAAGGGTCTCGGCCTGAAACGTCGACTGCGCCTCTTCCTATAGATGCTGCTTGGCCTGCTGCGTTCACCAGCAACTTTGATGTGTGTTGTTTATTGAGTATAAGAGCTGGAATGTTATGATGAGGTTGTATAAGGCATTGGTGAGGCTGAATCTGGAGTATTGTGTTCAGTTTTAGTCACCAAATTATAGGAAGGATATAAATAAGGTTGAAAGAGTGCAGAGAAGGTTTACAAAGATGTTGCCGGGACTTGAGAAACTCAGTTACAGAGAAAGGTTGAATAGGTTAGGACTTTATTCCCTGGAGCGTAGAAGAATGAGGGGAGGCTTGATAGAGGTATATAAAATTATGGTGGGTATAGATAGAGTGAATGCAAGCAGGCTTTTTCCACTGAGGCAAGGGGAGAAAAAAACCAGAGGACATAGGTTTAGGGTGAGGGGGGAAAAGTTTAAAGGGAACATTAGTGGGGGCTTCTTCACACAGAGAGTGGTGGGAGTATGGAATGAGCTGCCAGACGAGGTGGTAAATGCGGGTTCTTTTTTAACATTTAAGAATAAATTGGACAGATACATGGATGGGAGGTGTATGGAGGGATATGGTCCATCTGCAGGTCAGTGGGACTCGGCAGAAAATGGTTCGGCACAGCCAAGGGCCAAAGGGCCTGTTTCTGTGCTGTTTCTATCGTTCCTCATTCCCTGTCACGCCCACTGTTGAACTTGAATGAATGCGAGGTCATTACCCACGTGTCATCCATGTCAGCGTGGGAAGAAGATCAACTCCTCGAGCTTGCAAATGATGTTGGGCTGAAAAGTTGCAATGATTTTATATGTTCATACGAGGAAAATATGCGCTGTGTGTTTAATATTAAATTAGTTAGATAAACCCTTTTAGAAACAAAATTGAGTGGATTAGCCACCTGTAAGTGACATATAGTTGATTTATCACTTATATTCGGTAGTGATTAACGCACACCTCCCCCAGCCCCCCTGTCAGCAAGAATATTATCAATGTTAAACTGGTCTGCGGTGCAAAAAAGGTTGGGGACCCCTGCTAAGTAGACCTATCAGTTTTCTCTGTGGGTGGGCTTTACAGTCGACCTCAAAAATAATGACAGGGTTGCTTGCTGCACTGTTTGCAAGAGTGACTTTTCTATTGCCCATGGGGGGTTAAAATGTAAAAGACAAGTTGAGGTGAGTTTAACAGGTGTCATTCGTTCATTAGCATAGCTAACATTATTTAAACTAACTGACTAGCTACTAAGGAGCTACTCTATTGATGTCCTACGTAATGAGGCCAAGCTCCCTGTAGACTTGCTTAAAATTGTAATGGAATAAACATGATAATACAAGTATATATATTAATGTCACATTTCTGCAGACACCCAACTTGTTTAACAGATTAGACAAAATCACTAAAGAAAGTATTACATACACCCTTGGAGGGGGCGCGGGGTGCTTTTGCAGGGTGGGATGTCTGTGCACAGGCATTTTGAGCCGAAACATCTGCTCCTCTGCGCACTCTCCCTGCATAAGTGAAAAGCTGACCCCGCTCCAGCAACATCCTGGCTAATCTCCCCTTCACCCTTTCCAGCGCAATCCTGGTCTGCGGGGCCGGGGACGGGGTCGCCTGTTCATTCACCCTGTGGGCCTCAGGCAGCTCCTTGCATTTCCTCAAGGAAAACACAGACACCGTGCGGTCGGGTTCGGCAACGACCAGTCGCTGAAAACCAATCGTGGCGCACATTTCCTTTTTTAGCAAACATGCAGATTAAGGTCTGGGAATTGCTAACAATAAACTACAGCAGCTAATCAAATAATCTGCTAAGGAGCTACTGTACTGATGTCCTACATGATGAGGCCAAACTCCCCGTAGACGTGCTTAAAGTTGTAATAGAATAAACATGATAATATGAGTACATATATTAATGTCACATTTCTGCATATACCAAACTTGGTTTACCCATTAGACAAAATCACTAAACAACCTTTGAGGTCGACCGTGGGGGGGAGATACGGGATTGCGGGGGGCGCAGGGGTGGCGCTAAAGTGGTGCTAGCTGGGGCTATAGCCTCAGCAGAAATTGCAATAGCACCACCAAGAAATTAACTGCAGCTGCTTTGCTTTCTCTGTATAGTTTTGAATACAGCTTGTTTCTCCAGCTGATCTAGTGAAACAGCGCCCCCAATTACCATAGCACCCACACAGCAATAAAGTTATAAACTCTGTCAGATCCACTCTACACTTCTGCTTCTTCGTTCGTTGTCAATGTCTTGCCGTTGCTGTCCTCAGATCAGTTAAGCTGATCTAAGATCACTTAAGGTGACGTCACTCACTCTCACTCACGAGAGAGATTGATTGTATACATCCAGGCACAGATCCATGGTCTCACGAGACTAACGGATGACACACACACATTGTGCTTTTACAAGCGAGCGTGGGCCTGGCACGTGCATTATTTTGGTTGGCGTGAAAAATGGATCGATTTTTAGTCAGAAAACAACCTCATCCAGAGGAATCAGTGGTGTCTCAGCCTGAGCCTGTCTTAATTGAAACTGACATGCAGAAAGAAGTAAGTGGGGATGAGGACAACAGCAGTTCATCGAAGGAGTATGAGGGCGAAGTAGAGGAACAAGAACTGGAGCGGGATTCGGAAGAGGACGTGGATGTAGCTGCTCTTAGTGCGAGTGGGAATACAGTTAGCGATGTTAGCCAGCAGCCTGAGGAAGGACCCTGTCGGCTAGCATTGAAAAAGTAGCCTTCGCTGCAAGCAACAGTTTGGCAATCAGCGAAGGAGTTTTATTTGTGGCTGGTTTGATCTGTACTCCTGGCTGGAATATTCAATCTCAAAAGATGCTACATTCTGCTACGCATGCAGGCATTTCCTGTGTGGAGGACATGGGTTCCATTCTGAGTCTACCTTCACTGTCACCGGTTACCACAACTGACGGAAAGCTACAACAGCTTTCAAAACCCACCATGTAAGCGCAGCTCATAAGTTTGCTATGGAGACTTGGGCCGAATTCAGATTGAGAAAATAAGATGGTTCAAGATTGGGAAATATGCTTGATAAAGGACATGCAAAGATTGTCCAAGAAAATTGTGAGTATATGAGAGCAGTGGTTGTGTCTCTACACTATACTGCGTGCCAAGGCATTGCCCAGTGAGGACACCGGGAGAATGATGGATCTGGCAATAGGGGAAACTTTGCTGAGTTTCTCACTGTAATTAGGAAGTTTGATAAGGCTGTAGCTAAAAAAATAGAGGACAATCCTGGAAATGCAAAATCCACCCATCACGATATCCAAAATGAAATTATTTCTATTATGGCAGATATGGTCAGATGTCAAATAAGTGCAGAAATCAAGGAGGCTGGATATTTTGCCATCATGGTGGATGAAAGTAAAGACTTGAGCAAAAAGGAGCAAATATCAGTGGTGGTGCGGTATCTGAATAACGAAACAGTGTTTGAAGAATTCTTGCACTTCACTCCAGCAGAAAGGTTGGGTGCAGAGTCGCTTCTTAAAAGCATTGAACAGACACACGCCCAGTGTGTTATTGATAAGAACGCCTACATAGGTCAGTGTTATGACAGTGATGTCCGGGTGCAATAACGAGGTACAAGAGAGGTTCAGGAAAGAGGTCCCGCAGGCATTATATATACACTGCCATGCTCACAGACTTAACCTTGTTTTTGTGGATGTTGTGAGCAATGTACCACAAGCGGGTGAGTTTTTTGAAACTGTGCAGCTGCTTTACAACTTATTTTCAACTCTGTTGCCCATGATCTTTTCATGAAAAAACAGAGAGAACTGGAATCAACTGTACAGCCCGTGAAGTTGAAGAAATTGTCAGATACATGCTGGACATGGCAGTATACAGCCTTGTGGGCTATAAGGAAATCACTCCCTGCCATTCTAACTACACTACAGGATATTATGAGTCAACCAAATGCACGAAGGAAAACGGAGGTCAGAGCTGTAAATGGACTGATTGACGAGCAGTTTGCTTTACTTCTCACTCTGTTTGAGGATTTATTCTCAGTCACCAAGTTCATGTCAGCCCAGCTACTATCTCCCAGTTTGGAACTTTCATCCGCTGTGGACTTAGCTCAGTCTGTCATCGATGCACTCTCAGCAAAAGAGGGAGAGGAATCATGGAGTGAAATTCAGGCAAGAGCTCGGGACCTGTGCGACAAGGCCGGTATGCAGAGCAGACCACGTGAAAGGAGACAGGCCCAGCCACCCCGCCGCCTACATGATTTTGTTTTTGCGGCCCAAACTGAACGCACACCTGACACATCCTCTGATGACCTTGGCAACCACTGTTTTTTGCGGCCCAAACTGAACGCACACCTGACACATCCTCTGATGACCTTGGCAACCACTGTTTCTATCCTGTTATAGACAGATTTCTGACTGAAATGAAAAGACTGTTCTTAATTGAGACTGGGGGTGTTCTGACTGGAGTCTCACCATTCAGTCCCAAACACAAGTTCTTCCTCAACAAGAATTGTCATTGGCCAATTGCCGAATACTATGCAGTGACTGAAGTGAACCTGACTGCAGAGCGACATCAGGTTCAGCGTCTGCTGGAAACAAAACAAAAGCAAGGACAGACAGTGAATGACACAGTGGAATTTCTAGCTCTAACGAGACCCTACCGCGATGCATTTATAGAATTATGCAAACTGATCTGCATATTACTGACTCTTCCTATTACATCTGCCTGCCTCATGCGAACGGAGTTTCTCTTGCCTCAGACGTGTCAAAAACTACTTAAGGAATAGAAGCGGCGATGCTCGGAACAGCAACTTGGCTCTGTTGGCCATAAACAGCCGGAGGACCAAAGCACTTGACATCCAGAAAATCATTGATGCTTTCGCCACCAATCACAACAACAGACAGATTGTGCTTCTCTGAAAACATTAATGGTGAGTGCAGTTGATTTTTTAAAAACTTGGGCCAAGGTTAATTCTGATTATTATTGTTATTTTCTACCCCATAGTCCTTATGTTTCCTGCAAACCCTAAAATACTACATTTACTGCTATTAAGCCTACTGGTTTTGCTTACACTTCCAAGGGTGATTCTGTTGATTTTTGTTTTAAATTCAATAGCCAAATTAATTGAGGTATTGCATGGTCAGAGTACGATTTGTCCAACTCCTGGTAAAGCCTTGCATCTGTTGTTTGCCCTATTTGACTTGCATAACAATGTATCTTTTGGCATTGCTGTCTATGTAATGCGAATAGCAGTGGGTTCATTTTGTGTTTTTCAGTTGAAAAGCACGCATTTGACGCTGATTGCGGGATTGGTGCGTGATTCACGTTGTCCGCTGTTGCTCGGATGCTCTGTTTGTTTTTTTGTTTCTGCTCCATGTAGCCCAGGTTGTCTCCGATGCCGTTGACACTGTAACAGTTCACTTCTATATTCGATCTATCAATTGCTGTTGCTTGTGAATTAACAGAGGCATTTATAGTAGGCACATAATGCTTGAAACTGACTTTTTAACGCCACGCGTCTGGCCTTGTGAATACATATTACCATACAGTGCATCCCTCAGCATCATCACTGACTAATTCAGCCCCTCCATAGCACCAGCAAGCAAAAATCACTGGCACTGCCACTTGGTGGGGGGCGTTTTTAACAGGGTGGGATGTCTGTGCACAGGCATTTTGAGCCAAAAGATCTGTTCGGGTGCTGTCCTGTGTTCAGTCTCCCCTCATAAGTGAAAAGCTGACTGCCCCTGCGACATCCTGGCTAATCTCCCCTGCACTCTTTCCAGCGCAATCTCGGTCTGCGGGGCCGGGAACGGGGTTGCCCTTTCATTCACCCTGTGGGCCTCAGGCAGCTCCCTGCATTTCCTCAAGGAAAACACTGACACCGTGCGGTCGGGTTCGGCAACGACCAGTCGCTGAAAACCAATCGTGGTGCACATTTCCTTTTTTAGAAAACATGCAGATTAAGGTCTGGGATTTCTCACCAGTAAACTACAGCAGCTAATCAAATAATCTAGATTTGCGGCATTTCTGGTAACGGTAGTCTAGGAGGAGCACGTGGAATAATAGGAAATAGATCTTTAACAGATTTGTTCGCCTGATTATTGAGGGGTGTGGGTTAAGCATGCATGCGGATGGCAGAGAAGAAAAAGCATACTTACCTGGCAGGGGAGAGACCGTGATCATTAAGGCGGTTCTCCCAGGACGAGGCTATCCCATTGCACTTCGGGTGTGCTGACGCCTGCGATGTCCCCAAATGCGGGATACTCGACTGCAAAATTTGTGGTAGTGGGGGACTGCGTTCGCGCTCTCCCCTGATTTCAATCTAAAAACAGAGAATCCCCCGTTAGAATTTTCTGTAAGTCCTGTGCAGTCGCAGTCTTCCAGTACTGAGTGCGTGTATTGATGACCGACGATTCACTTCGTATGTCTCGCTGCTTCCAGAACCACTCCCTTATAAGGTTACTGAAATGCTGGGGGCCCTGCTGAAGGGTCTCGGCGGCTACTTACCTTTTCCCATCCCTTTTTTCCAAACAAAATACACTTGATAAAATTATTTATGACAAACCATTCAATAACTCTGAATTCATGACTATTTCATTCTGTAGTTTTAAAATTTTAGTCACTCACGTGGCACTCTGCTAGTTCATCTTCTATAACACAACCGTAGTTGAGGGGTATATTCCGCGCCACCCAACCACTCCCACTCGCAGGGGAGAAGAACCCGAAAGAAACATTCAGCGGATATTTTTTCCAACTTTCAGACCCAAGGCGATATTTCCTCCCTTAATATCTACATCCAGGAATCATAATCTCAATTTAAAAACTCCTTCGGGACAGAGTTGAAAACTCCAGATCAACGATCTGTCTAATCTGAAACGTCGACTGTCCATTTCCCTCTGCAGATGCTGACTTCAGCCGACACTTAACGTCTGTTGGTGCTGATCACAGCATCTTTTGTCCCTTGGAGTATTTTTTCCACCCCGTATTCAATCCTCCATGTTCTATTGTAGAGGGCAGAGGAAGTTCACTATTTAAGGGAGTCAGTTTTAAATACCACAGGCGCCAATCAACACGGCGTTGATGCAGGAATATCTCACTGTGGTAAAATAGTTTAACTTGGTCCTCAGGCCAAGAGATAAAGTCCATGAGCAGGATACTTGTTGCCAGTGGATTGGATGAGTTTCTGCTTACAGTCTGACATGATCCTTTACATCCTGACATGATACAATGTTGGTGATGCACAGAAACTCCAACAATTGTGTGGAGAGCAGCTGGGAAATGGCCCTTCCACCCAACTTGTCCAAGCCCCACAACAGCATCCTCCCGTGTAGTCCCAGTTGCCCGCAACCTGTCAATCACCTCCCCTCCATGTACCTGTCCAAACACACATCTCAAAACTCAGCCTGCTGCCAATACCAATCGTCATTCCCAGCATATGGGATTCTCTCCCAAGGCAGCGAATTAAGCTGTTTTTGGTGACAATGCAGGAGCTACTGGCGAAGGGCAACATCACCTTGTCAACTTTGGGGACTGGTCACCTTCTTGAAGAACCAAAAGCCTTCTGGTAAAGTAATGCCAAACTGCACCTGTGAGAGTCGGGAAGTGTTGACAAAAGAGATCCAGAAAGAAGGTGTGCTGGAAATTAAAAGGAAGATATCCCTGGGAAAGGGAGTTAGAGGAGGGAACATTTAATGAGATACAGTGATACTTTAACACCCATAAATTGTTGACTTCATGTTTTTGAAAACAAAATGGCAAGTTTTCCTTCTCTGATGATGAAATATAATTACACCCAATTTTTTAAAAAATTAAAAGATAATGCCAAACTGCACCTGTGAGAGTCGGGAAGTGTTGACAAAAGAGATTCAGAAAGAAGGTGTGCTGGAAATTAAAAGATTTATTAAAAACATGTTACAAGATACCTAAAACTGTACAAAGTTTACATTCCAAAATAGATGACATTAAAAAAAATAAAGTAACCCAATACAGAAAACCCGATCAAAGGAATTGAATAGACCTAGTTACCGGTGTTCACAATTAGTACATCACAGCCAGATTCAGGACATTGACATGACCCCGTGGTGTTACAGTGAAGACTATTCCCAAGTGCCAACATCAGCATCAGTCCCACTGAAGTGTCCAGAGAGCTCAAACTGTGCAAGCCCCAGACAGTCACATTTACAGTTCTTTAATCCACCTCCTCAATAGTTGGTCCAGCAGAACTGGCATTCCCAGCCTCTGCCCTCCACGATTCCCCTGTGGCTGCTCCTTGGTACAGTTTGGCAATGATGGGATTGCAGAGTTTTTCCAGCTCTTTCTGCTTGTGCTCAAACTTCTCCTTCTGATTCTTCTCCAGCCAGGATATTGTCTCATTGCACAGGTCAATGACTTTCCTCTTGTCCTCAGCACTGATCTTTCCGGCCATCTTCTCATCCTCCACAGAGCCCTTCATGTTGAAAGCATAGGACTCCAGGGAGTTCTTGGCTGCAATCTTCTGCCGCTGCATTTCATCCTCATTCTTGTACTTCTCTGCATCTTGCACCACCCTGTCAATTTCCTCCTTACTCAGCCTGCCCTTGTCGTTGGTGACGGTGATCTTGTTTGTTCTCCCGGTGGTCTTGTCAACAGCAGAGTCATTGAGAATGCCATTGGCGTCAATATCCAGGTCACTTCAATCTGGGGTATGCCATGAAGAGCAGGACGGATTCCACTCAACTCAAACTTGCCCAGAAGGCTTATTCAGAAAGTTAGAAGGCATGGGATCCAGGGAAGTTTGGCCAGGTGGATTCAGAATTGGCTTGCCTGCAGAAGGCAGAGGGTGGTGGTGGAGGGAGTACATTCAGATTGGAGGATTGTGACTAGTGGTGTCCCACTCGGATCTGTTCTGGGACCTCTACTTTTTGTGATTTTTATTAACGACCTGGATGTCAGGGTAGAAGGGTGGGTTCGCAGGTTTGCAGACGACACAAGGTTGGTGGTGTTGTAGTTAGTGTAGAGGATTGTCAAAGATTGCAGAGAGACATTGATAGGATGCAGAAGTGGGCTGAGAAGTGGCAGTTGGAGTTTAACCTGGAGAAGTGTGAGATGGTACACTTTGGAAGGAGAAACTCCAAGGCAGAGTACAAAGTAAATGGCAGTATACTTGGTAGTGTGGAGGAGCAGAGGGATCTCGGGGTACATGTCCACAGATCCCTGAAAGTTGCCTCACAGGTGGATAGGGTAGTTAAGAAAGCTTATGGGGTGTTAGCTTTCATAAATCGAGGGATAGAATTTAAGAGTTGTGATGTAATGATGCAGCTCTATAAAACTCTGGTTAGACCACACTTGGTGTACTGTGTCCAGTTCTGGTCACCTCACTATAGGAAGGATGTGGAAGCATTGGAAAGGGCACAGAGGAGATTTACCAGGATGCTGCCTGGTTTAGAAAGTATGCATTATGATCAGAGATTAAGTGAGCTAGGGCTTTACTCTTTGGAGAGAAGGAGGATGAGAGGAGACATGATAGAGGTGTACAAGATAATAAAAGGAATAGATAGAGTGCATAGCGAGCGCCTCTTCCCCAGGGAACCACTGCTCAATACAAGAGGACATGGCTTTAAGGTAAGGGGTGGGAAGTTCAAGGGGGATATTAGAGGAAGGTTTTTTACTCAGAGAGTGGTTGGTGCGTGGAATGCACTGCCTGAGTCAGTGGTAGAGGCAGATACACTACTGAAGTTTAAGGGACTACCAGACAAGTATATGGAGGAATCTAAAGTGGGGGCTTATATGGGAGGTAGGGTTTGAGGGTCGGCACAACATTGTGGGCCGAAGGGCCTGTACTGTGCTGTACTATTCTATGTTCTATTAAGATTGTTGTCCTTGGTCACGGCTCTCTCGCCTTCAAACACCTGAATAAGGACCCCAGGCTGGTTATCAGAGTAGGTGCTGAAGATCTGGGTCTGCTTGGTGGGGATGGTGGTGTTACACTTGATAAGGGTGGTCATGACTCCACCTGCCGCGTCCACCCCAGTGACAGAGCAGCAACATCCAGGAGTAGCAGATCCTGAACATTCTCTGACTTGTCGCCCATCAGAATGGCCGCCTGGACAGCTGCCCCATAGACCACAGCCTCGTCGGGGTTGATGCTCTTGTTCTGCTCCCTACCGTTGAAGAAATCTTGCAGCAGCTTCTGGATCTTGGGGATTCGGGTGGAGCCTCCGACCAGGACAATTTCATGGATCTGGGGTTTGTCCAGCTTGGCATCTCTCAGAGCTTTCTCCACTGGCTCCAGAGTGCCCCTGAACAGGTCAGAGTTCAGCTCCTCAAAGCGAGCCCTGGTGATTGAGGTGTAGAAATCAACACCCTCAAACAGAGAGTCAATCTCAATACTGGCTTGGGCGCTGGAAGACAGAGTTCTCTTTGCTCTCTCACAGGCCGTCCGCAGCCTCCTCACCGCTCTCTTGTTCTGGCTGATGTCTTTCTTGCATTTCCGCTTGAACTCCTCAATGAAATGATTGACCATGCGGTTGTCAAAGTCCTCTCCTCCCAGGTGGGTATCTCCAGCTGTTGATTTCACTTCAAAGATACCGTCATCGATGGACAGAATGGACACATCGAAGGTGCCACCACCCAGGTCAAAGATGAGAACATTACGCTCCCCTTTGCCTTTCTTGTCCAGACCATAGGCAATGGCAGCTGCTGTTGGCTCATTGATGACACGCAGGACATTGAGACCAGCTATCACACCAGCATCTTTGGTTGCCTGGCGTTGGGAGTCATTGAAGTAAGCAGGAACGGTGATGACAGCGTTGGTGACATTGTAGCCAAGGTAAGCCTCAGCAATTTCCTTCATCTTGGTCAGTACCATGGAGGAGATTTCCTCTGGGTAAAAGGTCTTGTTCTCCCCCTTGTACTCCACCTTCACCTTTGGCTTCCCCACATCACTCACCACCTGGAAGGGCCAGTGCTTCATGTCGGACTGCACCGTCGGGTCATCAAACCTCCTCCCAATAAGCCGCTTGGCATTAAAGATGGTATTGGTGGAGTTCATTGCCACCTGGTTCTTGGCTGCATCACCGATGAGCCTCTCGGTGTCGTTGAAGGCCACATAGCTGGGGGTGGTGCGGTTGCCCTGGTCATTGGCGATGATTTCCACCTTGCCATGCTGGAAGACTCCAACACAGGAGTAGGTGGTGCCCAGGTCGATACCGATGGCTGTCCCCGTTGATGCAGACATCTGTGTTTCTGACGAAAGCTCCAACGTTTTTTATTGAAATACCAGAAGGAATTCCTTGCTTCTCCAAGCCGATCGTTACTGCCTGGTCCGCTGCTCCGCCCCTTAATGTAGTCCCAGCGCAGCGGTCTGGGCGGTGCTTTGTTCTTGAGGGACGACCCTGTAAACCAATGAAAACGCCGGCCAGTGACTCACCGCCGAAGGTTGGAGAAGGTTCGAGGCGGCGGCCAATCACAGTGCTGCTAGTCCAAGACTTGCCGGGGCTTCGCGAAAATTCTGGTAATAGCGAGGAAGATCTGGAGCAGGCAGGGAGCTTCCGGCTGAAAACCAAGTCATTCGGGAAACCTTTGAAACACTTCTTAAACAAAACGAAACCAGCAATTTCTTCCAAAAGTTCCCCACGCGCAAGAAAAAGTCTCAAGCACCTTCTGGGGAGAGAATTCCCTGGCCTTAAGGGACGAAACCAGCAAACAAGGAACGACAGCTCTGGTTAATATCTGCAGGACGAAATTAGTAACAGAGCACTTAAAAGTATAGAACTGAAAGTCAGAGTTTATGACATTAAATTTTGACAAAAGGACTTTTGCGGTGTTTGTGACCAAAACAGGACGTGACACGGAGTTTAAAAAATATTATCAGACTGACAGAAGTGATGGTGAAGTTTGCACATGATGTTTTTTTTTGTTTTGGTATAAATATACAGGTTCAAATGTCATAATTACTCCTTTTGCAGCCCTAGCATAGTACATTGCTAAGGGAAGGTGACTTAAACAGGTTAAAATAAATTATCTGTAACGCAGCGATGTTAGTGTTGTCAGATTCTCCCAGACTCTGCACCAGATCTACCTCGCCACCTCCAGAATTTTCGCAAAGTCCCAGCGGCTTGCGGGCTCTCAGCGATACTCCCCGCGTAGGGTCGGTTATGAAACAAACAACGAATGTGTATGTGGTGTGGGGATAATATTGTTTTTCAGATTTATGAAACGACAATTTACGATGGAAAGCATTTATTTTATTTGTTAATGGGATTGAAATTTACCCGATGACTTTTTAGCTAATTTCTATCGAGGTTGACAGCGCTGAACTCCACCTCACCTCTGACCGGGAGCCTTTTTCTTTCTTTAGCCGTGGATTGGCCAGAATACAGCATGATATTGTAAGATTGAGTGGCAATCTTAGATATTTGGCGACAGTGCGGAAAATAATTAATTGAGGTGAAATCAGCATGTACATTTAAAAAATGGTGTAAAAGCCAGCTGAGATTAATCAGCCAGAGCATTAATTTTATTTTATAACAATTTCATGGCTGTGGTGTCGGAAAGCTTTACTGTTTAATTTGGCTCAATGCTGAGATGTAATCCTGGAGGATACAGAAGACTTGTGGAGGTTGTGGATGATGTCTATATTAGTGATATTGCCCTAATATGTTGACCCGCTGCTGGAGGTTCCTTTGGGCCAGAGGTGTAAGGTGCTTGGATCAGCTCCGGATCAGAATCGGGTTTGTCACAGACGGACACTCAGTGGCCACTTTACTAGGTACAGGTGTGTGTCTGCTGGTTAATGTAAACCACTAAACAGCCAATCATGTGGCAGCAGCTCAGTGCATAATAGCATGCAGACATGGTCAAGTTGTTGTTCAGACCAAACATTGGATTGAGGAAGAAATGTGATTTTTACTGTGGAATGACTGTTGGTGCCAGACAGGGTGGTTTGAGTATCTCAGAAACTAATGATCTCTGGGATTTTCGTTCACAACATTCGCTAAAATTTACAGAGAATGGTGTGTAAAACAAAAACCATGCAGTGAGCAAAAATGCCTTGTTATTGAGAGTGGTCAGACTGGTTCTGGACGACAGGAAGGTGACAGTAACTCAAGTAACCACGTGGTACAACAGTGGTGTGCAGAAGAGCGTTTGAATGAACAGCATGGAGAACATTGAAATGGACCTGCTTGAGCACAGACGCACTCTAAGACAGCACTTTATTACAGTAAGAATATATATATATATATATATATATATATATATATGCATATTAAACAGTTAAA
The DNA here is from genome assembly GCF_963921235.1 of Mobula hypostoma. Taxonomy (NCBI): domain Eukaryota; kingdom Metazoa; phylum Chordata; class Chondrichthyes; order Myliobatiformes; family Myliobatidae; genus Mobula; species Mobula hypostoma. The sequence goes on along the minus strand of NC_086101.1, from coordinate 12,489,790 downwards.
TTAAGATACGTAGTGTAACCGCACAAATTTTTAAAAAAGCATTGAGGTAGTGTTCATAGCTTGTTGGTCAGGACTGTGGGAATGGTGGTGTTAAATATTGATGGTGACAACGAACAGCATCCTGTCCAGGTGGTCTAAGGCCGTGTGAAGAGCGAGTTAATTTGAAGTGGAATGGCTTAAAGAAACAATTGAAAAAGCTGCACTGAAAGCCCGTGAGTTTGGAACATTCAGCTATGAGAAATAGTTATGTAGAATGCAGAAAATGATGTTACCTGCGTGGGTTTTCACGCATGCAAGAGTTGCTGGAGAATTTACAAGTGGAAAGAAGTGGAGTGATATTTGGAAACTTGTCTTTTGGAAACGTCCTTTAGCAAGCAAATCACAAATGGATGGTGTACAAAAGCTTCGGTAAGAAAATCCTTCATTACCCGCTACAGGCCCTACCTGTGTTTTGTGAGGGTGCAGGTGAAGGAGAGCGAATACGATCAATTCCAGAGGAGAGCAAGTTCCTATTCACAGCATTTTGCTGACTGTTAAAATGAATCCCTGCATACATTCAGTTCAACACACTGATGAACAAATGGAAAAGTGTGTCCAAACCCCGGACAGCTGGAGAAGCAAAGATTACCTGTTTCCATTTCTTGACGTTATCAAAGCTCAAAGTAAGATTTCTTCTCAGAGTACATACATGTCACCACATACAACCCTGAGATTCTTATTCTGTGGGCATACTTAGCAAATATAGAAATAGTAACTGTGAACTGTAAACATCCAGAACTGTAAACAGTAAACAAGCTGTGCAAATATAAATAAATAGCAATAAGTAACGAGCATGAAATAACATAAGAAATAGGAGCAGGAGAAGGCCATCCGGCCCATCGAGCCTGTCCCGCCATTCAATAAGATCATGGCTGATCTGTCTGTAAACTCAGCTCCATCTGCTTGCCTTTCCCCATATCCCTTAATTCCCCTACTATGCAAAAACCTATCGAACTGTTTCCTAAAAATATTTAGTGAAGAAGCCTCAACTGCTTCCCTGGGCTGAGAATTCCACAGATTTACCACTCTCTGGGAAAGACAGTTTCTCCTCATCTCCGTCCTAAATCTTCTGCCCTGCATCTTGAGGCAATGTCCCCCAGTTCTAGTCTCACCTGCCGATGGAAACAAGTTTTCTACTTCTACCTTATCTATCCCTTTCAAACTTTTGTATGTTTCTATAAGATCCCTCCTCATTCTTCTGAACTCCAGAGAGTATAGTCCCAGGTGACTCAATCTGTCCTCATAGGTTAACCCCTTCATCCCTGGAATCAACCTGGTGAATCTCCTCTGCACTCCTTCCGAACCAGTATATCCTTCCTCAAGTATGGAGACCAGAACTGCACACAGTACTGCAGGTGCAGCCTCACCAGTACCCTGTATAATTGCATCATAACCTCCCTGCTCTTGAATTCAATCCCTCCAGCAATGCAGACCAATATTCCATTCACCTTCTTACTAACCTATCGTACTTGCAAGCCAACTTTTTGCGATTCATGAACAAGCACTCCCAAGTCCCTCTGCACAACAGCATGCTGCAATCTTTCACCAATTAAATAATAATCTACTCTTCTATTATTCCTTCCAAAGTGGATGATCTCGCATTTACCAACATTGTATTCCATCTGCCAGACCTTGGCCCACTCACTTAACCTATCTATATCCCTCTGCAGACTCTCCACATCCTCTGTACACTTTGATTTTCCACTCAGTTTAGTGTCATCAGCAGATTTTGCTACACTACACTCAGTCCCCTCTTCCAAATTATCAGTGTTAATGGTAAACAATTGCGGGCCCTGTGACATCCCACTCACCACAGACTGCTCACCGGAGAAGCACCCATTTATGCCAACTCTCTGCCTTCTATCAGTTAACCAATCCACTATCCATGCCAATACACTTCCTCTGACACCATGCATTCGTATCTTATTTATGAGTCTCTTCTGCAGCACCTTATCGAACGCCCTCTGGAAATCCAAGTATATGACAGTCACCTGTTCTCCTCTATCCACTGCACTCATTATAAAAATATAACAGAGTCCTTAAATGAGTGTAGATATCCCCTTTTGTTGAAGAACCTGATGGTTGGGGTGTAGTAACTGTTCATGAATCTGGTGGTGTGAATCCTGAGGCACTTTTACCTCACCTGATGGCAGCAGCAAGTAAAGAGCACGGCCTGGGAGGTTTCTGGGTGTTTTCTCAATCTTCAACTAAAAGATGCACTTTTAAAGGAATTGCAAACACTTCTGGAAATGAAGCTGTTGCTTTCAGACCAGTGAATAAAGTGAGATGCTGTCTAGACACGTTATACTGCAGGCAATCATAAACATGTATGAGGCATTGATTGTATATTTTGAGGACGATATTACAGAAGAAATATTGTCACAATAAGTTGATAAGCAGTGAATAAAAATAGCTTTAGAGCTGTTAAATGATGTCTTTGAAGAAGAGGCTCCATTGTTGAAGACTCTGCAAAGGAGTGTCTTAATGACAATTGATGCACTTCATTTTGCACGAGGCAAAATTAACAAGATAAGAAAGAAGCATCTGGGAGACAAAGAGTCTTGGAGTGAGGAAGTTAAATTTTTCTGAGCTACAGTTGTGACAGTAGCTACAAATTCTCTGTTGACCTTGATAAGCTATCTCTGTGTTCATTTAGAAGAGAGGTTTCCTGAGGGCGAGGTACAAGGACGGGAGGCTTTTGATTTTTCTGTGCGTGCAGACTGTGACCTCCAGTTTGGCAAAGTCTGGGTGAGTGCTGTGTGTGGAACATATCCTGATTTCCTTGCTGAAAATGCTGTCACAGTTAAGCAGTACAATGACTTCAAATTATCTGTACAAGAAAAAATTAAATCCAAACTGATTACCAGCTCTTCTGAAATGGTGACATTTGCAACTCAAAATGAAGAGTTTTGTGAGCTTGCAATGCTGACGGACATTGGCGGAACCTTTCTTACATCTAGCACTGCTCGTGAAAGAGGTTTTACCGTCACGACTCAGACCAAAAAGAAACTGAGAAACCGTTTAAGTGAGTGTCATTTGGATATGCCAATGAGAATTCTCTGCTGGAAGGCAGATTTACTCGTCTGGTCAAAGATTGGGTAGATGTCAAAGACAGCAGGGAGAAAAATGACGAAGCAACTTTGATATGTTCCTTATCTTGTTCACGATTATGTCTCTTATGTAATTAAGTTACCAATTCAGTGCTGTATGCAATGATTTCCAAATAAAACACCAATCTGGATATTTTGTCAACTATTTTAGACAACTTTAATAACATATGGAACCATTGATACTGTTGCTTGCAGTCGTATTGTCCATGAGAATGAAGACTCATTTATGTTAATTATTTTTTTCTTTTAAACAATGAACAACAAACTGCATACACTTGTTATCCTTAGAGTAACTTCAGCTTAACTTCCACCTTAAAATTCAGTGCGCACATGTTGTCGTTGTGCAGTACAAATTTTTGCTCACACTGGTCATTGCCAATTAGGGGGAACTTTGAGTTGAGGTGCTGAATGAAATGGTCCCCCAAATCAAATGTTAAATGTTGTGACAGTCCCTGTCTCCATGATGTCAGAGGACCTGCCCTGGACCTTTCGTAAAACTCTCATTGCAAAGGAAGCTTCTACTTCCTTCGGATTCTGCGGAGATTTGGCGTGTCGTCAAAAACCTTGACAAAACATCTTTAGATGTGTAGTGCAGCGGACCCCAACCACCGGGCCGCGGACTAGTGCCGGGCTACAAGGGAAGCGCTACCGGGCCGCGAGGAAACGATATGATTTGGCGATATGAGTCAGCTGCACCTTTCCTCATTCCCGGTCATGCGCTGTTGAGCTTGAACGCACGTGAGGTCATTACCCGCGCGTCGTCCGTGTCAGCGCGGGAAGAAGATCAACTCCTCGAGTTTGCAAATGACGGCGGGCTGAAAATTATGTTTGAAACAACATCTCTGCCGGCATTCTGGATCAAAGTCAAGGGCGAATATCCTGAGATAGCCACGGAAGCACTGAAAAAATTGCTTCCATTTCCAACTTATCTCTGCAATGAATGTAACAAAAACTAAATTGCGAAATAGACTGGACATAAGGAACCCATTCGAGTATCGCTGTCTCCCATCACCCCTCAATGGGACCGTGTTGTTGCAGGAAAACAAGTCCAGGGCTCCCACTAATTCAGCGATATTGGTGCGTTGCAATGATTTTATATGTTCATGCGTGGAAAATATGCGCTGTGTGTTTAATATCCAAATGTTACTTAAAATGTTATGATGTTATTGACTTACTTATATAACCATCTAACAATTACAGCACGGAAACAGGCCATCTCTGCCCTCCTGGTCCGTGCCGAACGCTACTCTCACCAAGTCCCACCAACCTGCACTCAGCCCATAACCCCCCATTCCTTTCCTGTCCATATACCGATCCAATTTAACTTTAAATGATAATATCGAACCTGCTTCTGCCACTTCTACTGGGAGTTCGTTCAACACGTATTTCAAGCCCCCCATCCTCCCCTAATAATTGACTTATCACTATATTCATGCGAGGAAAATATGCGCTGTGTGTTTAATATTAAATTTGTTAGATAAACCCTTTTAGAAACGAAATTGAGTGTATGAGCCACTGCTCACCTATATTCCGGTCGTGATTAACAGCGGCCCCCTCTGGAACAGAATCGCCGAAAACAATTCGTAGAAGGAGGGGAGAGAAGTAAAATCGGCAGGTCACGCATGCGCACTGGTTCCCGCGCAAGGCTTCATGGTCATTGTAGTTTTAATGCTGTAAACTCAACGTATTTGACGTTAGTCTCGTCCGTTGGCAACCCTACCCCCACTCCCGCCAGGTCGGCCGGTCTGCAAGAATATTGTCAATATTAAACCGGTCCACAGTGCGAAAAAGGTTGGGGACCCCTGGTGTAGTAGAAAGTGTATTGACTGGCTACATTAGCGCCTGGTATGGGAACACCAATGCCTTTGAACAGAAAATCAGAATCAGGTTTATTATCACAGGTATGTGTTGTGAAATTTGTTAATTTAGCAGCAGCAGTTCAATGCAGTACATAATATGGAAAACAAATCCATAAGTTGATCAATTACAGTAAGTCTATATATGTGTACTTAATAGATTAAAACCATTGCAAAACAGAAATATATATATGAGGTAGTGTTCACGGGTTCAATGACCATTCAGAAATCAGATTGTAGTGGGGAAGATGCTGTTCCTGAATTGCTGAGTGTGTATTTTTATGCTTCTCTACCTCCTTCCCAACAGTAACCATGAGAAGAGGGTATGCCCTGAGTGATGGGGGTCTTTAATAATGGACTTTACCTTTCTGAGGCACCGCTCCTTGAAGACATCTTGATGTCAGACAGTGATGTAGCCAGTGAGAATGCTCTCCACGGTCCATCTATACAAGTTTTTGACTGTCTTAGCTAACAAACCAAATCCCTTCAAACTCCTAGTCCTGAAAATATCATACAAAGGTATTTGATTCCTTCCAGTACATCAAGGGTAAAGCCCATCTCCCCACACAACCATTGAGCAGATCTACACGAAACGCTGTTGTAGGAAAGCAGCATCCACCATCAGTGATCCCACCAGCCAGGCCAAGCTCTTTTCTCACGGCTGCCATCAGATAGAAGGTACAGATGCCTCAGGACTCAATGCCACCAGGTTCAGGAACAGTTACTACCCCTCAACCATCAGGCTCCTGAACAAAAGAGGATAACTGCACTCATCTATGAGATGTTCCCACAACCTATTATCTCACTTTAAGGACTCTTTATCTTGTTATTTCATGCTCTCATTATTTATTGCAAAAGATAAATAGATATATAGATTTGTATTTGCACAGTTTGCTGTCTTGTATGCTCCACTTGATCTTTCATTGATCCTGCTTACAGTTACGATTTTATAGATTTGCTGAGTATCTCGGGGTGTCTATGTGGTGACTTGTATGTACTCTGATAATAAATCTTACTTTGAACGTTCAAATGCACCACCCTCTCAGACAACAAGTTTCTAGATTCCAACCACCCTCTGGGGGATGAAGTTCACTCTCAGGCCCCATTAACCCTCGTTCCTAAACTCTGGTTTATACTCGGCTGTCCACTGGGTAAACAATGACCCTGTCCACACTACCTGGGCCGCTCTCTCCCATTTATGATCACCATTACCCTCCCAAAGAAAACAGATCTAACCTGACCCGTCACTGGATTTCTCTCAGTTGTCGGGAGATGGAGGCAAAACCCAACAGCTTGAAAATTAAAGAGAAGCACTTATAGAAGAGGTTAAGAGATTTCCTCCGAATGGAGGAGGAACAAGTGGCTGAGGAACTGGTGTAGGGGGCAGGGTTTCAGATTTCAGGATCATTGGGACCTCTTCTAGGGCAGGTGGGACCTGTACAAGAGAGACGGGTTACACTTGAACTACAGGGGGACCAATATCCTTTCAGGGAGGTTTCTTAGTGCTATTGGGGAGGCTTTAAACTAGATTGGCAGGGGAATGGGAACCAGAGTGCCAGAGCTGACAGTGTGGCTGGGGTGAAAATAAATGATGTTGAAAGTTTAAGTAAATCCGTTGATAGAAAGATTGTGAGTGGTGGTTTAAATCTTCTGAGGTGTATATATTTCAATGCTAGGAGTATTGTGGGGAAGGCGGATGAGTTGAGGGCGTGGATTGACACGTGGAATTATGATGTTATAGCAATTAGTGAAACTTGGCTACAGGAGGGGCAGGACTGGCAGCCTAATATTCCAGGGTTCCGATGTTTCAGATGTGATCGAGGCAGAGGAATGAAAGGTGGGGGAGTAGCATTGCTTGTTAGGGAAAATATTACAGCAGTGCTCAGGCAGGACAGATTAGAGGGCTTGTCTACTGAGTCCTTATGGGTGGAGCTGAGAAACAGGAAAGGTATGGCCACATTAGTGGGATTGTATTACAGACCACCCAATAGTCAACGAGACTTGGAAGAGCAAATCTGCAGAGAGTTAGCAGGCAACTGCAGGAAACATAAAGTTGTGGTGGTAGGGGATTTTAATTTTCCATACATTGATTGGGACTCCCATACTGTTAGGGGTCCAGATGGTTTAGAGTTTGTAAAATGTGTTCAGGAAAGTTTTCTAAATCAATATATAGAGGGACCAACTAGAGGGGATGCAATATTGGATCTCCTGTTAGGAAACGAGTTGGGGCAAGTGACGGAAGTCTGTGTAGGGGAGCACTTTGGTTCCAGTGATCATAACACCATTAGTTTCAATTTGATCATGGAGAAGGATAGATCTGGTCCTAAGGTTGAGGTTCTGAACTGGAAGAAGGCCAAATTTGAAGAAATGAGAAAGGATCTAAAAAGCGTGGATTGGGACAGGTTGTTCCCTGGCAAAGATGTGATTGGTAGGTGGGAAGCCTTCAAAGGGGAAATTTTGAGAGTGCAGAGTTTGTATGTTTCTGTCAGGATTAAAGGCAAATTGAATAGGAATAAGGAAACTTGGTTCTCAAGGGATATTGCAACTCTGATAAAGAAGGAGAGGGAGTTGTATGAAATGTATAGGAAACAGGGAGTAAATCAGGTGCTTGAGGAGTATAAGAAGTGCAAGAAAATACTTAAGAAAGTAATCAGGAGGGCTAAAAGAAGACATGAGGTTGCCTTGGCAGTCAAAGTGAAGGATAATCCAAAGAGCTTTTACAAGTATATTAAGAGCAAAGGGATTGTAAGGGATAAAATTGGTCCTCTTGAAGATCAGAGTGGTCGGCTATGTGCGGAACCAAGGGAAATGGGGGAGATCTTAAATAGGTTTTTTGCGTCTGTATTTACTAAGGAAACTGGCATGAAGTCTATGGAATTAAGGGAAACAAGTAGTGAGACCATGGAAACTGTACAGATTGAAAAGGAGGAGGTGCTTGCTGTCTTGAGGAAAATTAAAGTGGATAAATCCTCAGGACCTGACAGAGTGTTCCCTCGGACCTTGAAGGAGACTAGTGTTGAAATTGCGGGGGCCCTGGCAGAAATATTTAAAATGTCACTGTCTACGGGTGAGGTGCCACTGGATTGGAGAGTGGCTCATGTTGTTCCGTTGTTTAAAAACGATCGAAAAGTAATCCGGGAAATTATAGGCCGGTGAGTTTAACGTCGATTGTAGGTAAGTTATTGGAGGGAGTACTAAGAGACAGAATCTACAAGCATTTGGATAGACAGGGACTTATTAGGGAGAGTCAACATAACTTTGTGCGTGGTAGGTCATGTTTGAGCAATCTATTGGAGTTTCTTGAGGAGGTTACTAGGAAAGTGGATGAAGGGAAGGCAGTGGATATTGCCTACATGGATTTCAGTAAGGCCTTTGACAAGGTCCCGCATGGGAGGTTAGTTAGGAAAATTCAGTCGCTAGGTATACATGGAGAGGTGGTAAATTGGATTAGACATTGGCTCAATGGAAGAAGCCAAAGAGTGGTAGTAGAGAATTGCTTCTCTGAGTGGAGGCCTGTGACTAGTGGTGTGCCACAGGGATCAGTGCTGGGTCCATTGTTATTCGTCATCTATATCAATGATCTGGATGATAATGTGGTAAATTGGATCAGCAAATTTGCTGATGATACAAAGATTGGAGGTGTAGTAGACAGTGAGGAAGGTTTTCAGAGCCTGCAGAGGGACTTGGACCAGCTGGAAAAATGGGCTGAAAAATGGCAGATGGAGTTTAATACAGACAAGTGTAAGGTATTGCACGTTGGAAGGACAAACCAAGGTAGAACATACAAGGTAAATGGTAAGGCACTGGGGAGTGCAGTAGAGCAGAGGGATCTGGGAATACAGATACAAAATTCCCTAAAAGTGTCGTCACAGGTAGATAGGGTCGTAAAGAGAGCTTTTGGTACATTGGCCTTTATTAATCAAAGTACTGAGTATAAGAGCTGGAATGTTATGATGAGGTTGTATAAGGCATTGGTGAGGCCGAATCTGGAGTATTGTGTTCAGTTTTGGTCACCAAATTACAGGAAGGATATAAATAAGGTTGAAAGAGTGCAGAGAAGGTTTACAGGGATGTTGCCAGGACTTGAGAAACTCAGTTACAGAGAAAGGTTGAATAGGTTAGGACTTCATTCCCTGGAGCGTAGAAGAATGAGGGGTGATTTGATAGAGGTATATAAAATTATGATGGGTATAGATAGAGTGAATGCAAGCAGGCTTTTTCCACTGAGGCAAGGGGAGAAAAAAACCAGAGGACATGGGTTAAGGGTGAGGGGGGAAAGGTTTAAAGGGAACATTAGTGGGGGCTTCTTCACACAGAGAGTGGTGGGAGTATGGTATGAGCTGCCAGACGAGGTGGTAAATGTGGGTTCTTTTTTAACATTTAAGAGTAAATTGGACAGATACATGGATGGGAGGGGTATGGAGGGATATGGTCCGTGTGCAGGTCAGTGGGACTAGGCAGAAAATGGTTTGGCACAGCCAAGAAGGGCCAAAAGGCCTGTTTCTGTGCTGTGGTTTCTATGGTAAATATCAAATACTTGCATTTTTATGATGAGGGAGTTAGTTTAAAGGAGATTTTCTTTCACACAGAGGCTGGTGGTTTTCCCCGGAACGAGCTGCTTGTCGTGGTGGTGGAAGCAGATCCGGTGCAGTTTAAGACAGTTTTAAATAACAACATTACCGGGTATGAAGAGATAGGGATCGTGTACAGGGAGAAGGGATTTAATTTAATTTGGCATAACATTTTGTACACAGACATCCCACCTCACCCGGAAGTTCCGGGAATCTCCCGCATATTGATTGCGGCTCCCTGACACCCAGAAATTATACACAATATCCCGGAAATCGGTTTTTTTGAGAGGGAGAGGGAGTGTTGCAAGGACGTGGCTGGGGACAAACGCAAGTACAGGACACAGATGCTGAGGCAGAGTCGTTAGGCGTAGCACCACTGCGAACGGGGAGCCGATATCCAGGAGACGATGCAAAGCTTTGAACTAACAGTTCTCAGGAATAGGAAACAAGGTTTACTCTCACAAGGCTTGACTAACGAACTAGTGGCTTCTTGCTGTGGTCACAGGGTTTTTATCCTGCCGTTTCTGATGGGAAGCAGGTGCGTGTAGTTAGTGGAACCTGGGAATGATTGGAATCTAAATGAGGTGATTGAGGCCCAATTCTTGAGGCAAATGGCAAGGTAGGGGTTTGCCAGAAGGGACCATGACAGGCAGAGGGAGAGCGAGCATCCTGATTGGTCTCCTCGTGCTAAAAGTGGTCCCCAACCACCGAGGAAACGATATGATTTGGTGATATGAGTCAGCTGCACCTTCCCTCATTCCCTGTCACACCCACGGTTGAACTTGAATGCATGCGAGGTCATTACCCACGCGTCATCCATGTCAGCGTGGGAAGAAGATCAATGATGGTGGGCTGAAAAGTTGCAATGATTTTATGTGTTCATACGAGGAAAATATGCGCTGTGTGTTTCGTATCAAACTGTTGCTTAAAATATTATGATGCTATTGACTTATAAGTGACTTATAATTGACTTATCACTATATTCATGTGACGAAAATATGTGCTGTGTGTTTAATATTAAATTCGTTAGATAAACCCTTTTAGAAACAAAATTGAGTGGATTAGCCACTTATAAGTGACCTATAGTCGTGATTAACGCACACCTACCCCACCCCACACCTCCCCCGCCCCCGTCAACAAGAATATTGTTAATATTAAACTAGTCCGCGGTGCAAAAAAGGTTGGGGACCCCTGCTAAGTAGACCTATCAGTTTTCTCCGTGGGTGGGCTTTACAGTCGACCTCAAAAACAATGACAGTGTTGCTCGCTGCACTGTTTGCAAGAGTGACTTTTCTATTGTCCATGGGGGGTTAAAATGTAAAAGACAAGTTGAGGTGAGTTTAACAGGTGTCATTCGTTCATTAGCATAGCTGACATTATTTAAACTAACTGGCTGGCTTCTAAGGAGCTACTCTCTTGATGTCCTACGTGATGAGTCCAAGCTCTCTATAGACTTGCTTAAAATTGTAATGGAATAAACATGATAATATAAGTACATAAATTAATGTCACATTTCTGCATGTACCCAACTTGGTTTACAGACTACACAAAATCACTAAACGAAGTATTACATACACCCTTGGAGGTCGACCGTGGGGGGGAAATTAGGGGTTGCAGGGGGCGCAGGGGTGGCGCTAAAGTGGTGCTAGCTGGGGCTATAGCCCCAGCAGAAATTGCAATAGCACCACCAAGAAATTAACTGCAGCTACTTTGCTTTCTCTGTATAGTTTTGAATACAGCTTGTTTCTCCAGTCGATCTAGTGAAACAGCGCCCCCAATTACTATAGCAACCACACAGCAATGAAGTTATAAACTCTGTCAGATCCACTCTACACTTCTGCTTATTCGTTCGTTGTCAATGTCTTGCCATTGCTGTCCTCAGATCAGTTAAGCTGATCTAAGATCACTTAAGGTGACGTCACTCACTCTCACTCATGCGAGAGATTGATAGTATACATCTAGGCACAGATCCATGGTCTCACGAGACTAACGGATGCCCCACACACACACATTGTGATTTTACAAGCCTGGCACGTGCATTATTTTGGCTGTCGTGAAAAATGGATCAATTTTTAGTGAGAAAACGACCTCATCCAGAGGAATCAGTGGTGTCTCAGCCTGAGCCTGTCTTAATTGAAAGTGACATGCAGAAAGAAGTAAGTGGGGATGAGGACGACAGCAGTTCATCGAAGGAGTATGAGGGCGAAGTAGAGGAACAAGAAATGGAGCAGGATTCGGAAGAAGATGTGGATGAAGCTGCTCTTAGTACTAGTGGGAATACTGTTAGCGATGTTAGCCAGCAGCCTGAGGAAGGATCCTGTGGGCTAGCATTGAAAAAGTACCCTTCGCTGCATGCAACAGTTTGGCAATCAGCAAAAGAGTTTTATTTGTAGCTGGTTTGACCTGTGCTCCTGGCTGGAATATTCAATCACAGAAGATGCTACATTCTGCTTCGCATGCAGGCATTTCCTGTGTGGAGGACATGGGTTCCATTCTGAGTCTACCTTCACTGTCACCGGTTACCGCAACTGGCGGAAAGCTACAACAGCTCTCAAAACCCACCACGTAAGTGCAGCTCATAAGTTTGCTATGGAGGCACGGGCCGAATTCAGATTGAGAAAACAAGACGGTTCAAGATTGGGAAATATGCTTGATAAGGGACATGCAAAGATTGTCCAAGAAAATTGTGAGTATATGAGAGCAGTGGTTGTGTCTCTACGCTATACTGCGTGCCAAGGCATTGCCCAGCGAGGACACCGGGAGAATGATGGATCTGGCAATAGGGGAAACTTTGCTGAGTTTCTCAGTGTAATTGGGAAGTTTGATAAGACTGTAGCTAAAAAAAATAGAGGACAATCCTGGAATGCAAAATCCACCCATCATGATATCCAAAATGAAATTATGGGTATTATGGCAGATATGGTCAGACGTCAAATAAGTGCAGAAATCAAGGAGGCTGGATATTTTGCCATCATGGTGGATGAAAGTAAAGTCTTGAGTAAAAAGGAGCAAATATCAGTGGTGGTGCGGTATTTGAATAATGAAACAGTGCTTGAAGAATTCTTGCACTTCACTCCAGCAGAAAAGTTGGGTGCAGAGTCGCTTCTTAAAAGCATTGAACAGACACTCGCCCAGTGTGTTATTGATAAGAACGCCTACATAGGTCAGTGTTATGACAGTGATGTGCGGGTGCAATAATGGGGTACAAGAGAGGTTCAGGAAAGAGGTCCCGCAGGCATTATATATACACTGCCATGCTCACAGACTCAAGGGCCCGGTGGGGAAGGACCACAGTATAGGTTTCTCCACCCGTGGGAGTGGGAGGGGTCGGAGGGCGGGGAGTATACCCCTCAACAATGATATGCTAAGCTGAACTACTGGAGTGCCACGTGGGTGGCTATAAATACGGATATGTACTGACTATAATGGAAACATATGTAAAGGATGAAAAGTTATTGAATGGTTTATTGTATATATTTATTTTTGAATAAAGTATATTTTGAAATTAAAAAAAACGGGTGGGAAACAGACAGCTTCCCCATCAGGTCTGGAGTCAGGCAGGGCTGTCCCCTCTTCCCTGTCTTGTTTGTGTGTTGTATAGATCCCTTTGCCGAGGCCATCAGGAGGGATGAGGGCATAGGAGGGGTGACGCTGCCAGGCAGTGGAGGGACCCAAGTGAAAACCTCCCTGTACATGGACGACGTCACCGTCTTCTGCTCTGATCCGAGGTCAGTTCGCAGGTTGATTGGCATCTGCGAACAGTTCAAGCTAGTGTCGGGGGCCAGGGTCAACCGCACGAAGAGCGAAGCCATGCTCTTCGGCAACTGGCACGACCGATCTAGCGTCCCCTTCACCATCAGGTCTGACCACATGAAGGTGTTGGGGATCTGGTTCGGAGGGGCTGAGGCGTGCAACAAGAACTGGCGGGAGCGGACTTCCAAGGTGAAACAGAAACTGGGACTGTGGGGATGGCGCTCCCTGTCGATAACGGGCAAGAACCTGGTCATCAGGTGTGAGGTGCTCTCAAGGCTGCTGTACTCGGCGCAGGTCTGGCCCGTACCCTGCTCCTACAGCTTGCAAATCACCCGAGCTGTCTTCAGATTCGTCTGGGGATCCAAGATGGAGCGGGTGAGACGGACCGTCATGCACAAAGTCCCTGGACAACGGAGCAAGAACGTCCCCAATGTCACCCTCACCCTGATGACCAGCTTCGTGTGTGGCTGCATCAGGCTGTGCGTAGATCCCAGATACGTTGGCACAAAGTACTACTATGTGCCCATGTTTTACCTGTCGCCCTGGCTACGAAGGATGGGTCTGGCCCCTTTACCGCGCAACACCCCTGTCAGCTGGTCGTTGCCTCCTTACCTGTCCTTCGTAGAAAAATTCTTCAAGGTCAACGCATTTGACCACAGGGCCATTAGACAGTGGTCGGCACGTAATGTCCTGCAGGCACTGCAGGAGCAGGACGTAATGGACACAGTGGGGTGATTCCCTGAGCAGACCGTCCAGTTCATCTGGCAAAATGCCTCATCGCCAGATCTCACCAACAGGCACAAAGACCTCGCCTGGCTGGCGATGAGAGGGGCCCTCCCAGTCAGATCCCTCCTGTACGCCCGGAACGGTTCCTCCACACCCCGTTGCCCACGGGAGGACTGTAATGGGGTGGAGTCGGGGGCTCACCTCTTTGCACACTCTGGGTTCGCGAAGAAGGTGTGGAAGAGAATGGAAGGGACAGTACTAGGATTCATGCCCAGCAGCTGCGTTACCGAGGACTCCGTGATCTACGGGCTGTTCCCGGGGACGCACACGGAGACTAAAATCCGGTGCTGCTGGCAGATCATCAATTCAGTGAAAGACGTGCTTTGGTCGGCCCAAAACTTGGTGGTTTACCAGCAGATGGAGATGTCCGTAATTTGATTGTTAATAAGTCTTAATCTTGACCAAGGGTTGAGAGTAAATGCATGGTTTATTGTAAACATCTTTCATTTGTAAATGAACAGAGAGTCAACGCATAATTTTTATTGTTAATAACTTTATTGAATAAGGACTCACAGTCAACGAATGTTTTTTTCTTTATGTAATTAACTTTATTTTGTAACACTTCTGAATAAAGTATTTTTGGGAAAAAAAAGCTTCTCCCAGGACAAGGCTATCCCATTGCACTTCAGGTGTGCTGACGCCTGCGATGTCCCCAAATGCGGGATACTCGACTGCAAAATTTGTGGTAGTGGGGGACTGCGTTTGCGCTCTCCCCTGATTTCTAATCTAAAGACAGAGATTCCCCCGTTAGAGTTTTCTGCAAGCCGTGTGCAGTCTTCCCGTACTGAGTGCGTGTATTGACGACCGACAGTTCACTTCGTACCTCTCGCTGCTTCCAGAACTACTCCCTTATAAGTTTACAAAAATGCAGCATCTCCAAGTTTGCGGATGACACGAAGCTGTGTGGCAGTGTTAGCTGTGAGGAGGATGCTGGGAGGACGCAGGGTGACTTGGATAGGTTAGGTGAGTGGGCAAATTCATGGCAGTTGCAATTTAATGTGGATAAATGTGAAGTTATCCACTTTGGTGGCAAAAACAGGAAAACAGATCTGAATGGTGGTCGATTAGGAAAAGGGGAGGTGCAACGAGACCTGGGTGTCATTTTACACAAGTCATTGAAAGTGGGCATGCAGGTACAGCAGGCGGTGAAAAAGGCGAATGGTATGCTGGCATTTATAGCAAGAGGATTCGTGTACAGGAGCAGAGAGGTACTACTGCAGTTGTACAAGGCCTTGGTGAGACCACACTTGGAGTATTGTGTGCAGTTTTGGTCCCCTAATCTGAGGAAAGACATCCTTGCCATAGAGGGAGTACAAAGAAGGTTCACCAGATTGATTCCTGGGATGGCAGGACTTTCATATGATGAAAGACTGGATGAACTAGGCTTATACTTGTTGGAATTTAGAAGATTGAGGGGGGATCTGATTGAAACATATAAAATCCTAAAGAGATTGGACAGGCTAGATGCAGGAAGATTGTTCTCGATGTTGGGGAAGTCCAGAACGAGGGGTCACAGTTTGAGGATAAAGGGGAAGCCTTTTAGGACCAAGATTAGGAAAAACTTCTTCACACGGAGAGTGGTGAATCTGTGGAATTCTCTGCCACAGGAAACAGTTGAGGCCAGTTCATTGGCTATATTTAAGAGGGAGTTTGATATGGCCCTTGTGGCTAAAGGGATCAGGGGGTATGGAGGGAAGGCTGGTGCAGAGTTCTGAGTTGGATGATCAGCCATGATCATACTGAATGGCGGTGCAGGCTCAAAGGGCCGAATGGCCTACTCCTGCACCTATTTTCTATGTTTCTATCCACACCACCACCTATCTTAGTATCATCTGCATATTTACGAATCCAATTTACCACCCCATCATCCAAATCATTAATATATATTACAAACAAAATTGGACCCAATACAGATCCCTGAGGCATACTGCTACACACCGTCCTCCAATCTGACACACAGTTATCCACCACTACTCTCTGGCATCTCCCATCTAGCCACTGTTGAATCCATTTTACTACTTCCATATTAATGCATAATGATTGAACCTTCCTAACTAACCTTCCATGTGGAACCTTCTCAAAGGCGTTACTGAAGTCCATATAGACAACATCCACCGTTTTACCCTCGTCAACTTTCTTAGTAACCTCATCAAAAAATCCAGTAAGATTTGTCAAACATGACCTTCCACGCACAAATCCATGTTGACTGTTCCTAATCAGACCCTGTCTATCCAGAAAATTATATATAACCATCTCTGAGAATGCTTTCCATCAATTTACCCACACTGACGTCAAACTCACAGGCCGATAATTGCCAGGTTTACTCTTAGAACCGTTTTTAAACAATGGAACCACATGAGCAATATGCCAATCCTCCGGCACCATCTCCGTTTCTAATGACATTTGAAATATTTCTGTCAGAGCCCCTGCTATTTCTACACTAACTTCCCTCAAGGTCCCAGGGAATATCTTGTCCGGATCCAGAGTCTTATCCACTTTTATATTCCTTAAAAGTGCCAGTACTTCCTCTTCTCTAATTGTCATACATTCCATAACTACCCTTCTTGTTTCCTTTACCTTACACAATTCAATGTCCTCGTGGTGGTGGAAGCAGATCCGGTGCAGTTTAAGAGCGTTTTAAATAAGAACATGACCGGGTATGAAGAAATAAGGATCGTGTGGAGGTAGAAGGGATTTAATTTTATTCGGCAGAACGTTGTGCACAGGCATTTTCAGCCAAAAAACCTGCTCGTGTGCTGTCCTGTGTTCACTCTCCCTTCATAAATGAAAAGCTGACCCCCCCCCAGCAACATCCTGGCTAATCTCGCCTGCACCCTTTTCAGCGCAATCCCGGTCTGCGGGGCCGGGGACGGGGCCGCCTGTTCATTCACCCTGTGGGCCTCAGGCAGCTCCCTGCATTTCCTCAAGGAAAACACTGACACCGTGCGGTCGGGTTCGGCAACGACCAGTCGCTGAAAACCAATCGTGGCGCACATTTCCTTTTTTAGAAAACATGCAGATTAAGGTCTGGGATTTCTCCCCAGTAAACTACAGCAGCTAATCAAATAATCTAGATTTGCGGCATTTGTGGTAACGGTAGTCTAGGAGGAGCACGTGGAATAGTAGGAAATAGATCTTTAACAGATTTGTTCGCCTGAATATTGAGGGGTGTGGGTTAAGCATGCATGCGGATGGCAGAGAAAGAAAAGCATACTTACCTGGCAGGGGAGAGACCGTGATCATTAAGGCGGTTCTCCCAGGACGAGGCTATCCCATTGCACTTCGGGTGTGCTGACGCCTGCGATGTCCCCAAATGCGGGATACTCGACTGCAAAATTTGTGGTAGTGGGGGACTGCGTTCGCGCTCTCCCCTGATTTCAATCTAAAAACAGAGAATCCCCCGTTAGAATTTTCTGTAAGTCCTGTGCAGTCGCAGTCTTCCAGTACTGAGTGCGTGTATTGACGACCGACGGTTCACTTCGTATGTCTCGCTGCTTCCAGAACCACTCCCTTATAAGGTTACTGAAATGCTGGGGGCCCTGCTGAAGGGTCTCGGCGGCTACTTACCTTTTCCCATCCCTTTTTTCCAAACAAAATACACTTGATAAAATTATTTATGACAAACCATTCAATAACTCTGAATTCATGACTATTTCATTCTGTAGTTTTAAAATTTTAGTCACTCACGTGGCACTCTGCTCGTTCATCTTCTATAACACAACCGTAGTTGAGGGGTATATTCCGCGCCACCCAACCACTCCCACTCGCAGGGGAGAAGAACCCGAAAGAAACATTCAGCGGATATTTTTTCCAACTTTCAGACCCAAGGCGATATTTCCTCCCTTAATATCTACATCCAGGAATCATAATCTCAATTTAAAAACTCCTTCGGGACAGAGTTGAAACCTCGAGATCAAGGGTCCGTCTAATCCGAAACGTCGACTGTCCATTTCCCTCTGCAGATGCTGACTTCAGCTGACACTTAAAGTATGTTGGTGCTGATCACAGCATCTTTTGTCCCTTGGAGTATTTTTTTCCACCCCGTATTCAATCCTCCATGTTCTATTGTAGAGGGCAGAGGAAGTTCACTATTTAAGGGAGACAGTTTTAAATACCACAGGCGCCAATCAACATGGCGTTGATGCAGGAATATCTCACTGTGGTAAAATAGTTTAACTTGGTCCTCAGGCCAAGAGATAAAGTCCATGAGCAGGATACTTGTTGCCAGTGGATTGGATGAGTTTCTGCTGTTGGTCCACTGTTCACTTTCCAACATAGATACTGTTTGACTTTCAAGGAGGTGGTACAGGAGCCAGAAGACACACACCCAACTTTTCAGGAACAACTTCTTCCTCCCTGCCATCAGAATTTTGACCTCAAGCCCACTTTCTCGCTTCTCGGCCTTTTGGCTAAGATCAAGTGTAGTATCTGTTCTTATCAGACCAGAAGGCGGAGGAGAAGAGTTCGTGATGACGCAGGGGTGGATCCTAATGCTGATTGGCCTCCAATCTAACACCCCATACCAGCGACGACTGCAGTGAGGAAGATGGCAGCAGCGAGCAGTGCATCGGCTCGAGGCCCGGGTATCACGAACACTGTCAGGCTGACAGTGCGAGACCGGAACGGGGGCACCGGCTTCACCCAAGAGACCTTCATCTGGAAGGTCTTGATGGAATGCTGCGGATTTACGCTCGACGACATCTACTGCGTCCAGGACTTCGCAGGTTTCTTCGATGTCACTTTCCGGCAGGCTGCAGGGTGGCAGAAGCTGTACCAGCAGCTTCAGCTGAAGGGGACAGAGGCGCCGCTGTCGCTGCTGAAAGCACAGGCCCTCTTTGCAACGGCTACTCAACAGGAACGGACAATCACGGTACATGTGTTCAACCCGCACGTGCCAGTGGTGGATGTCCTTACATTCCTCACTTGGTATGTGCAGAGCGTAGGAACACCAGCGGACGTTAAGGACGGACTGGGAATCTGGACCAGCAAAAGACAGGTCAAGGTGAAGCTGAGGTTGGACTCCAACGGCGGCGTCATCCACCCCCCCTCCGTCTTCGCCATCGGAGAGAACCGAGGGTACATGGTGTACACGGGGCAACCTAGGGTGTGTCGAAACTGCGACAAGGCAGGGCACATCGCAGCCCAGTGCAGGGTGGTGATGTGCAAGAACTGTAAAACCGAGGGCCACTTGACCAAAGACTGCACGCAGGCCAAGTCCTGCAACCTTTGCGGACAGGCTGGCCACCTGTACAGGGCCTGCCCGAGGCGTGGGGGCACCTACGCACAGGCGACCAGGGGAGGTGCTGGCCCTGAAAGGGCCCAGGCAGTTCTGGACGTACCCGCCAGCTCTGCAGACGAGGCACCCGACAGGATGGACGATGAAACCAGGGAGGAAGGTGCAAGCACCCCAAGACCTGCCACCCCACTGCAGACCCTCCAGGACCAGGCAAACGACGAGCAGGAGTCCATGGAGGAGGGGAGAGCTGAGGTGGAAATGGAATGGAAGGTCGTGAAACGCAAAAAGACCCAAAAGGCGACAGCCAAGCGACAGAAGGCAGAGCAACGCAAGAAAAGGGCAGGGAACCACACAGCCTCTGGTACCCTGTCCTCTTCAGAGGAGGAAGGAGTTGGGGGGGGGGCAGCAGCCCCAGCGGAAGAAGCGGCTGGCAGAACAGGTGGAGAGGAGGAGAGAGGAGGGAGGAAGTCTGTTGGCCACCCCCGAAGTACAGGAGGCGGAGAGCAGCAGACACACAGAGCTCCGGGAATCCGGGAGCAGAGCCACGGCTGGCACCCAGCAGCCGGAAGGGAAAGCAGCCCAGGAAGTCAACAACCCCCCGGGCCCAGAACCAGAACTGCCACACCTGGGGGAGTACTACCAGCAGTACCTGAGCCCACAGGAGGTGGAAAACTTCACAAAGGCGGTGGGAATGAAGGCTCAGGATGGCAAGGGTGAGGACGGAGAGCAGCCAAAATAAAGGACTTGCAATGATGGCAGACCTTAAATTGGCATGCTTGAACGTGCGAAGTTTGAAGACTACTGGACGATGCGTCAGCACGCTCCAATACCTGGACACTGTAAAGTCCGACGTGACCTTCCTCCAGGAGTGCGGACTACCACACCTCCGGAACTACCGGAGGTGGTCACGATGGTGGAAAAAAGGTTTGTCTGTGTGGTCGGGGGGCAACAGAATCCACAGCCTCCCGCAACTTCCTGTCGTCTATCACGCAGGTCTTAGACGACGGCAAGCGGGAGAGTCTGGATCAGCCACTGACCCTGGACGAGCTGACAGGCTCCATCCATTCCTTTGGGTCGGGTAAGACTCCCGTAAGCGACGGCTTACCGGCTGAGTTGTACTCGGCTCTGTGGAACTGGATGGCCCCAGACCTGCTGGAAGTGTACAACGCTATGCTTCTGGTGGGTAGCATGTCTGAGTCCATGAGGAAGGGCATCATCACCCTCATCTACAAGCAGAAGGGGGAAAGGGAGGACATTATAAATTGGAGACCCATCTCTCTCCTGAATGTGGATTACAAGATCGCCAACAGGGTCAGGTCTGCTCTGGGGCAGGTGATTCACCCAGACCAAACCTGTGCTGTACCGGGCAGGGGGGTGGACGGCTGCCTGGTCAGCTTGGACCAGGAGAAAGCCTTCGACAGGATATCGCACACGTACGTGGCGGACGTGCTCTCCAAAATGGGATTTGGGGAGGGAATCCGGAATTGGATTAGACTGCTCTACACAGACATCCGTAGTGCAGTCCAGGTCAACGGGTGGGAAACAGACAGCTTCCCCATCAGGTCTGGAGTCAGGCAGGGCTGAACCCTCTCCCCTGTCTTGTTTGTCTGCTGCATTGAATCCTTTGCCGAAGCCATCAGGAGGGATGAGGGCATAAGAGGGGTGACGCTGCCAGGCAGTGGAGGGACCCAAGTGAAAACCTCCCTGTACATGTTCGACGTCACTGTCTTCTGCTCTGATCCGAGGTCAGTTCGCAGGTTGATTGGCACCTGCGAACAGTTCGAGCTAGCGTTGGGGGCCAGGGTCAACCGCACGAAGAGCGAAGCCATGCTCTTTGGCAACTGGCCCGACCGATCCAGCGTCCCCTTCACCATCAGGTCTGACCACATGAAGGTGTTGGAGATCTGGTTCGGAGGGGCTGAGGCGTGCAACAAGAACTGGCGGGAGCGGACTGCCAAGGTGAAACAGAAACTGGGACTGTGGGGAGGGCGCTCCCTGTCGATAAAGGGCAAGAACCTGGTCATCAGGTGTGAGGTGCTCTCAGGGCTGCTGTACTTGGTGCAGGTCTGGCCCGTCCCCGGCTCCTACAGCTCGGAAATCACCCGGACTGTCTTCAGATTCGTCTGGGGATCCAAGATGGAGCAGGTGAGACGGACCGCCATGCACAAGTCCCTGGACAACGGGGGCAAGAACATCCCCAATGTTGCCCTCACCCTGATGGCCAGCTTCGTGTGTGGCTGCATCAGGTTGTGTGTAGAACCCAGGTATGTGGGCACCACTATGTGCCCAGGTTCTACCTGTCGCCCTGGCTACGAAGGATGGGTCTGGCTCCACTCCCGCACAACGCCCCAGTCAGCTGGTCGTTGCTGGCCTACCTGTCCTACGTAGCAAAGTTCTTCCAGGAGAACGCCTTTGACCACACGGCCATCAGGCCATGGTCAGCACGCAATGTCCTGCAGGCACTGCAGGAGAAGGACGTGATGGACACAGTGGGGTGATTCCCTGAGCAGACCGTCCAGTTCATCTGGCAAAATGCCACATCGCCAGATCTCACCAACAGGCACCAGGACCTCGCCTGGCTGGCGGTGAAAGGGGCCCTCCCAGTCAGATCCCTCCTGTACGCCCGGAATGTCGTCTCCGCACCCCACTGCCCACGGGAGGACTGCAGTGAGGAGAAATCTATGACCCACCTCTTTGCACATTGCCAGTTCGCAAAGTGGGTGTGGAGGAAGATGGACGGGCTAGTGTCACGTTTTATCCCCAGCAGCGGCGTAACAGAGGACTCTCTGATCTACGGGCTGTTCCCGGGGATGCACACGGAGACCAACATCCGGTGCTGCTGGCAGATCATCAACTCGGTGAAAGACGCTCTTTGGTCGGCCTGAAACTTGATGATCTACCAGCACATGGAGATGTCCGTGGGAGAATGCTGCCGACTGGCACATTCTCGGCTGCAGGAGTACGTGCTGAGGGACGCACTGAAACTTGGTGCAGCCACCACAAGGGCCCGGTGGGGAAGGATCACAGTATAGGTTTCTCCACCCGTGGGAGTGGGAGGGGTCGGAGGGCGGGGAGTATACCCCTCAACAATGATATGGTAAGCTGAATTACTGGAGTGCCACGTGGGTGGCTATAAATACGGATATGTACTGACTATAATGGAAACGTATGTAAAGGATGAAAAGTTATTGAATGGCTTATTGTATATATTTACTTTTGAATAAAGTATATTTTGAAATTAAAAAAAAGGTTCTCCCAGGACGAGGCTATCCCATTGCACTTCGGGTGTGCTGACGCCTGCGATGTCCCCAAATGCGGGATACTCGACTGCAAAATTTGCGGTAGTGGGGGACTGCGTTCGCGCTCTCCCCTGATTTCTAATCTGAAGACAGAGATTCCCCTGTTAGAGTTTCCTGCAAGTCGTGTGCAGTCTTCCAGTACTGAGTGCGTGTATTGACGACCGACGGTTCACTTCGTACGTCTCGCTGCTTCCAGACCTACTCCCTTATAAGGTTACAAAACTGCTGGGGGCCCTGCTGAAGGGTCTCGGCGGCTACTTACCTTTTCCCATCCGTTGCTTCCAAACAAAATACACCTGTTAAAATTATTTACGACAAACCATTCAATAACTCTGAATTCATGCCTATTTCATTCTGTACAGTTTTAAAATTTTAGTCACTCATGTGGCACTCTGCTAGTTCATCTTGTATAACACAACCGTAGTTGAGGGGTATATTCCGCGCCACCCAACCACTCCCACTCGCAGGGGAGAAGAACCCTAAAGAAACATTCATCGGACATTTTTTCCAACTTTCAGACCCAAGGCGATATTTCCTCCCTTAATATCTTCATCCAGCAGTCATAATCTCAAGATAAAAACTCGTTCGGGACAGAGGTAAAAACTCGAGATCAAGGTTCTGTCTAATCCAAAACGTCAACTGTCCATTTCCCTCTGCAGATGATGACTTCAGCCAACACTTAAGGTATGTTGGTGCCAATCACAGCATCTTTTGTCCCTTGGAGTATTTTTTCCACCCCGTATTCAATCCTCCATGTTCTATTGTAGAGGGCAGAGGAAGTTCACTATTTAAGGGAGACAGTTTTAAATACCACAGGTGCCAATCAACGCGGCGTTAATGCAGGAATATCTCACTGTGGTAGAATACTTCCCCTTGGTCCTCAGGGCAAGAGATAAAGTCCATGAGCAGGATACTTGTTGCCAGTGGATTTGATGAGCCTGCTGTTGGTCCACTGTTCATTTCCCAACATAGATACTGCCTGACTTTCAAGGGAGAGGTACAGGAGCCAGAAGACCCA
The DNA here is from genome assembly GCF_963921235.1 of Mobula hypostoma. Classification (NCBI taxonomy): domain Eukaryota; kingdom Metazoa; phylum Chordata; class Chondrichthyes; order Myliobatiformes; family Myliobatidae; genus Mobula; species Mobula hypostoma. Next base: position 12,466,122 of record NC_086101.1, on the reverse strand, counting down.
CACCCAACTTTTCAGGAACAACTTCTTCCTCTCTGCCATCAGAATTCTGAATGGACAATAACCTCAAGCCCACTACCTCACAATATTCTGCCGCCATTCTGCAATAATTATTTCATTTATTTTATATGTATTCCTTATCGTATTTTATACAAAATTGCAATGTTCTGCTGCCACAAAACAAAAAAATCACAACATATATCAGTGGTATTAAATTGTGTGCATGTGTTGTGTGTGTCCAGTGTTGGCGGTATCACTCCAGTGCCTTGAAGACCTGCTGCAGATTGTCCTTGGCTGAAAAAGTTCCTTTACATCCTGATACTGTATGATACGACGTTGGTGATAAACAGAAACGCCATCAGCTGTGCGGAGGACAGCTGGGGAAAGGCTCTTCCACCCAGCTTGTCCAAGCCCCACAACAGCATCCTCCCGGCTAGTCCCAGTTGCCCACAACCTGTCAATCACCTCCCCTCCAGGTACCTGTACAAACACACACCTCAAAACTCAGCCTGCTGCCAATACCAACCATTGTTCCCAGCATATGGGATTCCCTCCCAAGGCAGCGAATTAAGCTGTTTTTGGTGACAATGCAGGAGCTACTGACGAAGGGCAACATCACTAGATCTGTCAACTTTGGGGACTGGTCACCTTGTTGAAGAACCAAAAGCCTTCTGGTAAAGTAATGCCAAACTGCACCTGTGAGAGTGGGGAAGTGTTGACAAAAGAGATCCAGAAAGAAGGTGTGCTGGAAATTAGAAGGAAGATATCCCTGGAAAAGGGAGGAAGAGGAGGGAACATTTATCGAGATACAGTGATACTTTAACACCCATAAATTGTTGACTTTATGTTTTTGAAAACAAAATGGCAAGTTTTCTTTCTCTGATGATGAAATATAATTACACCCAATTTTTAAGAAATTAAAAGATTTATTAAAAACATGTTACAAGATACCTAAAACTGTACAAAGTTTACATTCCAAAACAGATGACATATAAATAAAATTAAAAAAACCCAATACAGAAAAACTGATCAAAGGAATTGAATAGACCTAGTTAGTAGTGTTTACCATTAGTATATCACAGCCAGATTCAGGACATTGACATGACCCCGTGGTGTTACAGTGAAGACTATTCCCAAGTGCCAACATCAGCATCAGACCCACTGAAGTGTCTAGACAGCTCAAACCATGCAAGACCCAGACAGTCACATTTACAGTTCTTTAATCCACCTCCTCAATAGTTGGTCCGGCAGAACTGGCATTCCCAGCCTGTGCCCTGCATGATTCCCCTGTGGCTGCTCCTTGGTACAGTTTGGCAATGATGGGATTGCAGAGTTTTTCCAGCTCTTTCTGCTTGTGCTCAAATTCCTCCTTCTCTGCCATCTGATTCTTCCCCAGCCAGGATATTGTCTCATTGCACAGGTCAATGACTTTCCTCTTGTCCTCAGCACTGATCTTTCTGGACATCTTCTCATCCTCCACAGAGCCTTTCATGTTGAAGGCATAGGACTCCAGGGAGTTCTTGGCTGCAATCTTCTGCCGCTGCATTTCATCCTCATTCTTGTACTTCTCTGCATCTTGCACCATCCTGTCAATTTCCTCCTTACTCAGCCTGCCCTTGTCGTTGGTGATGGTGATCTTGTTTATTCTCCCGGTGGTCTTGTCAACAGCAGAGACATTCAGGATGCCATTGGCGTCAATATCGAAGGTCACCTCAATCTGGGGTACGCCACGAGGAGCGGGAGGGATGCCACTCAACTCAAACTTGCCCAGAAGATTGTTGCCCTTGACCATGGCTCTCTCGCCTTCAAATACCTCAATAAGGACCCCAGGCTAGTTATCAGAGTAGGAGCTGAAGATTTGGGTCTGCTTGGTGGGGATGGTTGTGTTACGCTTGATAAGGGTGGTCATGACTCCACCTGCCGTCTCCAGCCCCAATGACAGAGCAGCAACATCCAGGAGTAGCAGATCCTGAACATTCTCTGACTTGTCGCCCATCAGAATGGCCGCCTGGACAGCTGCCCCATAGGCCACGGCCTCATCGGGGTTGATGCTCTTCTTCAGCTCCTTACCGTTGAAGAAATCTTGCAGCAGCTTCTGGATCTTGGGGATTCGGGTGGAGTCTCCGACCAGGACAATTTCATGGATCTGGGGTTTGTCCAGCTTGGCATCTCTCAGGGCTTTCTCCACTGGCTCCAGAGTGCCCCTGAACAGGTCAGAGTTCAGCTCCTCAAAGCGAGCCCTGGTGATTGAGGTGTAGAAATCAACTCCCTCAAACAGAGAGTCAGTCTCAATACTGGCTTGGGTGCCGGAAGACAGCGTTCTCTTTGCTCTTTCACAGGCCGTCCGCAGCCTCCTCACCGCTCTCTTGTTCTGGCTGATGTCTTTCTTGTATTTCCGCTTGAACTCCTCAATGAAGTGATTGACCATGTGGTTGTCAAAGTCCTGTCCTCCCAGGTGGGTATCTCCAGCTGTTGATTTCACTTCAAAGATACCGTCATCGATGGAGAGAATGGACACATCGAAGGTGCCACCACCCAGGTCAAAGATGAGAACATTACGCTCCCCTTTGCCTTTCTTGTCCAGACCATAGGCAATGGCAGCTGCTGTTGGCTCATTGATGACACGCAGGACATTGAGACCAGCTATCACACCAGCATCTTTGGTTGCCTGGCATTGGGAGTCATTGAAGTAAGCAGGAACGGTGATGACAGCGTTGGTGACATTGTAGCCAAGGTAAGCCTCAGCAAATTTCTTCATCTTGGTCAGCACCTTGGAGGAGATTTCCTCTGGGTAAAAGGTCTTGTTCTCCCCCTTGTACTCCACCTTCACCTTTGGCTTCCCCACATCACTCACCACCTGGAAGGGCCAGTGCTTCATGTCGGACTGCACCGTCGGGTCATCAGACCTCCTCCCAATAAGCCGCTTGGCATTAAAGATGGTATTGGTGGAGTTCATTGCCACCTGGTTCTTGGCTGCATCACCGATGAGCCTCTCGGTGTCGTTGAAGGCCACATAGCTGGGGGTGGTGCGGTTGCCCTGGTCATTGGCGATGATCTCCACCTTGCCATGCTGGAAGACACCAACACAGGAGTAGGTGGTGCCCAGGTCGATACCGATGGCTGTCCCCGTTGATGCAGACATCTGTGTATCTGACGAAAGCTCCAACGTTTTTTATTGAAATACCAGAAGGAATTCCTTGCTTCTCCAAGCAGATCGTTACTGCCTGGTCCGCTGCTCCGCCCCTTAATGTAGTCCCAGCGCAGCGGTCTGGGCGGTGCTTTGTTCTTGAGGGACGACCCTGTAAACCAATGAAAACGCCAGCGAGTGACTCACCGCCGAAGGTTGGAGAAGGTTCCGAGGCGGCGGCCAATGACAGCGCTGCTAGTCCGAGACTTGCCGGGGCTTCGCGAATATTCTGGTAATAGCGAGGATGATCTGGAGCAGTCAGGGAGGTTCTGGCTGAAAACCAAGTCATTCGGGAACCCTTTGAAACACTTGTTAAACTATACGAAACCAGCAATTTCTTCCAAAAGTTCCCTACACACAAGAAAAAATCTGAAGCACCTTCTGGGGAGAGAATTCTCTGGCTTTAAGGGACGAAACCAGCAAACAAGGAACGACAGCTCTGGGTCATATCAGCAGGGCGAAATTAGTAACGGAGCACTTAAAGGAAGTAGAGAACTGAAAGTCAGAGTTTGTGACATTCAATTTTGACAAAAGAACTTCTGCAGTTACCCGATGACTTTCTATCGAGGTTGACAGCGCTGAACTCCACCTCACCTCTGACCGGGAGCCTTTTTCTTTCTTTAGCCATGGATTGGCCAGAATACAGCATGACATTGTACAATTGAGTGGCGATCTTAGATATTTGGCGACAGTAATTAATTAAGGTGAAATCAGCATGAACATTTTAAAAAATGGTGTAAAAGCCAGCTGAGATTAATTATCCAGAGCATTAATTTTATTTTATAACAATTTCATGGCTGTGGTATCGGAAAGCTTTAGTGTTTAATTTGGCTCAATGCTGAGATGTCGTCCTGGAGGATACAGAAGACTTGTGGAGGTTGTGGATGATGTCTATATTAGTGATATTGCCCTAATATGTTGACCCGCTGCTGGAGGTTCCCTTGGGCCAGAGGTGTAAGGTGCTAGGATCAGCTCCGGATCAGAATCGGGTTTGTCACAGACGGACACTCAGTGGCCACTTTACTAGGTGCAGCTGTGTGTCTGCTGGTTAATGTAAACCACTAAACAGCCAATCCTGTGTGTCTGCTGGTTAATGCAAACAACTGAACAGCCAATCCTGTGTGTCTGCTGGTTAATGCAAACAACTGAACAGCCAATCCTGTGTGTCTGCTGGTTAATGTAAACCACTAAACAGCCAATCCTGTGTGTCTGCTGGTTAATGCAAACAACTAAACAGCTAATCATGTGGCAGCAGCTCAGTGCATAATTGCATGCAGACATGGTCAAGTTGTTGTTCAGACCAAACATTGGAATGAGGAAGAAATGTGATTTTTACTGTGGAATGACTGTTGGTGCCAGACAGGGTGGTTTGAGTATCCCAAAAACTAATGATCTCTGGGATTTTCATTCACAATATTCGCTAAAGTTTACAGAGAATGATGTGTAAAACAAAAACCATGCAGTGAGCAAAAATATCTTGTTATTGAGAGTGGTCAGACTGGTTCTGGACGACAGGAAGGTGACAGTAACTCAAGTAACCACGTGGTACAACAGTGGTGTTTACAAGAGTGTCTGAATGAACAGCATGGAGAACATTGAAATGGACCTGCTTGAGCACAGATGCACTCTAAGACAGCACTTTATTACAGTAAGTATATATATATATATGCATATTAAACAGTTAAATTAAGATAAGTTCTCTAGTATAAAAGCACAAATTTAAAAAAAAGCATTGAGGTAGTGTACATAGCTTGTTGGTCAGGACTGTGGGAATGGTGGTGTTAAATATTGATGGTGACAACGAACAGCATCCTGTCCAGGTGGTCTAAGGCCGTGTGAAGAGCGAGTTCATTTGAAGTGGAATGGCTTAATCAAACAATTGAAAAAGCTACACTGAAAGCCCGTGAGTTTGGAACGTCCAGCTATGAGAAATATTTATGTAGAATGCAGAAAATGGTGTTACCTGTGTGGGTTGTCACGGATGCAAGAGTTGCTGGAGAATTTACAAGTGGAAAGAAGTGGAGTGATATTTGGAAACTAGTCTTTTTGAAACGTCATTTAGCAAGCAAATCACATATGGATGGTGTACAAAAGCTTCGGTAAGAAAATCCTTCATTACCCGCTACAGGCCCTACCTGTGTTTTGTGAGGGTGCAGATGAAGGAGAGCGAATACGATCAAATCCAGAGGAGAGCAAGTTCCTATTCACAGCATTTTGCTGGCTGTAAATGAATCCCTGCATGCATTCAGTTCAACACACTGATGAACAAATGGAAAAGTGTGTCCAAACCCCGGACAGCTGGAGAAGCAAAAATTATGTGTTTGCATTTCTTGATGTTATCAAAGTTCAAAGTAAGATTTCTTCTCAGAGTACATACATGTCACCACATACAACCCTGAGATTCTTATTCTGTGGGCATACTTAGCAAATCTATAGAACAGTAACTGTGAACTGTAAACATCCAGAACTGTAAACAGTAAGCAAGCTGTGCAAATATAAATAAATAGCAATAAGTAACGAGCATGAAATAACATAAGAAATAGGAGCAGGAGAAGGCCATCCGGCCCATCGAGCCTGCCCCGCCATTCAATAAGATCATGGCTGATCTGTCTGTAAACTCAGCTCCATCTGCTTGCCTTTCCCCATATCCCTTAATTCCCCTACTATGCAAAAACCTATCGAACTGTTTCCTAAAAATATTTAGTGAAGAAGCCTCAACTGCTTCCCTGGGCTGAGAATTCCACGGATTCACCACTCTCTGGGAAGAACAGTTTCTCCTCATCTGCATTCTAAATCTTCTGCCCTGAATCTTGAGGCAATGTCCCCCAGTTCTAGTCTCACCCACCAATGGAAACAAGTTTCCTACTTCTACCTCATCTATCCCTTTCAAAAGTTTGTATCTTTCTATAAGATCCCCCCTCATTCTTCTGAACTCCAGAGAGTATAGTCCCAGGTGACTCAATCTGTCCTCATAGGTTAACCCCTTCATCCCTGGAATCAATCTGGTGAACCTCCTCTGCACTGCCTCTAAACTAGTATATCCTTCCTCAAGTATGGAGACCAGAACTGCACAGAATATTCCAGGTGCGGCCTCACCAGTACCCTGTATAGTTGCATCATAACCTCACTGCTCTTGAATTCAATCCCTCTAGCAATGAAGGCCAATATTCCATTCGCCTTCTAACTAACCTATTGTACTTGCAAGCCAACTTTTTACGATTCATGCACAAGCACTCCTAAGTCCCTCTGCACAACAGCATGCTACCATTTTTTACCATTTAAGTAATAATCTACTCTTCTATTATTCCTTCCAAAGTGGATGATCTCGCATTTAGCAACATTGTATTCCATCTGCCAGACCTTGGCCCACTCATTTAACCTATCTATATCCCTCTGCAGACTCTCCACATCCTCTGTACTACTCAGTTTAGTGTCATCAGCAGATTTTGCTACACTATACTCAGTCCCCTCTTCCAAATCATTGATGTAACACTGGTAAACAGCTGCAGGCCCAGCACCAACCCCTGCGGCACCCCACTCACCACAGACTGCCAACCGGAGAAGAACCCATTTATGCCAACTCTCTGCCTTCTATCGGTTAACCAATCCACTATCCATACCAATACAGTTCCTCCGACTCCATGGATCCGTATCTTATTTATAAGTCTCTTGTGCAGAACCTTATCGAATGCCTTCTGGAAATCCAAGTATATGACATCCACCTGTTCCCCTCTATCCACTGCACTCACTATGTCCTCATTATAAAAATATAACAAAATCCTTAAGTGAATGTAGCTATCCCCTTTTGCTCAAGAGCCTGATGGTCGGGGGGTATTAACTGTTCATGAACCTGGTGGTGTGAATCCTGAGGCACTTTTACCTCACCTGATGGCAGCAGCAAGTAAAGAGCATGGCCTGGGAGATTTCTGGGTGTTTTCTCAATCTTCAACTAAAAGATGCACTTTTAAAGGAATTGCAAACACTTCTGGAAATGAAGATGTTGCTTTCAGACCAGTGAATAAAGTGAGATGCTGTCTAGACACATTACACTGCAGGCAATCATAAACATGTATGAGGCATTGATTGTATATTTTGAGGACGATATTACAGAAGAAATATTGTCACAATAAGTTGATAAGCAGTGAATAATAATAGCTTTAGAGGTGCTAAATGATGTCTTTGAAGAAGAGGCTGCACTGTTGAAGACTCTGCAAAGGAGTGTCTTAATGACAATTGATGCACTTCATTTTGCACGAGGCAAAATTAACAAGATAAGAAAGAAGCATCTGGGAGACAAAGAGTCTTGGAGTGAGGAAGTTAAATTTTTCTGAGCTACAGTTGTGACAGTAGCTACAAATTCTCTGTTGACCTTGATAAGCTATCTCTGTGTTCATTTAGAAGAGAGGTTTCCTGAGGGCGAGGTACAAGGACGGGAGGCTTTTGATTTTTCTGTGCGTGCAGAATGTGACCTCCATTTTGGCAAAGTCCGGGTGAGTGCTGTGTGTGGAACATATCCTGATTTCCTTGCTGAAAATGCTGTCACAGTTAAGCAGTACAATGACTTCAAATTATCTGTACAAGAAAAAATTAAATCCAAACTGATTACCAGCTCTTCTGAAATGGTGACATTTGCAACTCAAAATGAAGAGTTTTGTGACCTTGTAAAGCTGACGGACATTGGCGGAACCTTTCTTACAACAAGCGCTGCTCGTGAAAGAGGTTTTGGCCTCATGAATCAGATCAAAAGCAAACTGAGGAACCGTTTAAGTGAGTGTCATTTGGATATGTCTGGACTAAGAATGGGTAATTGCCAAAGACAGCAGGGAGAAAAATGACGAAGCAGGTGTGGCCCGTCCCCCGCTCCGACAGCTCGAAAATCACACGAGCTGTCTTCAGATTCGTCTGGGGATCCAAGATGGAGCGGGTGAGCGGACCGCCATGCACAGGTACCTGGACAACGGGAGCAAGAACGTCCCCAATGTCGCCCTCACCCTGATGACCAGCTTCGTGTGTGGCTGCATCAGGTTGTGCGTGGATCCCAGATACGTGGGCACAAAGTACTACTATGTGCCCAGGTTTTACCTGTCGCCCTGGCTACGAAGGATGGGTCTGGCCCCTTTCCCGCGCAACACCCCTGTCAGCTGGTCGTTGCCTCCTTACCTGTCCTTCATGGAAAAATTCTTCAAGGCCAACGAATTTGACTACAGGGCCATTAGACAGTGGTCGGCACGTAATGTCCTGCAGGCACTGCAGGAGAAGGACGTAATGGACACAGTGGGGTGATTCCCTGAGCAGACCATCCAGTTCATCTGGCAAAATGCCTCATCGCCAGATCTCACCAATAGGCACAAAGACCTAGCCTGGCTGGCGGTGAGAGGGGCCCTCCCAGTCAGATCCCTCCTGTACGCCCGGAACGGTTCCTCCACACCCCACTGCCCACGGGAGGACTGTAATGGGGTGGAGTCGGGGGCTCACCTCTTTGCACACTGTGGGTTCGCGAAGAAGGTGTGGAAGAGAATGGAAGGGACAGTACTAGGATTCATGCCCAGCAGCTGCGTTACCGAGGGCTCCGTGATCTACGGGCTGTTCCCGGGGACGCACACGGAGACAAACATTCGGTGCTGCTGGCAGATCATCAAATCGGTGAAACTTGGTCTTTGGTCGGCCGAAACTTGATGGTCTGCCAGCAGATGGAGATGTCCGTGATTGAATGCTGCCGACTGGCACACTCTCGTCTGCAAGAGTCCGTGCTGAGGGATGCACTCCAGCTTGGTGTGGCCACCGCGAAGGCCCGGTGGGGAAGGAGCACAGTTTAACGTTCATCACCCGTGGGAGTGGGAGGGGTTGGGTGGGGAGGAGACTAACCCTCTTCAGCGGTGTGGACAGATAATCAACATGGTGCCCAAGGAGTGGGTGGAATTGTTAATTTGGGAAAGTATTAGAGCCATTGCCTGCCTTTATTGTTGATAATTTGATTGTTAATAAGTCTTAACCCTTGACCAAGGGTTGAGAGTAAATGCATGGTTTATTGTAAACATCTTTCATTTGTAAATGAACAGAGAGTCAACGCATAATTTTTATTGTTAGTAACTTTATTGAATAAGGACTCAGAGTCAACGAATGTTTTTTTTCTTTATGTAATTAACTTTATTTTGTAACACTTCTGAATAAAGTATCTTTGAAAAAAAAGGTTCTCCCAGGACGAGGCTATCCCTTTGCGCTTCGGGTGTGCTGACGCCTGCGATGTCCCCAAATGCGGGATACTCGACTGCAAAATTTGTGGTAGTGGGGGACTGCGTTCGCGCTTTCCCCTGATCTTTAATATAAAAGACAGAAAGTGCCCTTGTTCAGTTTTGCGTTTTCTTCCGATGTCGCGTGAATTGACGACCGCCGGTTCAGTTCGATAATCTCGGTTCCTCCAGCCAACTCATCCAGCCGCTCGCTTACTTTGCCTTATACGATTACAATGTTCATTCAGCCTTTCAGTCGTTCCGTTCTCTCAACCAAACAAAGAAGAATACTGTACTTACACTGTAACAAATTGCGCATCAACTTCTTATTTAGTAAGAGATGATAAGCAACGACAGAAGAAGGTGAGAAAAATAACAATAGGTGCCGGAAACAACCACTCACACCACATCTGCAGAAAAGGACAAACACGAGGAAATCTGCAGATCCCGTGCCACATCATACAATAAATGCTGGGGGCCCTGCTGAACGGTCTCGGCGGCTGCTTACCTTATTCCATCGTTTTTTAAAATATATATATATTTAATAAAATTACTTACAATAAACCATTCAATAACTCTGAATTCATGATTCATTCTAAACAGTTTAAACATTTTAGTCAGTCACGTGGCTCTTGCTCGTTCATCTTCTACAATACAACCGTAGTTGAGGGGTATACTCCCCGCCACCCAACCCGTCCCACTCGCACGGGAGAAGAACCATTCATCGGATTTTTTCCAACTTTTAGACGCAAGGCGATGTTTCCTCCCTTGATAGCTGGATCCAGGAATCATAGTCTCAAAATAGATACTTGTCAAATCTTAAATTTTATTACTGGGCAACTAATATTCGATATTTAACGTTTTAGACGCAAGAGTTCGATGTCCACGATGGATGAACCTCGAGGGGCAGTCTGTACAGGGGTTTTCGCTGGCTTCCATTTTCGGAGCTGCGCTTGAATAAACAAATGATAAATCCAACAATTAAACATACAGTACGAATATGGTTTCAATTTCGTAAATTTTTTGGATTGAATAAATTGATCTTGTCAAGTTCAATGATATCTAATTTTTTCTTTCAATCATCTAGAATTGATCAAGCTTTTCTACTATGGAAAAACAAAGGGAATAACATGTTTTCGTGATTTATTCATGGATGATTGTTTTAAGTCTTTTGAACAGTTGTCTAATAAATATAATTTGCCTAGATCACAGTTTTTCAGATATTTACAGGTAAGAAACTTTATGAACGCTACTTTACCTATTTTTCCGATATCGCATCAAATTGAAGTTACAGAAGAAATTTTAGGTTTAATCCCCATCAGAAGAGTTCAACCTCATCCAATTACTGCTATCTTTGGACTACCAATGATAGACTTAAATAACTTCACCTCTTCATCACGAAGGATGATTGCATTTCTTACTTTAATAGCTAGAAGGTCCATTTTGTTGAACTGGAAAGAGATTAACCCTCCTACTGTATTTCATTGGTTTTCACAAACTATGGTGTGTTTAAATTTGGAGAAAATTAGAAGTGCAGTTTATGACCTTTCCATTAAGTTTGAAAAAACTTGGAGGCCGTTCATTCAGCATTTTCATTTGATGTAATTTGATCATTTCCAAACTTGTTTTATCTCTCTGTACTGTTGTTGGAGGGGAATGGAGTCGTCGACACTGAGGTTTTCTTCTTTTCCATTTTTAAGTTGTTAGTTTCGCCCAAGTCTTTTAGTTTAGTTCTACATGTTTGGGAGCTTTGTTAATTTATACTACTTGGTTTTGCAATTACTTTTTTTAAGTGTAATAATATATCTCCTACTATTTGTATTATTGCTATGTTTTGTTTCTATATTTTGAAATTAATAAAAAGATTGAAAAAGAAAGAAGAGTTTAATAGCAATTATTTATGATCTGATTACAAACATACGTCTAGGTACATCTGATAAAGTTAAGAATGAGGGGAAAGAGAACTTCAAATATCTTTATCTACAGAGAACTGGGAGAAAATTTTTCGACTGGTTAATACTTCTTCAATGTGTGCCAAACACGCCCTGACACGAGTTAAGGTGGTTCACAGGGCACATATATCCAAGGATAAGTTAGCTCGTTTTTAGTGCCATATAAATCCTGTTTGTGATAGATGTAATACTGAAGTAGCTTCCTTGACACATATGTTCTAGGAAAATATTGGAAAGATATTTTTTGGTACTGTGTCAGTAGTTCTGTGTGTTGATTTACAACCTCACCCTATTACTGCAATTTTTGGACTACCAGTGACAGACTCCAGTCATTTATCCTCATCAGCTTGTCGTCTAATTGCATTATGTACGTTAATAGCCAGAAGATCCATTCTATTTCAATGGAAATATTCCAACCCCCCTACCACATTTCATTGGTTTTCCCAAACGATAGCACGTTTAAACTTGGAAAAAATTGGGTGCGGTACTATGGATCCTTCGGTTAAATTTGAAGAAACTTGGAGGCCATTTATTCAATACTTTCATATCATGTAAGCTGACCCTTTCTGAATCCTTTTTTTTTAGTAATTTTTTTTCTCCATGTAAAGAGGAGCGGAGTTAATGACAAATTATAATTTTAACCGATGAAATATGGCAGCCCAACCTTTAGCTTTTTTTCAGTTTAGGGATTTTTCTTTTTCTCTCTCTATAAAATTTTGTTTTCATGGTTAGTTACTACACATTTATTACTTAGATTCTGTGGTTGTACATGTTAACCGTTTTTAATGCAATCCCGATCTCTATGTATCATTATTGCTATGTTTATTAATTTGAAACTTAATAAAAAGATTGAAAAAGAAAGGATTTCAGGTTATTTAAATTTCACTTAAAGATGAGGTTGATAGTTTCTTGATTAGTGAGCGTATCAAAGGTTATCGATGGAGAGAAAGCAGGGGAATGGGATTAAGAAGGAAAATAAATCAGCAATGATCGAATACCAAAACAATATCGATGGGCTGAATGGACTCATTCTGTTCCTCTGTATGAAGGTGATTTAAATCAGGAGCTCAATAACCTATTGCTTACAGATATCTCTGCAAGGTTTGACATGATTACTAGGTAAAATACCTTGTAACTGCTAAAGTTCCTTTACATCCTGATACTCTATGATACGATGTTGGTGATAAACAGAAACGTCAACAGTTGTGCGGAGAACAGCTGGGAAAAGGCCCTTCCACCCAACTCGTCCAAGCCCCACACAGCATCCTCTCGGCTAGTCCCAGTTGCCCGCAACCTGTCAATCACCTCCCCTCCATATACCTGTCCAAACACACACCTCAAAACTCAGCCTGCTGCCAATACCAATCGTTGTTCCCAGCATATGGGATTCTCTCCCAAGGCAGCAAATTAAGCTGTTTTTCGTGTCAATGCAGGAGCTACCAGCGAAGGGCAACATCACTAGATCTGTCAACTTTGGGGACTGGTCACCTTCTTGAAGAACCAAATGCCTTCTGATAAAGTAATGTCAAACTGCACCTGTGAGAGTGGGGAAGTGTTGACAAAATAGCTCCAGAAAGAAGGTGTGCTGGAAATTAGAAGGAAGATAGCCCTGGGAAAGGGAGGATGAGGAGGAAACATTCATTGATATACAGCAATAATTTAACACCCATAAATTGTTGACTTTATGTTTTTGAAAACAAAATGGCAAGTTTTCCTTCTCTGGTGATGAAATATAATTACACCCAATTTAAAAAAATTAGAAGATTTATTAAAAGCATGTTACAAGAAACTTAAAACTGTACAAAGTTTACATTCCAAAACAAATGACATTAAAAAAAAAATACCCCAATACAAAAAACCCAATCAAAGGAACTGAATACAACTAGTTACCAGTGTTTACAATTAGTACATCACAGCCAGATTCAGGACATTGACATGACCCAGTGGTGTTACAGTGAAGACTATTCCCAAGTGCCAACATCAGCATCAGACCCACTGAAGTGTCCAGAGAGCTCAAACCGTGCAAGCCCCAGACAGTCACATTTACAGTCCTTTAATCCACCTCCTCAATAGTTGGTCCAGCAGAACTGGCATTCCCAGCCTGTGCCCTGCACGATTCCCCTGTGGCTGCTCCTTGGTACAGTTTGGCAATGATGGGATTGCAGAGTTTTTCCAGCTCTTTCTGCTTGTGCTCAAACTCCTCCTTCTCTGCCATCTGATTCTTCTCCAGCCAGGATATTGTCTCGTTGCACAGGTCAATGACTTTCCACTTGTCCTCAGCACTGATCTTTCCGGCCATCTTCTCATCCTCCACAGAGCCCTTCATGTTGAAGGCATAGGACTCCAGAGAGTTCTTGGCTGCAATCTTCTGCCGCTGCATTTCATCCTCATTCTTGTACTTCTCTGCATCTTGCACCATCCTGTCAATTTCCTCCTTACTCAGCCTGCCCTTGTCGTTGGTGATGGTGATCTTGTTTGTTTTCCCGGTGCTCTTGTCAACAGCAGAGACATTGAGAATGCCATTGGCGTCAATATCGAAGGTCACCTCAATCTGGGGTACGCCACGAGGAGCGGGAGGGATGCCACTCAACTCAAACTTGCCCAGAAGATTGTTGTCCTTGGTCATGGCTCTCTCACCTTCAAACACCTGAATAAGGACCCCAGGCTGGTTATCAGAGTAGGTGCTGAAGATTTGGGTCTGCTTGGTGGGGATGGTTGTGTTACGCTTGATAAGGGTGGTCATGACTCCACCTGCCGTCTCCAGCCCCAGTGACAGAGCAGCAACATCCAGGAGTAGCAGATCCTGAACATTCTCCGACTTGTCGCCCATCAGAATGGCTGCCTGGACAGCTGCCCCATAGGCCACGGCCTCATCGGGGTTGATGCTCTTGTTCAGCTCCCTACCGTTGAAGAAATCTTGCAGCAGCTTCTGGATCTTCGGGATTCTGGTGGAGCCTCCAACCGGGACAACTTCATGGATCTGAGATTTGTCCAGCTTGGCATCTCTCAGGGCTTTCTCCACTGGCTCCAGAGTGCCCCTGAACAGGTCAGAGTTCAGCTCCTCAAAGCGAGCCCTTGTGATTGAGGTGTAGAAATCAACTCCCTCAAACAGAGAGTCAATCTCAATACTGGCTTGGGTGCTGGAAGACAGCGTTCTCTTTGCTCTCTCACAGGCCGTCCGCAGCCTCCTCACCGCTCTCTTGTTCTGGCTGATGTCTTTCTTGTATTTCCGCTTGAACTCCTCAATGAAGTGATTGACCATGCGGTTGTCAAAGTCCTCTCCTCCCAGGTGGGTATCTCCAGCTGTTGATTTCACTTCAAAGATACCATCATCGATGGAGAGAATGGACACATCGAAGGTGCCACCACCCAGGTCAAAGATGAGAACATTACGCTCCCCTTTACCTTTCTTGTCCAGACCATAAGCAATGGCAGCTGCTGTTGGCTCGTTGATGACACGCAGGACATTGAGACCAGCTATCACACCAGCATCTTTGGTTGCCTGGCGTTGGGAGTCATTGAAGTAAGCAGGAACGGTGATGACAGCATTGGTGACTCTGCAGCCAAGGTAAGCCTCAGCAATTTCCTTCATCTTGGTCAGCACCATGGAGGAGATTTCCTCTGGGTAAAAGGTTTTGTTCTCCCCCTTGTACTCCACCTTCACTTTTGGCTTTCCCGCATCACTCACCACCTGGAAGGGCCAGTGCTTCATGTCAGACTGCACCGTCGGGTCATCAAACCTTCTCCCGATGAGCCGCTTGGCATCAAAGATGGTGTTGGCGGGGTTCATTGCCACTTGGTTCTTGGCTGCATCACCGATGAGCCTCTCGGTGTCGTTGAAGGCCACATAGCTGGGGGTGGTGCGATTGCCCTGGTCATTGGCGATTATCTCCACTTTGCCATGTTGGAAGACCCCCACACAGGAGTAGGTGGTGCCCAGGTCGATACCGATGGCTGTCCCCGTTGATGCAGACATCTGTGTTTCTGACGAAAGCTCCGACGTTCTTTATTGAAATGCCGGAAGGAATTCCTTGCTTCTGCAAGCCGATCGTTACTGCCTGGTGCGCTGCTCCGTCCCTTAATATAGTCCCAGCGCAGCGGTGTGGGCGGTGCTTTGTTCTTGAGGTACGACCCGGTAAACCAATGAAAACGCCGGTGAGTGACTCACCGCCGATGTTGGAGAAGGTTCCGAGGCGGCGGCCAATGACAGCGCTGCTAGTCCGAGTCTTGCCGGGGCTTCGCGAAAATTCTGGTAACAGCGAGAAAGATCAGGGCAGTCAGGGAGCTTCCGGCTGAAAACTCATGATCCTTTAGATACGCCTCTTAAAGCATGTGAATCACCTTCCCCGCCCTCGAGCTGGCAATACTGCACCTCATTCAAAAGTTACCTGCATACAAGAAGAATTCTCATGCCACTTCTAGGGAGCGAATGTAACTGGTGCCTTACGGGATGAAGCAAGAAAAGCGAGAAGCCGGAAACAGAGCACTTTATAAAAATTATAAGACTGAAATTCAGGATTTGTGATTTTGATAGATGGACTTTTGCGGTGCCTGTGACCAGACAAACAGGATGTAAAAAGTTATTTTTTCTAATTTTGGACCGAAATGCGCCATGTTTGTCCGCTCTATTTTATTGTAAGGTTTTAACTATTCTAAAAATAGCTTTTGACGCATCCGCACAGTACGTAACGAACATATTTGCTAATTTACTGAACAAAATAAGCATAACGACCTTGTATCTTGGTTGGTAGTACTGTTAGGCTTTTTCAGGTCGGTTCTTAAACAAATCTTGCGTGCATAGTGTGGGGATAATGTTAACCTTAAAAAAAAGTTCGTGTTCGCGATGATTAACTGGGCTAAACTCCGCCTCTCGCCATCCGTAATCCAGCCCCTTCTCTTTTCTTTACCTGTCATTGGCCAGGATACAGACCGACGTCCAAAACTCTGCTTCCTCCCAATCAATTCTCTCTTTCTTGATTGGCTCTTACGGCAACTCTCCTCCAATCAGTGATGGCTCTGACACCACTCCCTCCGTGGTTGGCTGCTCTAAGGACAGCGGGACTGAATAGCTCTCACTGATTGGATAACATTTTTTTCTCTGGAGTTTGATACGAAGATGGCTGCGTTTCAAAATGGCAGTTGATAGCGATCTTGTTCGTGAATCGGGGTCTCTCTCTCTCTCTCCTCTCTCTCCTCTCTCTCCTCTCTCTCCTCTCTCTCTCTCCTCTCTCTCTCTCTCGCTTCTTCGTCGATTCCGTGGAGTTGGAATGCGAGTTATTCTGCTGCTGGTATTTATGCGAGTTATTCTGGGGCTATTTGGCCTCCTGCGCTGAATGTCGAAGAGTAAGGGAGGTGAGTTTGCGCTCATAATTAAGGTTGAGATCAAAGTAATAAGTAAGAATCGATATAAAAAACAAAGAAACAGAATGATTTTAACCAAGGTAAACTTTATTGATATTAAAAAATATTTACAAGAATAAACTGTGCAACGCATTTTGATTCTTACGGTCATAGACAATGCGTTAAGAGGTGTTTACAATTACATTTCTTAAAAAGCAACAGGACTGTTGTCTCTTAAGTGACATCCTCCCAGCCCCCTGCCCCCCGCGTGTGGTGCACCGTCCAGAAGCGGGACCCTCTACCGTGGTACGAACACATTACTCGTCAAGTTTCAGTGATCTGTTTCGGGGACGCCCACTCGTAAGTCGTGCTCTCTGCTGTGATCAGGAAGAAAGTACAGGAGTATCAGGACTCACAGCACCAGGATCAGGAACTATTATTACCCCTAACCCACCAGGCACGTAAACCCAATTTCGCATGTCCCATCACAGAAACCTTCCCACAACCTATCGATTCGCTTTCAATGTCATGTTTTTATCATTTATTTTTGTGTCTCTACACTGGTTAATGTGGCTTTTCATTGATTTCCCTGTGGTTTTATTGTCAGTATGCCCACAAGAAAGGGGATCTCAGGGTTGTAGGTGGTGGCATTGATAATAAACTTACTTCACACTCTACTTTGTCCTTTCCTGCCAGAGCCACCTTCTGTGCAGATGGGTGCTCCTGCTGCATCACATCTGGAGTAACTATTACTTTGTGTTCGAAATGACATTAAATGTTTTTGCAAACATAAGAAAATCTGCAGATGCTGGAAATTCAAGCAACACACACAAAATGCTGGTGGAACGCAGCAGGCCAGGCAGCACCTATAGGAAGAGGTACAGTTGACATTTCGGGCCGGGACCCTTTGTCAGGTCTAATGGAAAAAAGAGATAGTAAATGGGAGATTGAAAGTGGGAGGGGGAGAGGGAGATCCGAAATGATAGGAGAAGACAGGAGGGGGAAGCCAAGAGCTTGGAATTTGATTGGCAAAAGGGGTACAAGGCAGGAGAAGGGGGAGTATCATAGGACGGAAGGCCTAGGGAGAAATGTCTTCAGCAGTTTGAATGGGGCTCGACTGCGCAATCGTGTGGAGGTCAGCCAGTGAGAACGGTGGGAAGAGTTTAAAAGGAAGGCAGATTTACAGAGCGTGCGTCAGAGTAGAGGGAGACAGAGTAGGAAGGCTTTGGCTCAACGGGGCTTCAACGATAAAGGGTCGAGACAAGGTAGGTTATCTGTTTAGAATAAAGATGGAGAGTATGTGTGTGAGGCCGGTTTTCTGTGCTCGGTGTCAGATGTGGGAGGCCCTGGAGACTCCTGGCCTCCCGGACAACCACATCTAAAGTAGGTGCGTCGAGCTGCAGCTAGATGACCTTCATCTGGTCACAGAGAATGAGGAGGTGATAGAGAGGAGCCTATGGGCAGGTAGTCACCTCGGGACCACAGGAGACAAAGAAGTGGGTAACAGTCAGGAGAGGGAAGGGCAAGAAGCAGGTACTAGAGAGTACCCCAGTGGCTGTCCCCATTAACAATAAGTATTCCTGCTTGAGTACTGTTGGGGTGGACGGCCTACCTGGGGGAAGCAACAGTGATCGTGCCTCTGGCACAGAGTCTGGCCCTGTGGCTCAGAAGTGTAGGGAAAGGAAGAGGACGGCAGTAGTAATAGGGGACTCTATAGTTAGGGGGTCAGATAGGCGATTCTTTGGACGCAGGAAAGAAACTCAGATGTAGTTTGCCTCCCAAGTGCCAGGGTCCGGGATGTTTCTGATCGCATCCATGATATCTTGAAGTGGGAAGGAGAACAGCCAGAGGTCATGGTACATATTGGTACTGAACTGAAGTGATGGAGGAAAGGGAGGTTGGCTTACAAATAGAGAAAGCTTGGAGACAGTGTGAAAGGGAGGATAGGCAGGTGATAGAGAACGGATGTGCTCAAACCAATGGCTTGAGATGTGTCTGTTTTAATGCGAGGAGTATCATGAATAAAGAGGACGAGCTTAGAGTGTGGATCAGCACTTGGAGCTATGATGTTGTGGCCATTACAGAGACTTGGATGGTGCAAGGGCAGGAATGGCTACTTCAAGTGCCAGGCTTTAGATGTTTCAGAAAGGACAGGGAGGGAGGCAAAAGAGGTGGGGGCCTGGCACTGTTGATCAGAGATAGTGTCACGGCTGCAGAAAAGGAGGAAGTCATGGTGCGATTGTCTACGGAGTCTCTGTGGGTGGAAGTTAGGAACAGGAAGGGGTCAATAACTCAACTAGGTGTTCTTTATAACCATCCAATAGTAACAGAGACATCAAGGAGCAGATAGGGAGACAGATTCTGGAAAGGAGTAATAATAACAGGGTTGTTCTGGTGGGAGATTTTAATTTCCTAAATATTGATTGGCATCTCCCTAGAGTGAGGGGTTTAGATGGGGTGGAGTTTGTTAGGTGTGTTCAGAAAGGTTTCTTGACACAATATGTAGATAAGCCTCCAAGAGTACAGGAGGAGAGACTGTACTTCATCTGGTATTGGGAAATGAACCTGGTCAGGTGTCAGGTCTCTCAGTGGGAGAGCATTTTGGAGATAGCAATCACAATTCTATCTCCTTTACCATAGCATTGGAGACGGATAGGAAAGACAAGTCAGGGAAATGTTTAATTGGAGTAAGGGGAAATATGAGGCTATCAGGCAGGAAATTGGAAACAGATGTTCTCAGGGAAACGGAAGAAATGTGCAAATGTTCAGGGGATATTTGCATGGGTTTCTGAGTAGGTACGTTCCAATGAGACATGCAAAGGATGGTAGGATACAAGATCCGTGGTGTACAAAGGCTGTTGTAAATCCAGTCAAGAAGAAAAGAGCTTATGAAAGGTTCAAAAGACTAGGTAATGATAGAGATCTAGAAGATTATAAGGTTAGCAGGAAGGAGTTTAAGAATAAGATTAGGAGAGCCAGAAGGGGCCATGAGAAGGCATTGGCGGACAGTATTAAGGAAAACCCCAAGGCATTCAACAAGTATGTGAAGAGCGAGAGGATAGACATGAGAGAATAGGACCAATCAAGTGTGACAGTGGAAAAGTGTGTTTGGAACTGGAGGAAATAGCGTAGGTATATTAGACAGTCAATTCTGTGGACGCAGGAAAGAAACACAGATGACAGTTTGCCACCCAGGTGCCAGGGTCGGAGGTGTTTCAGATTGCATCCAAAATATCCTGCAGTGGGAAGGAGAACAGCAAGAGGTCGTGGCATATATTGGTACCAATGACATAGGTAGGAAAAGGTAAGAGATCCTGAAAAAAGACTTTGGGGAGTTAGGAAGGAAGTTAAGAAGCAGGACCGCAAAGGTAGTAATCTCGGGATTACTGCCTGTGCCATGTGACAGTGAGTATAGGAATAGAATGAGGTGGAGGATAAATGCATGTTTGAGAGATTGGAGCAGGGGGCAAGGATTCAGATTTCTGGATCATTGGGACCTCTTTTGGGGCAGGTGTGACCTGTACAAAAAGGACGGGTTGCACTTGAATCCCAGGGGGACCAATATCCTGGCAGGGAGGGTTGCTAAGGCTACTGGGCAGAAATTAACCTAGAATTGTTGGGGGGTGGGAACTGAATTGAACAGACTGGGGAAGAGGCATTGGCTCACAAATAGAGAAAGCTTGGAGATAATGTGTGAGGGAGGATAGGCAGGTGATAGAGAAGGCACGTGCTCAGACTGTTGGTTTGAAATGTGTCTATTTTAACGCAAGGAGTGTTGTGAACAAAGTGGATGAGCTTAGAGCATGGATAAGTACTTGGAGATATGATATGGTGGCCATTACAGAGACTTGGATGGCTCAGGGACAGGAATGGTTACTTCAAGTGCCGGGTTTTAGATGTTTCAGAAAGGACAGGGAGGGAGGCAAAAGAGGTGGGGGCATGGCACTGTTGATCAGAGATAGTGTTGTGGCTGCAGAAAAGGTGGACGTCATGGAGGGATTGTCTACGGAGTCTCTGTGCGTGGAGGTTTGGAACAGTAAATATAACTCTACTGGGTGTTTTTTATAAGCCGCCCAATAGTAACAGGGATATCGAGGAGCAGATAGGGAAACAGATCCTGGAAAGATGTAATAATAACAGAGTTGTCGTGATGGGAGATTTTAATTTCCCAAATATCGATTAGCATCTCCCTAGAGCGAGGGGTTTAGATGGGGTGGAGTTTGTGAGGTGTGTTCAGGAAGGTTGCTTGACACAATATGTAGATAAGCCAACGAGAGGAGAGTCTGTACTTGATCTGTATTGGGAAATGAACCTGGTCAGGTGTCAGATCTCACAGTGGGAGAGCATTTTGGAGATAGTGATCATAATTCTATCGCCTTTACAATAGCATTGGAGAGAGATAGGAACAGACAAGTTAGAAAAGCGGTTAATTGGAGTAAGGGGAAATATGAGGCTATCAGGCAAGAAATTGGAAGCTTAAATTGGGAACAGATGTTCTCAGGCAAAAATACGGAAGAAATGTGGCAAATGTTCAGGGGATATTTGTGTGGAGTTCTGCATAGGTACGTTCCAATGAGACAGGGAAGTTATGGTAGGGTATAGGAAGCATAGTGTACAAAGGCTGTAATAAATCTAGTCAAGAAGAAAAGAAAAGGTTCAGAGAGTTAGGTAATGTTAGGGATCTAGCAGATTATAAGGCTAACAGGAAGGAGCTTAAAAAGGAAATTAGGAGAGCCAGAAGGGAGCATGAGAAAGCCCTGGCGGGCAGGTTTAAGGAAAATCATAAGGCATTCAAGTATGTTAAGAGCAAGAGGATAAGATGTGAAAGAATAGGACGTATCAAGTCTGACAGTGGGAAAGTGTGTATGGAACCGGAGGAAATAGCAGAGGTACTTAATGAATACTTTACTTCAGTATTCACTATGGAAAAGGATCTTGGTGATTGTAGTGCTGACTTGCAGCAGACTGAAAAGCTTGAGCATGTAGATATTAAGAAAAGATGTGCTGGAGCTTTTGGAAAGTATCAAGTTGGATAACTTGGCGGGACTGAATGAGATGTACCCCAGGCTACTGTGGGAGGCAAGGGAGAAGATTGCTGAGCCTCTGGCGATGATCTTTGAATCATCAATGGGAACGGGAGAGGTTCCAAAGGGTTGGAGGTTTGTGGATGTTGTTCCCTTATTCAAGAAAGGGAGTAAAGATAGCCCAGGAATATAGACCAGTGAGTCTGACTTCAGTGGTTGGTAAGTTGATGGAGAAGATCCTGAGAGGCAGGATTTATGAACATTTGAAGAGGTATAATATGATTAGGAATAGTCAGCATGGCTTTGTCAAGGGCAGGTCATGCCTTACAAACCAAACTGAATTTTTTAAGGATGCGACTAAACACATTGATGAAGGAAGAGCAGTAGATGTAGTGTTTATGGATTTCTGAAAGGCATTTGATAAGGTACCCTATGCAAGGCTTATTGAGAAAGTAAGGAGGCATGGGATCCAAGGGAACATTGCTTTCTGGATCCAGAACTAGCTTGCCCACAAAAGTCAAAGAGTGGTTGTAGATGGGTCATATTCTGCATGGAGTTCGGTGACCAGTGGTGTGCCTCAGGGATCTGTTCTGGGACCCTTACTCTTCATGATTTTTATAAATGACCTGGATGAGGAAGTGGAGAGATGGGTTAGTAAGTTTGCTGATGACACAAAGGTTGAGGGTGTTGTGGATAGTGTGGAGGGCTGTCAGAGGTTACAACGGGACATTGATAGGATACAAAACTGACCTGCCAAGTGGCAGATGGAGTTCAACCAGGTAAGTGTGAAGTGTTTCATTTTGGTAGGTCAAATATGATGGCAGAATATAGTATTAATGGTAAGACTCTTGGTAGTGTGGAGGATCAGAGGGATCTTGGGGTCCGAGTCCATAGGACACTCAAAGCAGCTACGCAGGTTGACTCTGTGGTTAAGAAGGCGTACGGCGTATGGGCCTTCATTAATCATGGAATTGAATTTAGGAGCCGAGAGGTAATGTTGCAGCTATGTATGACCCTGGTCAGACCCCACTTGGAGTACTGTGCTCAGTTCTGGTCGCCTCACTACAGGTAGGATGTGGAAGCCATAGAAAGGGTGCAGAGGAGATTTACAAGGAGGTTGCCTGGATTGGGGAGCATGTCTTAGGAAAACAGGTTGAGTGAACTCGGCCTTTTCGCCTTGGAGCGATGGAAGGCGAGACGTGACCAGATAGAGGTGTATAAGATGATGAGAGGCATTGATCGTGTGGATAGTCAGAGGCTTTTCCCCAGGGCTGAAATGGTTGGCACTAGAGGACACGGGTTTAAGGTGCTGGGGAGTAGGTACTGAGGTGATGTCAGGGGTAGGTTTTTTACTCAGAGAGTGGTGAATGCGTGGAATGGGCTACTGGCAACGGTGGTGGAGGTGGATACGATAGGGTCTTTTAAGAGACTTTTGGATAGGTACATGGAGCTTAGAAAAATAGAGGGCTATGGGGAAGTCCAGTAATTTCTAAGGTAGGGACATGTTCGGCACAACTTTGTGGGCTGAAGGGCCTGTGTTGTGCTGTAGGTTTTCTATGTTTCTACTTAATAAATACTTTCTTTTCAGTATTCACTGCGGAAAAGGATCTTGGCGATTGCAGGGATGACTTGCAGTGGACTGAAAAGCTTGAGAATGTAGATATTGAGGAAGAGGATGTGCTGGAGCTTTTGGAAAGCAAGTTGAATAAGTCACCGAAACTAGATGGAATACCCAGGCTACTGTGGGAAGCAAGGGAGGAGATTGCTGAGCCTCTGGCAATGATCTTCGCATCATCAATGGGGACGGGAGAGGTTCCGGAGGATTGGAGGGCTGCGGATGTTGTTCCCTTATTCAAGAAAGGGAGTAGAGATAGCCCAGGAAATTATAGGTCAGTGAGTCTTACTTCAGTGGTCGGTAATTTGATGGAGAAGATCCTGAGAGGCAGGATTTATGAACATTTGGAGAGGCATAATATGATTAGGAATAGTCAGCATGACTCTGTCAAAGGCAGGTCATGCCTTCTGAGCCTGATTGAATTTTTGACGATGTGACTAAACATATTGATGAAGGTAGAGCTATAGATGTAGTGGATATGGATTTCAGCAAGGCATTTGATAAGATGCCCCATGCAAGGCTTATTGAGAAAGTAAGGAGGTATGGGATCCAAGGGGACATTGCTTTGTGGATCCAGAACTGGCTTGCCCACAGAAGGCAAAGAGTGGTTGTAGATGGGTCATATTCTGCATGGAGATCAGTGACCAGTGGTGTGCCTCAGGGATCTGTTCTGGGACTCCTAGTCTTTGTGATTCTTATAAATGACCTGGATGAGGAAGTGGAGGGATGGGTTAGTAAATTTGCTGATGACACAAAGGTTAGGGGTGATGTGGATTGTGTGCAGGGACGTTGATAGGATGCAAAATTGGGCTGAGAAGTGGCAGATGGATTTCAACCCAAATAAGTGTGAGGTGGTTCATTTTGGTAGGTCAAATATGATGGCAGAATATAGCATTAATGATAAGATTCTTGGCAGTGTGGAGGATCAGAGGGATCTTGGGGTCTGAGTCCATAGGAGACTCAAAGCTGCTATGCAGGTTGACCCTGTGGTTAAGAAGGCATACGGTGCATTGGCCTTCATCAATCATGGGATTGAGTTTAAGAGCCAGAGGTAATGCTGCAGCTATATAGGACCCTGGTCAGACCCCACTTGGAGTACTGTGCTCAATTCTGGTCGCCTCACTACAGGTAGGATGTGGAAGCCATAGAAAGGGTGCAGAGGAGATTTACAAGGATGTTGCCAGGATTGGGGAGCATGCCTTATGAGAACAGGTTGAGTGAACTCGGCCTTTTCTCCTTGGAGCAATGGAGGATGAGAGGTGACATGATAGAGGTTATTAAGATGATGAGAGGCATTGATCATGTGGATTGTTGGAGGCTTTTCCCCAGGGCTGAAATGGCTAGCATGAGAGGGCATAGTTTTAAGGTGCTTGGAAGTAGGTACAGAGGAGATGTCAGTGGGTAAGTTTTTTTTATGCAGAGAGTGGTGACTGCGTGGAATGGGCTGCTGGCAGCGCTGGTGGAGGTGGGAATGATAGGGTCTTTCAGGAGACTCCTGGATGGCTACATGGAGCTCAGGAAAGTAGAGGGCTATGGGTAAAGTCTGAGTAGTTCTAAGGTAGGGACATGTTCGGCACAGCTTTGTGGGCCGCAGGGCCTGTATTGTGCTGTAGGGTTTCTATGTTTCTAAATAATGACATTAGGGTTAGGGATACTGGCCGGTGGGATTGTCAATTGAACACCAATGTGGTGACACAGTAATAAACAAGGAAATATTTGCTGAATGTAATAATGGGGCAGTAGTTGTCATGGGAGACCTTAACATGCACGCAAGTTAGACAAATCAAATTCATCGAAGCAGTCTTGAAGAGGGTTTTATAGAATGCATCTGTGATAACATTATTGAACAGCAGGATGTGACATCTTAAATCTGGTCCTGTGCAATGAGACAAGTCAAACTAACAAAGCTTTAGTTAAGAATCCACTTGGAAAGAGTGATCATTGAGTGATCAGACAAGTGGAGGGCGAAATGGTTCGATGTGAAGCCAGTCTGTTGCACCAGAATGAGAGAGACTGCAACAGTACACGGGAGGAGTTAGCTCACTTCAACTGGGAACACAGACCACTTGACAGGACAGTGGAAACACTGGAAGATATTCAAAGAGAGTTTTCACATTGTTCATCAGAAGTACTTCCAGTTGAAAACAAAGATAGTGAGGGTGGGGGAGAGCCAGCCTTGGAATACTGGGGAAATTACGGCAGATATTAAACTAAATCCTCATGAAAAGTCACCAGGAATAGTGTGAGCAACACACACACAAAGTGCTGGAGGATCTCAGCAGGCCAGAGTAGCACCTATGGAAAAGAGTACAGTTGATGTTTTGGGCCGAAACCCTCTGGCAGGACTGGAGAAAAAAGCAGAAGAGTGGACTTAAAAGGTGGGGGAGTGGAGGGGAGAGAGAAACACCAGGTGATGAGCGAGACCTGGAGGGGGAGGGATGAAGTAAAGAGCTGCGAAGTTGATTGGTGAAAGAGACAGAAGGCCACAGAAGAAAGGACAGAGAGGATAGCACCGGAGGCAGGTGATGGTCAGATAAGGAGGTAAGGTGAGAGAGGGAAAAGGGGATGGGGAGCGGTGAAGGAGAGGGTGGTGGGGGGCATTACCGGAAGTTTGAGAAATTGATGTTCATGCCTTCAGGTTGGAGGCTACCCAGACAGATTATAAGGTGTTGTTCCTCCAACCTAAGTGTGGCCTCATCACGATGGTAGAGGATAGATGTATCGGAATAGGAATGGGAAATGGAATTAAAATAGGTGGCCACTGGGAAATCCCACTTTTTCTGGTGGACGGGGCATAGGTGCTTGGTGAAGCAGACTCCCACTCTACGTCAGATCTCACCGACATTCAAGAAGCCACACCAGGAGCTCTGGACGCGGTATATGAACCCAACTGACTGTTTAGGGCCTGAATGGTAGTGAGGGAGGAGATGTAGGTGCAGGTGAAGCACTTGTTCTGCTTGCAAGGATGTGCCAGTAGGGAGATCAGTGGGGAGGGATGAATGGACAGGGGAGTCATGTAGGGAGTGATCCCTGTGGAAAGCAGGAAGTGGAAGGAGGGTGGGAGGGAAGAGGTGCTTGGTGGTGGGATCCCGCTGGAGGTTGCAGTAGTTTCGGAGAATTATGTGCTGGACAAGGTGGCTGGTGGGGTGGTAGGTGAGGACAAGAAGAACCCTACCCCTGGTAGGGTGGCAAGAGGCTGGAGTAAGAGCAGACGAGTGTGTCAGATGCAGTTGAAGGCAGCGTTGATTGTGGAGGAAGGGAAGCCCCTTTCGAGAATGAAAAGCCTCTGGTGGAGATGAAGGAATTGAGAGAAGAGGATGGTGTTTTAACAAGTAACAGGGCGGGTTGAGGTAGAGTCCAGGAATACTGGGAGACTGAGAAAATGGGAAAATGTTTAAAAAGTAACAGTTAACCACTGAGCAAACAAGAAAGAAAGGGAAGATTGTGTATGCAATCAGAATGGTTAAAGTGAATATATGCCCTTGATAATAAGATGAGGGAAATAATATTGGTTAATACAGAAATGGCCAAGGCTTTAAATAACTAATTTAACACCTACAAAGTACATCTTCAACAGGAAATGCCTCAAAGAGATGGTATCCATCATTAAGGACATCACCCAGAACACGCCCTCCTTCTCATCACTACCATCAAGCTGGAGGTACAGGGGCCTGACGATACACACTCAACATTTTAGGAACAGCTGCTTCTCCACTGCCATCAGATTTCTGAATGGACAACTAACCACGAACACTTCCTCAGTATTTATTTCTTTATTTTTACTCACTTTTTACACGACTAATTTAATTATATCCAGTACTGTGCAAAAAACCTAGGCACATATAGGGTGCCCAAATCTTTTGAACAGTACTGTAACTTCAACTTACTACTTGCAAATTACAATTTACACTAAGCACTGAAGACTGGTTCTTGTTTGAATTAACATCGGCTGTATTTACACAAGTCCAGAATACTCCCTAACAGCAAGCATAAAAGGCTTTGAGCTCATCAGAGAGTGAACCTCGGGGCCATTTACAATACTGTGCAAATGTCTAAGGCAGCAAAGCTATTATATGTGTGCCTTGGACTTTTGCACGGTACACTACATGGCAATGATGAGTTCAATGTATATACAGTTGCAAGAAAACGTTTGTGAACCCTTTGCAATTACCTGTTTTTTGGTATTAATTACTCATAAAATGTGGTCTGATCTTCACCCAAGTCACAATAATAGACAAGTACAATCTACCTAAACTAATAACACATATTGTAATTCTTCACATCAACACTGAATACACCATTTAAACAATCACAGTCTAGGTTGAGAAAAGTATGTGCGCCTCTGGGGTAATGCCTTCTACAAAAGCTGTTTGGAGTCAGTTGTTCCAATCAATGAGATGGGAGGTGTGTGTTGTAGAGGTGCCCTGCCCCATAAAAAAAGACACAAGAGCCTGCTCTTCTCAAGAAAGATCTGTTTATGTGCACCATGCCGAAATCAAAACAAATTTCAGAGATCCTTAAAAGAAAAATTCCAGAGATGCATGAAGCTGGAAAAGGGCACCGCACACCGACACCAAAACCTCATCCCAGCTGTGAAGCCTGATGGGAGGAGCCCCGTGGTCTGGGGCTGCTTTGCTGCCTCAGGTCCTGGACAGCTTGTAATCATTGAGGAAGAATGAATTCAAAACTGTATCAAGACATTTTACAGGGTAGCAGTCCTTCACCTGAAGCTTAATAGGAGTTGAATGATGCAACAAGACAATGATCAGAAATCCCAGAGTAAAGGAACAACAGAATGTTTAAAAAGAAGAAAAGAAATTGTGTTTTCCAATGATGAAGTCAGAGTCCAGACCTTGACCCAATTGCCATGCTGAGGTAGAACCTGAAGAGGGCTGTTCCTGCAAGGTATCCCAGAAATACTGATGAACCGAAACATTTTTGTACAGAGGAAATGGTCTAAAATTCCTCCTCTTCATTGTACAAGTCTGATCAGTAGCTACAAGAAACATTTGGTGGAAGTTATTGCTAGTAAAAGAAGTTCTACCTGTTATTAAATACAAAGGATCACATACATTTTCCAGCCTGGATTGAGAATGATTGAACAGTGTGTTCAATAAAGACATAAAAAGTACAATTGTTTGTGTGTTATTAGTTTAGGCAGATTCTGTCTATTATTATGACTTAGATGAAGATCAGACCACATTTTATGAGTAATTAATGCAGAAAACCAAGTAATTGCAGAGGATTCACAATCTTTTCCTTGCAACTGTCTGTGTGTGTGTATGTGTATACATTTCTTATTATCATTTATAGATCTTTTGTTACGAATTGCAACACTGCTGCTGCAAATCCATGCTTTTTACAACATATGCCTTTGATATTAAACATTATTCTGACTTTGTGTTGGGATCTAACCTACCAAAGAGAGGTGCCATGGATGCCCTCTTCTCATTTCTACCATCAGGAAGGAGGTACAGAAGCCTGAAGGCTCACACTCACAAATTCAGGAACTGCTTCTTCTCCTCTGCCATCCATTTCTAAATGCACATTGAAGCCATGAACACTACCTCACTTTTTTTATTTCTGTTTTTACACTGCTTATCTTAATTTAACTATTTAATATGCAAATATACATTCTTACTGTAATTAATTCTTTCTCTATTATCATGTATTGCATTGCACTCTTGCCTCAAAGACAACAGCCTGTGATCTTAAACCTGATTCTGACTTTGCGTCGAGGACACATCTAACAGGTCAAGGAGAGATGTTATGGATGCAATGCAAGGTGGGAACCCCAGGCAATCACTGTCACCCATTTGGTGATGAGCAGATGGGTAAGCCGAGCAAACAGTAGGCAAGTCCCCGGACCCTGAAGGAAAGCATTCCAGGGAACCGACAGAAATGGCTGACTATATAGTAGATGTGTTTGTGATAATTTACCAATTTTTTTTTGTGAGGAACAGTCCCAAATTTCAATATTCAGCCTCCCAGAATGAATTGGAGGTCAGTAGTCAACTCTAGCTAGAGCCTTGTTTAACTGCTTGGTGGGAAGATAAAGATTTCGACCTGTTAGTGGGTATGAAAGGACAGTAAAGTCATGGCATCATTTTGTATAAACCAATCCCCATTATTCTGCACTAACCAACAAACACACACTTACACCAATCAATCAATCATCCACACACTGGGGACGGGGTGGGCTTTACACTCAGTGGCCTCTTTATTAGGTACATCCTACACATGTGCTCTAGCAGGTCCATTTCAATGTTCTCCATGCTGTTCATTCAGACGCTCTTCTGCACACCACTGTTGTACCACGTGGTTACTTGAGTTACTGTCACCTTCCTGTCGTCCAGAACCAGTCTGACCACTCTCAATAACAAGGCATTTTTGCTCACTGCATGGTTTTTGTTTTACACTCCATTCTCTGTAAACTTTAGCGAATGTTGTGAACAAAAATACCAGAGATCAGTAGTTTTTCAGATACTCAAACCACCCTGTCTGGCACCAAGTCATTCCACAAATCACATTTCTTACCCATTCTGATGTTTGGTCTGAACAACAAATGAACCTTCTTGACCATGTCTGCGTGCTGCTATGTGCTGAGCTGCTGCTACATGATTGGCTGTTTAGTTGTTTGCATTAACCAGCAGCTGTACAGCTGTACCTGGTAAAGTGGCCACGGAGTGTACGCCTGAGACTAACCCAATCCTGAGCTGTACATTCTAGCCCCTTGCACTTTCGGGCCAAGGGAACCTCCAACAGCAAGTCAACGCGCTAATAATACCGGATATTATCCGCAACCTCCACAAGTCTCCTGTATCCTGCAAGACTACGTCTCACCATTGAGCCAAATTAGACTCGAAAGCTTGCCAACCCCACAGATATAAAATAAAATTGATGCTGTTCTGCTTTTTACACCATTCATAAATATACATGCTGATTTTACCTTCATTAATTACTTTCCGCACTGTCGCCAAATATCTAAGATCGCCACTCAATCGTACAATGTCATGCTGTATTCTGGCCAATCCACGGCTAAAGAAAGAAAAAGGCTCCCGGTCAGAGGTGAGGTGGAGTTCAGCGCTGTCAACCTCAACAGCAAGTCACTAAAAAGTCATCGGGTAAATTTCAATCCCATTAACAAATAAAATAAATGCTTCCATCGTAAATTGTCGTTACATAAATCTGAACAACAATATTATCCCCACACCATACACCGACACTACATGGGTATTAGCGCTGGGAGCCGCAGGGACTTGCGAAAGTTCTGGAAGTGGCGAGGTAGATCTGGTGCAGAGTCTGGGAGGATTTGATTATACTGACATCGCTGCGTTACGGATAATTTATTTTAATTTGCTTCTATCACCTTCTCCTTGCAATGTACTATACGGGGGCTGTAAAAAGATTATTTATGACATTTAAACCCTGTATGTTTAAAACGCAAATCAAAAAAAAACTTCTCGCGGAAACTTCACCATCACTTCTGTCAATCTAATAATTTTTTTAAACTTCGTGTCAAGTCCTCTTCTGGTCACAAACACCGCAAAAGTCCTTTTGTCAAAATTAAATGTCACAAACTCTGACTTTCAGTTCTACACTTCCTCTAAGTATTCTGTTACTAATTTCGTCCTGCAGGTATTAACCAGAGCTGTCGTTCCTTGTTTGCTGGCTTCGTCCCTTAAGGCCAAAGAATTCTCTCCCCAGAAGGTGCTTCAGATTTTTTCTTGCGTGTAGGGAACTTTTGGAAGAAATTGCTGGTTTCGTATAGTTTAAGAAGTGTTTCAAAGGGTTCCCGAATGACTTGGTTTTCAGCCGGAACCTCCCTGACTGCTCCAGATCTTTCTCGCTATTACCAGAATTTTCGCGAAGTCCCGGCACGTCTCCGACTAGCAGCGCTGTGATTGGCCGCCGTCTCAGAACCTTCTCCAACCTTCGGCCGTGAGTCACTCGCCGGCGTTTTCATTGGTTTACGGGTCGTCCCTCAAGAACAAAACACCGCCCACACCGCTGCGCTGGGACTATATTAAGGGACGAAGCAGCGGACCAGGCAGTAACGATCGGCTTGGAGAAGCAAGGAATTCCTTCCGGTATTTCAATACAGAACGTCGGAGCTTTCGTCAGAAACACAGATGTCTGCATCAACGGGGACAGCCATCGGTATCGACCTGGGCACCACCTACTCCTGTGTGGGGGTCTTCCAGCATGGCAAAGTGGAGATCATCGCCAATGACCAGGGCAACCGCACCACCCCCAGCTATGTGGCCTTCAACGACACCGAGAGGCTCATCGGTGATGCAGCCAAGAACCAGGTGGCAATGAACCCCGCCAACACCATCTTTGATGCCAAGCGGCTCATCGGGAGGAGGTTTGATGACCCGACGGTACATTCCGACATGAAGCACTGGCCCTTCCAGGTGGTGAGTGATGCGGGGAAGCCAAAGGTGAAGGTGGAGTACAAGGGGGAGAACAAGACCTTTTACCCAGAGGAAATCTCCTCCATGGTGCTGACCAAGATGAAGGAAATTGCTGAGGCTTACCTTGGCTACAATGTCACCAACGCTGTCATCACCGTTCCTGCTTACTTCAATGACTCCCAACGCCAGGCAACTAAAGATGCTGGTGTGATAGCTGGTCTCAATGTCCTGCGTGTCATCAATGAGCCAACAGCAGCTGCCATTGCCTATGGTCTGGACAAGAAAGGCAAAGGGGAGCGTAATGTTCTCATCTTTGACCTGGGTGGTGGCACCTTCGATGTGTCCATTCTCTCCATCGATGACGGTATCTTTGAAGTGAAATCAACAGCTGGAGATACCCACCTGGGAGGAGAGGACTTTGACAACCGCATGGTCAATCACTTCATTGAGGAGTTCAAGCAGAAATACAAGAAAGACATCAGCCAGAACAAGAGAGCGGTGAGGAGGCTGCGGACGGCCTGTGAGAGAGCAAAGAGAACGCTGTCTTCCAGCACCCAAGCCAGTATTGAGATTGACTCTCTGTTTGAGGGAGTTGATTTCTATACCTCAATCACCAGGGCTCGCTTTGAGGAGCTGAACTCTGACCTGTTCAGGAGCACTCTGGAGCCAGTGGAGAAAGCCCTGAGAGATGCCAAGCTGGACAAATCCCAGATCCATGAAATTGTCCTGGTCGGAGGCTCCACCCGAATCCCCAAGATCCAGAAGCTGCTGCAAGATTTCTTCAACGGTAGGGAGCTGAACAAGAGCATCAACCCCGATGAGGCCGTGGCCTATGGGGCAGCTGTCCAGGCGGCCATTCTGATGGGCGACAAGTCGGAGAATGTTCAGGATCTGCTACTCCTGGATGTTGCTGCTCTGTCACTGGGGCTGGAGACGGCAGGTGGAGTCATGACCACCCTTATCAAGCGTAACACAACGATCCCCACCAAGCAGACCCAAATCTTCAGCACCTACTCTGATAACCAGCCTGGGGTCCTTATTCAGGTGTTTGAAGGTGAGAGAGCCATGACCAAGGACAACAACCTTCTGGGCAAGTTTGAGTTGAGTGGCATCCCTCCCGCTCCTCGTGGCGTACCCCAGATTGAGGTGACCTTCGATATTGACGCCAATGGCATTCTCAACGTCTCTGCTGTTGACAAGAGCACCGGGAAAACAAACAAGATCACCATCACCAACGACAAGGGCAGGCTGAGTAAGGAGGAAATTGACAGGATGGTGCAAGATGCAGAGAAGTACAAGAATGAGGATGAAATGCAGCGGCAGAAGATTGCAGCCAAGAACTCCCTGGAGTCCTATGCCTTCAACATGAAGGGCTCTGTGGAGGATGAGAAGATGGCCGGAAAGATCAGTGCTGAGGACAAGCGGAAAGTCATTGACCTGTGCAACCAGACAATATCCTGGCTGGAGAAGAATCAGATGGCAGAGAAGGAGGAGTTTGAGCACAAGCAAAAAGAGCTGGAAAAACTCTGCAATCCCATCATTGCCAAACTGTACCAAGGAGCAGCCGCAGGGGAATCGTGCAGGGCACAGGCTGGGAATGCCAGTTCTGCTGGACCAACTATTGAGGAGGTGGATTAAAGGACTGTAAATGTGACTGTCTGGGGCTTGCACGGTTTGAGCTCTCTGGACACTTCAGTGGGTCTGATGCTAATGTTGGCACTTGGGAATAGTCTTCACTGTAACACCACTGGGTCATGTCAATGTCCTGAATCTGGCTGTGATGTACTAATTGTAAACACTGGTAACTAGTTGTATTCAGTTCCTTTGATCGGGTTTTTTGTATTGGGGTATTTTTTTTTTAATGTCATTTGTTTTGGAATGTAAACTTTGTACAGTTTTAAGTTTCTTGTAACATGCTTTTAATAAATCTTTTAATTTTTTAAAATTGGGTGTAATTATATTTCATCACCAGAGAAGGAAAACTTGCCATTTTGTTTTCAAAAACATAAAGTCAACAATTTATGGGTGTTAAATTATTGCTGTATATCAATGAATGTTTCCTCCTCATCCTCCCTTTCCCAGGGATATCTTCCTTCTAATTTCCAGCACACCTTCTTTCTGGATCTCTTTTGTCAACACTTCCCCACTCTCACAGGTGCAGTTTGACATTACTTTATCAGAAGGCATTTGATTCTTCAACAAGGTGACCAGTCCAAAAAGTTGACAGATCTAGTGATGTTACTCTTCGCTGGTAGCTCCTGCATTGACACGAAAAACAGCTTAATTTGCTGCCTTGGGAGAGAATCCCATATGCTGGGAACAACGATTGGTATTGGCAGCAGGCTGAGTTTTGAGGTGTGTGTTTGGACAGGTATATGGAGGGGAGGTGATTGACAGGTTGCGGGCAACTGGGACTAGCCGAGAGGATGCTGTGTGGGGCTTGGACGAGTTGGGTGGAAGGGCCTTTTCCCAGCTGTTCTCCGCACAACTGTTGACGTTTCTGTTTATCACCAACATCGTATCATAGAGTATCAGGATGTAAAGGAACTTTAGCAGTTACAAGGTATTTTACCTAGTAATCATGTCAAACCTTGCAGAGATATCTGTAAGCAATAGGTTATTGAGCTCCTGATTTAAATCACCTTCATACAGAGGAACAGAATGAGTCCATTCAGCCCATCGATATTGTTTTGGTATTCGATCATTGCTGATTTATTTTCCTTCTTAATCCCATTCCCCTGCTTTCTCTCCATCGATAACCTTTGATACGCTCACTAATCAAGAAACTATCAACCTCATCTTTAAGTGAAATTTAAATAACCTGAAATCCTTTCTTTTTCAATCTTTTTATTAAGTTTCAAATTAATAAACATAGCAATAATGATACATAGAGATCGGGATTGCATTAAAAACGGTTAACATGTACAACCACAGAATCTAAGTAATAAATGTGTAGTAACTAACCATGAAAACAAAATTTTATAGAGAGAGAAAAAGAAAAATCCCTAAACTGAAAAAAAGCTAAAGGTTGGGCTGCCATATTTCATCGGTTAAAATTATAATTTGTCATTAACTCCGCTCCTCTTTACATGGAGAAAAAAAATTACTAAAAAAAAGGATTCAGAAAGGGTCAGCTTACATGATATGAAAGTATTGAATAAATGGCCTCCAAGTTTCTTCAAATTTAACCGAAGGATCCATAGCACCGCACCCAATTTTTTCCAAGTTTAAACGTGCTATCGTTTGGGAAAACCAATGAAATGTAGTAGGGGGGTTGGAATATTTCCATTGAAATAGAATGGATCTTCTGGCTATTAATGTACATAATGCAATTAGACGACAAGCTGATGAGGATAAATGACTGGAGTCTGTCACTGGTAGTCCAAAAATTGCAGTAATAGGGTGAGGTTGTAAATCAACACACAGAACTACTGACACAGTACCAAAAATATCTTTCCAATATTTTCCTAGAACATATGTGTCAAGGAAGCTACTTCAGTATTACATCTATCACAAACAGGATTTATGTGGCACTAAAAACGAGCTAACTTATCCTTGGATATATGTGCCCTGTGAACCACCTTAACTCGTGTCAGGGCGTGTTTGGCACACATTGAAGAAGTATTAACCAGTCGAAAAATTTTCTCCCAGTTCTTTGTAGATAAAGATATTTGAAGTTCTCTTTCCCCTCATTCTTAATTTTATCAGATGTACCTAGACGTATTTGCGTAATGAAATCATAAATAATTACTATTAATCTCTCCTAATTGGGGTTTAAACCTAAACATTTTTCTGTAACTTCAATTTGATGCGATATCGGAAAAATAGGTAAAGTAGCGTTCATAAAGTTTCTAACCTGTAAATATCTGGAAAACGTGTGATCTGGGCAAATTATATTTATTAGACAACTGTTCAAAAGACTTAAAACAATCATCCATGAATAAATCACGAAAACATGTTATTCCCTTTGTTTTTCCATAGAAGAAAAGCTTGATCAATTCTAGATGATTGAAAGAAAAAATTAGATATCATTGAACTTGACAAGATCAATTTATTCAATCCAAAAAATATACGAAATTGAAACCATATTCGTACTGTATGTTTAATTGTTGGATTTATCATTTGTTTATTCAAGCGCAGCTCCGAAAATGGAAGCCAGCGAAAACCCCTGTACAGACTGCCCCTCGAGGTTCATCCATCGTGGACATCGAACTCTTGCGTCCAAAACGTTAAATATCGAATATTAGTTGCCCAGTAATAAAATCTAAGATTCGACAAGTATCTATTTTGAGACTATGATTCCTGGATCCAGCTATCAAGGGAGGAAACATCGCCTTGCGTCTAAAAGTTGGAAAAAATCCGATGAATGGTTCTTCTCCCGTGCGAGTGGGACGGGTTGGGTGGCGGGGAGTATACCCCTCAACTACGGTTGTATTGTAGAAGATGAACGAGCAAGAGCCACGTGACTGACTAAAATGTTTAAACTGTTTAGAATGAATCATGAATTCAGAGTTATTGAATGGTTTATTGTAAGTAATTTTATTAAATATATATATATTTTAAAAAACGATGGGATAAGGTAAGCAGCCGCCGAGACCGTTCAGCAGGGCCCCCAGCATTTATTGTATGATGTGGCACGGGATCTGCAGATTTTCTCGTGTTTGTCCTTTTCTGCAGATGTGGTGTGAGTGGTTGTTTCCGGCACCTATTGTTATTTTTCTCACCTTCTTCTGTCGTTGCTTATCATCTCTTACTAAATAAGAAGTTGATGCGCAATTTGTTACAGTATAAGTACAGTATTCTTCTTTGGTTGGTTGAGAGAACGGAACAACTGAAAGGCTGAATTAATATTGTAACCTTATAAGGTAAAGTAAGCGAGTGGTTAGATGAGCAGTTGTCTAGAGGCACCGAGAGATTCCAAATTAACCGGCGGTCGTCAATTCACGCGACATAGGGAGAAAACACAAAACTGAACCAGAGACCCTTCTGTCTTTAAATTGAAAATCAGGGGAGAGCGCGAACGCAGTCCCCCACTACCACAAATTTTGCAATCGAGTATCCCGCATTTGGGGACATCGCAGGCGTCAGCACACCCGAAGTGCAAAGGGTGTCCTGGGAGAACCTTTTTTTTTCCAAAGCTACTTTATTCAGAAGTGTTACATGAAAAAACAGTCGTTGACTCTGAGTCCTTATTCAACAAAGTTATTAACAATAAAATTATGCGTTGACTCTCTGTTCATTTACAAATGAAAGACGTTTACGATAAACCATTCATTTACTCTCAATCCTTGGTCAACAGTTAAGACTTATTAACAATAAAATTATCAACAATAAAGGCACGCGATGGCTCTAATACTTTCCCAAATTAACAATTCCACCCACTCCTTGGGCACCATGTTGATTATCTGTCCACACCGCTGATGAAGGTAGGTCTCCTCCCCACCCAACCCCTCCCACTCCCACATCCTTAACTTTACTCTGACCTGCCGTTCAGATGTCCAAACCTCCAGACTGTCGTCGACGGCCTCACACCTCCCCACGCTCTCTACATATCACGCGAGGAACGTGAGAACGTCGACGACAGGCACATAGATATTAAACATCTGTATCGCAATTGTTCACTCCTGCGTTGCCACGGCAAAGAGAGGTTGCACTTTAAATAGCGACAGCGGCGCCTCGCTCCCTTTCTCGGAGAAGCACTGGAGCAGTCCCTGCCACCCCACGGCACGCCGGAAGGTGATATCATAGTAACTCGGGAAATCCTGCACGCAGTACAGATCGTCTACCTTAAAGCCGCAGCAATCGAAAAGCACCTTACGAATGAAGGTAATCCGATTGAAGCCGTTGCCATCCTTCAGATCCTTGACACTCATTCGCACAGTGTTCTTGATACCAGCTCCACGAGCGGAAGGGCTGGTCTCCCTCGACGTCCTCCTCGGTGCGCCGGTCTCCCGGGCTCTCTTCCCCGATTCGCCGGCCTCCCCGGCTCTCTTCCCCGATTCGCCGGTCTCCCCCGCTCTCTTCCCCGATTCGCCGGTCTCCCCGGCTCTCTTCCCCGATTCGATGGACTCCGCAACTCTCTTCTCTGATTGGCTGGACTTTCCAGAAGTCGCCGCTACGCCGGATTCTCCGGTCTGCATCATTGATGCGCTGGTCGTTATAGCCCTCAGCTCTTTCCTCTGAGTCGCTGGTCTCTGCAACACTCCCTCCTCATGCGCTGGTCTTACCAGCCATCCTTTTCCTTCGTTGTTCAGAGAGAGCACGTTCAGCAGCGCCGTCAGCGCCAGATCCTCTCCCAAACAAAGATCTCTCCGTTCCGAGCACAGCAAGAACCGCTACGTTCTTA
Organism: Mobula hypostoma; assembly: GCF_963921235.1. Lineage (NCBI taxonomy): Eukaryota > Metazoa > Chordata > Chondrichthyes > Myliobatiformes > Myliobatidae > Mobula > Mobula hypostoma. Next base: position 12,428,014 of record NC_086101.1, on the reverse strand, counting down.
GAAGAACGGTGGGTTAGCCTCGTCCTGGGAAAACAGCCTTCACGATCACGGTCTCTCCCCGGTTAGATAAATATCCCTGCAACATACATCAAAGTTGCTGGTGAACGCAGCAGGCCAAGCAGCATCTATAGGAAGAGGCGCAGTCGACGTTTCAGGCCGAGACCCTTCGTCAGGACTAACTGAAGGAAGAGTCTTCCTTCTGCTTGGCCTGCTGCGTTCACCAGCAACTTTGATGTATGTTTTTTTTATATTTCAAAGTATACTTTATTCAAAAATAAATATATACAATTAACCATTCAATAACTTTTCATCCTTTACATACGTTTGCATTATGCACAGTACATACCCGTATTTATAGCCACCCACGTGGCACTCCAGTAGTTCAGCTTACCATATCATTTCATTGTTGAGGGGTATACTCCCCGCCCTCCGACCCCTCCCACTCCCACGGGTGGAGAAACCTTGCTTGAACTTCCAGCATCTGCAGAATTCCTCTTGTTTGCAGATAAATATCCCTTTTTTATGCATCCGTATGCATGCTTAACCCACAGCCCTCAATATTCAGGCGAACAAATCTTTTAAAGATCTATTTCCTACTATTCCACGTGCTCCTTCCAGAATACCGTTGCCACAAATACCACAAATCTATTTATTTGATTAGCTTCTGTGCTTTAGCACTGATAATTCCTAGACGTTAATCTGCATGTTTTCTAAAAAAGGAAATGTGCGCCACGATTGGTTTGCAGCGACTGGTCGTTGCCGAACCCGACCGCACGGTGTCAGTGTTTTCCTTGAGGAAATGCAGGGAGCTCCCTGAGGCCCACAGGGTGAATGAGCAGGTGACCCCGTCCCCGGCCCCGCAGACCGGGATTGCGCTGGAAAGGGTGAAGGGGAGATTAGCCAGGAAATTGCTGGGGGGGTCAGCTTTTCACTTATGAGGGGAGATTAAACACAGGGAGAGTGCGCACAGGAGCTGATCTTTCGGCTCAAAATGCCTGTGCACAGACATCCCACCCTGCAATAGCACCCCGCCCCCCTCAACCACATATCTCCCTCCCCCCCGGTCGATCTACAAGGGTGTATGTAATACTTTGTTTTAGTGATTTTGTCTAATCTGTAAACCAAGATGGATATATGCAGAAAGTGTGACGTTAATATATGTCCTTATATTATCATGTTTATTCTATTACAATTTTAAGCAAGTCTACAGGGAGTTTGGCCTCATCACGTAGGACATCAATAGAGTAGCTCCTTAGCAGCTAGCCAGTTAGTTTAAATAATGTTAGCTATGCTAATGAACGAATGACATCTGTTAAACTCACCTCAACTTGTCTTTTACATTTTAACCCACCATCGACAATAGAAAAGTCACTCTTGCAAACAGTGCAGCCAGCAATACTGTCATTATTTTTGAGGTCGACTGTAAAGTCCGCTCACAGAGAAAACTGATAGGTCTACTTAGCAGGGGTCCCCAACCTTTCTTGCACCGCGGACCGGCCGACGGGGGGGGGGGGGGGGGGAGGTGCGTGTTAATCACGACCGGAATATAAGTGATAAGTCAACTATAAATCACTTATCAGTGGCTAATACACTCAATTTCATTTCTAAAAAGGTTTATCTAACAAATTTAATATTAAACACACAGCGCGTACTTTCCTCCCATGAATATGGTGATAAGTCAATTATAAGTCACTTATAAGGCAATAGCATCATAACATTTTAAGTAATGTTTGCATATTAAACACACAGCGCATATTTTCCTCGTATGAACATATAAAATCATTGCAACTTTTCAGCCCACCGTCATTTGCAAGCTCGAGGAGTTGATCTTCTTCCCACGCTGACATGGATGACATGTGGGTAATGACCTCGCGTGCGTTCAAGCTCAACAGTGGGCGTGACAGGGAATGAGGGAAGGTGCAGCTGACTCATATCGCCAAATCATATCGTTTCCTCGCGGCCCGGTGGTGGGACCACTCTCAGCACGAAGAGAGACCAATCAGGATGTTCGCTCTCCCTCTCGAAAAAATCGATTTCCGGGATATTGTATATAATTTCCTGGCATCAGGAAACCACTATCAATAAGCGGGAGACTCCCGGAACTTCCAGGAGAGGTGGGATGTCTGTGTACACAACGTTATGCCAAATTAAATTAAATCCCTTCTCCTCCACACGATCCCTATCTCTTCATACCCGCTCATGTTCTTATTTAAAACGCTCTTAAACTGCATCGGATCTGCTTCCACCACCACGACAAACAGCTCATTCCGGGGAAAACCACCAACCTCTGTGTGTAAGAAAATCTCCTTTACACTAACTCCCTCATCATAAAAATGTAAGTATTTGATATTTCTATTCGGAGGAAATCAATTTTCAAGCTGTTGGGTTTTGCCTCCGTCCCCTGACAACTGAGAGAAATCCAGGGACGGGGTCAGATTAGATTTGTTTTACTTGGGGAAGGAAAAGGTGATCATAAATGGGAGAGAGAGGCCCAGGTGGCATGGACAGGGTCATTGTTTACCCAGTGGCCAGTCGAGTTCAAACCGGAGTTTAGGAGCGAGGGTTAGTGGGGCCTGAGAGTGAACTTCATCTCCCAGAGGGTGGTTGCAATCTGGAAATTTGTTGTCTGAGGGTGCGGTGGAGTTGAGAGTTCAAAGTTCAAAGTTCAAAGTAAAATTTATTATCAGAATACATACATGACACCATATAGAAACCCCGAGATACTCAGCAAATCTATAAAATAGTAACTGTAAGTAGGATCAATGAGAGATCAAGTGGAGCATACAAGACGGCAAACTGTGCAAATGCAAACATATATATTTATCTTTTGCAATAAATAATGAGAGCATGAAATAACAAGATAAAGAGTCCTTTAAGTAAGATAATAGGTTCTGGGAAAATCTCATAGATGAGTGTAGTTATCCTCTTTTGTTCAAGAGCCTGATGGTTGAGGGGTAGTAACTGTTCCTGAACCTGGTGGCGTTGAGTCCTGAGGCATCTGTACCTTCTACCTGATGGCAGCCGTGAGAAAAGAGCTTGGCCTGGCTGGTCGGATCACTGATGGTGGATGCTGCTTTCCTACAACAGCGTTTCATGTAGATCTGCTCAATGGTTGTGGGGAGGGGGCTTTACCCTTGATGTACTGGACCGAATAAAATACCTTTGTAGAATTTTTGCAGGATTAGGAGTTTGAAGGGATTTAGTTAGTCGCCTAAAACAGTCGAAAACCTCTATAGATGGACGGTGGAGAGCATTCTGATGGGTTACATCACTGTCTGACATCAAGACATCTTCAAGGAGCGGTGCCTCAGAAAGGTAAAGTCCATTATTAAAGACCCCCATCATCCAGGGCATACCCTCTTCTCATGGTTACTGTTGGGAAGGAGGCAGGGAAGCGTGGCAGATTTAAAAGGAACAGAGCCTCATAGAGCGGGCAGCGTAGTTTGCGGGCGGCGGAGTGAGCCGGGAGCAGAGTGAAGACAAGGGCTTCAGCTCAACGGGCTTTGGCGGAAACGGGCGAGGCGAGGAAGGTTTGGCATTCATTTTCTGTTGTTATTTGAGGAGAGGGGCAGTATGAGGATGAGGGCAGTTTGCTGTTCTCGGTGTCGGATGTGGGAGGCCCTGGAGTCTCCAAGCCTCCCGGATGTCGACATCTGTGCCAAGTGCATCGAGATGCAGCTCCTAAGGGACCGCGTTAGGGAACTGGAGCTGCAGCTCGATGACCTTCGTCTGGTCAGGGAGAGTGAGGAGTTGATAGAGAGGAGTTGCAGGCAGGTGGTCACGCCGGGGCCACGGGAGGCAGACAAGTGGGTCACGGTTAGGAGGGGGAAGGGGAAGAGTCAGGTAATAGGGAGTACCCCGGTGGCTGTGCCCCTTAACAATAGGTACTCCTGTTTGAGTACTGTTGGGGGGGAAAGCTTACCCGGGGGAAGCGACAGTGGCCGTGCCTCGGGCACAGAGTCTGGCCCTGCAGCTCAGAAGGGTAGGGCAAGGAAGAGGAGGGCAGTTGTGATAGAGGACTCGATAGTAAGGGGGTCAGATAGGCGATTCTGTGGACGCAGTCCAGAGACCCGGATGGTAGTTTGCCTCCCTGGTGCCAGGGTCCGGGATATTTCTGATCGTGTCCAAGATATCCTGAAGTGGGAGGGTGAGGAGCCAGAGGTCGTGGTACATATAGGTACCAATGACATAGGTAGGAGAAGGGATGAGGTCCTGAAAGGAGAATATAGGGAGCTAGGAAGGGACTTGAGAAAAAGGACCGCAAAGGTAGTAATCTCGGGATTACTGCCTGTGCCACGCGACAGTGAGAGTAGGAATGCAATGAGGTGGAGGATAAATGGGTGGCTGAGGGATTGGAGCAGGGGGCAGGGATTCATGTTTTTGGATCATTGGGACCTCTTTTGGCGCAGGCGTGACCTCTACAAAAAGGACGGGTTACACTTGAATCCTAGGGGGACCAATATCCTGGCAGGGAGATTAGCGAGGGCTACTGAGGTGACTTTAAACTAGAATGGTTGGGGGGTGGGAATCAAATTAAAGAGGCTAGGCGTGAGGAGGTTAGTTCACAACAGAGGGGTGGGAACCAGTGCAGAGAGACAGAGGGGTGTAAAGTGAGGGTAGAAGCAAAAAGTACTAAGGAGAAAAGTGAAAGTGGCAGGCCGACAAATCCAGGGCAAGCATTAAAAAGGGCCACTTTTCAACATAGTTGTATAAGGGCTAAGAGAGTTGTAAAAGAGCGCCTGAAGGCTTTGTGTGTCAATGCAAGGAGCATTCGTAATAAGGTGGATGAATTGAAAGTGCAGATTGTTATTAATGATTATGATATAGTTGGGATCACAGAGACATGGCTCCAGGGTGACCAAGGATGGGAGCTCAACGTTCAGGGATATTCAATATTCAAGAGGGATAGATATGAAGGAAGGGGAGGTGGGGTGGTGTTGCTGGTTAAAGAAGAGATTAATGCAATAGAAAGGAAGGACATAAGCCGGGAAGATGTGGAATCGATATGGGTAGAGCTGCGTAACACTAAGGGGCAGAAGACGCTGGTGGGAGTTGTGTACAGGCCACCTAACAGTAGTAGTGAGGTCGGAGATGGTATTAAACAGGAAAATAGAAATGTGTGCAATAAAGGAACAGCAGTTATAATGGGAGACTTCAATCTACGTGTAGATTGGGTGAACCAAATTGGTAAAGGTGCTGAGGAAGAGGATTTCTTGGAATGTATGCGGGATGGTTTTTTGAACCAACATGTCGAGGAACCAACTAGAGAGCAGGCTATTCTGGACTGGGTTTTGAGCAATGAGGAAGGGTTAATTAGCAATCTTGTCGTGAGAGGCCCCTTGGGTAAGACTGACCATAATATGGTGGAATTCTTCATTAAGATGGAGAGTGACATAGTTATTTCAGAAACAAAGGTTCTGAACTTAAAGAGGGATAACTTTGAAGATATGAGACGTGAATTAGCTAAGATAGACTGGCAAATGACACTTAAAGGATTGACGGTGGATATGCAATGGCAAGCATTTAAAGGTTGCATGAAAGAACTACAACAATTGTTCATCCCAGTTTGGCAAAAGAATAAATCAAGGAAGGTAGTGCACCCGTGGCTGACAAGAGAAATTAGGGATAGTATCAATTCCAAAGAAGAAGCATACAAATTAGCCAGAGAAAGTGGCTCACCTGAGGACTGGGAGAAATTCAGAGTTCAGCAGAGGAGGACAAAGGGCTTAATTAGGAAGGGGAAAAAAGATTATGAGAGAAAACTGGCAGGGAACATAAAAACTGACTGTAAAAGCTTTTATAGATATGTAAAAAGGAAAAGACTGGTAAAGACAAATGTAGGTCCCCTACAGACAGAAACAGGTGAATTGATTATGGGGAGCAAGAACATGGCAGACCAATTGAATAATTACTTTGGTTCTGTCTTCACTAAGGAGGACATAAATAATCTTCCAGAAATAGTAGGGGACAGAGGGTCCAGTGAGATGGAGGAACTGAGCGAAATACATGTTAGTAGGGAAGTGGTGTTAGGTAAATTGAAGGGATTGAAGGCAGATAAATCCCCAGGGCCAGATGGTCTGCATCCTAGAGTGCTTAAGGAAGTAGCCCAAGAAATAGTGGATGCATTAGTGATAATTTTTCAAAACTCGTTAGATTCTGGACTAGTTCCTGAGGATTGGAGGGTGGCTAATGTAACCCCACTTTTTAAAAAAGGAGGGAGAGAGAAACCGGGGAATTATAGACCGGTTAGCCTAACGTCGGTGGTGGGGAAACTGCTGGAGTCAGTTATCAAAGATGTAATAACAGCACATTTGGAAAGCGGTGAAACATCGGAAAAAGTCAGCATGGATTTGTGAAAGGAAAATCATGTCTGACGAATCTCATAGAATTTTTTGAGGATGTAACTAGTGGAGTGGATAGGGGAGAACCAGTGGATGTGGTATATTTGGATTTTCAAAAGGCTTTTGACAAGGTCCCACACAGGAGATTAGTGTGCAAACTTAAAGCACACGGTATTGGGGGTAAGGTATTGGTGTGGGTGGAGAATTGGTTAGCAGACAGGAAGCAAAGAGCGGGAATAAACGGGACCTTTTCAGAATGGCAGGCGGTGACTAGTGGGGTACTGCAAGGCTCAGTGCTGGGACCCCAGTTGTTTACAATATATATTAATGACTTGGATGAGGGAATTAAATGCAGCATCTCCAAGTTTGTGGATGACACGAAGCTGGGTGGCAGTGTTAGCTGTGAAGAGGATGCTAAGAGGATGCAGAGTGACTTGGATAGGTTGAGTGAGTGGGAAAATTTATGGCAGATGCAATTTAATGTGGATAAATGTGAAGTTATCCACTTTGGTGGCAAAAATAGGAAAACAGATTATTATCTGAATGGTGGCCGATTAGGAAAAGGGGAGGTGCAACGAGACCTGGGTGTCATTATACACCAGTCATTGAAAGTGGGCATGCAGGTACAGCAGGCGGTGAAAAGGGCGAATGGTATGCTGGCATTTATAGCGAGAGGATTCGAGTACAGGAGCAGGGAGGTACTACTGCAGTTGTACAAGGCCTTGGTGAGACCACACCTGGAGTATTGTGTGCAGTTTTGGTCCCTTAATCTGAGGAAAGACATCCTTGCCATAGAGGGAGTACAAAGAAGGTTCACCAGATTGATTCCTGGGACGGCAGGACTTTCATATGAAGAAAGACTGGATGAACTGGGCTTGTACTCGTTGGAATTTAGAAGATTGAGGGGGATCTGATTGAAATGTATAAAATCCTAAAGGGATTGGACAGGCTAGATGCAGGAAGATTGTTCCCGATGTTGGGGAAGTCCAGAACAAGGGGCCACAGTTTGAGGATAAAGGGGAAGGCTTTTAAGACCGAGATTAGGAAAAACTTCTTCACACAGAGAGTGGTGAATCTGTGGAATTCTCTGCCACAGGAAACAGTTGAGGCCAGTTCATTGGCTATATTTAAGAGGGAGTTAGATATGGCCCTTGTGGCTACGGGGATCAGGGGGTATGGAGGGAAGGCTGGGGCGGGGTTCTGAGTTGGATGATCAGCCATGATCATAATAAATGGCGGTGCAGGCTCGAAGGGCCGAATGGCCTACTCCTGCACCTATTTTCTATGTTTCTATGTTTCTATGTAAAGATACACACTCAGCAATTCAGGAACAGCTTCTTCCCCACTACAATCTGATTTCTGAATGGTCATTGAACCCGTGAACACTACCATATATATATATAATTTATATTTCTGTTTTGCACTAGTTTTACTCTATTAAATTCACATATATAGACTTACTGTAATTGATCTACTTATGTATTTACTTTTTATGTTATGTATTGCATTGAACTGCTGCTGCTAAATTAACAAATTCAACAGCACCTCTGTTAATAAACCTGATTCTGATTCTGATATTCTGTTCAAAAGCACTGGTGGTCCCTTAACTGGCCATAATGCGTGCACTTACCTCAATACACTTCCCACTACATTATTTTACTTTTTTTAATGTCATCTGTTTTGGAATGTAAACTTTGTACAGTTTTAAGTATCTTGTAATATGCTTTTAATAAATCTTTTAATTTTTTAAAAATTGGGTGTAATTATATTTCATCACCAGAGAAGGAAAACTTGCCATTTTGTTTTCAAAAACATGAAATCAACAATTTATGGGTGTTAAAGTATTGCTGTATATCAATGAATGTTCCCTCCTCATCCTCCCTTTCCCAGGGATATCTTCCTTCTAATTTCCAGCACACCTTCTTTCTGGATCTCTTTTGTCAACACTTCCCCACCCTCACAGGTGCAGTTTGGCATTACTTTACCAGAAGGCTTTTGGTTCTTCAAGAAGGTGACCAGTCCCCAAAGTTGACAGATCTAGTGATGTTGCCCTTCGCCAGTAGCTCCTGCATTGTCACCAAAAACAGCTTAATTCACTGCCTTGGGAGAGAATCCCATATGCTGGGAACGACGTTTGGTATTGGCAGCAGGCTGAGTTTTGAGGTGTGTGTTTGTACAGGTACATGGAGGGGAAGTGATTGACAGGTTGCGGGCAACTGGGACTAGCCGGGAGGATGCTGTTGTGGGGCTTGGACAAGTTGGGTGGAAGGGCCATTTCCCAGCTGCTCTCCGCACAACTGTTGGCGTTTCTGTGCATCACCAACAGCGTATCATACAGTATCAGGATGTAAAGGAACTTTATCAGTTACAAGGTATTTTACCTTGTAATCACGTAAAATCTTGCAGAGATTTCTGTACACTCTAAGCGGGTGCTTATTGAACTTCTGATTTAAATCACCTTTAGACAGAGGAACAGAATGAGTCCATTCAGCCCATCGATACTGCTTTGGCATGCAATAATCGCTAAATAATTTTCCTTCTTAAATCCATTCCCCTGCTTTCTCTCCATCAATAACCTTTGATACGCTCACTAATCAAGAAACTATCAACCTCATCTTTAAGTGTCTCCAATAACTTGAGGTCTTCGCCAGCCATTTGTGGTAAGGAATCCACAGTTTCAACACACTCTGACGAAAGAAATGTCATGGGCCGGTCCGAACTCCGCTTTCCGGTTCACGGTCCGATTCTGATCTCCGGGTCTTCCGGCTCTCCCTTGTTTCGGTCGGACTTAACCATAAACACCTGATGCTCATCTTGGGGCTGGGAATATAAGTGGTCCTGGGGTCGAGTGTGGTGGTTGGGTTGTCTTGTCAGTCTTCCCTTGGAGCAACCCACCGGTGGAAGGCTAGTGCAGTCATCGAGATATGGATTTGGCTGTTTTGTAGACCGCCGAAGTTACCGGCCGCCTCGAGTCTTGGAGCCACCCCGGACCTTACTCGCTTTCTGTCCCTTGCTTCCGTCGGGTAATGCTGTTACCCTGTTGTTGGGTCTGTCCCTCCCTGTCCTTGCCTCCGTGGGGAGGAGTCCTCCGTCCTGCCCAGTACTTACCCCGAAGTTCCCAAGCCTCGTCTAGCCCCGAAGATCCCAAGCCTCGTCTAGCCCCGAAGATCCCAAGCCTCGTCGATCCCAGCCTCCGCCTGTTCTCCAGGAACCCCAGCCTCGCCATGTCTTCGCCTGTTCTCCAGACCCAAGACCCCTGCCTCCAGCCTCTAGCCTCGTCCAGTCCTGTAGCCACGTCATGTCCTTGCCTTGTTCCAGGGTCCGAGCCCGAGGCAAGCCCAGGTTCTGGGTCGTTGTCCAGTCTCTGGCTCGGAGTCCAAGCCCAGGCTCCTAGTTCCAAGTTCCATGTCCTGGTTCCGCTATCCTCGGCAAGTCGTATTCATTGGCGCCTCTGGTATTTAAAACTGTCTCCCTTAAATGCTGAACTTTCTCTGCCCTCTACAATAGAATATGGAGAATTGAATACGGGGTAGAAAATATACTCCAAGGGACAAAAGATGTTGTAATCGGCACCAACATATCTTAAGTGTTGGCTGAAGTCATCATCTGCAGAGGGAAATGGACAGTCGACGTTTCGGATTAGACAGACCCTTGATCTCGAGTTTTCAACTCTGTCCCGAACGAACAAGTTTTTATCCTGAGACTATGATTCCTGGATCTGGATATCAAGGGAGGAAATATCGCCTTGCGTCTGAAAGTTTAAAAAAAAATCGGATGAATGTTTCTTTAGGGTTCTTCTCCCGCGCGAGTGGGATGGGTTGGGTAGCGGGGTGTATACCCCTCAACTACGGTTGTATTATACCGGATGAACTAGCAGAGTGCCACGTGAGTGACTACCATTTTTAAACTATAGAATGAAATGGTCATGAATTCACAGTTATTGAATGATTTGTCATAAATAATTTTATCAAGTATATTTTGTTTGGGGGGAAAAAACGATGCGAAAAGGTAAGCAGCCGCCGAGACCGCTCAGCCGGCCCCCCAACATTTTTTGTATTTTATTTTGTACTTGCAGCTCAGTATCTGTAGAATTTCTCGTGTTCGTCCTTTTCTACAGAATTGATGTGAGCGGCTGTTTCCGGCACCTATTGTTTTTTTCACACCTTATTCTGTTGTTCCTGATCTAGCTCTTAAATAACAAGTTGAGGCGCAATTTGTTTGTTTGGTTGAGAGAACGGAAGGCACTTGTAAAATTGTAACCTTATAAGCGAGTGGGTGAATGATGAGATATCTGGAAGCACCGAGATGTGCGAAGTGAACCAGCGATCGTCAATTCATGCGATTATTCTTTGCTGTACATAATACGTTTCAACAACAGACCAGCCTGTTTTTAGATTAGAAATCAGGGGAGAGCGCGAACGCAGTCCCCCACTACCACAAATTTTGCAGTCGAGTATCCCGCATTTGGGGACATCGCAGGCGTCAGCACACCCGAAGTGCAATGGGATAGCCTCGTCCTGGGAGAACCGCCTTAATGATCACGGTTTCTCCCCTGCCAGGTAAGTATGCTTTTTCTTCTCTGCCATCCGCATGCATGCTTAACCCACACCCCTCAATAATCAGGCGAACAAATGTTTTAAAGATCTATTTCCTACTATTCCACGTGCTCCTCCTAGAATACCGTTACCACAAATGCCGCAAATCTAGATTATTTAATTAGCTGCTGTACTGGGTGAATGAACAGGTGACCCCGTCCCCGGCCCCGCAGACCGGGATTGCGCTGAAAAGGGTGAAGGGGAGATTAGCCAGGATGTTGCAGGGCTGTTAGCTTTTCACTTATGAGGGGAGAGTGAACACAGGACAGCACACGAACGGATCTTTCGGTCCAAACTGCCTGTACACAACCTTATGCCAAATAAAATTAAATCTCTTCTGGTCTTTGCCAAACTGGAGGTCACAGTCTGCACGCACAGAAAAATCAAAAGCCTCCCGTCCTTGTACCTCGCCCTCAGGAAACCTCTCTTCTAAATGAACACAGAGATAGCTTATCAAGGTCAACAGAGAATTTGTAGCTACTGTCACAACTGTAGCTCAGAAAAATTTAACTTCCTCACTCCAAGACTCTTTGTCTCCCAGATGCTTCTTTCTTATCTTGTTAATTTTGCCTCGTGCAAAATGAAGTGCATCAATTGTCATTAAGACACTCCTTTGCAGAGTCTTCAACAGTGCAGCCTCTTCTTCAAAGACATCATTTAACAGCTCTAAAGCTATTTTTATTCACTGCTTATCAACTTATTGTGACAATATTTCTTCTGTAATATCGTCCTCAAAATATACAATCAATGCCTCATACATGTTTATGATTGCCTGCAGTATAACGTGTCTAGACAGCATCTCACTTTATTCACTGGTCTGAAAGCAACAGCTTCATTTCCACAGGTGTTTGCAATTCCTTTAAAAGTGCATCTTTTAGTTGAAGATTGAGAAATCACCCAGAAACCTCCCAGGCCGTGCTCTTTACTTGCTGCTGCCATCAGGTGAGGTAAAAGTGCCTCAGGATTCACACCACCAGATTCATGAACAGTTACTACACCCCGACCATCAGGTTCGTCAACAGAAGGGGATATCTACACTCATTTAAGGACTTTGTTATATTTTTATAATGAGTGCAGTGGATAGAGGAGAACAGGTGAATGTCATGTACTTGGATTTCCAAAGGGTGTTCGATAAGGTGCTGCAGAAGAGACTCATAAATAAGATACGAGTGCATGGTGTCAGAGGAAGTGTATTGGCATGGATAGTGGATTGGTTAACTGATAGAAGGCAGAGAGTTGGCATAAATGGGTGCTTCCCTGGTGAGCAGCCTGTGGTGAGGGGGGTTTCACAGGGGTCGCAACTGTTTACCATTTACATTGATAATTTGGAAGAGGGGACTGAGTGTAGTGTAGCAAAATCTGCTGATGACACTAAACTGATTGGGAAAGCAAATTGTACAGAGGATGTGGAGAGTCTGCAGAGGGATATAGATAGGTTAAATGAGTGGGCCAAGGTCTGGCAGATGGAATACGATGTTGGTAAATGCGAGATCATCCACTTTGGAAGGAATAATAGAAGAGCAGATTATTACTTAAATGGTGAAATATTGCAGCATGCTGTTGTGCAGAGGGACTTGGGAGTGCTTGTTCATGAATCGCAAAAAGTTGGCTTGCAAGTACAATAGGTTAGTAAGAAGGTGAATGGAATATTGGCCTTCATTGCTAGAGGGATTGAATTCAAGAGCAGGGAGGTTATGATGCAATTATACAGGGTACTGGTGAGGCCGCACCTGGAATACTGTGTACAGTTCTGGTCTCCATACTTGAGGAAGGATATACTGGCTTTGGAGGCAGTGCGGAGGAGGTTCACCAGGTTGATTCCAGGGATGAAGGGGTTAACCTATGAGGAGAGATGAGTCACCTGGGACTATACTCTCTGGAGTTCAGAAGAATGAGAGGGGATCTTATAGAAACATACAAAATTTTGAAAGAGATAGATAAGGTAGAAGTAGGAAACTTGTTTCCATCAGCAGGTGAGACTAGAACTAGGGGACATTGCCTCAAGATGCAGGGCAGAAGATTTAGAATGCAGATGAGGAGAAACTGTTCTTCCCAGAGAGTGGTAAATCTGTGGAATTCTCAGCCCAGGGAAGCAGTTGAGGCTTCTTCACTAAATATTTTTAGGAAACAGTTCGATAGTTTTTTGCATAGTAGGGGAATTAAGGGATATGGGGAAAGGCGAGCGGATGGAGCTGTGTTTACAGACAGATCAGCCATTATCTTATTGAATGGCGGGACAGGCTCGATGGGCCGGATGGCCTTCTCCTGCTCCTATTTCTTATGTTATTTCATGCTCGTTACTTATTGCTATTTATTTATATTTGCACAGCTTGTTTACTGTTTACAGTTCTGGATATTTACAGTTCAGTTACTGTTCCATAGATTTGCTAAGTATGTCCACAGAATAAGAATCGCAGGGTTGTATGTGGTGACATGTATGTACTCTGAGAAGAAATCTTACTTTGAGCTTTGATAAGGTCAAGAAATGCAAACAGGTAATCTTTGCTTCTCCAGCTATCTGGGGTTTGGACACACTTTTCCATTTGTTCATCAGTGTGTTGAACTGAATGTATGCAAGGATTCATTTTAACAGCCAGCAAAATGCTGTCAATAAGAACTTGCTCTCCTCTGGATTTGATCGTTTTTGCTCTCGTTCATCTGCACCCTCACAAAACACAGGTAGGGCCTGTAGCGGGTAATGAAGGATTTTCTTACCGAAGCTTTTGTACACCATCCATATGTGATTTTCTTGCTAAATGATGTTTCAAAAAGACAAGTTTCCAAATATCACTCCACTTCTTTCCACTTGTAAGTTCTCCAGCAACTCTTGCATCTGTGACAACCCACACAGGTAACACCATTTTCTGCATTCTACATAAATATTTCTCATAGCTGGACGTTCCAAACTCACGGGCTTTCAGTGTAGCTTTTTCAATTGTTTGATTAAGCCATTCCACTTCAAATGAACTCGCTCTTCACACGGCCTTAGACCACCTGGACAGGATGCTGTTCGTTGTCACCATCAATATTTAACACCACCATTCCCACAGTCCTGACCAACAAGCTATGTACACTACCTCAATGCTTTTTTTTTAATTTGTGCTTTTATACTAGAGAACTTATCTTAATTTAACTATTTAATATGCATATATATATATATGCTTACTGTAATAAAGTGCTGTCTTAGAGTGCATCTGTGCTCTAGCAGGTCCATTTCAATGTTCTCCATGCTGTTCATTCAGACGCTCTTCTGCACACCACTGTTGTACCACGTGGTTACTTGAGTTACTGTCACCTTCCTGTCGTCCAGAACCAGTCTGACCACTCTCAATAACAAGGCATTTTTGCTCACTGCATAGTTTTTGTTTTACCCACCATTCTCTGTAAACTTTAGGGAATATTATGCACTGAGCTGCTGCCACATGATTGGCTGTTTAGTTGTATGTATTAACCACCAGAAACACAGGATTGGCTGTTTAGTGGTTTACATTAACCAGCAGACACACACCTGTACCTAGTAAAGTGGCCACTGAGTGTCCGTCTGTGACAAACCCGATTCTGATCCGGAGCTGATCCTAGCACCTTACACCTCTGGCCCAAGGGAACCTCCAGCAGCGGGTCAACATATTAGGGCAATATCACTAATATAGACATCATCCACAACCTCCACAAGTCTTCTGTATGCTCCAGGACTACATCTCAGCACTGAGTCAAATTAAACACTAAAGCTTTCCGACACCACCGCCATGAAATTGTTATAAAATAAAATTAATGCTCTGGCTGATTAATCTCAGCTGACTTTTACACCATTCATAAATGTACATGCTGATTTCATCTTAATTAATTACTTTCCGCACTGTCGCCAAATATCTAAGATCGCCACTCAATCTTACAGTATCATGCTTGGTGGCAAAAATAGGAAAACAGATTATTATCTGAATGGTGGCCGATTAGGAAAAGGGGAGGTGCAACGAGACCTGGGTGTCATTATACACCAGTCATTGAAAGTGGGCATGCAGGTACAGCAGGCGGTGAAAAAGGCGAATGGTATGCTGGCATTTATAGCGAGAGGATTCGAGTACAGGAGCAGGGAGGTACTACTGCAGTTGTACAAGGCCTTGGTGAGACCACACCTGGAGTATTGTGTGCAGTTTTGGTCCCCTAATCTGAGGAAAGACATCTTTGCCATAGAGGGAGTACAAAGAAGGTTCACCAGATTGATTCCTGGGATGGCAGGTCTTTCATATGAAGAAAGACTGGATGAACTGGGCTTGTACTCGTTGGAATTTAGAAGATTGAGGGGGGATCTGATTGAAACGTATAAGATCCTAAAGGGATTGGACAGGCTAGATGCGGGAAGATTGTTCCTGATGTTGGGGAGGTCCAGAACGAGGGGTCACAGTTTGAGGATAGAGGGGAAGCCTTTTAGGACCGAGATTAGGAAAAACTTCTTCACACAGAGAGTGGTGAATCTGTGGAATTCTCTGCCACAGCAAACTGTTGAGGCCAGTTCATTGGCTATGTTTAAGAGGGAGTTAGATATGGCCCTTGTGGCTACAGGGGTCAGTGGGTATGGAGGGAAGGCTGGGTTCTGAGTTGGATGATCAGCCATGATCATAATAAATGGCGGTGCAGGCTCGAAGGGCCGAATGGCCTAGTCCTGCACCTATTTTCTATGTTTCTATGTTTCTATGCTGTATTCTGGCCAATCCATGGCTAAAGAAAGAAAAAGGCTCCCGGTCAGAGGTGAGGTGGAGTTCAGCGCTGTCAACCTCGATAGAAACTCACTAAAAAGTCATCGGGTAAATTTCAATCCCATTAACAAATAGAATAAATGTTTTCCATCGTAAATTGTCGTTACATAAATCTGAAAAACAATATTATCCCCACACGACATACACACTCGATGTTTGTTTCATAACCGACTCTACACGGGGAGTATCGCTGAGAGCTCGCAAGCCGCCGGAACTTTGCGATAATTCTGGAGGTGGCGAGGTAGATCTGGTGCAGAGTCTGGGAGAATCTGACAACACTAACATCGCTGCGTTACGGATAATTTATTTTAACCTGTTTAAGTCACCTTCCCTTAGCAATATACTATGCTAGGGCTGCAAAAGGAGTAATTATGACATGTGAACCTGTATATCTATACCAAAACAAAAAAAAACTTCTCGCGCAAACTTTACCATCATTTCTGCCAGTCTGATAATATTTTTTAAACTCCACGTCACGTCCTGTTATGGTCACAAACACTGCAAAAGTCCTTTTGTCAAAATTTAATGTCATAAACTCTGCCTTTCAGTTCTATGCTTCTTTGAAGTGCTCTGTTTTTTTATTTCAAAATATACTTTATTCAAAAATAAATATATACAATAAACCATTCAGTAACTTTCCATACGTTTCCATTATAGTCAGTACATATCCGTATTTATAGCCACCCACGTGGCACTCCAGTAGTTCAGCTTAGCATATCATTGTTGAGGGGTATACACCACGCCCTCCGACCCCTCCCACTCCCACGGGTGGAGAAACCTATACTGTGGTCCTTCCCCACCGGGCCCTTGCGGTGGCTGCACCAAGTTTCAGTGCGTCCCTCAGCACGTACTCCTGCAGTCGAGAATGTGCCAGTCGGCAGCATTCTCCCACGGACATCTCCATGTGCTGGTAGATCATCAAGTTTCGGGCCGACCAAAGAGCGTCTTTCACCGAGTTCATGATCTGCCAGCAGCACATAATTTCGTCCTGCAGATATTAACCAGAGCTGCCGTTCCCTGTTTGCTGCTTTGTCCATTAAAGCCAGAGAATTCTCTCCCCAGAAGGTGCTTGAGATTTTTTCTTGCGTGTAGGGAACTTTCGGAAGAAATTGCTGGTTTCGTATAGTTTAAGAAGTGTTTCAAAAGGTTCCCGAATGACTCGGTTTTCAGCCAGAACCTCCTTGACTGCACCAGATCTTTCTCGCTATTACCAGAATATTCGCGAAGCCCTGGCAAGTCTCAGACTAGCAGCGCTGTGATTGGCCGCCGCCTCGGAACCTTCTCCAACCTTCGGCGGTGAGTCACTCGCCGGCGTTTTCATTGGTTTACCTGGTCGTCCCTCAAGAACAAAGCACCGCCCACACCCTGTGCTGGGACAATATTAAGGGACGGAGCAGCGGACCAGGCAGTAAACGATCGGCTTGGAGAAGCAACGAGTTCCTTCTGGTATTTCAATAAAGAACGTCGGAGCTTTCGTCAGAAACACAGATGTCTGCATCAAAGGGGACAGCCATCGGTATCGACCTGGGCACCACCTACTCCTGTGTAGGGGTCTTCCAACATGGCAAGGTGGAGATCATCGCCAATGACCAGGGCAATCGCACCACCCCCAGCTATGTGGCCTTCAACGACACCGAGAGGCTCATCGGTGATGCAGCAAAGAACCAGGTGGCAATGAACCCCGCCAACACCATCTTTGATGCCAAGCGGCTCATCGGGAGAAGGTTTGATGACCCGACGGTGCATTCTGACATGAAGCACTGGCCCTTCCAGGTGGTGAGTGATGCGGGGAAGCCAAAGGTGAAGGTGGAGTACAAGGGGGAGAACAAAACCTTTTACCCAGAGGAAATCTCCTCCATGGTGCTGACCAAGATGAAGGAAATTGCTGAGGCTTACCTTGGCTGCAGAGTCACCAACGCTGTCATCACCGTTCCTGCTTACTTCAATGACTCCCAACGCCAGGCAACCAAAGATGCTGGTGTGATAGCTGGTCTCAATGTCCTGCGTGTCATCAATGAGCCAACAGCAGCTGCCATTGCCTATGGTCTGGACAAGAAAGGCAAAGGGGAGCGTAATGTTCTCATCTTTGACCTGGGTGGTGGCACTTTCGATGTGTCCATTCTCTCCATCGATGACGGTATCTTTGAAGTGAAATCAACAGCTGGAGATACCCACCTGGGAGGAGAGGACTTTGACAACCGCATGGTCAATCACTTCATTGAGGAGTTCAAGCGGAAATACAAGAAAGACATCAGCCAGAACAAGAGAGCGGTGAGGAGGCTGCGGACGGCCTGTGAGAGAGCAAAGAGAACGCTGTCTTCCAGCACCCAAGCCAGTATTGAGATTGACTCTCTGTTTGAGGGAGTTGATTTCTACACCTCACTCACCAGGGCTCGCTTTGAGGAGCTGAACTCTGACCTGTTCAGGGGCACTCTGGAGCCAGTGGAGAAAGCCCTGAGAGATGCCAAGCTGGACAAATCCCAGATCCATGAAATTGTCCTGGTCGGAGGCTCCACCCGAATCCCCAAGATCCAGAAGCTGCTGCAAGATTTCTTCAACGGTAGGGAGCTGAACAAGAGCATCAACCCCGATGAGGCCGTGGCCTATGGGGCAGCTGTCCAGGCGGCCATTCTGATGGGCGACAAGTCGGAGAATGTTCAGGATCTGCTACTCCTGGATGTTGCTGCTCTGTCACTGGGGCTGGAGACGGCAGGTGGAGTCATGACCACCCTTATCAAGCGTAACACAACAATCCCCACCAAGCAGACCCAAATCTTCAG
Source organism: Mobula hypostoma (assembly GCF_963921235.1). Classification (NCBI taxonomy): domain Eukaryota; kingdom Metazoa; phylum Chordata; class Chondrichthyes; order Myliobatiformes; family Myliobatidae; genus Mobula; species Mobula hypostoma. The sequence continues at coordinate 12,409,544 of NC_086101.1, read as the reverse complement.
CACCTACTCTGATAACCAGCCTGGGGTCCTTATTCAGGTGTTTGAAGGTGAGAGAGCCATGACCAAGGACAACAACCTTCTGGGCAAGTTTGAGTTGAGTGGCATCCCTCCCGCTCCTCGTGGCGTACCCCAGATTGAGGTGACCTTCGATATTGACGCCAATGGCATTCTCAACGTCTCTGCTGTTGACAAGAGCACCGGGAAAACAAACAAGATCACCATCACCAACGACAAGGGCAGGCTGAGTAAGGAGGAAATTGACAGGATGGTGCAAGATGCAGAGAAGTACAAGAATGAGGATGAAATGCAGCGGCAGAAGATTGCAGCCAAGAACTCCCTGGAGTCCTATGCCTTCAACATGAAGGGCTCTGTGGAGGATGAGAAGATGGCCGGAAAGATCAGTGCTGAGGACAAGAGGAAAGTCATTGACCTGTGCAACGAGACAATATCCTGGCTGGAGAAGAATCAGATGGCAGAGAAGGAGGAGTTTGAGCACAAGCAGAAAGAGCTGGAAAAACTCTGCAATCCCATCATTGCCAAACTGTACCAAGGAGCAGCCGCAGGGGAATCGTGCAGGGCACAGGCTGGGAATGCCAGTTCTGCCGGACCAACTATTGAGGAGGTGGATTAAAGGACTGTAAATGTGACTGTCTGGGGCTTGCACGGTTTGAGCTCTCTGGACACTTCAGTGGGTCTGATGCTAATGTTGGCACTTGGGAATAGTCTTCACTGTAACACCACAGGGTTATGTCAATGTCCTGAATCTGGCTGTGTTTGTAAACATTGGTAACTAGGTCTATTCAATTCCTTTGATCGGGTTTTCTGTATTGGGTTACTTTATTTTTTTTAAGTCGTCTGTTTTGGAATGTAATCTTTTTACAGTTTTAAGTATCTTGTAACATGCTTTTAATAAATCTTTTATTTTTTAAAAAAATTGGGTGTAATTATATTTCATCACCAGGGAAGGAAAACTTGCCATTTTGTTTTCAAAAACATGAAGTCAACAATTTATAGGTGTTAAAGTATCACTGTATCTCAATTAATGTTCCCTCCTCTTCCTCCCTTTCCCAGGGATATCTTCCTTCTAATTTCCAGCACACCTTCTTTCTGGATCTCTTTTGTCAACACTTCCCCACTCTCACAGGTGATAGTCATAGTCATACTTTATTGATCCTGGGGGAAATTGGTTTTTGTTACAGTTGCACCATAAATAATTAAATAGTAATAAAACCATAAATAGTTAAATAGTAATATGTAAATTATGCCAGGAAATAAGTCCAGAACTAGCCTATTGGCTCAGGGTGTCTGAAACTCCAAGGGAGGAGTTCTAAAGCTTGATGGCCACAGGCAGGAATGACTTCCTATGACATTCTGTGTTGCATCTCAGTGGAATGAGTCTTTGGCTGAATGTACTCCTGTGCCCAACCAGTACATTATGTAGTGGATGGGAGACGTTGTCCAAGATGGCATGCAACTTGGACAGCATCCTCTTCTCAGACACCACCGTCAGAGTGTCCAGTTCCATCCCCACAACATCACTGGCCTTACGAATCAGTTTGTTGATTCTGTTGGTGTCTGCTACGCTCGGCCTGATGCCCCAGCACACAACAGTAAACATGATAGCACTGGCCACCACAGACTCGTAGAACATCCTCAGCATCGTCTGACAGATGTTAAAGGACCTCAGTCTCCTCAGGAAATAGAGACGGCTCTGACCCTTCTTGTAGACAGCCTCAGTGTTCTTTGACCAGTCCAGTTTATGGTCAATTCGTATCCCCAGGTATTTGTAATCCTCCACCATGTCCACACTGACCCCCTGGATGGAAACAGGGGTCACCGGTACCTTAGCTCTCCTCAGGTCCACCACCAGCTCCTTAGTCTTTTTCACATTAAGCTGCAGATAATTCTGCTCACACCATGTGACAAACTTTCCTACCGTGGCCCTGTACTCAGCCTCATCTCCCTTGCTGATGCATCCAACTATGACAGAGTCATCAGAAAACTTCTGAAGATGTCAAGACTCTGTGCAGTAGTTGAAGTCCGAGGTGTAAATGGTGAAGAGAAAGGGAGACAAGACAGTCCCCTGTGGAGCCCCAGTGCTGCTGATCACTCTGTCGGACACACAGTGTTGCAAGCACATGTACTGTGGTCTGCCAGTCAGGTAATCAAGAATCCATGACACCAGGAAAGCATCCACCTGCATCGCTGTCAGCTTCTCCCCCAGCAGAGCAGGGTGGATTGTGTTGAACGCATTGGAGAAGTCAAAAACCATGACTCTTGGTGCACTTTGGCATTACTTTACCAAAGGCTTTTGCCAGGAGATCCGGCACTGTCACCAAAAACGGCTTAATTAGCTGCCTTGGGAGAGAATCCCATTTACTGGGGACGATTAGTATTGGCAGCAGGCTCAGTTTTGAGGTGTGTGTTTGGACAGGTACCTGGAGGGGAGGTGATTGACAGATTGCGGGCAACTGGAACTAGCCGGGAGGATGCTGTTGTGGGGCTTGGACAAGTTGGGTGGAAGGGCCTTTTCCCAGCTGCTCTCCGCACAACTGTTGGCGTTTCTGTGCATCACCAACATCGTATCATGTCCGGACGTAAAAGAACTTTATCAGCCAAGGACTACCTGCAGCAGGTCTTCAATGCACTGGAGTGATACCGCCAATACTGGACACACACAACACACACATACACTATTTGATACCATTGATATATGTTTGAACTTTGTTGTTTTGTGGCAGCAGAACATTGCAATACATTGTAATTTCTAAAACTATATATAAAATACGATAAGAAATACATATAAAATAAATTAAATAGTTATTGCAGAATGGCGGCAAAATATTGTGAGTTAGTGGGCTTGAGGCTAGGATTCTGATGGCAGAGGGGAAGAAGTTTTTCTTGAAAAGTTGGGTGTGTCTCCTGGCTCCTGTACCTCCTCCTTGAAAGTCAGGCAGTATCTATGTTGGGAAAATGAACAGTGGACCAACAGCAGACTGTAAGCAGAAACTCATCAAATCCACTGGCAACAAGTATCCTGCTCATGGACTTTATCTCCTGCCCTGAGGACCAAGTTAAACTATTTTACCACAGTGAGATATTTCTGTATTAACGCCGTCTTGATTGGCGCCTGTGGTATTCAAAACTGTCTCCCTTAAATAGTGAACTGCCTCTGCTCTACAATAGAACACGCAGAATTTTTTTTATTTTAAAATATACTTTATACAAAAATAAATTATATATACAATAAACCATTCAATAACTTTCCATCCTTTACATACGTTTCCGTTGTGGTCTGTACATATCCAGACTTATGGCCACCCAAATATTTTGAAGATATATTTCCTACTTTTAGGAACGATCCTCCTAGAATACCGTTACCACAAATGCCCTAAATCTAGATTATTTGATTAACTGCTGTAGTTTAGTGCTGACAATTCCAAGACCTAAATCTGCATCTTTTCCAAAAAAGGAAATGTGCGCCACGATTGGTTTTGCAGCGACTGGTCGTTGCCGAACCCGACCGCACGGTGTCAGTGTTTTCCTTGAGGAAATGCAGGGAGCTGCCTGAGGCCCACAGGGTGAATGAACAGGCGACCCCGTCCCCGGCCCCGCAGACCGGGATTGCGCTGAAAAGGGTGAAGGGGAGATTAGCCAGGAAGTTGCAGGGCTGTTAGCTTTTCACTTATGAGGAGAGACTGAACAGACCAGCAGGGTTTTCGGCCCAAAATGCCTGTACACAACGTTATGCCAAATAAAATTAAATCCCTTTTGCCGCCGCACGATCCTTATCTCTTCATACCCGGCAAGTTCTTATTTAAAACTGCACCATATCAGCTTCCACCACCACGCCATGCAGCTCCCTGATCATAAACTAACTCCCTCATCATAAAAATGCAAGTATTTGATATTTCTATGCGGAGAAAATCTCTTAATTTCACATGTTTCCCTCTCCATCCCTCTCTACCTTCCGCAGGGTCCCTCCGTGAATCCTTGATCCACACGTCCCTCCCCACGGATCTCCCACCCGGCACTTATCCCTGTAAGCACAAGTGTTAGCTTTTCACTTATGAAGGGAGAGTGAACACAGGACAGCACACGAGCAGGTTTTTCGGCCGAAAATGCCTGTACACAACGTTATGCCAAATAAAATTAAATCCCTTCTACCTCCACACGATCCCTATCTCTTCATACCCGGTCTTGTTCTTATTTAAAACGCTCTTAAACTGCACCGTATCTGCTTCCATCACCACGACAAGCTGCTCGTTCCCGGGAAAACCACCAGCCTCTGGGTGAAAGAAAATCTCCTTTAAACTAACTCCATCATCATAGAAATGCAAGTATTTGATATTTCTATTCGGAGGAAAACTTTTAATCTCTTCTACAAGTGTTTCTCATCAATTTTAAAGCTGTTGGGTTTTGCCTCCATCCCCCGACAACTGAGAGAAATCTAGTGACGGGTCAGGTTAGATTTGTTTTCTTTGGTGATCATAGATGGGAGAGAGAGGCCCAGGTAGCGTGGACAGGGTCATTGTTTACCCAGTGGACAGTCGAGTTCAAACCAGAGTTTAGGAACGAGGGTTAGTGGGACCTGAGAATGAACTTCATCTCCCAGAGGGTGGTTGGAATCTGGAAACGTTCAAAGTTCAAAGTAAAATTTATTATTAGCAATTCAGGAATAGCTTCTTCCCCACTGCAATCAGTGTTCATGGGTTCAATGACCATTCAGAAATCAGACCCACCATGAATACTACCTCATATATATATATTTAAAAAATTGTTTTGTACTAGTTTTAATGTATTAAATGCACATATATAGACTTACTGTGATTGATCTACTTGCGTATTTATTTTCTATATTGAATTGCAAGGTATTGCATTGAACTGCTGCTGCTAAATTAACAGATTTCACAACACATACCTGTGATAATATCTCTCACTGCTCCCCATCTGCAATTTCTTCGGCTCTTCAACTTTTCCACCACATTTTGACTCAGACTCGCAGCTCTTGGCTCCATCCCTCCCCCTCCTGTCTTCTCCTATCATTTTGGATCTCCCCCTACCCTTCTCACTTTCAAATCTCTTACTAACTCTTCCTTCAGTTAGTCCTGACGAAGGGTCTCGGCCTAAAACGTTGACTGTACCTCTTCCTAGAGATGCTGCCTGGCCTGCTGCATTCACCAGCAACTTTGATGTGTGTTCCTGTGATAATAAACCTGATTCTGATTCTAATTTTCCATTCATAGGCATTGGTGTTCCCATATCAGGCCATAATGCAGCCAGTCAATACACTTTCCACTGCACATCTGTAGGTTTTGATGACACGCCAAACTCTACAGTCTCCTAAGGAAGTAGAAACTTTCTTTGCAATTAGATTGATATGAAAGGTCCAGGACAGGGACTGTCACAAGTTTAACATTTGAATTGGGGGACCATTTCCTTCAGCACCTCAACTCAAAGTTCCTCCTAATTTATAATGACCAGTGTGAGCAAAAAATTGTACTGCACAATGACAACATGTGCGCACTGAATTTTTACAAGGAAGTAAACCTGAAGCAATTCTAATGAAAGTAAATTACTGATTCAGTTTGTTGTTTATTGTTTAAAAGAAAAAAAATAATACACATCAATGAGTCTTCTTTCTCATGAACAATACGACTGCAAGCAACAATATCAATCGGTTCACGTTTTTAAAGTTATCTGAAATGGTTGACAAAATATCCAGACAGGTGTTTTATTTCGAAATCATTGCATACAGCACTGAATTGGTAGCTTAATTATATTAGAGACATAATCGTGAACAAGATAATGAACATATCAAAGTTGCTCCATCATTTTTCTCCCTGCTGTCTTTGGCATCTACCCAATCTTTGTCCAGACAAATAAATCCGCCTTCCAGCAGAGAATTCTCATTGGCATATCCAAATGACACTCACTTAAACGGTTCCTCAGTTTGTTTTTGATCTGATTCATGACAATAAAACCTCTTTCACGAGCAGCGCGAGTTGTAAGAAAGGTTCCGCCAATGTCCGTCAGCTTTGCAAGCTCACAAAACTCTTCATTTTGAGTTGCAAATGTCACCATTTCAGAAGAGCTGGTAATCAGTTTGGATTTAATTTTTTCTTGTACAGCAAATTTGAAGTCATTGCACTGCTTAACTGTGACAGCATTTTCAGCAAGGAAATCAGGATATTTTCCACACACGGCGCACAGGTTAATTAAGATACGGATCCATGGAGTCGGAGGAAGTGTATTGGCATTGATAGTGGATTGGTTAACAGATAGAAGGCAGAGAGTTGGCATAAATGGGATCTCCGGTTGGCGTCAGTGGTGAGTGGGGTGCTGCAGGGGTCAGTGCTGGGCCTGCAACTGTTTACCATTTACATTGATGATTTGGAAGAGGGGACTGAGTGTAGTGTAGCAAAATCTGCTGATGACACTAAACTGAGTGGAAAAGCAAATTGTACAGAGGATATGGAGCGTCTGCAGAGGGATATAGATAGGTTAAGTGAGTGGGCTAAGTCCTAGCAGATAGAATACAACTTTGGTAAATGAGGGATCATCCACTTTGGAAGGAATAATAGAAGAGCAGATTATTATTTAAATGGTGAAAGATTGCAACATGCTGTTGTGCAGAGGGACTTGGGAGCACTTGTACATGACTTGCAAAAGGTTGGCTTGCAGGTACAATAGGTTAGGAAGAAGGCAAACAGAATGTTGGCCTTAATTGCTAGAGGGATTGAATTCAAGAGCAGGGAGGTGATACTGCAACTATACAGGGTACTGTGTGCGGTTCTGGTCTCCATACTTGAGGAAGGATATACTGGCTTTGGAGGCAGTGCAGAGGAAGTTCACCAGGTTGATTCCATGGATGAAAGGGTTAACCTACGAGGAGAGATTGAGTCACCTGGGACTATACTCTCTGGAATTCAGAAGAATGAGAGGGAATCTTATAGAAACATACAAAATTTTGAAAGGGATAGATAAGATAGAAATGGGAAACTAGTTTCTATTGGAAGGTGAGACTAGAACTGGGGCACATTCCCTTCAAGATTCAGGGGAGAAGATTTATTTTCTGTTACTTATCCATTTAATACTGTTTTTCTATTACTGTCTTGTTTTTATCTACCGCTTTATTTAATTGCCTGAGAAACAGAGTTTCATTGTACCTATGTATAATGACAATAAAGATCATTCAATTCAATTCAAAAATTCAATTTCCGATGGAGATGAGCAGAAACTGCACGTTCCAAACTCACGAGATTTCAGTGTAGCTTTTTCAATTGTTTCATTAAGCCATTCCACTTCAAATGAACTCACTCTTCACACGGCCTGAGGCCTGGACAGGAGGATGCTGTTCGTTGTCACCATCAATATTTAACACCACCATTCCCACAGTCCTGATCAACAAGCTATGAACACTACCTCACTGCTTTTTTTAAAATTTGTGCGGTTACACTACGTATCTTAATTTAACTGTTTAATATGCATATATTTATATATATTCTTACTGTAGTAAAGTGCTGTCTTAGAGTGCGTCTGTGCTCTAGCAGGTCCATTTGAATGTTCTCCATACTGTTCATTCAGACACTCTTGTAAACACCACTGTTGTACCATGTGGTTACTTGAGTTACTGTCACCTTCCTGTCGTCCAGAACCAGTCTGACCACTCTCAATAACAAGGCATTTTCGCTCACTGCAGGGTTTTTGTTTTAAACACCATTCTCTGTAAACTTTAGAGAACGTTGCGAACAAAAGTCCCAGAGATCAGTAGTTTTTGAGATACTCAAACCACCCTGCCTGGCACCAACAGTCATTCCACAGTAAAAATCACATTTCTTCCTCAATCCATTGTTTGGTCTGAACAACAACTTGACCATGTCTGCATGCTATTATGCACTGAGCTGCTGCCACATTATTGGCTGTTTAGTTGTTTGCATTAACCAGCAGAAACACAGGATTGGCTGTTCAGTTGTTTGCATAACCTGCAGACACAAAGGATTGGCTGTTTAGTGGATTCAATTAACCAGCAGACACCCAGCTGTACCTAGTAAAGTGGCCACTGAGTGTCCGTCTGTGATAAACCCGATTCTGATCCGGAGCTGATCCTAGCACCTTACACCTCTGGCCCAAGCGAACCTCCAGCAGCGGGTCAACATATTAGGGCAATATCACTAATATAGTGGCCAAGTGGTTAAGGCATTCGACTAGCGATCTGAAGGTCGTGAATTCGAGTCCCAGCTGAGGCATCGATGTTGCCACCGAGACAACATCGGTGCCATGGAGAGGAGAGACTTGCAGCATGGGCAACTGCTGGTCTTCCATACAACCTTGTCCAGGCCTGAGCGAAAACTTTCCAGGCGCAGATCCATGGTCTCACAAGACTAACGGATGCCATAAATAACTAATATGGACATTATCCACAACCTCCACAAGCCTTCTGTATCCTCCAGGACCACATCTCACCATTGAGCCAAACTAAACTCTAAAGCTTGCCGACACCACAGGCATGAAATTGATATAAAATAAAATTAATGCTCTGGCCAATTAATCTCTGCTGCCTTTTACACCATTCATAAATGTACATGCTGATTTTACCTTCATTAATTATTTTCTGCACTGTCGCCAGGTATCTAAGATTGCCATTCAATCTTACAATGTCATGCTGTATGGTGGCCAATCCACGACTAAAGAAAGAAAAAGGCTCGGGGTCAGATGTGAGGCAGAGTTCAGCGCTGTCAACCTCAATAGAAAGTCACTAAAAAGTCATCGGGTAATTTTTTAATCCCATAAACAAATTACATAAATGCTTTCCATCGTAAATTGTCATTACATAAATATGAACAGCAACATTATCCCCACACCACACACACTCTCGATGTTTGTTTCTGTCATAGTCAGGTCCGTGAAGTCCGTATTCCGGTTCACGGTCCAGTCCATTGACCCTTGCTCCAGGTTTTCCTATCTACCCTGTTTCTGTTCTTGTTGAGCTAATTGAGGCAACTGATGCTCGTTGGGGCTGGCTGCAGAAATACCTCCAGAGACCAGTGCGCGGTTGCTGGATTGTTCCTGTCCTTACTCCTTGTATCCCTTCCCCTGCCTTCTGTTTTCTCACCTGAAGCCTTGCCTTGTCTTGCTGGTAACTCTGGCCTCGCCTGAAGTTCTGTCTCGCCTTGCTTTGCCAGAAGTCCTGCCTTATCTTGCTGGTAACTCTCGCCTAACCTGAAGTTCTGTCTCGCCTTGCTTTGCCAGAAGTCCTGCCTTATCTTGCTGGTAACTCTCGCCTAACCTGAAGGTCTCGTTTTGCCTTGCTTTGCCAGTAGCATTGCCTTATCTTGCTGTCAGGTCCTGGAGCCACCCTGTTCCTAGATCCTTTCCTCTGCCCAGGTAAGCCAGACCTTCTTGCTGTTATCTGGGGTTGGTTCTGTCCCTTCCTGGCCCTTCCCTCTGTCGGGAGGTGATCCGCGCCCTGCTCAGGAGGAGCCTGCCAAGCCTCGCATCAAGTCTCCTGCCTCCCACCTCTAGCCTCGCCTCAAGTCTCAAGTCTCCTGCCTCCAGCCTCAGCCTCAGCCTCGCCTCGCCACAAGATCCTGCCTCCAGCCTCAGCCTCGCCTCGCCTCGCCACAAGATCCTGCCTCCAGCCTCAGCCTCGCCTCGCCTCAAGATCCTGCCTCCAGCCTCAGCCTCGCCTCGCCTCAAGATCCTGCCTCCAGCCTCAGCCTCGCCTCGCCTCAAGATCCTGCCTCCAGCCTCAGCCTCGCCTCGCCTCAAGTCTCCTGCCTCCAGCCTCAGCCTCGCCTCGCCTCAAGTCTCCTGCCTCCAGCCTCAGCCTCGCCTCGCGTCTCCTGCCTCCAGCCTCAGCCTCGCCTCGCGTCTCCTGCCTCCAGCCTCAGCCTCGCCTCGCCTCAAGTCTCCTGCCTCCAGCCTCAGCCTCGCCTCGCCTCAAGTCTCCTGCCTCCAGCCTCAGCCTCGCCTCGCCTCAAGTCTCCTGCCTCCAGCCTCAGCCTCGCCTCGCCTCAAGATCCTGCCTCCAGCCTCAGCCTCGCCTCGCCTCAAGATCCTGCCTCCAGCCTCAGCCTCGCCTCGCCTCAAGTCTCCTGCCTCCAGCCTCAGCCTCGCCTCGCCTCAAGTCTCCTGCCTCCAGCCTCAGCCTCGCCTCGCGTCTCCTGCCTCCAGCCTCAGCCTCGCCTCGCCTCGCGTCTCCTGCCTCCAGCCTCAGCCTCGCCTCGCCTCAAGTCTCCTGCCTCCAGCCTCAGCCTCGCCTCGCCTCAAGTCTCCTGCCTCCAGCCTCAGCCTCGCCTCGCCTCAAGTCTCCTGCCTCCAGCCTCAGCCTCGCCTCGCCTCAAGTCTCCTGCCTCCAGCCTCAGCCTCGCCTCGCCTCAAGTCTCCTGCCTCCAGCCTCAGCCTCGCCTCGCCTCAAGTCTCCTGCCTCCAGCCTCAGCCTCGCCTCGCCTCAAGTCTCCAGCCTCCAGCCTCAGCCTCAGCCTGGCCTCAAGTCTCCTGCCTCCAGCCTCAGCCTCGCCTCAAGTCTCCTGCCTCCAGCCTCCAGCCTCGCCTCAAAGCTCCTACATCCAACCTCCAGCCTCGCCTCAGGTCTCCTGCCTCCAGCCTCGCCTCGCCTCAGGTCTCCTGCCTCCAGCCTCGCCTCGCCTCAAGTCTCCTGCCTCCAGCCTCGCCTCGCCTCAAGTCTCCTGCCTCCAGCCTCGCCTCCTATCCTGCCTAGCCTCTAGCCTGAAGACTCCAGCCTCTAGCCTCTAGCTTCTTGCCAAGCCAAGCCAAGTCTCTAGCCTCTGGTTTCAAGCTTCAAGCCTGTAGATTTCTGCCTCGTCCTGCCTGCCTGCCAAGCCTCATCCTTGCCTAGTTCTGGGGTCCGAGCCAGAGGCAAGACCCAGGTACTGGTTCCTTGTCCAGTCCCTGGCTCAGAGTCCAAGCCCGGGCTCGTAGCTCTCTTGTTCAGTCCTGTTCCAGGTTCCTGGTTTTCCTGTCCATGTCCTTGCCATCGCCCTGTATCCTAGTTCTGTCCCTAGTACTTCAGTGTCTGTGTCTTGCACTTGGGTCCGTTCCCAGCCACCGCCCTTATGACAGAACGATCCAGCCAACCGTGGACCCAGCGACACAGAAACTGTCGCTTTCCTTTTGCCACCGGGGGTTGCTTTCGCTAACATACCATCCCACCCGCCCGTGTCGTCCATAGTCTGCATACCCTGTTTGATCGCCAGGAGGCTCCCGTGGGGGGTGAGGGGGGTGTACTGTCATAGTCCGGCCCGTGAAGTCCGTATTCCTGTTCACGGTCCGGTCCACTGACCCTTGCTCTGTTTCTGCCCTGTTTCTGTCCTTGTTAAACTAATTGAGGCAGTTGATTCTTGTTGGGGCTGGCTGCATAAATACCTCCAGAGACCAGGGTGTGGCTGCTGGATTGTTCTTGTCCTTACTCCTTCTATCCCTTCCCCTGCCTTCTGTTTCCTTGCCTGAAGCCTTGCCCTGTCTTGCCGGTAACTCTCGCCTCGCTTGAAGTTCTGTCTCGCCTTGCTTTGCCAGTAGCATTGCCTTATCTTGCTGTCTTGTCCTGGAGCCACCCCGTACCTAGCTCCTTTCCTCCGCCCAGGTAAACCAGGCCGTCTTCCCGTTACCTGGGGTTGGTTCTGTCCCTTCCTGTCCCTTGCCTCTGTCAGGTGGTGATCCACGCCCTGCCCAGGAGAAACCCGCCAAGCCTCGCCTCAAGTCTCCAGCCTCCAACCTCGCCTCAAGCCTCAAGTCTCCTCCTTCCCGCCTCAACCTCGCCTCGCCTCGTCTCCTGCCTCCAGCCTCAGCCTCGCCTCAAGTCTCAAGCCTCCAGCCTAGCCTCTAGCCTGAAGACTCCAGCCTCCTGCCTAGCCCCAAGCATGAAGACTTCAGCCTCCAGCCTCTTGCTAAGCCAAGTCTCTAGCCTCGAGCCTTTTGCCAAGCCAAGTCTCTAGCCTCTAGCTTCAAGCCTGTAGATTTCTGCCTCGTCCTGCCTGCCTGCCAAGCCTCGTCCTTGCCTAGTTCTGGGGTCCGAGCCAGAGGCAAGACCCAGGTACTGGGTCCTTGTCCAGTCTCTGGCTCGGAGTCCAAGCTCGGGCTCGTAGCTCTCTTGTTCAGTCTTGTTCCAGGTTCCTGGTTTTCCTGTCCATGTCCTTGCCATCGCCCTGTATACTAGTCCTGTCCCTAGTACTTCAGTGTCTGTGTCTTGCACTTGGCTCCGTTCCCAGCCACCGCCCTTATGACAGTTTCATAACCGACACTACACGGGGAGTATCGCTGAGAGCCCGCAAGCCGCCGGGACTTCGCGAAAATTCTGGAGGTGGCGAGGTAGATCTGGTGCAGAGTCTGGGAGAATCTGACAACACTAACATCGCTGCGTTACGGATAATTTATTTTAACTTGTTTAAGTCACTTTCCCTTAGCAATGTACTATGCTAGGGCTGCAAAAGGAGTAATTATGACATTTGAACCTGTATATTTATACCAAAACAAAAAAAAACTTCTCGCGCAAACTTCACCATCACTTCTGTCAGTCTGATAATATTTTTTTTAACTCCGTGTCACGTCCTGTTTAGGTCACAAACACCGCAAAAGTCCTTTTGTCAAAATTTAATGTCATAAACTCTGACTTTCAGTTCTATACTTCCTTTAAGTACTCTGTTACTAATTTCGTCCTGCAGATATTAACCAGAGCTGTCGTTCCTTGTTTGCTGGCTTCGTCCCTTAAGGCCAAAGAATTCTCTCCCCAGAAGGTGATTGAGATTTTTTCTTGCGTGTAGGGAACTTTTGGAAGAAATTGCTGGTTTCGTATAGTTTAAGAAGTGTTTCAAAAGGTTCCCGAATGACTCGGTTTTCAGCCAGAACCTCCTTGACTGCACCAGATCTTTCTCTCTCTTACCAGAATATTCGCGAAACCCCGGCAAATCTCGGACTAGCAGCGCTGTGATTGGCCGCCGCCTCGGAACCTTCTCCAACCTTCGACGGTGAGTCACTAGCCGGCGTTTTCATTGGTTTACGGGTCGTCCCTCAAGAACAAAGCACCGCCCACACCGCTGCGCTGGGGCTATATTAAGGGACGAAGCAGCGGACCAGGCAGTAACGGTCGGCTTGGAGAAGCAAGGAATTCCTTCCGGTATTTCAATACAGAACGTCGGAGCTTTCGTCAGAAACACAGATGTCTGCATCAACGGGGACAGCCATCGGTATCGACCTGGGCACCACCTACTCCTGTGTGGGGGTCTTCCAACATGGCAAGGTGGAGATCATCGCCAATGACCAGGGCAACCGCACCACCCCCAGCTATGTGGCCTTCAACGACACCGAGAGGCTCATCGGTGATGCAGCCAAGAACCAGGTGGCAATGAACCCCGCCAACACCATCTTTGATGCCAAGCGGCTCATCGGGAGAAGGTTTGATGACCCGACGGTGCATTCCGACATGAAGCACTGGCCCTTCCAGGTGGTGAGTGATGCGGGGAAGCCAAAGGTGAAGGTGGAGTACAAGGGGGAGAACAAAACCTTTTACCCAGAGGAAATCTCCTCCATGGTGCTGACCAAGATGAAGGAAATTGCTGAGGCTTACCTTGGCTACAATGTCACCAACGCTGTCATCACCGTTCCTGCTTACTTCAATGACTCCCAACGCCAGGCAACCAAAGATGCTGGTGTGATAGCTGGTCTCAATGTCCTGCGTGTCATCAATGAGCCAACAGCAGCTGCCATTGCCTATGGTCTGGACAAGAAAGGCAAAGGGGAGCGTAATGTTCTCATCTTTGACCTGGGTGGTGGCACTTTCGATGTGTCCATTCTCTCCATCGATGACGGTATCTTTGAAGTGAAATCAACAGCTGGAGATACCCACCTGGGAGGAGAGGACTTTGACAACCGCATGGTCAATCACTTCATTGAGGAGTTCAAGCGGAAATACAAGAAAGACATCAGCCAGAACAAGAGAGCGGTGAGGAGGCTGCGGACTGCCTGTGAGAGAGCAAAGAGAACGCTGTCTTCCAGCACCCAAGCCAGTATTGAGATTGACTCTCTGTTTGAGGGAGTTGATTTCTACACCTCAATCACCAGGGCTCGCTTTGAGGAGCTGAACTCTGACCTGTTCAGGGGCACTCTGGAGCCAGTGGAGAAAGCCCTGAGAGATGCCAAGCTGGACAAATCCCAGATCCATGAAATTGTCCTGGTGGGAGGCTCCACCCGAATCCCCAAGATCCAGAAGCTGCTGCAAGATTTCTTCAACGGTAGGGAGCTGAACAAGAGCATCAACCCCGACGAGGCCGTGGCCTATGGGGCAGCTGTCCAGGCGGCCATTCTGATGGGCGACAAGTCGGAGAATGTTCAGGATCTGCTACTCCTGGATGTTGCTGCTCTGTCACTGGGGCTGGAGACGGCAGGTGGAGTCATGACCACCCTTATCAAGCGTAACACCACCATCCCAACCAAGCAGACCCAGATCTTCAGCACCTATTCTGATAACCAGCCTGGGGTCCTTATTCAGGTGTTTGAAGGTGAGAGAGCCATGACCAAGGACAACAACCTTCTGGGCAAGTTTGAGTTGAGTGGCATCCCTCCCGCTCCTCGTGGCGTACCCCAGATTGAGGTGACCTTCGATATTGACGCCAATGGCATTCTCAATGTCTCTGCTGTTGACAAGAGCACCGGGAAAACAAACAAGATCACCATCACCAACGACAAGGGCAGGCTGAGTAAGGAGGAAATTGACAGGATGGTGCAAGATGCAGAGAAGTACAAGAATGAGGATGAAATGCAGCGGCAGAAGATTGCAGCCAAGAACTCCCTGGAGTCCTATGCCTTCAACATGAAGGGCTCTGTGGAGGATGAGAAGATGGCCGGAAAGATCAGTGCTGAGGACAAGCGGAAAGTCATTGACCTGTGCAACCAGACAATATCCTGGCTGGAGAAGAATCAGATGGCAGAGAAGGAGGAGTTTGAGCACAAGCAGAAAGAGCTGGAAAAACTCTGCAATCCCATCATTGCCAAACTGTACCAAGGAGCAGCCGCAGGGGAATCGTGCAGGGCACAGGCTGGGAATGCCAGTTCTGCCGGACCAACTATTGAGGAGGTGGATTAAAGGACTGTAAATGTGACTGTCTGGGGCTTGCACGGTTTGAGCTCTCTGGACACTTCAGTGGGTCTGATGCTGATGTTGGCACTTGGGAATAGTCTTCACTGTAACACCACTGGGTCATGTCAATGTCCTGAATCTGGCTGTGGTGTACTAATTGTAAACACTGGTAACTGGGTCTATTCAATTCCTTTGATCGGGTTTTCTGTATCGGGTTTTTTTTAATGCCATCTGTTTTGGAATGTAAACTTTGTACAGTTTTAAGTATCTTGTAACATGCTTTTAATAAATCTTTAATTTTTTTTTTAAGAATTGAGTGTAATTATATTTCATCACCAGGGAAGGAAAACTTGCCATTTTGTTTTCAAAAACATGAAGTCAACAATTTATGGGTGTTAAAGTATTGCTGTATATAAATGAAAGTCTCCTCCTCATCCTCCCTTTCCCAGGGATATCTTCCTTCTAATTTCCAGCACATCTTCTTTCTGGATGTCTTTTTTCAACACTTCCCCACCCTCACAGGTCATGGGCATAGTCATAGTCATAGTCATACTTTATTGGTCCCGGGGGAAATTGGTTTTTTGTTACAGTTGCACCATAAATAATAAATAGTAATAAAACCATAAATAGTTAAATGCTAATATGTAAATTATGCCAGGAAATAAGTCCAGGACTAGCCTATTGGCTCAGGGTGTCTGAAACTCCAAGGGAGGAGTTGTAAAGTTTGATGGCCACAGGCAGCAATGACTTCCTGTGACGCTCTGTGTTGCATCTCGGTGGAAGGAGTCTTTGGCTGAATGTACTCCTGTGCCCACCCAGTACATTATGTAGTGGATGGGAGACATTGTCCAAGATGGCATGCAACCTGGACAGCAACCTCTTCTCAGACACCACCGTCTGAGAGTCCAGTTCAATCCCCACAACGTCACTGGCCTTACGAATGAGTTTGTTGATTCTGTTGGTGTCTGCTACCCTCAGCCTGCTGCCCCAGCACACAACAGCAAACATGATAGCACTGGCCACCACAGACTCGTAGAACACCCGCAGCATCGTCCGGCAGATGTTAAAGGACCTCAGTCTCCTCAGGAAATAGAGACGGCTCTGACCCTTCTTGTAGACAGCCTCAGTGTTCTTTGACCAGTCCAGTTTATTGTCAATTCGTATCCCCAGGTATTTGTAATCCTCCACCATGTCCACACTGACCCCCGAATGGAAACAGGGGTCACTGGTACCTGAGTTCTCCTCAGGTCTACCACCAGCTCCTTAATCTTTTTCACATTAAGCTGCAGATAATTCTGCTCACACCATGTGACAAACTTTCCTACCGTGGCCCTGTACTCAGCCTCATCTCCCTTGCTGATACATCCAACTATGACAGAGTCATCAGAAAACTTCTGAAGATGACAAGACTCTGTGCAGTAGTTGAAATCCGAGGTGTAAATGGTGAAGAGAAAGGGAGACAAGACAGTCCCCTGTGGAGCCCCAGTGCTGCTGATCACTCTGTCGGACACACAGTGTTGCAAGGACATGTGCTGTAGTCTGCCAGTCAGGTAATCAAGAATCCATGACACCAGGAAAACATCCACCTGCATCGCTGTCAGCTTCTCCCCCAGCAGAGCAGGGAGGATGGTGTTGAACGCACTGGAGAACCATGACTCTTGGTGCAGTTTGGCATTACTTTACCAGAAGGCTTTTGCCAGGAGATCCGGCATTGTCACCAAAAACGGCTTAATTAGCTGCCTTGGGAGAGAATCCCATATACTGGGAACGATTGTTATTGGCAGCAGGCTCAGTTTTGAGGTGTGTGTTTGGACAGGTACATGGAGGGGAGGTGATTGACAGGTTGCGGGCAACTGGAACGAGCCGGGAGGATGCTGTTGTGGGGCTTGGACAAGTTGGGTGGAAGGGCCTTTTCCCAGCTGCTCTCCGCACAACTGTTGGCGTTTCTGTGCATCACCAACATCGTATCATGTCCGGACGTAAAAGAACTTTATCAGCCAAGGACTACCTGCAGCAGGTCTTCAATGCACTGGAGCGATACCACCAATACTGGACACACACAACACACACATACACTATTTGATACCACTGATATATGTTTGAATTTTGTTGTTTTGTGGCAGCAGAACATTGCAATACATTGTAATTTCTAAAACTATATATAAAATACGATAAGAAATACATATAAAATAAATTAAATAATTATTGCAGAATGGCGGCAAAATATTGTGAGTTAGTGGGCTTGAGGTTAGAATTCTGATGGCAGAGGGGAAGAAGTTTTTCTTGAAAAGCTGGGTGTGTCTCCTGGGTCCTGAACCTCCTCCTCGAAAGTCAGGCAGTATCTATGTTGGGAAATGAACAGCGGATCAACAGCAGACTGTAAGCAGAAACTCATCAAATCCACTGGCAACAAGTATCCTGCTCATGGACTTTATCTCCTGCCCTGAGGACCAAGTTAAACTATTTTACCACAGTGAGATATTTCTGTATTAACGCCGTCTTGATTGGCTCCTGTGGTATTCAAAACTGTCTCCCTTAAATAGTGAACTGCCTCTGCTCTACAATAGAACACGCAGAATTTTTTTTTATTTTAAAATATACTTTATACAAAAATAAATTATATATACAATAAACCATTCAATAACTTTCCATCCTTTACATACGTTTCCGTTGTGGTCTGTACATATCCAGACTTATGGCCACCCAAATATTTTGAAGATATATTTCCTACTTTTAGGAACGATCCTCCTAGAATACCGTTACCACAAATGCCCTAAATCTAGATTATTTGATTAACTACTGTAGTTTAGTGCTGACAATTCCAAGACCTAAATCTGCATCTTTTCCAAAAAAGGAAATGTGCGCCACGATTGGTTTTGCAGCGACTGGTCGTTGCCGAACCCGACCGCACGGTGTCAGTGTTTTCCTTGAGGAAATGCAGGGAGCTGCCTGAGGCCCACAGGGTGAATGAACAGGCGACCCCGTCCCCGGCCCCGCAGACCGGGATTGCGCTGGAAAGGGTGAAGGGGAGATTAGCCAGGAAGTTGCAGGGCTGTTAGCTTTTCACTTATGAGGAGAGACTGAACAGACCAGCAGGGTTTTCGGCCCAAAATGCCTGTACACAACGTTATGCCAAATAAAATTAAATCCCTTTTGCCGCCGCACGATCCTTATCTCTTCATACCCGGCAAGTTCTTATTTAAAACTGCACCATATCAGCTTCCACCACCACGCCATGCAGCTCCCTGATCATAAACTAACTCCCTCATCATAAAAATGCAAGTATTTGATATTTCTTTTCGGAGAAAATCTCTTAATTTCACATGTTTCCCTCTCCATCCCTCTCTACCTTCCGCAGGGATCGGTCCCTCCGTGAATCCTTGATCCACACGTCCCTCCCCACGGATCTCCCACCCGGCACTTATCCCTGTAAGCACAAGTGCTACACCTATCCCTGCACCTCCTCCCTTGCCACCATTCAGGGCCCCAAACAGTCCCTCCAGGTGAGGCAACACTTCACTAGCGAGTCTGTTGGGGTCATCTATTGCATCCGGTGCTCCCTCCTTTACATCGGTGAGACCCGACGCAAATTGGGGGACCGCTTCGTCGAGCACCTCCGCTCCGTCCACCACAACAGACAGGATCTCCCGGTTGCCACCCACTTCAACTCTGCTTCCCATTCCCATTCGGATATGCCCATACATGGCCTCCTCTATTGCCATGATGAGGCTAAACTCAGGTTGGAGGAGCAACACCTCATATACCGTCTAGGTAGTCTCCAGCCCCTTGATATGACCATTGAATTCTCCAACTTCCGGTAATTCCCTCCCCCTCCCTCCCCCTATCCCTATTTCACTCTCCCCCCCCCCCAGCTGCCTATCACCTCCCTCTTGGTTCCGCCTCCTTCTACTACCCATTGTGTTTTCCCCTATTCCTTCTTCACCTTTCCTGCCTATCACCTCCCTGCTTCCCCTCCTCCACCCCTTTATCTTTCCCCTTACTGATTTTTCACCTGGAACCTACCAGCCTTCTCCTTCCCACCCTCCCCCACCTTCCTTATAGGGCCTGTGCCCCTTCCCTCTTCAGTCCTGACAAGGGTTCCGGCCTGAAACGTTGACTGATAGTTTCCACGGATGCTGCCCGACCTGTTGAGTTCCTCCAGCGTGTTGTGAGTGTTGCTTTGACCCCAGCAACTGCAGAGTATTTTGTGTTCTTAATTTCATCTATACGTGTTTCTCATCAATTTTCAAGCTACTGTATTGGGTTTTGCCTCCATCCCCCGACAATTGGCAGAAATCCAGGGACGGGTCAGGTTAGATTTGTTTTCTTTGGGGAGGGTAAAGATGATCATAACTGGGAGAGAGAGGCCCAGGTAGTGTGGACAGGGTCATTGTTTACCCAGTGGACAGCCGAGTTCAAACCAGAGTTTAGGAATGAGGGTTAGTGGGGCCTGAGAGTGAACTTCATCTCCCAGAGGGTGGTTGGAATCTGGAAACTTTCAAAGTTCAAAGTAAAATTTATTATCAGCAATTCAGGAACAGCTTCTTCCCCACTGCAATCTGATCTGTAAATGGTCATGGAACCCATGAACACTACACCATTTATACATATAATTTCTGTTTTGCACTATTTTTGAACTATTAAATACATATATATAGACTTACTGTAATTGATTTACCTATGTATTTATTTTCTATATTATGTATTGCATTGAAATACAAGTTAACTAAGCTACTAGCTACTAAGTTAATGAATTTCACAACACTGACCTGTGATAATAAACCTGATTCTGATTCTAATTCTAATTTTCCATTCAAAGGCATTGGTGTTCCCATATCAGGCCATGATGCATACTCAACACACTTCCCACTACACATCTATAGAAGTTTGTCAAGGTTTTTGATAACAAGACAAATCTCTGCGGACTCCTAAGGAAGTAGAAACTTTCTTTACAATTAGATTTATATGAAAGGTCCAGGGCAGGTCCTCTGAGATCGTGGAGACAGGGGCTGTCACAACATCTAGCATTTGAATTGGGGGGAACATTTTGTTCAGCACCTCAACTCAACGTTCCCCCTAATTTGTAATGACCAGTGTGAGCAAAGACTTGTACTGCGCAACGACAACATGTGGACACTGAATTTTTACGTGGTAGTAAATCTGAAGTCATCCTAAGGACAATAAATGACTTGAAGGGCTCTGTGGAGGATGAGAAGATGGCCGGAAAGATCAGTGCTGAGGACAAGAGGAAAGTCATTGACCTGTGCAACCAGACAATAAACTAGAATGGTTGGGGGGTGGGAATCAAATTAAAGAGGCTAGGTGTGAGGAGGTTAGTTCACAACAGAGGGATGGGAACCAGTGCAGAGGGACAGAGGGGTGAAAAGTGAGCGTAGAAGCAAAAAGTACAAAGGAGAAAAGTAAAAGTGGCAGGCCGACAAATCCAGGGCAAGCATTAAAAAGGGCTAAGAGAGTTGTAAAAGAGCGCCTGAAGGCTTTATGTGTCAATGCAAGAAGCATTCGTAATAAGGTGGATGAATTGAAAGTGCAGATTGTTATTAATGATTATGATATAGTTGGGATCACAGAGACATGGCTCCAGGGTGACCAGGGATGGGAGCTCAACGTTCAGGGATATTCAATATTCAGGAGGGATAGACATGAAGGAAGGGGAGGTGGGGTGGCGTTGCTGGTTAAAAAAGAGATTAACGCAATAGAAAGGAAGGACATAAGCCGGGAAGATGTGGAATCAATATGGGTAGAGCTGCGTAACACTAAGGGGCAGAAGATGCTGGTGGGAGTTGTGTACAGGCCACCTAACAGTAGTAGTAAGGTTGGAGATGGTATTAAACAGGAAATTAGAAATGTGTGCAATAAAGGAACAGCAGTTATAATGGGTGACTTCAATCTACATGTAGACTGGGTGAACCAAATTGGTAAAGGTGCTGAGGAAGAGGATTTCTTGGAATGTATGCGGGATGGTTTTTTGAACCAACATGTCGAGGAACCAACTAGAGAGCAGGCTATTCTGGACTGGGTTTTGAGCAATGAGGAAGGGTTAATTAGCGATCTTGTCGTGAGAGGCCCCTTGGGTAAGAGTGACCATAATATGGTGGAATTCTTCATTAACATGGAGAGTGACATAGTTAATTCAGAAACAAAGGTTCTGAACTTAAAGAGGGGTAACTTTGAAGGTATGAGACGTGAATTAGCTAAGATAGACTGGCAAATGACACTTAAAGGATTGACGGTGGATATGCAATGGCAAGCATTTAAAGGTTGCATGGATGAACTACAACAATTGTTCATCCCAGTTTGGCAAAAGAATAAATCAAGGAAGGTAGTGCACCTGTGGCTGACAAGAGAAATTAGGGATAGTATCAATTCCAAAGAAGTAGCATACAAATTAGCCAGAGAAAGTGGCTCACCTGAGGACTGGGAGAAATTCAGAGTTCAGCAGAGGAGGACAAAGGGCTTAATTAGGAAGGGGAAAAAAGATTATGAGAGAAAACTGGCAGAGAACATAAAAACGGACTGTAAAAGCTTTTATAGATATGTAAAAAGGAAAAGACTGGTAAAGACAAATGTAGACAGAAACAGGTGAATTGATTATGGGGAGCAAGGACATGGCAGACCAATTGAATAATTACTTTGGTTCTGTCTTCACTAAGGAGGACATAAATAATCTTCCAGAAATAGTAAGGGACAGAGGGTCCAGTGAGATGGAGGAACTGAGTGAAATACATGTTAGTAGGGAAGTGGTGTTAGGTAAATTGAAGGGATTGAAGGCAGATAAATCCCCAGGGCCAGATGGTCTGCATCCCAGAGTGCTTAAGGAAGTAGCCCAAGAAATAGTGGATGCATTAGTGATAATTTTTCAAAACTCGTTAGATTCTGGACTAGTTCCTGAGGATTGGAGGGTGGCTAATGTAACCCCACTTTTTAAAAAAGGAGGGAGAGAGAAACCGGGGAATTATAGGCCGGTTAGCCTAACGTCGGTGGTGGGGAAACTGCTGGAGTCAGTTATCAAGGATGTGATAACAGCACATTTGGAAAGCGGTGAAATCATCGGACAAAGTCAGCATGGATTTGTGAAAGGAAAATCATGTCTGACGAATCTCATAGAATTTTTTGAGGATGTAACTAGTAGAGTGGATAGGGGAGAACCAGTGGATGTGGTATATTTGGATTTTCAAAAGGCTTTTGACAAGGTCCCACACAGGAGATTAGTGTGCAAACTTAAAGCACACGGTATTGGGGGTAAGGTATTGGTGTGGGTGGAGAATTGGTTAGCAGAGAGGAAGCAAAGAGTGGGAATAAACGGGACCTTTTCAGAATGGCAGGCGGTGACTAGTGGGGTACCGCAAGGCTCAGTGCTGGGACCCCAGTTGTTTACAATATATATTAATGACTTGGATGAGGGAATTAAATGCAGCATCTCCAAGTTTGCGGATGACACGAAGCTGGGTGGCAGTGTTAGCAGTGAGGAGGATGCTAAGAGGATGCAGAGTGACTTGGATAGGTTGGGTGAGTGGGCAAACTCATGGCAGATGCAATTTAATGTGGATAAATGTGAAGTTATCCACTTTGGTGGCAAAAATAGGAAAACAGATTATTATCTGAATGGTGGCCGATTAGGAAAAGGGGAGGTGCAACGAGACCTGGGTGTCATTATACACCAGTCATTGAAAGTGGGCATGCAGGTACAGCAGGCGGTGAAAAAGGCGAATGGTATGCTGGCATTTATAGCGAGAGGATTCGAGTACAGGAGCAGGGAGGTACTACTGCAGTTGTACAAGGCCTTGGTGAGACCACACCTGGAGTATTGTGTGCAGTTTTGGTCCCCTAATCTGAGGAAAGACATCTTTGCCATAGAGGGAGTACAAAGAAGGTTCACCAGATTGATTCCTGGGATGGCAGGTCTTTCATATGAAGAAAGACTGGATGAACTGGGCTTGTACTCGTTGGAATTTAGAAGATTGAGGGGGGATCTGATTGAAACGTATAAGATCCTAAAGGGATTGGACAGGCTAGATGCGGGAAGATTGTTCCCGATGTTGGGGAGGTCCAGAACGAGGGGTCACAGTTTGAGGATAGAGGGGAAGCCTTTTAGGACCGAGATTAGGAAAAACTTCTTCACACAGAGAGTGGTGAATCTGTGGAATTCTCTGCCACAGCAAACTGTTGAGGCCAGTTCATTGGCTATGTTTAAGAGGGAGTTAGATATGGCCCTTGTGGCTACAGGGGTCAGGGGGTATGGAGGGAAGGCTGGGTTCTGAGTTGGATGATCAGCCATGATCATAATAAATGGCAGTGCAGGCTCGAAGGGCCGAATGGCCTACTCCTGCACCTATTTTCTATGTTTCTATGTTTCTATGTTTCTATATCCTGGCTGGAGAAGAATCAGATGGCAGAGAAGGAGGAGTTTGAGCACAAGCAGAAAGAGCTGGAACAAATCTGCAATCCCATCATTGCCAAACTGTACCAAGGAGCAGCCACAGGGGAATCGTGCAGGGCACAGGCTGGGAATGCCAGTTCTGCCGGACCAACTATTGAGGAGGTGGATTAACTGTAAATGTGACTGTCTGGGGCTTTCACGGTTTGAGCTCTCTGGACACTTCAGTGGGTCTGATGCTGATGTTGGCACTTGGGAATAGTCTTCACTGTAACACCACTGGGTCATGTCAATGTCCTGAATCTGGCTGTGATGTACTAATTGTAAACATCGGTATCTGGATCTACTGATTTACATTGCTCAGGTTTTCTGTATTGGGGTATTTTTAATTTTTTTTATGTCATCTAGTTTTGGAATGTAAATTTTGTACAGTTTTAAATATCTTGTTATATGCTTTGAATAAGTCTTTTACTTCTTAAATTGGCTGTAACTTTATTTCAATATCAGGGCAGATGGGCATGAAAATTTGCCCTTTTGCTTTTAGCACTTCAAAGTCATCAATTTATGGGTGTTAAAGTATATAACTGAATGACCCTTCCTCATCCTCCCTTTCCCAGTGTTATCTTCTTTCCAATTTCCACCACACCATGTTTTTGGATCTGATTTGTTAACACCTCATCGTCATCACAGGTTAAGCATGGGATTACTCTGTTGCAAGGCCTGTGATCCTTCAAGAATGTGACCAATCCTCAAGATGGACAGATGAGTAATGTTGGTCTTTGCCAGCAGCTCCAGCATCGTCCTCCAAAATGTATAACTAGCTGCCTTGGGGGAGAATCTGGCAATGACGATTGGTAGTAACAGCAGTAGAACCTCAGCACATACTGTGTACTTGGTCCCCACACATTTGCCTCAACCTGCAAAATAAGCTTCATGAAATCCTACACAAGGACTTGTGATGAAAGAGGGTTACAAAAAGTACACATAGATTAAGATGTTAACTGTCCTGTGCTGGCACCAGTGGGATCAACAGTTGATCTGCCACCTGTCTTCAGGAGAAAGAGAGATAAGGAAGACAATGGAGCAGCATTTGGAAATGTTAATGAAGAGACAAGAGAGTTTAACGGAAGGAGACACCGGTCTGAGAGCTGTCAAGATCGGCTCCTTTTTGAACCCTGAACTGTTTGAAGTGATGGACAGGCGATACCCCAGCAGGGGGATAAAAAGGGACAGGTTCGCAAAGGCAGACACACACGACACCACGAGGTAACGAGACCCTGGAAGCGGTGCGCCTCCCACAAGTCGGTGGGAGTTTTGGAGGGCTGGTTGCGGGAACAAGCCATAGACGCACAGGGTGGAAAGGTACGATCGGCGGGAACCTGGTGTGTGTCCGCCCTTGCCTGGGTGCCGGGTTCACTGCTGAGGAACGATCGTATCTGAAACAGAGGGGTCACAGTCAGTGATCTCAGAAGACATTACAAAGGGCTCGCCCGAAAGCTGACTGCAGGGAATATCGAAGGTCTGTGTGGAAGCCGTTTTGAATATTCATTCGCTTTCACCCTCTCTCTCTCCTCCCCCCACCCCCCTGTCCATCACCACGGCAGTGATTACTGTGAACTGAACTGAATTCCATTGAACTGAACTTTGCGTCACTTTGAAACTGGTCATTTACCCCTAGACGACGATAGAGCTTGATTGATCCTGTTATCTTAATTCTGTGTACATGTGTGTTTATCATTGCTGAACTGTTGCATTTATTATCCTTTTGATTAGAGTACTGTGTTGCTTATTTCTTTAATAAAACTTTCTTAGTTCCAGTAATCCAGACTCCAACTGAGTGGTCCATTTCTGCTGGTTTGGCAACCCAGTTACAGGGTACATGACAGACTTCAAAGTCCCTTTGCACTTAAGTTTTTTTTGGTATTTTCTCTCCATTTAGAAAATAGTCAACCTTTTTATTTCTTTTACCAAAGTGCCCGACCATACACTTCCCAACTCTGTATCCCACCTGCCATTTCTTTGCCCCATTCTCTGATCTGTCTAAGTCCTTCTGTCGCCTCTCTAGTACTGCCGCCCTCCACCCATCTTCATGTCATCTGCAAACTTTGCATCAATTCCATCATCCAGATCATTGATATACAATGTAAAAAGAATCGGTCGCAACACAGACCCCTTCATTCTCTCTCTTTGCCTCCTGACAATCAGCTGCTGTTTTATATTTTGTGTAATGCCACGGGCTTGTAGCTTGCTAAGCAGCCTCATGTATGGCACCTTGTTAAAGGCCTTCTGAAAATCCAACTGCACAGCATCAATGGATCCTCCTTTGTCTAATCCATCCTGCTTATTATTTCTTCAAAGAATTCCAACAAATTTCTCAGGCAAGATTTTCCCTTCAGGAAACTATGCTGACTTTGGCCTATTTTATCATGTTCCTCCAACTACCCTGAGACCTCATCCTTAATAATCCACTCCAATATCTTCCCAACCACTGAAGTCAGACTAACTGGCCTATAGTTTCCTTTCTTCTGCTTCTCTCCCTTCTTGGAGAGTAAAATGACGTTTGCAATTTT
The DNA here is from genome assembly GCF_963921235.1 of Mobula hypostoma. Classification (NCBI taxonomy): domain Eukaryota; kingdom Metazoa; phylum Chordata; class Chondrichthyes; order Myliobatiformes; family Myliobatidae; genus Mobula; species Mobula hypostoma. Next base: position 12,383,485 of record NC_086101.1, on the reverse strand, counting down.
CCAGTCTCCTTTATGGAACCATTGCAGAATCTAATGATTCTTGAAGGATCATTACTAATGCCTCCACAATCTCTTTCAGAACTCTGGGGTGTACACCATCTGATCCAGGTGACCTCAGACCTTTCACTTTCCTAAGAACCTTCTCTCTAGTTATGGTAACTTCACACACTTCATGGCCCCTGACATATGGAACTTCCACCATACTGCTAGTGTGTTTCACTGTGAAGACTGATGCAAAATTCTTAATCAGTTCATCCGCTATTTTGTTGTCGCCTATTACTACCTCTCCAGCATTGTTTTCCACTGGTCTAATATCCACTTTCACCTCCCTTTTATGCTTTAAGTATCTGAAGAAACTTTTGGTATCCTCTTTAATATGATTGGCTAGCATACTTTTGTATTCCAGCTTTACCTTCTTAAAGACTTTTTAGTTGCCTTGAGTTGGTTTTAAGAGTTTCCTAATCCTCTAATTTCCTGCTAATTTTTGCTCGATTTTATGCCCCCTCTTTGGCTTTTATGTTGGCTTTGACTTCTCTTGTTAGCCACGGTTCTGTAATCTTCCCTTCAGAATAGTGCTTCCTCTTTGTGATGTAAATATCATATGTATTCCAAATTGCTTCTAGAAATTCCAGCCATTGCTGCTCTGCTATCAACCCAGAGTTCTATTCCAATCAATTCTGGCCAGCTCCTCTCTCATGCCTCTGTAATTCCCATTATTCCACTGTGATACTGATACGTCTGACTTTAGCTTCTCCTTCTTAAATTCCAGTGTGAATTCAATCATTTTATGATTACTTTCCCCTGAAGGTTCTTTTACCTTAAGTTCTCTTATCAATTCTGGTTCATCACACAATACCCAGATCAGAATAGCTGATCACCTAATGGGCTCAGCCACAAGCTGCTCCAAAAAGCTATCTCATGGGCTCTCAAGAAATTACCGCTCCTGCAATCCAGCACCAACCTGATTTTCTATCTCCTGTTGTAGTTTGTTGGCCACATCCTCAGTACTGTTTGGGGTCTGTATACAACTCCCATCAGGGACTTTTTACCCTTTCAGTTCCTCAGCCCTGTCCACGATGATTCAACACCTTCCAATCTCTTCCTAATGATTTGACTTCATTTTTTACCAAAAGAGCAACACCTCCCCATCTGCCTTCCTGCCTGTCCTTTTGATACGTGTGTCCTTGGACATCAAGCTCCCAGCTGTAATCTTTCAGCCATGATTCAGTGATGCCAACACCATCATACCTGCCAACCTGCAACTGTGCTGCAAGTTCATCTACCTTATTCCATATACTGCGCACATTCAGATACAACTCTTCCAGTCCTGTGTTCACTCTTTTTGATTTTGTCTCCCTTTTAGGTTTCAGGGGAGAGGAGAAGATGGCGGCGCGACGCAGCTCGCAGCGGCCACTCCGGTGGTGATGTCTGTTATCTGTCAAGTAGGGTGCTGAGCACAATCCTGATTTGATGGAGACAGATGTGAGAGCACGGAGGAACATCTGGTGAAACTTCTGAAATGCCTGCTTCGCTGCCGTTGCTACTGTGTGATCCAGAATCTCCAGAGGGGAAGGCCCCGAATCCTCGGCTTTGCCTGTTGCTCGGCGGCCAGGGCAGGGTCGAAGCGCTCGGCAGAGGATGGTACTTGGTGTCGGAGGGCTAGTCGGAGGCTCAAAGTTTTCGGACGGACTGAGTGTCGGCTGCGGTCGGGTGCTTCGAATGCATCGGCAAGTTTGCGGCACTTGGAGTTTATGGCAGGGAGAGTTTCTCCCTTCTACCGTCTGTGTGAGATGATGGGGCTATCGGGACTTGAGACTTTTTTTTTACCGTGCCCGTGGTCTGCTCTGTATCAAATTACGGTATTGCTTTGCACTGTTGTAACTATATGTTATAATTATGTGGTTTTGTCAGTTTTAGTCTTGGTTTGTCCTGTGTTTCTGTGATATCTTTCTGGAGGAACATTGTATCATTTTTAATGCATGCATTTCTAAATGACAATAAACGAGGACTGAGTGTCCTCATAACCTAATCTAAAAACTCATCTTGTTGACCACCAAAACCTAGCCTTGCCAGCAGTGAGGGGAGCCCTCTCAGTCAGAACCCTCCTGTATGCCCGTAATATCATCTCCACAACCCCCTGCCCGTGGGAGGACTGCAGTGGAGATGAATCAGTAACCCACCTCTTTTCACACTGTGGGTTCACAGAGAAGATGAAAGGGCTTCTGTCAGGTTTCATCCCCGGCAGGCAGCTGCGTTGTAGACAACCCTCTGATCTGCAGGCCGCTCCCAGGGACGCACACGGAGACAAACATCAAGCTGACAGATCATCAGCTCGGCGAAAAAATTCTCTTGGTCATTCTGAAACGGTGGTATCCCCGTGGAAGAATTCTGCCAACTGGCACATTCCAGGCTGCAGGAGTATGTGCCGAGGGTCGCACTGAAGCCACCTGAGAGGAAGGACCACGGTTTAGGGAGTGGCTGGGGGGTGGGGAGAAGCCCCTCAATTGCGGTTGTATTGCCTGAAATGAACCCCCAGGGTGCCACAAGAGGAGCAGAATTATTTTACACTGTGTACAAAGGATTGACAATGTCTGTAAAGAATGCAGAGTTATTGAATGGTTTATTCTTGTAAATAATTTTGTGAATAACGTATATTTTGCTAATAAAAAACTTATCTAGTAGGGTTTCAGCCCAAAACATCTACTGTACTCTTTTCTGTAGAGGCTGCCTGGCCTGCTGAGTTCCTCCAACAATCTGTGTGTGTTGTTCATCCAGCTGACTGTAATTTTGCCCCATCAACAGCTTCCCCTCACTGCACAATGCCTCTGTTTGCAAACCAGCTACCTGATCTTCAGCATATTATTCATCTTTCCTACGATATTTCTTGCATGGAAATAGACGCAGCTCAGGACACTAGTCTCACCATGCTCAACCACTTGATTCCTAACTGTGGCTCACCAACAACTGCCTCCACAAACTCTGCACTAACTGTTCTAGCACTTTGGATCCCATCCCCTACAACTCTAGTTTAAACCCTGTGCAGCATTATCAAACCTTCCAAATAGGATATTAGTCCCCCTCCAGTTCAGGTGCAAACTATCCCTTCTGTACAGGTCCCATCTCCCCTGGAAGAGAGCCTAATGATCCAAAAATGTTATGCCCTACCTCCTACACCAACTCCTGAGCCACATATTAAATTGTATAATCTTCCTAGTTCTGGCCTCACCAGCACGTGGCACGGGTGGCAATCCTGAGATCAGAACCCTGAAGGCCCTGCTCTTTAACTTAGCACCACACTCCCTTCGCAGAACCTCGTCATTGGACCTAGCCATGTCATTGGTACCTAACACGGACCACAACTTCTGGCTGTTCACCCTCCCACTTAATGTCGAGGACTGAATCTGAGATACAGTATCCCGGACTTTGGCTCCCAAGAGGCACACACCATCCAGGATCCCGTCAGGGACCCGACTACTGTTAGGTCACCCCGATGGCATCCAAAATGATATACCTATTGTTGAGGGGGAATGACCACAGGGGTACTCTGCTCTGTTAAGTGTCTGTCTGTCTGTATCTTGTTTTACGGCGGTTGGCATCCAGTTTAATGGTGCATTACCGCCACCCTCTGCTCCAGAATGTGTACTAGACATACATTCTAAAGCCCTTTACCCAATCGTGCACGGGCACACACACACACACACAAACCTACACTTCACCCTCCCATCTTTGACCATCCTAGTTTATTCGTCATATTCTATAAAAAACCCCTGTACCCCTTAAAAACGCTAAAAATACCCGGACTTGTGCTCTCTCACCCATGCCCAGCAACCCTTTTAATGTGAATTCCTGCATCCCCAACTCCCTTAATTTATTTCTCATCATCTCTCTCTGTATCCCATACTTCCTGCAACACAAAACTACATGGTCTACTGACTCCTCTTCCTGACATTCCTCACACAATCCTGTCTGCTCTGTTAAGTGCTCAAGGAGATCTGGGTTTTTTTCCGAGAATGCTGTAACGGTCTTTTGGAGGTCACCTGATGTGATTTTCCCGCCGATGTGAGGTCACGTGATGACATGCCCCCGGTGACTATATAAGGGTCGACGCAGTAGGATTTTGAGTTTGTAGATTTTCGGGTTGAGTGAGTTGTGCCTCCGTTTCTGTTGCGTTTGTTTTTGTGACGCAGTTTCATTTTTAAAACGGTTGTACGTTCTGTTCAAAGATTCCATATTACTTGGACTGGGAATTTGTGGCTGGAAGTGCCAATTTACTCAATTCCGACAGTTTTGAAGGGAGAGTAAAGAATTCGTCGAAGTGAAGGAGCGAGAGAAGTCGGCATCGTTTGGCAGTTTGATGAAGGATCGACCTTATTGAGTTTTCGTTGAAGAGAAGCTGCATTGAGATAACTCTTGTAAAAGCGCAATGAGTTCATGCAAAAAGGCTCTCTCTCTAAAAGGAATTTAAGGTCAGTTGATTTAAACTGTTTATTTTCGGTTAATTCCACATCCCATTCCCATTCTGACATGTCTATCCACGGCCTCCTCTACTGTAAAGATGAAGCCACACTCAGGTTGGAGGAACAACACCTTATATTCCGTCTCGGTAGCCTCCAACCTGATGGTATGAACATTGACTTCTCTAACTTCCGCTAATGCCCCACCTCCCCCGTACCCATCTGTTATTTATTTTTATACACACATTCTTTCTCTCACTCTCCTTTTTCTCCCTCTGTCCCTCTGAATATACCCGTTGCCCATCCTCTGGGGTCCCCCCCCCTTGTCTTTCTTCCCGGACCTCCTGTCCCATGACCCTCTCGTATCCCTTTTGCCTATCACCTGTCCAGCTCTTGGCTCCATCTCTCCCTGTCCTGTCTAATATCATTTCGGATCTCCCCCTCCCTCTCCAACTTCCAAATCCCTTACTCAGTCTTCCTTCAGTTAGTCCTGACGAAGGGTCTCGGCCTGAAACGTCGACTGTACCTCTTCCTAGAGATGCTGCCTGGCCTGCTGCGTTCACCAGCAACTTTGATGTGTTGTTTATTTTCGGCATCGGGAATCCTGTGGACGGAACCAGAAATAAAGGTGTGTCGGCGAAGAAATAGTTCTCCAGAGAAGTCTCCCAATTGAACGTGTAAATCCTGTTGGACTTTGGAAGTTATCGCTTTAAGAACTGTTTTCAGCATTTAACGCTTTAAGAACCAGAGCTGAGTGGCGAGCTGGTGAACAACTGAGTACCTGTTACTCTCCGGTTAAAGTTTTCCTTTTTTTTTCTCTTATCGTTTATACGTGTTTAATAAATGTTCGGTTGTTTTTATAAAACCTGTCTCGATTAATATTCATTGCCGGTTACGTAAAACTCTTTAACCCCTTCCCGTTACCCAGTTTTCAGGCTGCAGAATGATGTCGAAATCATACTGTTCCATCTCCAAGTCCTCAACGCGGATTGATGGGATCTGTAGCTGTATTATGCACGTCTTGGTGTACCGGGTCCTATCGACGGCTGTACAGCAGCCAACTTCCCCTACCTGGCAAATTCCAGTTTCTGTTTTTAGATTAGAAATCAGGGGAGAGCGCGAACGCAGTCCCCCACTACCACAAATTTTGCAGTCGAGTATCCCGCATTTGGGGACATCGCAGGCGTCAGCACACCCGAAGTGCAATGGGATAGCCTCGTCCTGGGAGAACCGCCTTAATGATCACGGTCTCTCCCCTGCCAGGTAAGTATGCTTTTTCTTCTCTGCCATCCGCATGCATGCTTAACCCACACCCCTCAATAATCAGGCGAACAAATGTTTTAAAGATCTATTTCCTACTATTCCACGTGCTCCTCCTAGAATACCGTTACCACAAATGCCGCAAATCTAGATTATTTGATTAGCTGCTGTAGTTTACTGGTGAGAAATCCCAGACCTTAATCTGCATGTTTTCCAAAAAAGGAAATGTGCGCCACGATTGGTTTTCAGCGACTGGTCGTTGCCGAACCCGACCGCACGGTGTCAGTGTTTTCCTTGAGGAAATGCAGGGAGCTGCCTGAGGCCCACAGGGTGAATGAAAAGGCGGCCCCATCCCCGGCCCCGCAGACCGGGATTGCGCTGGAAAGGGTGCAGGCGAGATTAGCCAGGATGTTGCTGGGGGGGTTAGCGTTCTGAGGGATAGGACAGCACACCTGCAGGCCTTTCGGGGGCCAAAACAATGTTATGTCGAATTAAACTAAATCTGAAAGGTGAAGGGAAGATTCAGCAGGGTGCTTCTCTTATTTCATCAAATTCTAATATGAGGAATCTGCAGATGCTGGAAATTCAAGCATCTGACGAAGGGTCTTGGCCCGAAGCGTCGACTGTACCTCTCCCTAGAGATGCTGCCTAGCCTGCTACGTTCACCAGCAACTTTGATGTGTGTTGCTTATAAAATTCTATCTAGTTTTTGGTCCACCCTCCGACATCCCAGAGCTGGGATGTGTTGGGTTTGTTTTCCTTGCGGAGCAGAAATGGGAGAGAGGGATACAGGGAAAATGGACAGTGAGAACTTTTTCCCTGTGACGAAGCGATCTCAAACCGGAGGGCCTTGGTTTGGGTGGGTGAACGTTTCCCAATCTTTTTTGTGTTACACCACCTTGGCTCCCAGACTTTGCCCCAGCATCCCCGCTCACTTTCTGGCCATTACATAAACATTATAAAGAAGTTTGATTTATGATGCACAGTAAAAGAAAATAGGAACTTCAAATTCAAAGCAGCAACAAATAATGGCAAAAAAATTCAAATCTATTAAACTTGTAAATAAAGTTATTTATTTATTTAAATACAATCTGTGATTGTAGAGTGTACATTCATCCAACTGTTCACTACTTCATTGTGTGTTTTTTAATGAGATGGGCGGGTTGTACTATCAATTTCTCAACAGCATACTGAAGGAGTCTCAGATCCTCACATTCAGTAATTTGCCGTCTGTTTCATTGCTTTGAAAGAAGTTGGGTGGGTACATTGAAACCATGCTCCATTAAGTAATATTTCAGCTTGACATCGGCGGTTGTGAAGTTGTTGGGGTTGATTGTCAAGGATGAGGTTACAGAGTACCTAGAGTCATATGACAAGATAGGCAGAACTCAGCATGGTTTCCTTAAAGGAAAATCCTGCCTGACAAACCTATTACAATTTTTTGAGGAAATTACCAGTAGGCTAGTCAAGGGAGATGCAGTGGATGTTGTATATTTGGATTTTCAGAAGGCCTTTGACAAGGTGCCACACATGAGGCTACTTAACAAGATAAGAGCCCATGGAATTATGGCAAAGTTACATACGTGGATAGAGTGTTGGCTGATTGGCAGGAAACAGAGTGGGAATAAAGGGATCCTATTCTGGTTGGCTGCCGGTTACCAGTGGTGTTCCGCAGGGATCAGTGTTGGGGCTGCTTTTTACATTGTACATCAACGATTTGGATTATGGAATAGATGGCTTTGTGGCTAAGTTTGCTGATGATACGAAGATAGGTGGAGGGGCTGGTAGTGCTGAGGAAACGGAGAGTCTGCAGAGAGATTTGGATAGATTGGAAGAATGGGCAGAGAAGTGGCAAATGAAGTACAATGTTGGAAAGTGTATGGTTATGCACTTTGGCAGAAATAAATGGGCAGACTATTATTTAAATAGGGAAGTTCTGAGGTGCAACGGGATTTGAGAGTCATGCAGGATACCCTTAAGGTTAACCTCCAGGTTGAGTCGGTGGTGAAGAATGTTGGCATTCATTACTAGAGGAATGGAGTATTGGAGCAGGGATGTGACGTTGAGGCTCTATAAGGCGCTGGTGAGACCTCACTTGGAGTACTGTGGTCTCCTTATTTAAGAAAGGATGTGCTGACGTTGGAGAGGGTACAGAGAAGATTCACTGGAATGATTCAGGGAATGAGAGGGTTAACAGGTGAGGAACATTTGTCTACTCTTGGACTGTATTCCTTGGAGTTTAGAAGAATGAGGGCAGACCTCTTAGAAACATTTCTAATGTTAAAAGGCATGGACAGAGTGGATGTGGCAAAGTTGTTTCCCATGATGGGGGAGTCTAGTACGAGAGGGCATGACTTGAGGATTGAAGGGAGCCCATTCAGAACAGAGATGTGAAGAAAGATTTTCGCCAGAGAGTGAATTTTTTGCCACGGGCAGCAGAGGAGGCCAAGTCATTGGGTGTATTTAAAGCAGAGATTGATAGGTATCTGAGTAGCCAGGGCATCAAAGGTTATGGTGAGAAGGCGGGGGAGTGGGACTAAATGGGAGAATGGATCAGCTCATGATAAAATGGTGGAGCAGACGATGGGCCGAATGGCTGACTTCTGCTCACTCCTTTGTCTTACAGTCTTAAATGCAATAAGGAACATATTGACCTTTTTCCACAGTGCAGGATAGCGTTCAGAGATTCTTTCTGCAACCAAAATTCTTGATATGGTTTTTTGAACCCCGGCTTCAGCTCAGTCATTATTAGTGTGGTCAGCTCTTCCTCCATCCTTCCTGTTAATTACTCATTACACCTACCGTACTACCATCTAGAAGGCCAGGAACTACAGATACCTGGGAATACCACCACTTGGAGATTCCCCTCCAAGTCACTAGGAAACATATCGCTGTTCCTTCATTGTCACTGGGTTAAAATCATGGAATTCCTTCCCTAATAGCACAGTGGGTGTACCCGCACCTCACGGACTGCAGTGGTTTAAGAAGGCAGCTCACACCACCTTGTCAAGGGCAACTAGGGATGGGCAATAAATGCTGGTTTATCCAATGATGCCCACATCCCATAAATGAATAATTTTTTTTTACAACAGGTATTCTGGAATGGATTTATTACCCAGTCTGGAATTTGGATGAACAGAAGATGCTGAAATCTCTCTAAAGTATCAATGCAGCTCACCCTGGTGGACGCAGTGTACCTGAAAATCACCATCTGATGTGCTTTCTTTCTCTTCCAACTCAGAGGTTTGGAAATTGGGAAGGTCGCAACAGCCTGTGTTGTTTTATGTTATTGAGATACAGTGCAGAATAAGCCCTTCCAGTCCTTCGAACCGTGTCACCCAGTAACTCCCCATTTAACATTAGCTGACTCATGGGACAATTTACAACGACCATTACAACTGTGGACTGCAGTAGGAAACTGGAGCCAAACAACAAACCCACAAACTTACAAACTCCTTACAGGCAGTGGCAGGAATTGAACCCAGGTCGCCTGTACTGTATGGCGCCGTGCTCATCACTACACTACCCTGCCGCAGACTTAAATGGGGTTAACTTGGAAGGAAATGTGGAGATGGCTGTTTTGACTTTGATAAGATTCAAAATCTGAATCAATTTAATATCACTGGCATATGTCGTGAAATTTGTTAACTTCACATCATTTCCTTGCAAATGAAGGCTGATTTCATTAAACTTTGTGAATAATTCTAACAAATAAGTGCTGTTCTTTATAATATTCTTCAGTTGATTACTGAATGAAGCATTTGAGTTTTCAAGGAACTTAAATAATAGTTTCAAAAATGTATAGAAGTGTCTCAGCTTCCGTTTGAGAGCCATCTGACCTGTGAGCAAGGGCAAGTGTTCAAACTGTCCATCATTCTTCATAGAAAGCTCTCACTGTGTCATTAGAGTATGGGAATCATACTAGCTAACACCATGGGTTCTGGCCGCAAACGTCCTCCGATCTTTTCCACGGATGCTGCCTGACCTGCTGCGTTCCTCCAGTGTGTTGTGAGTGTTGCTTTGACCCCAGCATCTGCAGATTATTTTGTGTGTACAACAGTAGTGAATGGTAATAATGAGTAGGCCATGCCCAGAAATAAGACAATCTCTTCAGTCCTTCTCGCTCTGTAATATGGAAATCGGCTTAGGGGATCAGTGAGTGAGACACAAGACACTGACGACGAATATGGATGTTAATGATTTATTTACAAACAGTACAAGATTCGATCAAACATCCAAGTTCCCCCCAAGTTACACAAACGACAAAACTAACTATTTAGCAGTCAGATACATAGCAAAGGGTGAGCATAGGCCTTCGAAGTCTGGAGCGTGCTTTCCCAAGGGCTCTCCAGCACTGGTCACTGCCTCAATGTGATGAGCCCCTAGTGACAAGAGGAGAGAGTCCGAGCCTCCCGCACACGCTGTCCTTACACCCCTGAGGTGCCTGAAAATCGGACACTACTGCTGTGGCACACGAGGGGAAAGAGGCCAATCGATGACAGGCATGATGGAAGCGGCTTTCAGCTGACAATAACCCCCCGATTTGATCTCCACATTTCCAGGGTGTGTCTCACTCACCTCCATGATGGATGGTCTCCAGGGTTCCTGCTGTTTCTATGCCCGAGACCCTTCCCATTCTTATCCTTGTTCTATCAGCTGGAATTTGCTGTGTTTGTTTTGTTGGCTCAGGATTATCTGACTGGCCTGTGTCAGATCTGCTCCAAGGCTATAAGGAGCATTACTCTTTATCCTTCTCCATAGATGCTGCCTGACCTGCTGAGTTCCTCCAGTGCTCTGTGTGTATTACACTGCTCCCCCCAAATTTGCACTTTCTTTGTTCTCCTGAGACAGAGCAGTTTGAACTGGTTTAGCATATCAGCCAAATACTGGTCTTGGGCAACTTCAGGTCCCGTTCTTATGGTGGACGTTTGTCGATTTAAAAAAAAAATCAGGAATCATTATCCCTTTAGGACAGTACTGAGAAGAGCACCTCCCGAACTCATGCAAAAAGCAACCTTTACAGTGAACAGCTGATAATTTGTCAGGTTTGATTACAGAGATATCTCAAATAAATTTTTTAAAACGTGTAGGGCCAGACTCGATATAACTCAATGAATTAGACTGACCTTCCCCGGACTAAGATGTTGTGGCAATGGTATATTTAAAAAAAAGGTTAAATTTAATTTAAAATCAAAGTACCTGCAGTATATCAAGTTCAAGTCTGTTGTCATCTTACTGTACATATATACAAAGAAATGAAACAATGTTCTTCTGGACTAGGGTGCACCCACAAAAATATATCTCACACAGCACATACCACAAAATAGTACCACAAATAGGTTAATAAAATACAGAGCAACACACACAAAAGGCCAGAGAGACTCAGTAGGTCAGGCAGCATCTATGGGAAGAATAAATGGTCACGGTTTTGGTCTGAGATCATTCTTCAGGGCTGATATCAGCTCTAGCTATCACCCTTTCCAAAGCAATCCTTTAAATAAATAAATAAATAAATAATACAGACAACATGAGGTGCAGAATCTTTGAGGGTGAGTCTGGAGGTTATGGAATCAGTTCTGAGAACTGGTGGTGATGAGTTGGTGGCATAACTACGTGGTGAAGTATGGATGGAAAGTTCTCGTTGAATGGTAATGTTGAACTTCATACACATTTGCACAGAGTCTACAGAGATAGTTGCTTCAGTAGAAGAGAGATCGAGTCAACCAGCAGGGCTGTAGCTGAGGCAGCAGAGACAGGATCAGCATGGGTGTGGACCAAGTACGTCCAGAGGGGCAGATAGTCAGACAGCGTATCTATCTTTTGCAAACCCTTCTGTAGTTGCATAGACACCTGAAGAGCAGACTATCTGTTGGATTCTAATAGAGGCAGATGCCAAGTTTTTAAGCTCACCAGTGGGAAGTGGTGCTTTAGCACTGCTGGCCCACCACCTGGAGGGAGTCTTGATCATAAGCGGGCCAAACTCCTGAAGACAGGTGGCAGATCAACTGATGACCCCACTGGTGATAGCACAGGACAGTTAACATCTTAGTCCACGTGTACTTTCAATTCTAGAGCCATAGAAAAGTACAGCACAGAAACAGGCCTTTGACCCATCTAGTCTGAGCCAGACTATTTAAACTGCGCACCTAGCCCTGCGTACCCCAGTCCTGATGAAGGGTCTCGGCCCTCTAACACCTTGTTAAGTCACCGGTCAGACTGGGCTTCTTGTCGAATGGCCCGCTTGACAGGAGGAAACATGTGATTGGCTGGGCAGGTGACTGAGCCCCCAATCAAGACAGAGCTATGGGCGGAATTTGTGAAGATGATTGGCTAAAGGTCTCGTCATTGCTGTTAGGCTCGTGAACCTGTGTTGTTACGTGATTGGAGCTTGCAGCACACCCTTCTCCTATCATTGACGGTCCCGGTGCCACCTGTCTCATGATTGGCTGCGCGGAAGGCCGTGGGGCGTTGTCACACTGCGATTGGCCGCTGTTGCAGATTCTCGAGGTTGTTGCGAAGATGGCTGCGTCGGTGGACGGCGTCTCGCAGCTGGTCTCGGACGTGACCTGCTCTCTGTGCCAGGCTATCTTCGTCGATCCCGTGGAGCTGGAATGCCAGCATTACTTCTGCCGGTAATTCCTGGGGGAGGTGGGCCCGGGACGAGGAATGTTGGGGGAGTTGGTGCGATGCAAGATCTGGGGCGAGCGAGGGAGGTCAGCGTCTGAAGGGGCTGGACGGGAAGATCTGGAAAGGGGGCCAGAGAGACCAGTGTTTGAGATGGGGTGGTGTGGAAGGGGAGAGACTGATACCGGTGGGGGTTAGGAATGGAGAAACTAGGGACTGAGGTAGTGGGGAGTGGTGATGGGGGGTGGGGTGCTGGGCCGTGAAAGGGGCGTGTTCTTGGGGAAAGATTAGTGTAGAGTGCCTCAGGGCTGGGATGGTGAGAAGAAAGCAGAGTCCAGGGGCTAGAGTGAGGAGAGCGGAGGATGGAGTGACTGTCTCTGCGGAAATGAGAAGCAGGTTAATTGGTTTGTTATTGTCGTCTCTACTGAGACACTGTGAAAAAGTTATGTTTGCTCACCATCCAGACAGATCAGTTCATACTTATGTATGAACATCGGAGTGGTATTAAAGAAAAGAGTAGAATGTTAAGAGGATTCGAGTACAGGAGCAGGGAGGTACTACTGCAGTTGTACAAGGCCTTGGTGAGACCACACCTGGAGTATTGTGTGCAGTTTTGGTCCCCTAATCTGAGGAAAGACATTCTTGCCATAGAGGGAGTACAAAGAAGGTTCACCAGATTGATTCCTGGGATGGCAGGACTTTGATATGATGAAAGACTGGATCGACTAGGCTTATACTCTCTGGAATTTAGAAGATTGAGGGGTGATCTGATTGAAACGTATAAAATCCTAAAGGGATTGGACAGGCTAGATGCAGGAAGATTGTTCCCGATGTTGGGGAAGTCCAGAGCGAGGGGTCACAGTTTGAGGATAAAGGGGAAGCCTTTTAGGACCGAGATTAGGAAGAACTTCTTCACACAGAGTGGTGAATCTGTGGAATTCTCTGCCACAGCAAACAGTTGAGGCCAGTTCATTGGTTATATTTAAGAGGGAGTTAGATGTGGCCCTTGTGGCTAAAGGGATCAGGGGGTATGGAGGGAAGGCTGGTACAGGGTTCTGAGTTGGATGATCAGCCATGATCATACTGAATGCCGGTGCAGGCTCGAAGGGCCGAATGGCCTACTCCTGCACCTATTTTCTATGTTTCTATGTGTTGTTACCGTTGCAACGAAAGTGCAGTACAGCTGGAGAAGTAAAGTGCAAAGGTTGTGAAGAACATTGAGGTGACGTCTGTCCAAGAGTCTCAGAGCAGCAAGACCGAAGCTGTCCCCGAACCTGATGATACATGTTCTTGGTCTTGTGGATCTTCTCCCCGACTCCCAGTGGGTGGAAGAGAGAACGACCAGGGTTGGAAGAGTCATCGATTACGCCGGCAGCATTTTCCTAGTGTAAATAATGGAGTTAGTGGAAGGGAGGGGGGTGTTGTGTGATGGGCTAGGCAGCATTCATAACTGTCTGCAATTTCCGCAGAACAGTTACCATCCTAAGCTGTGGTGAATCCAGGCAGGATGCTTTCTGTGGTTGCATGTGGTACAGAGAGCGATCGGACCACGTCGCAGGGCCGGGGTTGCAGAAGGGGATTTGGAGTCAGGATGGGGTGGAGAATGCAGAGAGAACTGAGTGCTGTGGGTGGGGACAGGTGGTCTGCGGTGGAGGTAATGTGAGACTAGAGGCTGGGCAGTGAGTGGGTGTGGGTGTAGGGGTATTGGAAGATAGCACAGGGTGGAGCCATCAGAGGAGAGATGGGGTTGCCAGAAGTGAGACTACGGCTAGAAAAGTGTTTTAGAGAGGGAGAAGCTCTGGGTTGATGGAATTATTAAGGACCACTGGTAGGTCAGAGGCTTAAAGGAAGTAGAGAGAGGAAGATTGGAGGTTCCATGATTAGAGGAGGATAGACATATCACAGGCTGAGCTTGGGGGATTTTAACAGGTTTGTTTAGGGGCAATATCATCAAAGTTCAGAGTAAGTTTTACTATCAGCACATATGATCCTGAGATTCTTTTTTGTGCAGCTATACTGAGCAAATCCATAGAATAGTATCTGTAAACAGGGTTAGTGAACGATCACGTGGAGCATAGACGACGACAAATTGTGCACATGCAAATATAAATAAATAGCGTGAAATAACAAGATAAAGAGTCCTTAAAGTGAGATCATTGGTTGTGGCAACATCTCAGTAGCTGAGTGTAGTTGTCCTCTTGTTTAAGAGCCTGATGGTTGAGGGGTAGTAACTGTTCTTGAACATGGTGGTGCGACCTGCACCTTCTACCTGATGGTAGCAGCAAGAAAAGAGCCTGGCCTGGGTGGTGAGGATCTTTGATGATGGATGGAGAGTATCTGCAGGTTGTTGGGTTATTACAGATTACATAGAATAGTACAGCACAGTACAGGCCCTTCAGCCCACAATGTTGTGCCGACCCAATTTGCGAGGGGTTTTGTAGCAGTTTTGGGTGAAGTTATTGTGCTAGATCTAGATTTATCACTAGCTTTGCAAAAGCCACAATTTTGTTGATCTGTGATAAGTTTGAGGGGAAATTCGGATGTTTGGATGAAGTATTTTCAAGGCATAATTGGAGGAGGGAGTGATTTCAGATCCGAATTCCAACTGAGCAACTTGGGAAATTCAGCAAATAGATTTTAGATTTGCACTAGGAAATGACCGTTGGAGGTCCCATTTTATTGCAGAATAAAAAGTCTTGTTTTTGTATCTTCCCTTTCGTAACATCAGGGTACCCCTTTACGTCTTATGAGAGTAGTACAGATTAGGGCTGGTGTGTTGTGTGTGTGCTCTGTTGGTGCTGGAGGTGTGGTGACGCTTTGCGCAATCCTTGCTAATTTGCTTTGATGCAAATGACACATTTCACTGTACGTTTCAATGTACACATGGCAATCTTTTTTTCTGGCTTCTTTCCCCTCCCCCCCTTCCTTTCCAGTCCCGATGAAGGGTCTTGGCCCAAAATGTCGACTCTTGTCCTCCTTGGATGCTGCCTGCCCTGCTGAGTTCCCCCAGCATTTTGTGTTCAGTGCTCTGCAGAATCTCTTCAGTTTAATCTTTTACCTTATCTCAATTCTGTGTCCGCAGGGAATGCATCACCAGACACTGGGAAGAGCAGGGTAAGCACATCTGTGCCCTGTGCTGGGACATCTCGCTTGAGGGCATCTTGAGGAGAAACCGCAAGCTCTCGAACATCGTGGCGACGATCTGCCGGGAGCAGGCGCGGCTGGAGGAGACTGTCCCGCCTCACCACCGCTGCCCGGAGCACCGGAAGAAAATGGAACGCTTCTGCGTCACAGACTGCGAGGTGATTTGCCTGGACTGCCGCGATTCAAGGAAGCACTTGCACCACGATGTCCTCAATGTGCAAGAGGCTGCTGAGGAGTTCAAGGTACGGGGAGTCCTCGTCCTACCTCTGTCTCCTTCCTGGCCGTTAATGCTCTCATTGCTCTTGCCAACGGTGAATCCTTAATCAGACAGATTTTTTAAAGTTTAGAAACACAGCACAGAACAGGCCCTGGTGACCCAATAAGCCACTCCCCCAGCAACCGAGCTGTTTAACACTAGCCTAATCACAGGACAGTCTACAATGATCGAGTAACCGGTGTGTCTTTGGACTGTGGGAGGAAACTGGAGCACCCAGAGGAAACCCACACAGTCGTGGAGAGAACATACAAACTCCTTACAGATGGCTCCGGATTGAATTCCAAACTCTGACATCCCAAGCTGCACTGCTACGCTGTCCGAGCTCGCACACCCCTTCTTCCCCCCCCTCCACACAACCCCACCCCCAGGACTACAGGATGTAGGCTGAGGGGAGAGATTTAACGGGAACCTGGGGGGCAACTTTTCACCCAGGGATGGAATGAGCTAGCAGAGAAAGTTAGTTGAGACCAGTACAATGACTGCATTTTTAGGAAAACGCTTGGACAGGTACATGGATAGGAAAGGATTCGAGTCGGGTTCCCAGACTTGGGGTCCAGGGACACTTTGCACGACGGTATTGGTCCATGGCATAATCATGAGAGGGATATGGGCCAAACTCGGACCAATTAGAATACACATCTCAATTGGGGTGTGTCAAGGAGCCTGCTTCTTTTACTGCGTGACTTCCTTCTTCCCTCTTGCACCCGAATGATGGAATGAAATTCTTTCTTTTATTATTTTCTAAGCTGATGTTGTAAGGAGGGAGTTGATCGGCAAGATTTATTCTCACCTGGGCGTAGGATGCTGAGGGGTGACCTTGTAGTGGTTTATAAGATCATGAGGAGCATAGATAGGAGAGTGATAGTCTGTCCTTTTCCCCAAGACACAAGTTGAAAGTGTGAAGGGGAAAATTGACAAGGAATCTAAGGGGTAAGTTTTCCCCACAGAGGGTGATGCTATCATGGCAGGAACTGCTATTACATTTCGAAGATTCACTTTATATCAAAGTATACAACTCTGAGATTCTTCTCCAAATAGCCACGAAAACTGAGGCGGGGGGGGGAATGGCAACACAATCACCAACTCCCCCCTCCCCTAGCCGAAACGCATCAAGAACATAGACTCCCAAATACCCCTCTCCCCACACACAAAAACAAACAAAAACACAAGAGCATTGACCTCTTAAACCCCCTCACCCCGCATGAAACGCAGAAAGGACATTGGCCCCCAAATCCCCCTCTCTTCACTAAATAAAACGAGAAAGAACGGGCGAAAATACAGAATACCAGGAGTAATTGATAAATTCGTGGCCTAAGGTAAAAGGAGTCAATTTTAGAAAACCTAGCACATTAATTTTTCCTACATTTACACACTTAGTCCAGTGGTCGTGGAGCATACGGATCCCTTCTTTGTAGAAGTCAGCGTCTTGGACCTCCAGGAGTGGTCCACAGCAGGGGATGATTGATAAGTTCATGGCCTAAGGTAGAAGGAGATCAGTTATTAGATTATGAGAACACTCAGTCCTCTTTTTATTGTCATTTAGAAATGCATACATGCATTAAGAAATGACACAATGTTTCTCCGGAGTGATATCACAGAAAACAGGACAAACCAAAGGCTAACATTGACAGAACCACATAATTATAACATATAGTTACAGCAGTGCAAAACAATACCATAATTTGATGAAGAACAAACCATGGGAACGGTAAAAAAAAGTCTCAAAGTCCCCGAGTCGATCGACTCCCAAGTCCCCGATAGCAGGCGGCAAAAGGGGGAAACTCCCTGCCATAAACCTCCAGGCACCGTCAACTTGCTGATGCCTTGGAAGCAACCGACCACAGCCGACACTGAATCCATCCGTCCGAAAACTCCGAGCTTCCGACCAGCCTCTCCAATACAGCCTCCCGAGCGCCATCCTCTACCGAGCGCCTTCGACCTCGCCCCGGCCGCTGAAACAAGCAAAACCGAGGATTCAGGGCCTTCAGCTCCGGAGATTCCAGTTACCACACAGTAGCAGCGGCAGCGAAACGGGCATTTCAGAAATTTTCCAGATGTTCCTCCATGCTCTCACATCTGTCTCCATCAAATCAGAATTGTGTACGGTCCCCTACTTGACAGATAACAGATATTCATCACTGAACTGGCCGAGAGCTGTATAACTCATCTCCTTCTACCTTAGGCCACAAACTTAGCAATCACCCCTGCTATGGACCTCTTCTACAAAGAAGGGATCCGTATGCTCCACGACCGCTGGACTAAGTGTGTACATGTAGGACGGGACTATGTTGACAAATAAATGCGCTAGGTTTTCTAAAATTCACTCCTTCTACCTTAGGCCACGAACTTACCAATCACCCCTCGTATAAAAAAACCAGAAGACGGATTAAAAGTTCACAGTCGGTAGTCTAAATCCACATCCATATCCAAACGTAGCAAAACCTGGGAAACGTCCTCAGCCACAGCTGCCGGCCGTACAGGCTGCCCTGTCTGGTGGCAGAGTGAACCACCGGCAATCAGAAGGCAGGCAGCCAGCGCTCACCCTCCACGTTCGCCTCAATGATTCAGTCTTCCTCATTGCTTTAATCAGTGAAACGGAGCTGAACTAAACATAAACTACAAGGGAAGAACACAAGTAGAGCAAAGAAAGCAAGTCCATTGCAGTGCAAAGTGGTGGTAGTGTTGCTACACTGAGGTAGGGATTATGGTTGTGCCAGTTGGTTCAGTAACTGAACGGTTGAAGGGAAGTAGCTGTTCCTGGACCTGGTGGTGTGGGACTTCAGGCTTCTGTACCTCCTGCAGAAAGTAGCTGTGATACCATGGCATGGCCCAGAGGGTGGGGATTGTTCATGGAAGAATGATGAGGAGGGGAAAGAAAAGGAGTATTTTTCCTTCTCTTTCATGTTGCCACAATTTGAATGCCGAGCTCAAAAGATAAGAGGAAGCGATTCAATTATTTGCGAGTAGTGTAACTTCCTTACTTGCTCCCCACCATCGCGATATTAGCAAAAGAGTGGTGAACAAGCGAGGAAGTTGTACTAACCAGTAAACTTTTTCCTAAAGTAGGGAATGGGTGCGACTAACTGTGCTGGACAAACAGAAGTTTAATTGTGAATGGGAACCCCAGCCTGTCAGGTGCGTCAGCCCCTACCTCATGTGTTGTGTGTGTGGATAGAGTTTGCCTGTTCTCCCTGTGACTGCACAGGTTTCCCTGGGTATTCTGGTTTCCT
The DNA here is from genome assembly GCF_963921235.1 of Mobula hypostoma. Classification (NCBI taxonomy): domain Eukaryota; kingdom Metazoa; phylum Chordata; class Chondrichthyes; order Myliobatiformes; family Myliobatidae; genus Mobula; species Mobula hypostoma. The sequence goes on along the minus strand of NC_086101.1, from coordinate 12,364,496 downwards.
TCTCCATCCAAAACGGGGACGGTTTGCTGGTTTAATTAGCCTCGTGCGTTCGTGGTGGTGGGATCTGAAACTTTGTTTTGCATGCCGTCCGTACAGATCATTTCAGAACATCAGGACATTCGGGTTGTACAAGGTGAAAACAATAACAGTGCAGAACAAAGTGCTACAGGGGGAAGTGCAGTGCTGATGGATAATTAGGGTGAAAGGCCATAAACAAGGTAGACTGAGGCCAAGCCTCCAGCTTATCGTACAAGAGGTCCTTTCAATAGCTTTATAACAGCAGAATAGAACTTGTCCTTGTGGAAAACTTCAGTGGAACCAAACAATGAATCCAATGCACTTATTTTATCCACAAACTCAACGCTTTTGACCGAGAGGATTTCTAAGTGCTGGGAGGGTTCCATTCGCCAGGGCTAACCCAGTTCCTTTTTCCAGTGGGAAAGAAAAACACATTTTGTTTGAACACCATGCATCTGCATGCCCTCTAATACACAGTGCCTTAATCCTGTTACTTAGGGACAACTTCAGAAGTCTGTGACTAAACTGCAAGCCATGATTGATAAACGCAAGCTGGCAAAAAGCAAGTATGAAAGTTTGCTGGAGGATATCTCGGTAAGTGACTTTGTCTTGTTTACGTGGAACTCGTGTTGCTCAGAATTCTCTTGAGCATGTTATTGTTTAAAAGCATCTTTGCACCAAAAAAACATGAATTTGGTTGATAACTCCAAGCTAAGTCAAGTTTATTGTCATAGGTGCAGGTATGGTGAGGCGCTGTAAAAGCAAAACCTTGCAACGGTCATAGTCATACTTTATTGATCCCGGGGGAAATTGGTTTTTGTTACAGTTGCACCATAAATAATTGAATAGTAATAAAACCATAAATAGTTAAATAGTAATATGTAAATTATGCCAGGAAACAAGTCCAGGACCAGCCTATTGGCTCAGGGTGTCTGTCCCTCCAAGGGGGGAGTTGTAAAGTTTGATGGCCGCAGGCAGGAATGACTTCCTATGACGCTCTGTGTTGCATCTCGGTGGAATGAGTCTCTGGCTGAATGTACTCCTGTGCCCAACCAGTACATTATGTAGTGGATGGGAGACATTGACCAAGATGGCATGCAACTTAGACAGCATCCTCTTTTCAGACACCACCGTCAGAGAGTCCAGTTCCATCCCCACAACATCACTGGCCTTACGAATGAGATTGTTGATCCTGTTGGTGTCTGCTACCCTCAGCCTGCTGCCCCAGCACACAACAGCAAACATGATAGCACTGGCCACCACAGACTCGTAGAACATCCTCAGCATCGTCCGGCAGATGTTAAAGGACCTCAGTCTCCTCAGGAAATAGAGACTGCTCTGACCCTTCTTGTAGACAGCCTCAGTGTTCTTTGACCTGTCCAGTTTATTGTCAATTCGTATCCCCGGGTATGTAGGTACAGGTAACACACGTGCCTGGGTGTGTAGAAAAAAAAACCTGTGTCAAAGAAGACATTAGTACAAAAAACATAACCAGAGAGGAGACGATGAAAGTACAAGACCTGGTCTGTAGTGCTGCATGTGGAATTCAGTTCAAGGAGCAGCTGGTTCAGGGAAAGTCCGCACAGGCCATCTCATTGAGGCTGCTCACGGATAACACAAGGGATGTGACTTGGTGATGGTCTGTCCTGAACTGGAAGGTTGAGTGACCAGAGACTGGAGAGCAGTCGGTGCTGATGGTGCCATGCTGGTCTTTTGGATGAGCTGTTGAGTTGGGGCCCTATCTCCTTGCTCAGCTGTGATGTAGAAGCAGGCTTACGGGTTTGATGAGTAGGACAGAAGACACTTACTACAAGAAAGCATTTATTTACAATCACTAAAAAAAAATTTGATCAACTATACAAGTTCCTCCAAGTTACACAAACTACAAGGCTGAAGGACATCAAATAGATATTTAGCTAAAAGAGCGTGCAGAGCATACCTTCCGGATGGTTCTGCGAGGCATGCCCTGGGAATCTCTCGCTCGTATTTCTCTTATAACCCCCCTGAGGGGTCTGGAACCGTGGCGCCCAAGCCAATCAATGCGAAAGCACAGCTGCAGTCTATAAACCCACCAATCAACAGCCAGCGTGAAGCGGCTTTCAACTTGCAAATAGGCCACGCACCAACACTACACTCAACTCAGCCTAAAGGTACCAGTCATTCCTGATGAGTTTTAACTTCAACCAGGTGGCTTCACGTTCACTTCCACTGAGGCTGAGCGTAGAACAGTACAACACAGGAACAGCACAATGTCTGCACCAAACATGATGCCATTTTAAATAATCCCATCTCTCTGCAAATGTCTGTATTCCGCCCCCCCACTCCATTCCCTGTCTCTCCATGTTTCTGTCTAAAATGCCTCTTAAACGTTGCTGTCATATTAGCTTCCAGCACCTCCCTCATCAGGTTCTTCCAAGCACCTACCTCTCCCTGAAAAGAAACAAAAGCTTGCAAATCTCCTTTAATTTTTCACACCCTTGCCTCAGATGCATGCCTTCTCGTAATTGGCATTTTGAACCTTGTGAAAAAGACCCTACCCTTTCTGTGCCTCTCATAATTTTATATGCATTTATAAAGTTAACCCCTCATCCTCTGAGAAAACAGTCTGAGTCTGTCAGACCGTTCCTGATAGCTATACACCCGAAGTGCTGGAGGAGGTCGGGCAGTATCCAAGAAAGGGAATAAAGGGTTGATGTTCAAGTTGTAGCCCTTCATCAGGACTGGAGGAAGGGGGCAGAAGCCAGAATAAGATGGGGGAGGGAAGGAGTAAATGCTGGTGGGGGTTAGGTGAGACCAGGTGAGTGGAGGGCTGGGTGGGAGAGGGGGATAAAGTCTGAAAGCTGTGAGGTACTTAAATGGAAAAGATAAAGGGCTGAAGAGGGTGGAATCTAAGCGAGGACAGTGGAACAGGGATGAAAGGGTAGAAGAAGGAGAACGAGGAATGGTAATAGGGTGAGAAGAAAAGAAGGGGTGACAGGGTAAGAAGAATGGGGGGGGTAGAGAGAAATTAATGGAAGTTAGAGAAACTGATGCTCATACCAACAGGGTTGGAGGCTCTCCAGGTGAAATATGAGGTGTTGCTCCTCTAATCTGAATGTGGCCTCGTTGAGGAGGTAGAGACGACTGCAGACAGACGTGCTGGAGTGGGAGCAGGAAGTCAAATTGAAATGGTGGTTGGCCACTGGGAGGTCCTGCCTTTTCGGGTGATCAGAGTTAAGGAAGAATCTGTTCCTGAACCCGACGGTGTGGGAGCAGGCTTTCGCATCTCCTGCCTGGTGAGAGTCGTGAAATGAAGGCAAGGGCCTGGATGGCGGAGACACTCAATGAGAGGTGCCACTGCCCTGAGGCAGCGTCCCCTCCTGATGTGGCCGAGTGGTGGGGGGGAGCTTGCCCGTGAAGGATGAGGCTGTGTCTACTACCCGTGGTAAACCAGCCCCGGGTGCATCACAGGAGCGCCTGCTGCCTTCTGGCACCGAAGGAGTGAGGGACGCAGTAGTACAAGTGTGTCTCGAGCCTTGCTGACCCCGTTGACATCGAACACAGAACAGTACAGCACGTGAACGGACCGCTCAGCCCACAATGCTGTGCCTATCTGATTAAATTAATAATCAAATGGCCACCCTGTGCCTACACAATGTCTCTGTCCTTTTACTCACGTTCATGTGCCTATCGAAGCTTCTCTTGAAAGCCTGTAACATACCTGCCTCTTTCTCTACTCTAGGCAGCACATTCCTGGTGGCAACACACCACTCTGTTTTAAAATTAAACAACTTGCCCCTCACATCTCCTTTAAAATGATCCCCTCACCTTAAATGCATGCCTTCTGTAATTTCAGCCAAGGGGAAAAAGAAACTGACTGTCTGCTCTATGGATGTCAACCTCTCTGACAATCTTTCCTGGGCTCAACATATTGATGTAGTTACAAGGCAGGTACGACAGGGGCTGTATTTCATTGGGGGTTTGAAGACACCTGGTATGTCACCAACGATAATCACGCATTTCTACAGAATCTGGCTAAATTACCTTCTGGTATGGATGGGCCACTGCACAGGATCAAAATAAGCTGCAGGAAGTTGCAAACTCATTCAGCTCCACCGTGGACACTAGCCTCCCCAGTATCCAGTACACCTTCAGAGTGATGCCTCAGAAAGGCAGCATCTGTCATTACGGACCCTCGTCACCCAGGACATGCCCTCTTCTCACTGCTACAGAAGCCCGAAGACACATACTCAACAATCCAGGCACAGCTTCTTCCCCTTGCCATCAGATTTCTGAATGGACATTGAAGCCATGAACCCTATCTCACGACTTTTTTCTCTCTTTTCACACTACTTATTTAACTTTTTAAATTTGTATACTTACTGCAATTTAGTTTTTATCATGTATAATAAATAAGGAGGAGAAGATGGCAGCAGGCGCAGCGCTCCGGTGAAATTATATCGTATCCATTGAACAGGGGCCATGGACAATTCTGATTTGATGAAGACAGACGTGAGAGGCAGAGGAACATCTGAAGAAATTTCTGAAATGCCCAGTTCGCTGCTGTTGTTACCGCGCGATCGAAAATCTCCGGAGGGAAGGCCCCAAAATCCCCAGCTTTGCCTGCTGCTGGCGACCGAGGCTGAGGTCGAAACGTTCAGATAGAGATGGTGCTTGGTACTCGGTGTCGGAGGGCTGAACAGAGCTCGAAGTTTTCGGCCGACTCAGAGTCAGACTGTGGTCAGGCATGGCAGGGAGAGTTTTCTTCCTTCTCCCGTCGGCGTGAGATGTGGGACATTTGAGAGACTTTGAACTTTTTTTTACTGTGCCATGGTCTGTTCTTTATCAAGTTATGGTATTGTTGCACTGTTGTAACTATATGTTACAATTATGTGGTTTTGTTAGTTTTTTCAGTCTTGGTCTGTCCTGTGTTTTGTGATATCACACCGGAGGAAATATTGTATCATTTCTTAATGCATGCATTACTAAATGACAATAAAAGAGGACTGCGTGTCCTCATAATCTAATCTAAATCTATATCTATTGCAAAGTACTACTACTGCATAATAACAAAATTCACAATATATGTGATAGTAATTCTGATTCTATGCCTCTTCTAATCTTCTAAACCTCTATCAGGTCCACATCTCCCCCCCCCCCCCCCCCAGCCTGTGCCGCTCCAGAGAAACCAACCCAAGTTTGTCCATCCTCTGGATTATAGCACATGCCCCCTAATCCTGGTATTAATTTCTGTTTCTACTTGCACCCAGGACATGATGCAGAATGTGATGGAGAGCATCAAGGAGAGCTTCGAGCAGCTTCACAGCTTCCTCTACAAGGAGGAGTCTGCTCTGCTGCAGCAGCTGAAAGCTGAGGTGAACCTGCAGAGCACCCAGCTGCAAGAGAAGATCGATCAGATCCCCAAAGACCTGTCTTCGCTGGACGCCAGCATCAAGGCAGTGCAGAAGGAAATGGGCCTACTGGACAACATTGATTTCCTACTGGTAATTCAGCTTCCATTTTCCCCCTTTTCCTCGTGAAGCTCGGCTGGAAGCTCACCCACCTTTTGCCAGTCACTACTCAAACTCAAACAGAATTACAATTTTCCTCTCAGCTCTCAGCTGGGGGATGCAATTGCCTGGGATCTAATTAAACTCCGTATGCATGTCACCTTGTAAAGCTTCTGGGAGGAAACCTAAAATAAGAGGGCCATTACTAATAACTGCAGTGTGAGGGGAGAAAGCTGTGTGTGCGCGTGCCTTACAATTATCAAGAGGGGAGGGTTAGTTTAATCCAATCCTGGATCAGTCTAACGTGTCCCTCGCAATAATTGTAAGACACGCGCACACACACAAAGCGCTGGAGGAAGTCAGCAAGTCGGGCAGTGTCGATGGAGAGGAATAAACAGTCAGACATTCAGGACTGGAAAGGGAGGGGGCAGAAGCCAGAATGAGAAGGTGAGGGGCGGGGAGAAGGAGTGAGGGGGAAGTTGAGACGGGGTATGAAGAAAGGGACTGCAAGGGGATAAATTATACAACATTCGGTCCCCAAGCTGACCCTTTAACCTACTTCAGAATCAGGTTTATTATCACTGGTATGTGACGTGAAATTTGTTAACTTAGCAGCAGCAGTTCAATGCAATACATAATCTAGAAGAGAAAAAAATAAATAAAATAAAAATGGTAATAAGTAAGTAAATCAATTACAGTATATGTATATTGAATAGATTTAAAAGAAGTGCAGAAAAAAACAGAAATACTGTATATTTTTTAAAAAGTGAAGTAGTGTTCACGGGATCAATGTCCATTTAGGAATCGGACAGCAGAGGGGAAGAAGCTGTTCCTGAATCACTGAGTGTGTGCCTTCAGGTTTCTGTATCTCCTACCTGATGGTAACTGTGAGAAAAGGGCATGCCCTGGGTACTGGAGGTCCTTAATAATGGGCGCTGCCTTTCTGATACTTCCCGTTCTAATACTTCCCTTTTACGTAGCCCTCCATCCTTCTATCATCCATGTGCCCATTTAAGAGTCTCGTAAATGTCCCTGATGTATCTGCCTCTCCCGCACCCCCGGCTGTGGCTTTCATGCACCCACCACCCTGTGTTTTTTAAAAAAACGTGTCTCTGACATCCCGCCTATGTGGAAGGAAAAACAACAAAAACCTGCAGATGCTTGGAGTCTGAAATTAAAAAAAAACAAAATGCTGGTGATACTCCTCAGGTCTGGCAGCATATGCGGGAAGAGAAACGGCGTTAAGGTGTCAGTCATGACTCTCTGACGAAAGGTCGTCCATCTCTCTCCTCAAGGCATTTCCTGTTCTAACCCAGCAAGGAATGGTGCGGGTGGGGGAAAAGCTGTTTATGTAGTAAAACCATAAGACACAGGAGCAAGATTAGGCTACTCAGCCTGCTGAGGCTGCTTTGCCATTTGATCACGGCTGATTTATCTTCTCTCTCAACCCCATTTTCCTGTCTGCTCCTCAGGGAAATCTAGGTGAACAAAAAGGGAGGAAGGTGGAGTGATTTGACAGAGCAGGTGGGAAGAGGTGTGGACGATAAACTTTGGCACTTGGACGCACAAGAGACTGCAGACACTGGCAGGGGGCATTATAAGGGGGCGCTGAAAATAAAACAGCAGGTCAGGCAGCACCGCCTGTAGAGGAAAGGAGCATCATTTTGTCCATTCCCTCCAGAAATGCTGCGGGAGCCGCTGACTTTCTTCAGTGCTCCTTGTGCAATATCAGGGTGTGTCGGGTCCCCATGAATAACTTGTGCAGCGTACCACAACGAATTGTGTGTGGATTTCATTATCCTGTAATGAGAAAGACACGGTTGAACTGGGAAGCATGCAGAAATGGTTTACCGGGGTACTGCCGAGGGCTAAAGGGCAGGAGTTATAGAGAGAGGTCGGCCAAGCCAAGTCTTTATTCCTTGGAACGTAGAATGAGGGGTGTTTAAAATCATGGGAGGCATAGATAAGGTGGCTGGTAACGGTCTTTACTCCAGGGTAGTGGGAGCCCAAGAGTCTGGGGTATAGGTTTAGGGTCAGAGGGGAAAGATTTAAAAGGAACATAGAACATTACAACGCAGTGTAGGCTCTTCTGCCCTCGATGTCGTGCGAGCTTTTAACCTACTCCACATTCAATCTAACTTCCCTCCTGCGCAGGCCATACCCTCTAATTTTCTTTCATTCATTTGCCTAGGAGTCCCTAACGTATCAGTGTCTACCACCTCCCCTGGCAGTGTGATCCAGACACTTGCCACCCTCAGTATAGGGAAAAGAAAACCTTGCCTCTGACACCTCCCTTAGACTTTCTTCCAGTCACCGTCGAAGAATACCTGGGACCTAAGGGGCAGCTTTTTCCAAGAGGGTGGTGAGTGTATTGGAACGAGTTGCCAGAGGAAGTGGTTGAGGCAGGTACAGTCGTAACATTTAAGAAGCACTCGGATAAGTCCACTTTGAGGGATACGGGCCAAATGCAGGAAATCGGGACTAGGTGGGTGGGCAGTGTGCTGTGCATGGACTGTTTGTGCTGAAGGGCCTGTATTGCTCTTCGGAAGCAGCAGTTTTCGTCAAGGGGTGTGATGATAGTGTGGTTAAGTTCCAGTATTAGCAGCCAGACCATTCACCACGGATCCAGATGCAACAGGTTTGCGTCCACCAGTGCTGCTGAGGAACCAAATATTGAATAGTTAACTCGATCTGGAATTTGAAGAGAGGAAAATTTACAGTAACAGTAGTCACAAAGCTACAGAACTGTCATTTTAAAAGCCCATCTGATCTTCTAATCTGCCCTCCAGCTCTAAGATTTAATTCCAGACCCACTATTGCAAGTCCCACTGACTTGATTTTTCATTGTCGCATATACTGAGGTATAATGATCAACTTTGTTCTGCATGCCATCCACACAGATTATTTTGTCACATAAGTGCATTGAGGAAGTACAAGGGAAAGCAATAGCAATACAGAATATAGTGTTCTAAGTACAGAGGAAGTGCAGCCAGGCGGACGACAAAATATCAAGGGCCATTACGGGGTAGGTTGTGAAGGCAAAAGTCTATCTTATTGTACAAGAAGTCCATTCACTCGTCTTGTGACAGCCAGATTGAAGCTGGTGCCAGTATCTTCTACCTGTTGGGAGGGAGTGAAGAGAGAATGTCTGGGGTGGTACGGTTCTTTGATTATGTCAGTTGCTTTACTGAACCAGTTTATGACTCCTGCTCCACTAATGTGGCTCGCTTTTAATTATCATCACAGTTCAGGGGCAGCAGGGGGTGGACAATACATATTGTCGGTACCAGCAATGTCTACGTCCTGTCAATGAATAAATCATCAAAAAAAGAGACACGAAATTCCTCCACATTGACTTTGCTTGATCGTGAAAAATATTGTGTTTGTATTTGTATTCCAATAACTTCTCTTGTTTTTGCAGAATCTAAAAGAAACACAGAAAAGGTAATTAATTTTAGCTCCATCTTGCCACAAATAGTGACTTTGTAGGTGTGAGTTCAGTTGGGTAGTTTTTACAGCCTTTTTCTCAGCTTGTAATGCAGGATATTATGCAGGGCAAGTAGAATGTAGTCTGAAAGGGAATCTAAAAATTGTGGCGCAAGGTGTAGAATTGAAGTTTGTTCATAACAGACAGACAGTCCCTCTCCTCCCCCCGCTTCTGTTTTTTCTGTGTTTATTGGTCAATCCTGTAAGTAGATCAGTATAGTTGCCATTCTGTAGAAGATCTCCAAATCCCCACCAGCAGTGGTGTAACTCTCGTTCTATTCAAAGATGCCCGGCAGCGGCAATCAATCTGAAGGAGTAACTTTTAATTTGTATTGCAGTTGGTTTATACCAAGGTACCTGTTTGGCACACCATCCATACAGATCATTTTCATTCATGAATTGTGGAGTAGAAGGGAAAAGCGCTAACGGAATGCAGAATCAAGTGTTACTGTTACAGAGAAACTGCACTGCAGGCCGACAACAAGGTGCAAGGCCGTGACGAGGTAGATTGGGAGATCCAGAGCCCTCCTTATTGTACAGGAGGTCGTTCAACAGCAGGATAGGGACTGTCCTCCAGCCTTGGTGGTATGTGCTTTCGGGCTTTTTTATCCCATGCTTGATGGCAGGGGGTAGAAGAGAGTGGGAGGGACCTTTGAATTTGTTGGGTTTTTTTTTGAGGCAGTGAGAAGTGTAAGCAAAATTGTTGAAATTGCAAGGGTCTGGTTTCTGCTGAACTGTGGCCACAATTTTGTGCAATTTCTTGCCGCCTTTGGGAGAGCAGATACCCTACAAAGCTTCAATGCGTCAGGATAGAATGCTATATGTAGTGCATCGATTAGAAATTGGTGAGGGTCCATTGGTCCACGTACAGAATTTCTTCGTCTTGTGAGGAAGCAATAAACGTTCCCAAGTGGTTTACAATTACAAGTGTAGCTTTTTAAATTTTTTTTGTGGGGAGGGAGGAGGGAATGGGATGCAACAGCATCACGGGCATATAGCATCAGATACTAAACATACATTCAGTGGCTGCCGTGCCTAATAAAGTGTCCACTGGGTGTATGTTTGTGGTCTTCTGCTGCTGCAGCCCATCCATTTCAAGGTTAGACACGTTGTGCTTTCAGAGACGTTATTCTGCGCACTGCTTTAGTAACTTGAGCTTATTTGAGTTACTGTAACCTTGAACCAGTCTGCCATTCTCCTCTGACCTCTCTCATCTTTTTACCCACAGAACTGCCGCTCACTGGATTTTTTTTTAAACTGCATACCACTCTCTGTAAACACCAGAGACCTGTGGTGCATGAAAATCCCAGGAGAGCAGCAGTTTCTGAGATACAACCTTGTCTGTTACCAACAACCATTCCTTGGCCAAAGGCACCTGGATCTCATTTCTTCCCCATTCTGATGTTTGGTCTGAACAACAGCTGAACCTCTTGACCATGTCTGCGTGCTTTTACACACTGAGTTGCTGCCACATGATTGGCTGATCAAACATTTGCATCTACAAGTAGGTGTACCTAATGAAGTGGCCACTGAGTGTAAGTTGAGCAGTGAAGGTCAGGACCCAGAAAGGGCCGAGAGGAGAGCTGCCCAAATGGAGAGCAGGTACCTTCAAGGACAGTATTCCTTCAGGTCAGAGGAAAGGAAATTAAATATTGCAGGTGCTGAAAGCACTGGAGAGGTCTGGCATGTTTTTATTAACTTAATGGCTTTCCTACTCCTGTGACTAGTGGTGTCCCGCCAGCTGTGCCTTTTGCACGTAGGCATTTCTGTAAACTAAATGAATGAAAATGTACAATGCATGGTCAGGAGTATTGCTGGTGACACTAAACTGGGTGGCATCACAGACAGTGAAGATGGTTGTCAAATATTACGGGGGGACCTTGATCAGCTGGGTATGTGCTGAGGAATGGCAAATGGTGTGCAATTCAGATAAGGGCAAAGTTTCGCATTTTAGGAAGTCAAACCAGGGTACGACTTGCACAGTGAACGGTAGGGCACTAGGAATCATTGTAGAACTGAAGAGCCTAGGACTATAAGTGCTCACCTCCCTGAAAGTGGCATCACAGGTAGCCAGGATGGTGAAGGAGTTGGTCTTTGGGCTCCTGGGAGGTAGTGTTTTAATGACAGAGATTAGCTTTATTACATAGAAACATAGAAAACCTACAGCACAACACAGGCCCTTTGGCCCACAAAGCTGTGCGGAACATGTCCTTACCTTGGAAATTACATGGGGTTACCCATAGGCTCTATTTTTCTAAGCTCCATGTACCTGTCCAGGAGACCCTATCGTAGCCACCTCCACCACCGTAGCTGGCAGCACTCATCACTCTCTGTGTAAAATAAAAAAACAAACTAACTTATCCCTGACATCTCCTCTGTACCTACTTCCAAGCACCTTAAAACTGTACCCTCTCATGCTAGCTCTGGAAAAAAGTGTCTGACTATCCACACAATCAATGCCTGTCATCATCTTGTACACCTCTATCAGGTCACCTCTCATCCTCTGTCGCTCCAAGGAGAAAAAGCCGAGTTCACTCAACCTATTCTCATAAGGCGTGCACCTTAATCCAGGCAACATCCTTGTAAGTCTCCTCTGTACCCTTTCTATGGTTTCCGCATCCTTCCCATAGTGAGGCGACCAGAACTGCGGACTCGGACCCCAAGATCCCTCTGATCCTCCACACTGCCAAGAGTCTTACCATTAATACTATATTCTGCCATCATATTTGACCTACCAAAATGAACCATTTTATACTTAATGGATTGAATTCCATCTGCCACTTCTCAGCCCAGTTTTGCTTCCTATCAATAACCCGCTGTAACCTCTGACAGTTCTCCACACTATCCACAACACCCCCAACCTTTGGGTCATCAGCAAATTTACTAACCCGTCCCTCCACTTCCTCATCCAGGTCATTTATAAAAATCACAAAGAGCAGATCCCTGAGGCACACCACTGGTCAGGAACCTCCATGTAGAATATGACCTGTATACAACCACTCTTTGCCTTCTGTGGGCAAGCCAGTTCTGGATCCACAAAGCAATGTCCCCTTGGATCTTCTGCCTCCTACTTTCTCAACAAGCCTTGCAAGGGGTACCTTGTAAAATGTCTTGCTGAAATCCATATACACTACATCTACTGCTCTACCTTCATCCATGTCTTTAGTCACATCCTCAAATTCAATCAGGCTTGAAAGGCACGACCTGCCTTTGACAAAGCCATGCTGAGTATTCCTAATCATAATATGCCTCTCCAAATGTTCATAAATCCTGCCTCTCAGGATCTTTTCCATCAACTTACCAACCACTAAAGTAAGACTTACTGTTCTATCATTTCCTGGGCTATCTCTACTCCCTTTCTCGAATAAAGGAACAACATCCGCAACCCTCCAATCCTCCAGAACCTCTCCCGTCCCCATTGATGATGCAAAGATCATCGCCAGAGATTCAGCAATCTCATCCCTCGCCTCCACAGTAGCCTGGGGTACATCTCATCTGGTCCCGGCAGATTATCCAACTTGATGCTTTCCAAAAGTTCCAGTACATCATTTTTCTTAATATCTACATACTCAAGCTTTTCAGTCTGCTGTAAGTTATCCCTACAATTGCCAGGATCCTTTTCTGTAGTGAATACTGAAGCAAAGTGTTCATTAACTACCTCTGTTATCTCCTCCAGTTCCATAAACACTTTTCCACTGTCACACTTGATGGGTCTATTTCTCTCTCACATCTTATCCTCTTGCTCTTCACATACTTGTAGAATGCCTTGGGGTTTTCCTTAATCTTGTCCGCCAAGAACTTCTCATGGCCCCTTCTGAGTCTCCTAATTTCATTCTTAAACTCCTTCCTGCTTGCTTTATAATCTTCTAGATCTCTATCATTACCTAGTTTTTTGAACCTTTCGTAAGCTCTACTTTTCTTCTTGACTAGACTTACAACAGCCTTTGTACACCACGGTTCCTGTACCCTACCATCCTTTCCCTGTCTCATTGGGAAGTTCCTATGCAGAACTCCACACAAATATCCCCTGAACGTTTGCCACATTTCTTCCACATATTTCCCTGAGAACATCTGTTCCCAATTTATGCTTCCAAGTTCCTGCCTGATAGTCTCATATTTCCCCTTACTCCAGTTAATGACTTTCCTAACTTGTCTGTTCCTATCCCTCTCCAATGCTATTGTAAAAGGAATAGAATTGGGATCACTATCTCCAAAATGCTCTCCCACTGAGAGATCTGACATCTGACCAGCAACACACATAAAAGTTGCTGGTGAACGCAGCAGGCCAGGCAGCATCTCTAGGAAGAGGTGCAGTCGACGTTTCAGGCCGAGACCCTTCGTCAGGACGTCCTATAGATATAGATATAGATATCTGGCAAAATTGCAGGATGAGCTCCTAGAATCGAGACCTCCATACTTCCCTCACCCAGTGCAACGAGAGAGACAAGTCAAGATTTGGAACGTAGAACAGTACAGGCCTTTCGGCCCACGATGTTGTGTCAAGCTTTTTTACCTGCTCTAAGATCAATTTAGCCCTTCCCTACCCAGATAGCCCGATATTTTTCAATCATCATTGTGTCTATCTAAGAGTTTCACAAATACCCCTAATCTATCTGTCTCTACCACCACTCCGGGCAGCAGACTCCATGCACCTACCTCTGTTTTAATAAAAACTACCTCTGCCACCTCCCCTATACTTTCTTCCAATCACTTTAAAATTATGTCCCCTCGTTTGTGGGATTACTCGTCATACAAAACCAAAATAGGCCCTTCTGCCCACTTCGTCCACACTGACTATCGAGCCTAACTACTACTACTACTACTACGTCGACTCAGGCCTAGGGGGCTGGCGTCGGGCACGATGATGGACTCTCCACTTCTCCCTCTCCCTCATCAGTGTGTTCAGTTCATCTATATTAGCACGCCGCTGTCTTCCAGGAGCGTGTTGACCATAGTCTTGGGAGGGCACCCAGGGTTCATCCTCCCGTGCTTGGGCTCCCATATGACGACTAGGCTGGCAGGTAGCTCGGGGTGGCGTAGACAGTGCCTCGCTAGTTGCAGTCTTCTCGCCTCGATTTTAGTGGTGAGCATCGGTAGGTTGTTATAGAGCTCGACGTTCGTCATGTGCTGTTGCCAATTGACGTCAAGAGCCATTCGTGTATAGCAACCATCTAGAGACTTTCGCATAGTCTTGATGAGTGTCCACGTCTCACATCCGTACGTGAGAATAGACTGTATTACTGCTATGAAAATCCTCTTTTTAAGCCCTCTGGTCAGGTTCGACTTCCAGATTTCCTTCATGTCATTCATAGCCCTCCACGCCAGCGCCTTCCGTATCTTTATGTCCTTCTCCTAGCTCATCATTCTTGACCCGAGGTACTTGTAGTCAAAGACTTTCTTAATGGTTTCATTCTCTACTGTCTTGAGAGTACCTTCGTCGCAGTTAAACGCCATGTACTCTGTCTTTTTAGTGTTTAGGTGAAGTCCAACTTTACTGCACTCAATTTCCTTTTTTGTCAGTAGCTGCTGTGCTTCCTCCATCTGGTCAGAGAGCAGGACTATGTCATCTGCAAAATCGGGATCTGTCAGCGTAATTGGTCTGACTCTTTTGGTTCGTCCTGGTTTTATGGTAAAACCAAGCTTGTCATGATCTTTGGTAGCTTGATGTAGAGCATAATCAAGGACGATTATAAAGATGTAGGGTGCCAGAGTGTCTCCTTGCAGCACACCAGCTAGGAGCTCGAACACTGCTGTTTCTCCGTCCGGTGATACAACTTTCGCCATGGTTTTGGTATAGCTGGACTCTATTGCTCTCAGTAGATGGTCTGGCACTCCGTAAGCTTTCAGGATCTTCAGCATTTTACCTCGGTGAATGGAGTCAAAAGCTTTGCGGAAATCGATGTAAGTAAGCATGGCTGGTAGGTGGTTGTTCTTGACTTCCTCGATACTACGGAGAGCAAGTATTTGCATTACTGTTGTGCGCTTCTGCTGAAAACCATTCTAATTGAATCTTAGCTTGGGGTCAATGGCGATGCGAATCCTGTTCAAGATCAGCCGTTTGTATAGCTTTGCTAAGATGCAGGTCAAGCTGATACCATGGTAGTTATCTGTCTTCGTGAGGGACCCAGACTTGGGGACTGGGATAATGTTTGAGAGTGACCACTGTTCTGGTTTGTCGCCTTTCATCAGTGCTGTATTACATATGTCCAGCAAGATGTCGTCTAGGTCGCAGTTCTTTCAGGACATCTGGTGGTATCCCATCTGGTCCAGCGCTCCTGCCCTGTTTGAGTGCATATCTGGCCGCCTTCAGTTCCTCTTCAAGGCCTATCTACAGTATACTCCCATCACCTGATATATACAAACTGGCCATCATAGATTTCAAAAAATAGAGTTTTGGGACATTCTAAAGGCAGAAGGTGTGTAAATGGGCTTAATCAGGACTAAAATATTGAAGAAATTGAACCTCTCCCCTTTGGCACCACAAAGTGGTTGGCGCAGTGCTTTATAGCACCAGCGCCCAATCTGGAGATCAGGGTTCAATTCCCGCCACCCTGTAAGGAGTTTGTACCCTCACATCGTAACTGCATCAGTTTCCTGCCACGTTCCAAAGGTTAGGGTTAGTAAGTTGTGGGCTTGCCATGTTGCCACCAGAAGTGCGGTGACACTTGTGGGCTACCCCAGCACACTGTGTTGGTCGTTGACACAAATGACGCAATTCACTGGATGTTTCAATGGACATCCATCAAATAAAGCTAATCTTTAACCTGTTTTACCGTAGGATGGTAGAAAATGATTGCACAGAAGGAAACTATTTGGCACTCTGAGGAAGTTCTGTGCACCACTTCAGTTAGGAATTGTCAGTAGAAAATAAGTTTCAAACAAGTTGTCAATTGTCAATAAGTTTCAAATCTCTGACTTCTGGTTACCGACCAGCCCAAGCACCTGTTCTCATTTGTCAAAGACTTTTATCGCATTGAAATCCACCTCCGTTCCAACTATAACTTTTCCAACATCCTCTCCTAACCAAAATCCCTGTCCCTGGCAGAGTCCTGGTGATTATGCAACAGACGCTATCTACAAAATATTTCACTGCCAGTAAATAGTTCCAACTTTTTATTTTCAAATGTAGAACAGAAGTTTTGGTGCCTCCCTTGGAACACGTTGTCATGAAGGTGAAGCCTGAGAACTACCTAGGTCCTCTGCAGTACTGGACTTGGAAAAACATGTTCAAGATCTTAGACCCAGGTGAGTCACTCAGGTAGAAATTTGTCCTTAGAAATAAATGTAATGCTCAGGACTATCGACTCGTGCTTATCTCAGGGGAAACCCCGTCTGCCCGGTAAACCGTGTCTCACGTTTGCGTAGTTGCTGTGTAACACCACCTGGTACAGACTCATACATCAAACTCACACACAATGTACGATTTACAGATTACACTTCATAAATCTTACTGGAACTATAATTAATAGAGATACAATATAAAAGGAAAGTAAAAGGCGCCAAACTTATCAGAGTTCAACCACTTCGTGCACAACCGTTGGAGCTCAATGAACGGGGTCTTCGTTCCACCATTCGATCCCCGCCGACCCCCTCGACCCACCGCCTGGGACCAACCACAGTGGTTGACCAGAGCGTGTCCAGCATGTCCATCCTCTCTGCTCTCCTCCCGAAAAGTCCATGATCCTCAGCTCAGCACACACGTACAAGATAGCATAACATGGCTTCCATTGGCTAGCAAACGAATACAATTTCCATTATCACATAGTATAACCCAAACATGTGCCCACAGAGAACTCCTTACTCAGCAGTTAACAGTATTAGAAACCATTTTATTTTAACGCTTCAGAGAAGCCATTTTGTAATAGGCAATTAACAGGTAACAGTCTATCTAATATTACTGAGAACCCTACATAAGCATCAAGGGTGTAGGTGAACAAGGAGAAGATCATATTATCTTTCTCTTCATCACTAGTCCCCCCCATGTTTGAGGAGAATATTAACTTTGGTTCACTGGTTGCTGAGAGGCTTTCGTAATCTGGACAAAACCTGTGGATCCATTTGCAGAAATGGTGGATGCTTTCACACAGAGGAGCTAGCCATTCGGTCTAAGAGCCAAGCTTTTGTCCACTCTCCTACCTGCTCTGTCATATCTGCCCGTCCCTGTCTCTCAGCTATTTGCCAGTGCCTTCCGTTGTTCCACTCCCCCCCCCCCCCCCCCCCCCCCCCCCCCCTGATCCTCACCAAACCTTGATGGAGATTGTTGTGTGAGAGGGATCATTTGCTGTCCGGCTTATTTTACATCCAGAATCGATCCCTTCCACCAAGCATAAACACGAGATTCTGCAGGTGTTGCAAATCCAGAGTGCAGATGCGCGCACACGTACACACCTGCAGGAACTCAGCAGGTCAGGCTACATCTATGAAGGGGAATAAAGAGTCTCATCCCAAATCCTAGACTCTCCTCCTGGTGGAGGCATCCTCACCACAGCCTTTCAGTATCAGGTAGGTATCAATGAGATACCCCTCACATAGGTGAAGAGTGGAATTTAGGATGAATCGATGGAAATGAGGGTGAATGGCTGAAAATTCGAAGAGGAACAATACTGCTTCATTGCTTGGCATAGACCCCTGTAGGAACCCTGAGGAATTGTTATTTTTCATGTAGTTTAACTTTCCTATGTTTGTTTTTTTTTAAATATCATCGACATGCATGTAATTGTCTAGTGAATTATCCAGCAATCACAGTACAGTTGCTACACACAAAATGCTGGAGGAAGCCAGGAGAAGAATAAAGAGTCAACATTTCGGTCAGGGACCCTTATTCAGGACTGGAAAGGGGTGGGGAAGAAGCCAGAACAAGAAGGTGAGGGGACAGGAAGGAGTACAAGCAGGCAAGTGTTAGGTGTAACCAGGTGGGTGGAGAGGGGGAATGATGTGAGCAGCTGGGAGGTGATTGAAGAGATAATGGACTGAAGAAGACAGAATCTGACAGGAGAGGAGGGCGGACCATGAGAGGAAACTAAGGAGGGGCACTAATGGCAGATGAGGAGAAGGGGTAAGAGAGGAGCCAGAATGGGGAATTGAAAAAGAGAGAAGAGGGAGGATGTTTACGCTGTCAGCTTTGAGGCTATCCAGACAGAATATGCATTGTTTCTCCTCCAACCTGAGAATAGCCTCATCATGGCAGTGGGGAAGACCGTGGACCGACATGTCAGAATGACATCTTTGCTCTGCCTGTCTCAAAAAGGTGGGTTTTCCTGGTGGCCACCCATTTTAATTCTAGTTCCCATTCCAATTCTGACACTCCCAAGTTGCCTTCTGTACCATATGGAAACTTAAGTGACAAGCAATTTAAAGCAACTGAAGCCTTCTGGAAAGTGGTCATCAGGTCGGCTTTTGCTAATGAAGTTTACTTCTTGATATGTTGCATTCATTCATCTCTGCAGGTCTGTCTAATCTGACTTTTGATCCTGACACTGCCAGCTCCCACCTCTCCCTCTGTGGACCAACGAGAGTGAGGTACAACGAAAAGCCCAAGTTGGTTCCCGACATCCCAGAGAGATACAGCGTTGCCGCCTTCATCCTGGCTACTGATGGGTTCACGTCGGGAAGGCACTACTGGCAAGTGGACGTGGGAGATGGGAAGGATTGGAGTCTGGGTGTGGCAAGAGGGTCTGTCAACCGGAAGGGTGATATCCGGCTGTCTCCTAAGTATGGATACTGGACTGTGTACAGGGACAAGGACAATTTTGGTGCTTTTTTGGTCCACCGTAAAGTGATCGAGGTGAAGGACATCCCTACACGGATTGGGGTTTACCTAGACTATGAAGGTGGAAGGGTTTCCTTCTACGATGCAGATATTTTCTCTCATCTCTTCACTTTCCATGCCACCTTCACCGAGAAAGTCTACCCGTTCTTTCACCCGGGCTTGCACGTGACCAAGAGCAACCGGGGGATGCTAAGATTACACCACCTCTACTTGTGAGTGAGCCGCAAATTCCTCAGGGCGACAAGTTCAACCTCCAGCTTCTGTAACGCACACTTGCTTTTGTTTTCTTTATCTCTGCTGACCCTACGCCTTTATGTTGTAGTTTCCCACTCCCCCACCCCGTCACCACTGCCCTCACCGAATCTCCTATAGCTACCAATTCCAGAGGAGTTCGACAAGTGAGTCCAGCGGGCCAGTCACGCACTTTGCCTGCGGTTCTGTAGTGTGTCACAAAATTAGGGAGTATTGGTTCATAGATGCTTTAACAACAGTGTTTGGGTGGCACCATAGCATAACGGTTAGTAAAACGCTCTAACGGTGCCAGCAGGCTGGCTTCAATTCCCACCACTGCCTCAAGGGGTTTGTTTGTTCCCTCTGTGACCATGTTGGTTTCCTCCAGGTGCTCTGGTTTCCTCCCATATTCCAAAGATGTACCGATTAAGGTTACTGAGGTGTGGGCGTGCTATGTTGCCTCTGGAAGTATGGCAACACTTGCAGGCTCCCCGCAACACAATCCTGTTGGTCGTTGATGCCAAACAACAAATTTCACTGCACGTTTCAATGTACACGTGACAACTTAATCCTTATCTCTAACTCTTTTAAAATCTCTAGTAATATTGGATCAGCTTACCTGCGTTACCTTAAACATGTTCTTCCTGGATGCATATTGGTTTGGAGTTAACAACATTGATCTTTTTAAGATCTACCTTACATCTTTCCTTAAAATTTCTTATTAGTTTCCCTGTTGGTTATTAAAAGGTGGGTGGACAGGGAAGAATTTGGTTGTGGTGGTGATTAATTACTGGCTGTTGTGGAGTATTCTGAAGTGGACATGAAATGAGGTATGCAAAGCAAATCTTCATGCAGTCTGGGTATGTTTAACTTGGACATTGCATATAATTGAATAACTTTGCTGTTGACACATTCCAGTTTGGTTCCAAACTAAAATCTTGAAATAAAATCAGAAATGCATCTGTAGGAGGTGGGAGAGAAACACAAGAGTTATCTTTTGAGGTTGATGGTTTTTAGAACAGTACAGGCCCTTCAGCCCATGACTTTCCTAACACAATGTCAATCGTTTTTCTTAAAAAAAACTACTAATAGATTTCTCTTTTTAAAAAAAACTCAAATTATAGCCAGTTTCCACTGCTGGCAGTGGGTGTGTTAGGACACTTTGTGTGTTATTGCATAGTGTGTTAGTGCTATGACACGGCAGCACTGTTGTTCTTAAACACAAAAGATTCTGCAGGTGCTGGAAATCCAGAGCAACACAGGCAAAATGCTGGAGGAGCTCAGCAGATCAGGCACCGTCTATGGAAATGACTAACAGTTGACCCTTCTTCAGGACTGGAAAGGAAGGGGGAAGACACCAGAGTAAAAAGGTGGGGGGAGAGAAAGGAGGATATAACTCAATCTCATGATGTTACCATATTGCATCCTGCTTCATTTTAACTTGAAGTTGCCATTCAGTGAAACACCTGCCATTAGCTTCACCCCTATCCATTACTGACCCCAAGCATCAGAATCAGATTTACTGTCACTGATATATTTTCTAAAATGTGTTGTTTTGTGACAGCAGTACAGGGCAATACATAAAATATACTATACATATACATATGTAAAAAAATAAATAAGCAGTGCAAGAAGAAAGCAAAAAATAGTGAGGTGGTGTCCATGGGTTCATTGACCACTTAGAAAGCTGATAGCGGAGAGGAAGCTACTGCTGGAACTGAGTGTCTCTCGTCAGACTCCTGAACCACCCCGTTATGGTAGCAATGAGAGGAGGGAATCTCCTGAGTGTTGGGGGGGGGGGATTCCTCAATAATGGATGCTGCCTTTCTTTGAAGCAATGCCTTTTGAAGAAGTCCTCGGAGGGAGCGGTTACTGCCCATGATGGAGCTGGCTGAGTTTACAACCCTCTGCAGCTTTTTTTTAATGATCCTGTGCAATGGCCCCTCTATACCAAACAACGATGCAACCCAGTCAAAATGCTCTCCATGTGCATCTGTGGAAATTTACTAAGAGTCTTTGGTGACATGCCAAATCCCCTCAAAACTCCTAATGAAATATAGCCACTGCCATGCCTTCTTCATAATTGCATCAATAAGGTGGGCTCGGGATATATCTCAGATGTTGACACCAGGAACTTCAAACTGTTTACCTTTTCCACTGTTGACCCCTCAGTGAGAAGAAATTAAAAGTATTTGAGAACACAGTTGGACTATACTATTTGCTTATTGATGTACACCAAAAGACTTAATCCACTACCTATACTAAATAACATTTATAAGACTGTAAATGCATATTCAAAGTTCAGAGTAAAATTTATTATCAGGGTACATACATGTCAGCACATACAACCCTGTGATTCTTTCATGTGTGGGCATACTCAGCAAATCTATAGAACAGTAACTGTAAAGGAGATCAATGAAAGAGCAAAGAGCATAGAAGACAAACTCCTGAAATGTAATATATATATATATAAATAGCAATAAATAATGAGAGCACAAAATAACAGGATAAAGAGTCTTTAAAATAAGATCATTAGTTGTGGGAACATATCAACAATGTTAATTGTTCTGTGGTGGCCGCAAGACTGCCCTGTAGTCATTTTAAGTGGTGGTGATCTGTTTTTCATCTGACTACTCTTGGCTTGCCTACTTTGAGAAATATTTCACTGTGGAATCTTGAGGTTTAATCTGTTGAAAAGGTTATACAAGGAGGGGCAACCTTGATGAAGCTCAGGCAGATTGGCCAGTTTATCCTTAATTCTGATTTTATGTGAACAAGTTAGTGAAATTGCCTCGAATAATGGATGGGTCAGGAATCGGGAACTGATAATTTCTGGAGTTTGGTAGTTTAATTGAACCATTGGCAGCGTAGATGCAGCGCCACCTCATTGCGAGTCCAGATGATTTATGTGAAAGAAAGGCTTGTGTTTCTTAGCTTTCATGATCCTGGGTGTCTCTTCAGTGCTTGTAAGCCAATGATATGTTTACAGTGTTTTATTCATCCATTTTCTGGATTTGGATATTGTTGTCATTGCTATCCGTTGAAGGTGGACACTACCTTCTATTGATTGTTGCCTATCTGTGCACAGCATTCTCCTGCAAACAGCAGTGTGCTAATCAGCAATAATTTATTACAAGTAATACTGATAGAGGAACAAATATTGACCAGGGTACTGGCAATAACATCCATGCCATCTGTTGCATTTACTGAAGAAGGTGGATGGGATTTCTGTGTAACATCTCATTGGAAAGATGCCAGTCTGGTTCCTCAGCTACCTTTTGCATGTGTGCACTCTATGACAATATAGCAGGAAGCTGTTCTGTGTATCATGCAGTTCTTCCTCTCTCGTGCTTTTTGCATTTTCTCTCAACTATCTTAATGATCTATCTTTCATTTACACATCAAAACTGCACTAAACTTTCATTCACTCTATTTACTGCTCTAGCACATCAAAACTCAAAAATCAGAACACCTACTGAACAATATGCAAAAAAAGAAGCGATTAAAATTCAAGCAGTAAGTTCCACCTTTGTCTGGTAGTGTTTAAACAATCTAACCATGTGCATACCATGGGGCTGAAACTGCCAATTGCAACAGTCAAAACTAAATTGGATTTGATTGTGGTTTTAAGATAGGAGAATGGAGACAATCATCCATGCATTAGTAATTCCTTGTAAGAATGGCACAGGAATTAGTAGCTGAACTAATTTAAACTTGCATTAATTCATTTGATTGACATTCTCATGGGAAGTGTAGAGGCTGCTTCAGGGCAAATGTCATAGCAATAGTACAAAAATTTGTAATGCAGTCAATCAATCAGCTTTGAAAATATTATGTCAGAAACTTATACTAATGTGCACTAAATTAGCTGTTTTTTAATAGCAGCTTTTTAATTTTTGGGAACATAAATCAATCTGTTTTATTACAATGTTGTAGAAATATTACTTTTGCAATAAAGGCATGATTGTAAATGACTTTGTTCTGATATTAAAATAGCTGCAACTACGATCGGTTGAGCTCATGTCTATTTCTTGACAGGGTTGTTTAGAATATCTCAAATTTTGGTTGGATGGTTTTGTATTTAGAAGCACCATGCTTTGCCGTATTTAGATAGTCATGGAGAAACAGACAAGTTTCATTTTAAAAAAGATACTTTACCTCAAGCTGCTGAGAGTCATGCATAGAAACAGGCTCCTCGGCCGATCAAGCCTGCGCCATCAACCACCCATCTGTACTAAACCTACATTAATCATATTTTTCACCCACATTTCCATCAACTCCCCCAATGATCTACTCTTGCTTGCACGCTAGGGCCAATTTACAGTTGCAATTAGCTTACTAATTCCCATGTTTTTTTTAATGTAAGTGGAAAATGGATCATCTATGGGAAACCTGCGTGGTCACAGGGTGAACTTGCAAACTCCACACAGACAGTCCTCAAGTTCGGGATCTTTGGCACTGTGTGGTAGCATCTCCAATAGCTGCACCATGGTGCTGCCCATCCAGTATTTAACGATGACCTCTGCGTTATACAGTAAGAGTTCATTTCAAGTGGAGAGAGAGTGAGTCTAACTTGACCCTCCAATTGAACTCCACCATGGATTGGTCCTATTAAAAATCATCCCACCAAGCAAAACCAAGTCTGACCCTATTCCACAAGCATCTATTTCCTTAATGACCAGATAATGGCAGTGAACCCAGATGACTTAGAAACATAGAAACATAGAAAATAGGTGCAGGAGTAGGCCATTCGGCCCTTCGAGCCTGCACCACCATTTGCTACTCTGCCCTTGAGATCTAAAACTGATGGTTACACCTAAATGGTTAGAATGGCTTCCCATTGATCAAACCTTGCACCGGGGCAGTGGGAAGTAGCAGTGAAGTAATTGACTGAAAAACCTGACACTCGTTTATATGGTAGCTAATGCACAGCATCATTATTGCTCAGGAAAAGCCATTTGCCCATTTGAGTCTATGCCATCTCCTAGTGCATTAATTGTTCCACTCTTACTCTGCACTCATAGAGTTTATTCTCATCTATCCAATTCCCTTTGAAGAACCTGATTAATTCAGCTTCTGCTATGGGTAGTGAGTTTTAGATCATCATTAAACTGCACAAAACAGTTGTCCCTCTCATCCCCCTTGTATTTTCTCACATTCTGTGCTCTGTAATATGCAGTACTTGAACAGTGCTTGGAAGCAGATCCTTCAGCCCAAAGACCCATGCCACCTGTTTGACCCAGCAAGCTGTCCAAACTGCCTGCATTTGGCCATTAGCGTCTCTATTTCCTGAGGAGACTGACGTCCTTTAACATCTGCCGGACGATGCTGAGGATGTTCTACGAGTCTGTGGTGGCCAGTGCTAGCATGTTTGCTGTTGTGTGCTGGGGCAGCAGGCTGAGGGTAGCAGACACCGACAGGATCAACAAACTCATTCTTAAGGCCAGTGATATTGGGGGGATGGAACTGGACTCTCTGATGGTGGTGTCTGAAAAGAGGGTGCTGTCTAAGTTGCATGCCATCTTGGTCAATGTCTCCCATCCACTACATAATGTACTGGGTGGGCACAGGAGTACATTCAGCCAGAGACTCATTCCACCGAGATGCAACACAGAGTGTCATAGGAAGTCATTCCTGCCTGTGGCCATCAAACTTTACAACTCCTCCCTTGGAGGGTCAGACACCCTGAGCCAATAGGCTGGTCCTGGACTTATTTCATAATTTACTGGCATAATTTACATATTACTATTTAACTATTTATGGTTCTATTACTATTTATTATTTATGGTGCAACTTTAACATGAGGAAACTGCCTCTGTTATGTTATGTCCTGACGAAGGGTCTCGGCCTGAAACGTCAACTGCACCTCTTCCTAGAGATGCTGCTTGGCCTGCTGCGTTCACCAGCAACATTTGTGTGTGTTGCTTGAATTTCCAGCATCTGCAGAATTCCTGTTGTTTGCTCTTATGTTTTAATTTTTTTCCCTCTGATCGTAGACCTCTGCCCTCTTGTTTTTAGCACCCCCTCCCTGGGGGAAAAAGACAATATGCTTTCACTCTGTCTATACCCCTCATAATTTTGTATACATCTACCAGATCACCTCTCAATCTCCTACATTCCAGGGAATTAACTGCTACTGAGAACAAATTCCCTCTATTTACCCCACCTAAACCCATCATGGCGCCGTTTATCTCTCAGATAAACCAGGAGAATAACCTAGGTTTTCTAGTCAAACCTTGAAACTGAAATCCTTCATCTCAAATTGAGCAATGAAAAACTTGCAGCACCATCACAGACACATTTTTATACTTTATTGTTGCCAAACAATTGATACTAGAACGTACAATCATCACAGCGATATTTGATTCTGCACTTCCCACTCCCTGGATTACAAATATTAAGTATTAAAAATAGTAAATATTAAAATTTTAATTTATAAATCATAAATAGAAAATAGAAAAATGGAAAGTAAGGTAGTGGAAAAAATCCGAGAGGCAGGTCCGGATATTTGGAGGGTACGGCCCAGATCCGGGTCAGGATCCGTTCAGCAGTCTTATCACAGTTGGAAAAAAGCTGTTTCCAAATCTGGCCAAACGAGTCTTCAAGCTCCTGAGCCTTCTTCCGGAGGGAAGAGGGATGAAAAGTGTGTTGGCTGGGTGGGTCGTGTCCTTGATTATCCTGGCAACACTGCTCCGACAGCGTGTGGTGTAAAGTGAGTCCAAGGATGGAAGATTGGTTTGTGTGATGTGCTGCACCGTGTTCATGATCTTCTGCAGCTTCTTTCGGTCTTCAGGACAGCTTCCATACCAGGTTGTGATGCACCCTAGAAGAATGCTTTCTACAGTGCATGTATAAAAATTAGTGAGCGTTTTAGGGGACAGGCCAAATTTCTTTACTTTTCTCAGGAAGTAAAGGTGCTGATGGGCCTTCTTGGCAGTGAACTCTGCTTGGTTGGACCAAGTCAAGTCATTTGTGATATTGGCCCCAAGGAACTTAAGGCTTTTGACCTGTTTCACTTGCGCACCACCGATGTAAATTGGGTCATGCAGTCCGCTACTCCTTCTGAAGTCAACAACCAATTCCTTCGTCTTGCTGACGTTGAGGGATAGGTTATTGTCTTCGCACCATGCCACCAGGTTCTATGGGTTTTACAGAGAAAACATTCACAAGAAAAACATACATTAGCCATAAATTATATAACATTATTCAAGAGAACACAATTGGACAGAAAAAAAATACAAGGTCCATTTTAGTGTAAAGTTTTGCTTTTCTGAGGTAGTGAATAGGGTATGTTGGTTGGTTCAAGAAATGGATAGGAGTTTGAGTAGATTTGCAATGTCATCAAAGGCACTCGCAAATTTCTACAGTTGTACTGTGGAGAGGATTCACTTCCACTATCTAAGTCATTGACAAACAATGTGAAAAGTAGCTGTCCCAATCCTGACCCCTGACAGCCAACCAGAAAAGGCCCCCTTTATTCCCACTTACTGCCTTCTGCCTGTCAGCCATTCCTCTATCCATGCCAGTATATTTCCGGTAACACCACAGGATTTTATCTTGTTAAGCAGCCTCATGTGAGGCATCTTATCAAATGCCTTCAGAAAATCTAAGTAAATGACATTCACTGTGTCCCTTTTGTCCACCCTGCTTGTTAATTCCTCGAAGTACTCTAACAGATTTGTCAGGCAAGATTTCCCTTCACATGCTGACTTTGACTAATTTTATCATTAGTATCCAAGTACCCTGAAACCTCGTTCCTACTCCAACACCTTCCCAACCACTGAGGTTAGGCTAACTGGCCTATCAGTTCCTTTCTTTTGCCTTCCTCTCTTCTTAAAGAGTGGAGTGACATTTGCAATTTTCCAGTCCTCCGGTACCATGCCAGAATCAAGTGATTCTTGAAAGATCATGACCAATGCACCCATTACCTCTTCAGCAACCTCTCTCAGGACTCTGGGATTTAGTCCATCTGGTCTAGCTGACTTATCCACCTTGAGACCTTTCAGTTTGTCCAGCACTTTTTCCATTGTAATAGCAATGGCACTCACTCCTGCTCCCTGACACTCACGGGCCTCTGGCATACAGTTAGTGTCTTCCACAGTAAAGAATGAAGCAAAGTACTTAGTACTTTCATCTGCCATTTCTTTGTCCCCCATTACTACCTCACCAGCATTATTTTCCAGTGGCCCAATATCAAGTCTCACTTGCCTTTTGCTCTTTATATAACTGAAAATAAACTTTCCGTATCCTGCTTTATATTATCAGCTAGTTTGCCCTCATATTTCATCTTTTCCCTTCTTACAGCTTTTTTAGTTGCCTTTTGTTGGATTTTAAAATCTTCGCAATCATCCAACTTCCCACTCACTTTTGCAACCTGATATGCCCTTTCCTTGGCTTTTATGCAGTCCTTAACTTCCCTTGTCAGCTGCGGTTGCCTAGCCCTGCTGTTTGAGAACAACTTCTTCTGTGGGACAGATCTATCCTGCACCTTGTAAACTATATTCAAAATCTTCAGCCACCTCTGTTCTGCCATCATCCCCGCCAGTATCCCCTCCAATCCACCTGGGCAAGCTCCTCTCTCATGCCTCTGTAATTCACTTTATTCCATTGCGATACTGATATATCTGACTTGTGCTTCTCCCCCTCAAAATGCAGTATGAATTCAATCATATTATGATCACTGCCTTCTAAGGGTTCCTTTACGTTAAGCTGACTAGTACAGTCTGGATTATTACACAACACCAATCTAAGATAGCCTTTCCTCAGCAGGCTTGAACACAAGCTGCTCTAAAAAGCCATCTCGTAGGCATTCAACAAATTCCCTCTCGTGTGATTTGACACCAACCTAATTTTGCCAATATCCTTGTATATTGAAGTAAGTCCCCCATTACAATTGTGACATTACCCTTATTACATGCCTTTTCCAGCTCCCTTTTCAATCTCAACCCCACATCTTGGATACTCTTTGGAGGCCTATATATAATTTCCTATAATATTTTTTTTACCCTTGCAGTTTCTTAACTCCACCCATAAAGATTGGCATTCTTGACCCTATGTCATCTCTTTCTAAAGATGTAATTCCATCTCTTACTAATAAAGCCACACCACCGTCTATGCCTTCCTGCCTACCTTTCGATATAAAGTATATCCTTTGATGTTAAACTCCCAACTATGACTTTCTTTCAGCCACGACCCTGTGAAGCCCACAACGTCAGAATCAGATTTATTATCACCGACATGTGACGTGAAATTTGTTAACTCAGCAGCAGTTCAATTCAATACAGAATATTTTTTTAAAATAATAAATGAAATAAAAATAATAAGTAATATACATATATTGAAGAGATTAAAAACATGCAAAAAACAGAGATACGGTATATTAAAAAAAAGTGAGGTAGTGTCCAAGGGTTCAATGTCCATTTAGGAATCGGATGGCAGAGGGGAAGAAGCTGTTCCTGAATCACTGAGTGTGTGCCTTCAGGCTTCTGTACCTGCTACCTGATGGTAACAGTGGGAAATGGGCATGCCCTGGGTGCTGGACGTCCTTGATAATGAATGCTGCCTTTCTGAGACACCGCTCCCTGAAGAGGCTAGTACCCAAGATGGAGCTGACTAGATTTACAACCCTCTGCAGCTTTTTTCGGTCCTGTGTAGCACCCCCCCCCCCCCCAACACCAGACAGTGATACAGCCTGTCAGAATGTTCTCCATGGTACATCTATAGAACTTTTTGAGTGTATTTGTTGACATGTCAAATCATACCATCCAATCTCTAAATGCACCACTCTACCTCACTGGCATGTTAAGTATATTTCTCAATTATACACAATCACATTTCTTTTTCCGATTTCTGATGCAGACAGTGTTGACAACGTGGAGTTCTCAATGATTTGTCTGCAGATTTTAGAACTGGCATATTTATACTGTTTTTATCGAAGAAAATTATTCAGTGCACACATGTTGTTGTCACTGGGAAAAAATTGCACGGCGCAAGAATTTTGTGCACACTGGTCATTACCATAAGACCATAAGACGTAGGAGCAGAATTAGGCCATTTGCCCCATTGAGTCTGCTCTGCCATTCAATCATGGCTGATCCTTCTTTCCCCTCCTGAGCCCCACTTCCCAGCCTTCTCTCCATAACGATGCCGTGGCCAATCAAGAACCTATCAATCTCCTCTTTAAATACACCCAATAAACTGGCCTCCACAGCTGCCTGTGGTAACAAATTTACCACCCTCTGGCTAAAGAAATTTCTCGGCATCTCTGTTTTAAATGGATGCCCCTCTACCCTGAGGCTGAGCCCTCTTGTCGGAGACTGCCCACCATGGGGAACATCGTTTCTACATCTACTTTGTCTAGGCCTTTGAACATTCGAAAGGTTTCAATGAGATCCCCTCCTTCTAAATTCCAGTGAGTACAGACTCAGAGCCGTCAAACATTCCTCGTATAATAACCTTTTCATTCCTTGTGAATCTCCTCTGAACCCTCCCCAAAGCCAGCACATCATTTCTTAGATAAGGAACCCAAACTGTTCACAGTTCTTAAGAGAAGGCCTCACCAGTGCCTTGTAAAGACTCAGCACCATATCTGCTTTTGTATTCTAGACCTCTTGAAACGAGTACTAACATTGCACTAGCCTTTCTCACCACTGACTCAACCTGCAAGTTAACCTTTAGGGTGTTCTGCACAAGAACTTGCAAGTCCCTTTGCATCTCAGATTTTTAGAATTTTTCTCTGATTTATAAAATAGTCTGCGCATTTATTTCTTCTGCCAAAGTTCATGACCGTGCATTTTCCAACATTATATTTCATTTGCTATTTTCTTGCCCATTCTCCTAATCTGTCTAAATCCTTGTGCAGTCTACCTATTTCCTCAATACTACCTGCCCTTTCACCAATTTTCATATCAACTGAAAACTTGGCACAAAGCCATCTATTCCATCATCTAAATAATTTATATACAGCATTAAAAAGAAGCAATTCTAACAACAACCCTTGCAGAATACCATTGGTTACCGGCAGCCACCCAGAAAAGGATCCTTTTGTTACCACTTGCTGCCTCCTACCAATCAGAAAATGCTCTAAGCATGTCAGTAACTTTCCTGTAATATCATAGGCTCTTAACATGGTAAGCGGCTTCATTTGAGGCACCTTGTCCAAGGCCTTCTGAAAGTCCAAATATACAACATCCTCTGCATCCCCTGTATCTATCCTACTTGTAACCTCCTCAAAGAACTCCAACAGGATCATCAGGCAAGATTTTCCCTTGAGGAAACCATGCTGATTTTGAGGAAACCATGCTGCTAGACACCCTGCAGGACAAAAAACAAGACCTGTCAAAGGGCGGATGAACCCTCTCGTAGGGTCAATGGCCATCTAGCAAACACGTGCCGTGAAGCACGGAAAGGGCATCCCTTGCATCGAAGCTTGGTCTGACCATTCACTGCAACAGAACTTCCCCCAGCTGTCTTGGACCCCACCATGCTGCTGGATCCGGGAGGGGATATCGAGAGGGTGGGTCTGGACCTGCACAACCCCCCACTCACCTAAAATCTATTCACGCACATGCTGTTCCCTTCTGAGTGGGGTATAAACCCCACTAACTGACTGAAACGAACCATCATCATCCTATGGGATGGATAGCTAGAGAGAGAGAGACTGGCTAGCTAACTTTCATATTCCATCTTTACCTTCTTAATGACTTCTTAGTTACCTTTTGTTTGTTATTAAAAGCTTCCCTATCATCTAAATTCCCACTGTTTTTGCTTTATTATATGTTCTCTCTTTGGCTTTTATGTTGGCTTTGTCTTCTCTTGTTAGCTACGTCTTCTCTTGTTAGCTACAGTTGTGTCATCTTTCCTTTAGAATACTTCTTCCTCTTTAGGATGTATATATCCTGTGCCTTCTAATTTGCTTCCAGAGATACCAGCCATTGCTGTCCTGCCATCATCCCTGCCAGTGTTCTTTTCCAAATAATTTTGGCCTACTCCTTTCTCATGTCTCTGTAATTCCCTTTACTCCAATGATACATTTACACTGATACTGCACTAATCCTTGACTACATCTGATACACCTGACTTTAGTTCCTCCTTCTCAAATTTCAGGGTGAATTCAATCATATCATGATCACTTTCCTCTAAAGGTCCTATCCTAAGTCCCTTCATTCCAGTTCCCATTCTCCCTGCCAAATTAGTTTAAACCTTCCCCAACAGTTCTAACAAACCTGCCCACGAGAATATTGGTGCCCCTCAGGGTCAGGTGCAACTTGTCCCTTTTGTACAAGTCATACATCCCCCAGAAGAGATTCCAATGATTTAAGAACCTGACGCACTACCTCCTGCACCAGCTTCTCAGCCATGTATTTATCTGACAAGTCATCCTGTTCCTACCCTCACTGGCACATGGCAGCGGTAGCAATCCAGTAATTACTACCCTGGAGATCTTGCTTCTCAGAAATTGCAAGTTAGAGGGAACATTGATTGCAGCGTACTGCTGCCACGTAACAACAAATGTCGCAACACATGCCAATATTATTAAACCTGATTCTGATTCTGATGTTAGGAATGTAAGGAGCCTACTCTTAGTTTTTATGGAGTCTGGAAAGCAGCAATAGGTTTCACCAAAACTGGAAAGTTGTACCTCAAGCCTAACTTGGAACTTGTTGGAACAGTACATCAGGTCAAAAGTAAAGAGAGGTCGGAGTGAGATGGGGAATTCAGGTGGCTTTTGCAAGCCCCGAGGAAAGGTAATGGACCAGAAGCATATACAATGTTTCTACTTTCAATAAAGCAGCCAGGCTTGCTATGTCTCTGTTTCTATTTTAGATTTCCAACATCTACACTATCTGGGGGCGAAGTGTGTATCGCTCTTCACTAGATGACTAAATTGATCTGATAATAGAAGATCCGAGAGGCAAAACTGGAACTGATTAGTTCCAGCCCCTGCTGATCAGAGTCACATGGCCACCCCATGTCCAGTTCCCGGCGCTACTGCTCTCGCACCTCACCAGCTTTCCACTACCCTCGCCCACTCGCAATTTTCATCTTCTCCGGCTCCGGGCGTCCAGTCACGCTGCCATTGATCGCAGCCCCGAAACCCGCCCCAAACCTCGGGAATGATCTTAACACCTTGCGCCCTGATTGGCTGCTGCCGGCGGCAATAACAATCAGAGCGCCGCCTACGACACTGAGCTGCCGCCACGCAAAAGGACGGTGGGAAGCGAAATATCATACTTCAGGAAAGGCGCTATTGGGGAAGAGACGCACTGAAAGTTGTAGAATCCATTGCAACAGCAGAGAAGACGGAATATAGATGACATTACCTGAGAGACAGATATGCCTGGATCAAAAGCATTAGCCATCGGGATAGATCTGGGCACTACTTACTCCTGTGTAGGGGTGTTTCAGCATGGCAAAGTGGAGATCATCGCCAATGACCAGGGCAACCGCACCACCCCCAGCTATGTGGCCTTCAACGACACCGAGAGGCTCATCGGTGATGCAGCCAAGAATCAGGTGTCAATGAACCCTGCCAACACCATCTTTGATGCCAAGCGACTCATCGGGAGGAGGTTTGATGACCCGACGGTGCAGTCTGACATGAAGCACTGGCCCTTCCAGGTGGTGAGTGATGCGGGGAAGCCCAAGGTGAAGGTGGAGCACAAGGGGCAGAATAAGACATTTTACCCAGAAGAAATCTCCTCCATGGTGCTGACCAAGATGAAGGAAATTGCTGAGGCTTACCTTGGTTACAATGTCACCAACGCTGTCATCACCGTTCCTGCTTACTTCAATGATTCCCAACGCCAGGCAACCAAAGATGCTGGTGTGATAGCTGGTCTCAATGTCCTGCGTGTCATCAATGAGCCAACAGCAGCTGCCATTGCCTATGGTCTGGACAAGAAAGGTAAAGGGGAGCGTAATGTTCTCATCTTTGACCTGGGTGGTGGCACTTTCGATGTGTCCATTCTCTCCATCGATGATGGTATCTTTGAAGTGAAATCAACAGCTGGAGATACCCACCTGGGAGGAGAGGACTTTGACAACCGCATGGTCAATCATTTCATTGAGGAGTTCAAGCGGAAATACAAGAAAGACATCAGCCAGAACAAGAGAGCGGTGAGAAGACTGCGGACGGCCTGTGAGAGAGCAAAGAGAACTCTGTCTTCCAGCACCCAGAGTGATGTTGAGATTGATGCTCTGTTTGACGGCATTGATTTCTACACCTCAATCACCAGGGCTCGTTTTGAGGAGCTGAACTCTGACCTATTCAGGGGCACTCTGGAGCCAGTGGAGAAAGCCCTGAGAGATGCCAAGCTGGACAAATCCCAGATCCATGAAATTGTCCTGGTCGGAGGCTCCACCCGAATCCCCAAGATCCAGAAGCTGCTGCAAGATTTCTTCAACGGTAGGGAGCTGAACAAGAGCATCAACCCCGACGAGGCCGTGGCCTATGGGGCAGCTGTCCAGGCGGCCATTCTGATGGGCGACAAGTCGGAGAATGTTCAGGATCTGCTACTCCTGGATGTTGCTGCTCTGTCACTGGGGCTGGAGACGGCAGGTGGAGTCATGACCACCCTTATCAAGCGTAACACCACCATCCCAACCAAGCAGACCCAGATCTTCAGCACCTACTCTGATAACCAGCCTGGGGTCCTTATTCAGGTGTTTGAAGGCGAGAGAGCCATGACCAAGGACAACAATCTTCTGGGCAAGTTTGAGTTAAGAGGCATCCCTCCCGCTCCTCGTGGCGTACCCCAGATTGAGGTGACCTTCGATATTGACGCCAATGGCATTCTCAATGTCTCTGCTGTTGACAAGAGCACCGGGAAAACAAACAAGATCACCATCACCAACGACAAGGGCAGGCTGAGTAAGGAGGAAATTGACAGGATGGTGCAAGATGCAGAGAAGTACAAGAATGAGGATGAAATGCAGCGGCAGAAGATTGCAGCCAAGAACTCCCTGGAGTCCTATGCCTTCAACATGAAGGGCTCTGTGGAGAATGCAAATTTAAGGAATAAGGTCAGTGAAGAAGACAAGAGGAAGATCATTGACCTGTGCAACCAGACAATATCCTGGCTGGAGAAGAATCAGATGGCAGAGAAGGAGGAGTTTGAGCATAAGCAGAAAGAGCTGGAAAAAGTTTGCAATCCCATCATTACCAAACTGTACCAAGGAGCAGCCCATGAGTCTTCTTTTGGCTCTCAGGCTGGACGTGTCAATTCCTCAGGCCCAACCATTGAGGAGGTGGATTAATAGATTGTGTTCTTGTGAATGACACTGATCACTGACCTTTTGGACATATGTCATATGCACTGTTTATGACTACCTACAGCAGCCTCTGTAAACTTTGTCTGAGATAGATAATTTTAGGTTAACTCTTAGAACTCTGCAATAACAACACAAGTCTGATAGTGGTTCAGCTTTTTGCTTTCTTGAAGCATATTGTGCTTCATAAATGATGGTTTCAAAGAATTGGTAGCAAATGCAGAAAGCACATAGGATTTTCCTTTCACTCCGTCCATCTTGTTACAAAATTTTGAAATGTTTCATACTTAATGTTTGAAACATAAATCTGCAGTAGACTGCTTATTAAAGTATATTGGTATATGCGCTTTTTTTTTAAATTGTTCTTTGAAACATTGATTCTCTTTTCCAAACTTTGCCACTGCAAATTCACTTCTCATTTATTTAACATGATAGATTGGTTTAATTCTGGTCCAAATTTAAAGACATTTTGCTTTTTACCATCTGGAAAACCAGATACATTTTCCAACCAATAAAAATCATTTGATGAAATATAGTGATAAAAATTGAAAAAGTCAAAGTAATTTTCACAGAAAAAATGTCCTTTTTTTTCTTGCTGTAGGTGAATTATTACTTTGAAAGAGACATTAAAATACTGCTTTCCTTCTCATATATTTTATTCCTATCAGCTTATTTGCACATGAGTAGCTATACCTTATTGAACACATTTACTTGTTCTGTTTACCCATCACACCTGTGCAGGATCTTGAACTACTTTGCTAAACACATCTGCATCTGTCTATCTACAAGATATTCCTTAAAGCTTAGTTTCATATCTAAACAATGGTCACTTGACCAACCACGTTATTTTGGCCCATTGAATCTGCTCCGCCATTTCATCATGGTCGATCTAATTTTTCTTCTCGGCCCCAATTTCCTGCTTTCTCCCCATATCCCTTCATGCCCCGACCAATCAAGAATTTATCATCCTCTGCCTTAAATATACATAAAGACTTGCGCTCCACAGCCATCTGTGGCAATGAATTCCAGACTCACTGCTCTCTGGCTAAAGAAATTCCTCTTCATATCCATTCTATAAGGACGCCCCTCTATTCCAAGGCTGTGTTCCTAGACTTTACCACCATAGGAAACAACCTCTCCACACCCACTTTATTGAGGCCTTTCAACATTCAACTGGTTTTAATTAGGTCATCCCCTCATTCTTCTGAGTTCCAGTGAATACAGGCCAGAGCCATCAAGCATTCTTCATATGACATGCTCTTTATATGTTGCTTAAAATGTCAAATAACATTACTACAAAGCAGTTTATGATGCCTTAAGTACAATACCCTGGATGATAAGATGCATTAATGGCAGGGAAGGCAAACCAGGAAAAATTATATCAGATACCAAGCACTTAATACATTGAAAAGCTTAAACAAATATAGAAATTGCTGGAGTTAAATTAAAAGGGAAATCATGAATAGAATGAAATCTATTGACACTGGCTAACCCTATGAAATTGGTTATTCTGTGATAACAAGGAAAGGAATAACAAGATAGTATTCATAGGTTTCATTGAAACCAAACTGAGTATGAAAAAACATTAGCAAGTTAAAGAAAACCCAAATTTGTTTTGTAAGTATATTTCTTTATTCTTTATTTCTTTCAGATACAGCATGGTATACATTGGCCCTTCCAGCTCTTTGAGCTGCACTGCCCAGCAACCCCCAATTTAACTCTAGCCTAATCATGGAACAATTTACAATTCCCAATTAACCTACCAAACAGACTGTGGGAGGAAATGTAAGAGGTCACGGGGAGAATGCACAAACTCCTTACAGACGGCGGTGGGAATTGAACCCGGATCACTGGTACTGTAAGCATTGTGCTAACCACTATGCTACACTGCTGCTTCATCAAACAACATCAGAACCAACAAACTGACGTGCATAAAGTTCTAAAAATATTTTGCGTATCTTTTCACAAAAAAGGATGTTAATGTATCTGATAGGATAAAAATTGAAAGGAAACATATATTTGAAAAAGAATAACTTCCTCTGAATGATCCCAGGCTTTTCAAAGACAGACTAAAACTTTCCAATCCTCTTTGTGCTGGAAGATTGTACATGGATAATGTCGTCCTTTTGTTTAAAAGTGATAAAGCAAATAATTATATAGAAAACTATTAGAACAAACAGTACAAATTTCGTTTTAAAAAGTACAGGTTGAACAGGGCAAATCATTGTGGATTTATTAGGATGAGATCATGACTGTCTAACTTGATTGAATTCTTCAAGTGGTTAATAAGAGTTAATAGGGCAGTGTATTTGATAAGGATTTCATGAATTTTAGAAAGACTACTTTTTAAATTCTACTTCCCAGTCTCATTCTGACATGTCAGTCCATGGCCTCCTCTACTGCTGCAATGAGGCCACACTCAGGTTGAAGGAGCAACACCTTATATTCCATTTCGGTAGCCTCCAACCTGATGGCTTAAACATCAATTTGTCGGACTTCCGGTAATGCCCCCCCCCCTTCATTCCCCATTCCCATTTCCCTCTCTTACCTTATCTCCTTCCCTGCCCATCACCTCGCCCTTCCCTTTTTTTTATGGCCTTCTGTCTTTTCACAACAGATTTCCCCTTCTCCAGCTCTTTATTTATTTTACCAAATGACTTCCCAGCTTTTTCTTTCACTCCTCCCCCCTTTCGGTTTCACCCTAATCGCCTACTGCCTTGTATTTCCTCCTTCCTTCCCCCCAGCTTCTTACTCTGACTTCTCATATTTTTTTCTCCAGTCCTAATGAACGGTCTTGGCTCAAAACAGCGACAGCTTACTCTTTTCCATAGATGCTGCCTGGGCTGCTGGGTTCCTCCAGCATTTATGCGTGTGCTCCAGTGAAGAAGAATGCTTTACATTGCAGAAATATATACATTGTTTACCTCATGTATATAATAAAGTGGCCACTTAGTTTATGTTCATAGTATTCTGCTGTTATAGCCCACCCAGTCAAGGTTCAACATGTTATGCATTTTGAAATGACTGCATGATTATTTGAGTTACTGTTTGGCATTTCTCCTCTGACCTTTGCCATTAAGATGATGTTATCACCCACAGAACTGCCATTCACAGAATTTTTGTTTTGCTTTTTCGCACCATTCTCCAGAGACTGTTATGCATGAAAATCCCATGAGATCAGCAGTTTCTGAGATACTCAAACCACTCCATCTGGCATGAACAATCATCCATAGTCAAAGTCAATTAGATCACATTTCTTCCCCATTCTGTTTGGTCTGAACCTTTTGCTCATGTCTGCAAGCTTTTATACATTAAGTTGCTGCTACAATTAGCTGATTAGATATTTACAATAACAAGCAGGTTTACAAGTGTACCTAATAAAGTGGCCACTGAGTGTGCATATGGTATAGATTATGCAAAACTCTTAGGCACCTTGGAGTTTTTTTATTTGGTTTCAGGTGGTATATCCTCTAGTCATAGTCATAGTCATAGTCATACTTTATTGATCCCGGGGGAAATTGGTTTTCATTACAGTTGCACCATAAATAGTTAAATAGTAATATGTAAATTATGCCAGTAAATTATGAAATAAATCCAGGACCAGCCTATTGGCTCAGGGTGTCTGACCCTCCAAGAGAGGAGTTGTAAAGTTTGATGGCCACAGGCAGGAATGACTTCCTATGACGCTCTGTGTTGCATCTCGGTGGAATGAGTCTCTGGCTGAATGTACTCCTGTGCCCAACCAGTACATTATGTAGTGGATGGGACACATTGTCCAAGATGGCATGCAACTTAGACAGCATCCTCTTTTCAGACACCACCATCAGAGAGTCCAGTTCCATCCCCACAACATCACTGGCCTTACAAATGAGTTTGTTGATTCTGTTGGTGTCTGCTACCCTCAGCCTGCTACCCCAGCACACAACAGCAGACATGAAAGTACTGGCCACCACAGACTCATAGAACATCCTCAGCATTGTCCGGCAGATGGTAAAGGACCTCAGTCTCCTCAGGAAAAAGAGACGACTCTGACCCTTCTTGTAGACAGCCTCAGTGTTCTTTGACCAGTCCAGTTTATTGTCAATTCGTATCCCCAGGTATTTGTAATCCTCCACCATGTCCACACTGACCCCCTGGATGGAAACAGGGGTCACCAGTACCTTAGCTGTTCTCAGGTCTACCACCAGCTCCTTAGTCTTTTTCACATTAAGCTGCAGATAATTCTGCTCACACCATGTGACGAAGTTTCCTACCGTAGCCCTGTACTCAGCCTCATCTCCCTTGCTGATGCATCCAACTATGGCAGAGTCATCCGAAAACTTCTGAAGATGACAAGACTCTGTGCAGTAGTTGAAGTCTGAGGTGTAAATGGTGAAGAGAAAGGGAGACAAGACAGTCCCCTGTGAAGCCCCAGTGCTGCTGATCACTCTGTCGGACACACAGTGTTGCAAGCACACGTACTGTGGTCTGCCAGTCAGGTAATCAAGAATTCATGATACCAGGGAAGCATCCACCTGCATCGCTGTCAGCTTCTCCCCCAGCAGAGCAGGGCGGATGGTGTTGAACGCACTGGAGAAGTCAAAAAAC
Organism: Mobula hypostoma; assembly: GCF_963921235.1. NCBI lineage: Eukaryota > Metazoa > Chordata > Chondrichthyes > Myliobatiformes > Myliobatidae > Mobula > Mobula hypostoma. The sequence continues at coordinate 12,325,646 of NC_086101.1, read as the reverse complement.
ATGACACTCACAGTGCTCACCGGCTTGTCCAGGTGGGCGTAGACATGGTTCAGCAGGTAGACGATGGCATCCTCAACTCCTAGTCGGGGCTGGTAGGCAAACTGGAGGGGATCTAAGTGTGGCCTGACCATAGGCCGGAGCAGCTCCAGAACAAGTCTCTCCAGGGTCTTCATGATGTGGGAGGTCAATGTCACCGGTCTGTAGTCATTGAGGCCGCTGGGGCACGGCGTCTTCGGCACAGGGACGAGGCAGGACATCTTCCACAGCACAGGAACCCTCCGGAGCCTCAGACAAAGCCTTGATCTCAACAATATTAAGGCTGTCTGGGATTACTGGGAGACAAAAGAGCAATTGATACAGTCAATGTCTGCAGAACAACTATGCCAAGTTCTTCAAGCTGCTTGAAACAATCTACCAGCTGATTTTCTTTTTAAACTGCACAACAGTGTGTACCTAAGAGACTTGTTGCAGTTTTAAAGGCAAAGGGTGGTTACACCATATATTGATTTGATTTACTATAATACTATTTAGTGCTTTTTTAGTAAATTTTTTGACATTTGAAACTTTTCATTTCACTATATTTGAAAGCATCTTCACTTTACAGATTTTTTTTCATGTGCCCAGGACTTTTGCACAGTATTGTCGATTGGACAGAAAGTTGGCAAATTAAATGTGATCCAGAGATTTGTGACATTGTGCAGTTAAAAATGCACAACAAGAAAATGGAACGTACAAAAATGGGAGAATTTTGGGTGTATTGGAGAAACAGGGGACCTCAGGACAGATCAATAATGTTGTTAAAGTAGAATACAAATTTATTTTTTCATTAGCCAAAACAATAAATGTGAAGTGCATGGAGGAGATACGAGAAATATACACACAGTTTACCACAGCTTTACTACTGCATACAACTCTGGTCATGTCATAGGAAAAGTCTGTTTGCTCTGGGGAGGGTGTGGTTGATTTATGGAAAGATGGTGCCAACGCTGGGAAGTTGTAACTGCAAGATTGGATAAAACGCAATTGTTCCTTGTAGAGCAGAGGAAGTTAAGGAAAGATTTAAATGAGATGTATAAAGTTACAGCCACCACAACAAAAGAAGCTTCAGGTCCCACAGCACCAGGTTCAGGAACAGTTATTACCCTACAACCAACAGACTCCTGAACCAGCATAGATAACTTCACTAACCTCAGCACTAAACTGATCACTCAACACAATCCAAGGACTCACTTTCAAGGACTATACTAATGTTCAGAGTATACTTATTTATATTATTTGTTTTTCTGTGTATTTGGTTGTTTGTCAGTTTGTGTTTGTATGCAGCTTTTTCATAGATTATATTGTATTTCTTTGTTCTACTGTGAATACTTGCAGAAGATCAATCTCAGGGTAGTGTAATAAGACATAGAAGCAAAATCAGTCCATTCAGCCCATCAAGGCTACCTACTACTCCATCATGGCTGATTTATTATCCCTCTCAGTCCCATTCCCTGCCTTTTCCCTGTAACCTATATTGCCCTGACTAATCAAGAACCAACCAACCTCCACTTTAAATATACTCTACAACGTGGCCTCCACAGATGTGACAATGAATTCCACAGATTCACCACCCTATGGCTAAAGAAATTCTTCCTCACATCTGTTCTAGATAGATGCCCCTCTATTTTGGGGCTACGCCCTTTGGTCCTAGACACACCCACTATTGGAATCATCCTCTCTACATCAATGCTCTGTAGGCCTTTCAATAGATGATAGGTTTCAATTAGACCCCCCCCCCCTTTCCTCTAAGCGCTAGCGAGTTCAGGTGTCAGGGAGGGGTAGCACCTCTGGTGGGGGAACATGTCACGTCCTTTTCAGGGCGGTTAGTCCACCTTTGGTCTCCACCTGGCACTCAGCTCTCACCTGTGGCTCCTCGTAGCTGTTTGCATGCGACAGCGGCCACACCCCGGGCAACGGCTTCGACAAGCTGGCTAAACCAGGTGAGGGTAGCCGACGGGTCTCAAACCCTCGGTGTGATAGGGAGTTGTCTATCCCAGCACGTGAAGACTGACTCCGGCGGATTGAGCGGACGAGACCAATGGAAGGTCCAACGGTCAAGAAGGCGGTCTCTGCAAGCGTCATGGAACGTGTAGAGCAGGACAAGACACATAAGACGTCCTGGTCATCCACTCCGCCTAGTCCCATCTCCAGCCGTCTAGACTCTGTCTTGCCACTGGATCCAGATGGAAATTGGGAAGAGAGAGTGAGGCTGACGCTGCGCAACTCTCCCTCACTTAAATCCAAATCACACGCTAGTCTCGGCACCATCACAATGGTGTCGAGGTCCTCATCGATGTCAACAATGGATGAACAACCAACCAACCAGCGAGTACAGGCCCAGAGCCATCAAATCCTTCTCACAGATTAACCCCTTATTCCCAGAATAATTTTCATGAACCTCCTCTGAACCTTCTTCAATGTCAGCACATCCATTTTCAGATAAGGGGGCCCAAACTGCTCACAATACTCAAAGTGTGATCTGTCCAATACCTCATAAATCCTCAACATCACTTCCTTGCTCATATTCTAATCCTCTCAAAATGAATGCTAACTTTGCATTTTCCTTCTTACCACCAACACAACCTGCAAGTTAATCTTTAGGGAATACTGCACAAGGACTCCTAAGTCCCTTTGCACCTCTGATTTTTGAATTTTCTCCCCATTTAGAAAACAGTATACACCGTCACTCCTTCTACCAAAGTGTATGACCATACACTTCCCTACATTATTGTCACATACCCCATGACGGGTTAAAGATCCAGCAGAAATATAAAACACTTTGGAGTCTGGTATTGCTATTAACTAATGGTATTTATTAGTAACTGCACAATACAGTAATATAAATGCAGATATATCAAATAAGTGTGGAAATATAAAAACCAAGCTTCTTCAAGTCTAGGTGTAAATGGATACAGTCTTACGGTGATGAGTAAGGTTCAGTTCAGTTCGTGGTATTGAGTTGAGTAGTGATGGAGAGAGAGAGGGAGAGATTTGAGTCTTCAGGTGAGCTGCTGCCGTCAATTTTCCCATTGTCCTCCGAATTCCTTTATAAGTCACCGAATGTGACCACAACAAAGGGGGCCATTCTTCTGTGGTGGAATTATCAACCCAGGCGAGGATTGGACACACGAATAACTCCCCACTGGTCACACCCTTTCACACTGCGAGACCACTGATCGATCCTCCAAAAACCCACCAATTTCTGTGGGCACAACAAAGCTCATTCAGTATCCAAAACCATGTGTCTGTCAGTCTATCAACTGGCCTTCTATTTATCGCACCGTGCTGAACACCAGCTGCCCATCAAGTAGCCCCTCCCTTCTCTCTCTGTAAGGATACAGAAGCTGCCAGTGTCCTTGCAAAGCGTAAACATGCTGCACAGAAACCATAACACCATCTCCAAGCAAGCTTCGCCTCTCTCTCTCTCTTATAACAAGATGTCTGGTGTTGAACAACTCTATCTCTTAATAACAAGCACAGTTCATTGGGGTAATTCAGGACCCCGTCACACTATATTTCATAAGCCACTCCTTTGCCCATTTTCCCAATCTATCAAGTCCTTCAGTAGACTCCCCACTTTCTCAACACTACCTGCCTCTCCTCCTATCTTCACATCATCTGCAAACTTGGCCACAAAATCCCATCAAGCTGACGCTTGTGGAACATCACTAAATCACTGGCAGTGTATATGGTGAAGTACGTTCTATAATAGTAAATTAACTTTGAACTTTGAATAGGTAAAACTTATTTCCCTTGGCAGTCAAAACCATGTGACATAAATTTAAATTAAGTGGCATAAAGTAGAGAGACACACATAAAAGTTGCTGGTGAACGCAGCAGGCCAGGCAGCATCTCTAGGAAGAGGTACAGTCGACATTTCAGGCCGAGACCCTTCGTCAGGACTAACTGAAAGAAGAGCTAGTAAGAGATTTGAAAGTGGGAGGGGGAGGGGGAGATCCGAAATGATGGGAGAAGATGGGGTGGGGGGGGGGGAGGGATGGATCCAAGAGCTGGACAGGTAATTGGCAAAAGGGATTTGAGAGGATCATGGGACAGGAGGCCTAGGGAGAAAGAAAAGGGGGAGGGGGGAAAACCCAGAGGATGGGCAAGGGGTATAGTGAGAGGGACAGAGGGAGAAAAAGGAGAGAGAGAAAAAGAATGTGTATATATAAATAAATAAAGGATGGGGTACGAGGGGGAGGTGGGGCATTAGCGGAAGTTTGAGAAGTCAATATTCATGCCATCAGGTTGGAGGCTACCCAGACGGAATCTAAGGTGTTATTCCTCCAACCTGAGTGTGGCTTCATCTTGACAGTAGAGGAGGCCGTGGATAGACATATCAGAATGGGAATGGGATGTGGAATTAAAATGTGTGGCCACTGGGAGATCCTGCTTTCTCTAGCAGACAGAGCGTAGGTGTTTAGCAAAACAATCTCCCTGTCTGCGTCGGGTCTCGTCAATATATAGAAGGCCACATCGGGAGCACCGGACGCAGTATATCACCCCAGTCGACTCACAGGTGAAGTGTTGCCTCACCTGGAAGGACTGTCTGGGGCCCTGAATGGTGGTGAGGGAGGAAGTGTAAGGGCAGGTGTAGCACTTGTTCTGCTTACAAGAATAAGTGCCAGGAGGGAGATCGGTGGGGAGGGATGGGGGGGACAAATGGACAAGGGAGTCGCGTAGGGAGCGATCCCTGCGGAAAGCAGGGGGAGGGGGAGGGAAAGATGTGTTTAGTGGTGGGATCTCGTTGGAGGTGGCGGTGGGATCCTGTTGGAGGTGGCGGAAGTTATGGAGAATTATATGTTGGGCCCGGAGGCTGGTGGGGTGGTAGGTGAGGACAAGGGGAACCCTATTCCTAGTGGGGTGGTGGGAGGATGGAGTGAGAGCAGATGTGCGTGAAATGGGGAAGATGCGTTTGAGAGGAGAGTTGATGGTGGAGGAGGGGAAGCCCCTTTCTTTAAAAAAGGACATCTCCCTCATCCTGGAATGAAAAGCCTCATCCTGAGAGCAGATGCGGCAGAGACAGCGGGATTGCAAGAAGGGGATGGCATTTTTGCAAAAGACAGGGTGAGAAGATGAATGAGCAAGGTCTTTTAACAAAGCAGTGCTAAGGATCTGGAATGTATTGCCAGAAATCATAGCAGTAACAGAAACCCTCATCGCATTGTGACAGCACTTCGACCTGCAGTGACCAGACTTGAAGGTGGAATTTGTTTAAGTAACATTTTTCAATTGAAACAAACACAAAGGCTAATCTACCTCCGTCTGTTGTGTAGATTTTCTTATGATTCTGTGAGTGTAGTTTATGGAGATGACACAACTTGTGAATTGTATCATGCATGTTTAAGTATGTCATTTGTTTCAGTTGAACAGCCTCTAGGTGGGACAGCAGTGTAAAATTCCGCATTGTTTATCTCAAGGCACTTGGGATTCATCCAGGCAGCAGGTGCTGGGTCAGCTGTAGAAGTTACCTTTACAAAAGCAGCCATCTAATATAACACTGAAGTTAAAGAGTTTGTTCATTAGTACTGTAGGTCTGGAAGGAAGTCAGAGTATTGATGGAGAGGGTGTGCTATCCTGCACTAATACTCTATCTCCCCCGATAAGATTGCCATTGCCAATGATAAAATGACACAACTAAAAAGACTGGGCCCAGAACACATGCACTCTTACAATTCAAGCATTCCTTTTATTTCACTTGTGCCCAAGGAGGAATGGGAACCTGTCAGCCACACTGTTCTGAATTCTGAACAGAAAACTCATATTTTTATACAGAACTGGGTTATTGTTTACAGGTATTGATCACTGTAAATTGTACGTTTGAATTCCTTACATGTAAGATCAATCATAAAAGTTGTTAACGTCAATTGAAACTTCAAGCCGACAGACGATGATATTTCAAAGTTAGTAAAGACAATAGAGCCTTGGTTGTTAGGTATGTTTCATATCCTTCCTTTATTCTTATCTCATCTGTCTCTGGCACCCCTATTGTGCAAAGGGACGCTATGTTTTAGGAAGATCTTTCTGGAAAAGTCTCACTGCAGAGGCCTCATTTGTATGGCCTGAGTACACACTGCCGCAGTCACCCAGCCTAGATCGTCTGTGATAAGCAGAGGTATCTCTGGCAGTCTCACTTCAGCATACTCACTTGACTATAACTGCCCCAGGCTATTCTTGCCTTACTGCAACTTCCACAAGGTACTACTTAAAAATCTACCTCAAATTACATGCATATTATTTTATGAATATATTGATTGGAGTGCTCATACTTACCACATTGCCTTATGTTAAGAAAATCATGACAAAAGATAAAAACAGAAAACAATGTAAAAACTCAGGTCAGGCAGCATCCGTGGAAAGAGAAACAATTAGCAGTTCTGATAAACAGTTTCAAATCTGAAATTTCAACTGTTTCCCTTTCCACAGTTGCTGCCTGACATGCTGAGGTTTTGCACCATTTTCTGTTTTCCAGCACCTGCACTAGCTTAGGCAGTTGTGGGGACGACTTAAATTCATCATTCCATGTAGCAGCAAGGGAGCACTATCATATTGGAGGTATTTTTCTCTCAATTAAGATGCCAGATACAGTGCCATGCAAAAGTTTGGGCACCCCAGTCAAAATTTCTGTTACTGTGAATAGCTAAGCAAGTAAAAGATGAACTGATTTCCAAAAGGCATAAAGTTAAAGATGACACATTTCTTTAATATTTTAAGAAAACTTTTTTATTTCCATCTTTTACAGTTTCAGAATAACAAAAAAGGAAAAGGGCCCGAAGCAAAAGTTTGGGCACCCTTCATGGCAGTACTTAGTAACACCCCCTTTGGCAATTATCACAGCTTGTAAATGCTTTTTGCAGCCAGTTAAGAGTCTTTCAATTCTTGTTTGGGGGATTTCCACCCATTCTTCCTTGCAAAAGGCTTCTAGTTCTATGAGATTCCTAGGCCGTCTTGCATGCACTGCTCTTTTGAGGTCTATCCACAGATTCTCGATGATGTTTAGGTCAAGGGATTGTGAAGGCCATAGCAAAACCTTCAGCTTGCGCCTCTTGAGGTAGTCTATTGTGAATTTTGAGGTGTGTTTAGGTTCATCATCCTGTTGTAGAGGCCGTCCTCTTTTCATCTTTGGCTTTTTTACAGATGGTGTGATTTTGCTTCCAGAATTTGCTGGTATTTAATTGAATTCATTCTTCCCTCTACCAGTGAAATGTTCCCCGTGCCACTGGCTGCAACACAAGCTCAAAGCATGATCGATCCACCCCCGTGCTTAACAGTTGGAGAGGGATTCTTTTCATGAAATTCTGCACCCTTTTTTCTCCAAACATATCTTTGCTCATTGTGGCAAAAAGTTCTATTCAAAAGGTTCAAAGGAACAAGCCTGATGCATTTCGGAAACAAGTCCTGTGGACTGATGAAGTCAAAATAGAACTTTTTGGCAGCTCGCAGCGGCCACTCCGGTATTGATGTCTGTTATCTGTCAAGTAGGGTGCTGAGCACAATCCTGATTTGATGGAAACAGACGTGACAGCATGGAGGAACATCTGGTGAAACTTCTGCAATGCCTGCTTCGCTGCTGCTGCTACTGTGTGATCCAGAATCTCCGGAGGGAAAGGCCCCGAGTCCTCAGCTTTGCTTGTTGCTCGGTGGCCAAGGCAGGGTCGAAGCGCTCGGCAGAGGATGGTGCTCGGTGTCGGAGGGCTGGTCGGAGGCTCGAAGTTTTCCGACAGACTCAGAGTCCGCTGCAGTCGGGTGCTTCCAGGATGCTGCATCGGCAAGTTTGCGGCATTGGAGATTCATGGCAAGGAGAGTTTCTCCCTTCTACCGTCTGCGTGAGATGATGAAGCTATGGGAACTTTGAGACTTTTTTTTACCATGCCCATGGTTTGCTCTTTATCAAATTACGGTATTGCTTTGCACTGTTGTAACTATATGTTATAATTATGTGGTTTTGTCAGTTTTAGTCTTGGTTTGTCCTGTGTTTCTTGTGATATCATTCTGGAGGAACATTGTATCATTTTTTTAATGTATGCATTTCTAAATGACAATAAATGAGGACTGAGTGTCCTCATAATCTAATCTAATATTAAAGAAATGTATCATCTTTAACTTTATGCCTTTTGGAAATCAGTTCATCTTTTACTCACAGTAACAGAAATTTTGACCGGGGTGGCCAAACTTTTGCATGCCACTATATATATGTTCATGTAGCTTTGTGGAATCACACTGTCTTGGCAGTTGTCCTGTCCAAGACCGAAAAAAGCTGCAGAAGATCGTGAACACGGCGCAGCACATCCCACAAACCAATCTTCCGTCCGTGGACTCACTTTACACCGCATGCTTTCGGAGCAGTGCTGCCAGGATAATCAAGGACATGACCCACCCAGCCAAAAGACTTTTTGTCCCTCTTCCCTCCGGGAGAAGGCTCAGGAGCTTGAAGACTCATACGGCCAGATTTGGGAACAGCTTCTTTCCAACTGTGATAAGACTGCTGAATGAAACCTGACCCAGATCTGGGCCGTACCCTCCAAATATCCGGACCTGCCTCTCGGTTTTTTTGCACTACCTTACTTCCCATTTTTCTATTTTCTATTTATGATTTATAATTTAAATTTTTAATATTTACTCATTTTAACTATTTTTAATATCTTTAATATTTAATATTTGTAATCCAGGGAGTGTGAAGCGCAGAATTAAATATCGTTGTGATGATTGTACGTTCCAGTACCAATTGTTTGGCGACAATAAAGTATGAAGTCTGTGAATGTTTAATTTTCCTCCATTGTGTTAGCAATTGGACTTCCAAGAATATTTCAATTGTACCATTCAGAGCCTGATAACATCCTGAAACACTCATAGGTGACCTTTCCAGTGTATATCCCTCAAATAATATCACTTTAAATGTGATGATTAATGTTTATGGAACCTTGCTCGTGCCGGTCACAGTTTGAGGATAAGGGGGAAGCCTTTTAGGACCGAGATTAGGAAAAACTTCTTCACACAGAGAGTGGTGAATCTGTGGAATTCTCTGCCACAGGAAACAGTTGAGGCCAGTTCATTGGCTATATTTAAGAGGGAGTTAGATATGGCCCTTGTGGCTACGGGGATCAGGGGGTATGGAGGGAAGGCTGGTGCAGGGTTCTGAGTTGGATGATCAGCCATGATCATAATAAATGGCGGTGCAGGCTCGAAGGGCCGAATGGCCTACTCCTGCACCTATTTTCTATGTTTCTATGTTATTAATGTAGTATATTTTATATATTTTTTTAAAGTTATATTTAATTGACTGAGAAGTACTTTGGGATCAATAAGGTGTCCCCAAGTTACCAATGCCAGACGTAAAAACACTCATACATACAAATGTAATAGTTCTTTCTTATCAGTCCTGTGCATTGTTGACACCATTTATTACAATACTATACTGTGGAAATCCAGCTCCATCACAGGCACAATCCTCCCCACCAATGAGTTCACCCTCTAAAGGCAGAGCCTCAAAAAGGCAGCATCCATCATGAAGGACCCTCACCACGTAGGACATACCCTATTCTTATTACTACCATCACGGAGGAGTTACATGAGCCAGAAGACCCACACTTAGCATTTTAAGAACTGTTTTTTTCTGACACTACCTCACTATCCCCTTTCTGCACTATTATTTTTTATTTTAATTTAAGAATAATTTCCTATGCCTGTCCTGTACTGCTGGTACAAAATAATAAATTTCACAACTGGTTTCAGTGATAATAAAACCCAATTCTTCTGAGGCTACAACTTCTGTGAATTTTCTGACTTCAATCGAAATTACTGTCTGAAATGACCACTGTTTATTCACTTCCATAGATGCCGCCAAGTTCCTCCAGCATTCTGCATATGTTGCTTTGGATTGCCAGCATCTGCAGACTTCACGTTTCTGATTTATGGCCATTTGTACAAACCAAACCTGTTAGTTGTCCAGGGATATTGTGAAAGAAGCTGCACAAAATTCACTATTACATTGTCTCTCTCCACATTATCATTGATGGTTTACATTTAATTCAACCAACATAATCTTTGTGCTAAATATCACCCTTGGCTTCAGCTTGAGATGGAGAAATTTGAAGTCGTGTATGTTTTCCATTCAGATTATGCAGGAGCAGAAAAACAATTGCTAAAATGATAAAACACAGATCCTCATGTTAGCCATTTCAGCCATGGGAAAAAAAAACCTCTGGCTTTAGGGTGAAAGGGGAAAGGTTTAGGGGGAACTTCTTTACTCACAGAGTGGTGGGAGTGTGGAACGAGCTGCCATCTGATGTGGTAAATGCAGGCTCACTCTTAAGTTTTAAGAATAAATTACATAGATACATGGCTGGGAGAGGTCTAGAGGGATATGGACTGGGTGCAGGTCAATGGGACTAGTGGAATAAAGTTTCAGCACAGACTAGAAGGGCCAAATGGCCTGTTTTCTGTGTTGTAGTGTTCAATGGTTCTATTCACATAGATGATCAATGCCCCTCATCATCTTATACACCTCTATCAGATCATCTCTCATCCACCGTCGCTCCAAGGAGAAAAGGCCAAGTTCACTCAACCTATTCTCATAAAGTGCACAATCCAATCCAGGCAACATCCTTGTAAATCTCCTCTGCAGTCTCCCTTTAGTATCCACATCCTTCCAGTAGTGAGGTGACCAGAACAGAACACAGTACTCCAAGTGGGGTCTGACTAAGGTCTGATACAGCTGTAGCATTACCTCACGGCTCTTGAACTCAATCCCACAGATGATGAAGACAAACACACCATACGCCTTCTTAACAACACTGTCAACCTGTGAAGCAGCTTTGAGAGTCCTATGGACATGGACCCCAAGATCCCTCTGTTCCTCCACACTGCCAAGAGTCTTACCATTAATACTATATTCTGTCATCATATCTGACCAACCAAAATGAACCACTTCACACTTATCTGGGTTGAACTCCATCTGCCAGTCCAGTTTTGCATCTTATCACTGTCCCGCTGTAACCTGTGACAGCCCTCCACACTATCCACAACACCTCCAACCTTTGTGTCATCAGCAAACTTACTAACCAACCCTTCATCACCCAGGTCATTTATAAAACTCACAAAGAAGAGGGGTTCCAGAACAGATCCCTGCAGAACACCACTGGTCTTTTTACACCACTTAATTATATGTTATTAACCTGTACAGATTTTTATGTATTGTACTGCACTGTTGCCACAAAACAACAAATCTCAAGGTATCTGTCAGCGGTAATAAACATCATTCTAAGTTTCCCTCCGTCCTAAGTAAGAACAAACGTCGGTAAGTTAACACCCCACCGCAAAGTCACTCAGATTATACAATTTCTTGATACTTCTGGAGGGTTCTAGACACCCTTTCGCCCCCCACAACAGCAACACGATTAAAGTCCTAAGAATAACTCAACTCAACTCTGGCCGATTCCCAGAGTCGACACACTCATTTTTTACGTTCTTCCCAGTGCTTCCTGTACATCTTTTCTTACAACGCCACCGTCACACCAGCAAACTTTCTGCCACTTTCTAGAAGTTTCCTCCGCCAACGCCCGCGACCTTAACACTGAACGAGGTCGTAGAACCTTCACCAGCCTTCGGCAATGAGCTCAAACTGCGGCACTCCCATTGGCTGCGCAAGGCGTCAGTCATGGAGCTTTCGCGAAGGTGGGGCGGGCCACGCGACCATTGGCTACCCTGCGAAACGTTCGCCGAACCCTCCGGCACTTTCGTTGGATGAGGCTGCCATCCATCAGAGTCAACCTCCAGATTCTTCTCGAACTCGTGCAGCAGCTTGACAAATACCGCGCTGTCATTGGTCCACTTTTCAGAACCTTCTCCAACAATTGAGCGGTGAGTCATCAGTTCGTCTTCTTATTGGTTAGATACATGTCAATCAATGCTTGGTCTCCGCCCTACCCGGGGCGCAGATTATATATAAGGAGAAACGGAGAAACGGAGGAGCAGTACGGCAGTTTTAAGCGGTTTGATTGAGAGAGTTGCGGCTGTTTGGAGATAGCGGAATCCGAACATTTGCGTGTTGCACCGGACGAGATTCTTAACGGACATCGACAGAGAGAAAGATGCCTGCATCCAAAGGAACAGCTATCGGGATCGACCTGGGCACCACCTACTCCTGTGTGGGGGTCTTCCAACATGGCAAGGTGGAGATCATCGCCAATGACCAGGGCAACCGCACCACCCCCAGCTATGTGGCCTTCAACGACACCGAGAGGCTCATCGGTGATGCAGCAAAGAACCAGGTGGCAATGAACCCCGCCAACACCATCTTTGATGCCAAGCGGCTCATCGGGAGAAGGTTTGATGACCCGACGGTGCAGTCTGACATGAAGCACTGGCCCTTCCAGGTGGTGAGTGATGCGGGAAAGCCAAAAGTGAAGGTGGAGTACAAGGGGGAGAACAAAACCTTTTACCCAGAGGAAATCTCCTCCATGGTGCTGACCAAGATGAAGGAAATTGCTGAGGCTTACCTTGGCTACAATGTCACCAACGCTGTCATCACCGTTCCTGCTTACTTCAATGACTCCCAACGCCAGGCAACCAAAGATGCTGGTGTGATAGCTGGTCTCAATGTCCTGCGTGTCATCAATGAGCCAACAGCAGCTGCCATTGCCTATGGTCTGGACAAGAAAGGCAAAGGGGAGCGTAATGTTCTCATCTTTGACCTGGGTGGTGGCACCTTCGATGTGTCCATTCTCTCCATCGATGATGGTATCTTTGAAGTGAAATCAACAGCTGGAGATACCCACCTGGGAGGAGAGGACTTTGACAACCGCATGGTCAATCACTTCATTGAGGAGTTCAAGCGGAAATACAAGAAAGACATCAGCCAGAACAAGAGAGCGGTGAGGAGGCTGCGGACGGCCTGTGAGAGAGCAAAGAGAACGCTGTCTTCCAGCACCCAAGCCAGTATTGAGATTGACTCTCTGTTTGAGGGTGTTGATTTCTACACCTCAATCACCAGGGCTCGCTTTGAGGAGCTGAACTCTGACCTGTTCAGGGGCACTCTGGAGCCAGTGGAGAAAGCCCTGAGAGATGCCAAGCTGGACAAATCCCAGATCCATGAAATTGTCCTGGTCGGAGGCTCCACCCGAATCCCCAAGATCCAGAAGCTGCTGCAAGATTTCTTCAACGGTAGGGAGCTGAACAAGAGCATCAACCCCGATGAGGCCGTGGCCTATGGGGCAGCTGTCCAGGCGGCCATTCTGATGGGCGACAAGTCGGAGAATGTTCAGGATCTGCTACTCCTGGATGTTGCTGCTCTGTCATTGGGGCTGGAGACGGCAGGTGGAGTCATGACCACCCTAATCAAGCGTAACACCACCATCCCAACCAAGCAGACCCAGATCTTCAGCACCTACTCTGATAACCAGCCTGGGGTCCTTATTCAGGTGTTTGAAGGTGAGAGAGCCATGACCAAGGACAACAATCTTCTGGGCAAGTTTGAGTTGAGTGGCATCCCTCCCGCTCCTCGTGGCGTACCCCAGATTGAGGTGACCTTCGATATTGACGCCAATGGCATTCTCAATGTCTCTGCTGTTGACAAGAGCACCGGGAAAACAAACAAGATCACCATCACCAATGACAAGGGCAGGCTGAGTAAGGAGGAAATTGACAGGATGGTGCAAGATGCAGAGAAGTACAAGAATGAGGATGAAATGCAGCGGCAGAAGATTGCAGCCAAGAACTCCCTGGAGTCCTATGCCTTCAACATGAAGGGCTCTGTGGAGGATGAGAAGATGGCTGGAAAGATCAGTGCTGATGACAAGAGGAAAGTCATTGACCTGTGCAACGAGACAATATCCTGGCTGGAGAAGAATCAGATGGCAGAGAAGGAGGAGTTTGAGCACAAGCAGAAAGAGCTGGAACAAATCTGCAATCCCATCATTGCCAAACTGTACCAAGGAGCAGCCGCAGGGGAATCGTGCAGGGCACAGGCTGGGAATGCCAGTTCTGCCGGACCAACTATTGAGGAGGTGGATTAAAATCCAATAAAGTGCATCCTGTTACATTGGGGCTAAAATGACTGTTTAGAGTATCCCACAGTGGACTTGACCTAATGTAACTGATCACAATTTTGCCTGATGATCTTGTACTTGTTTGTCAATGTGTTATGTTGCTAAATCCAGTTTTGGAGGGGATGTTTGTAGTATTTTTTAAATATCTGTTGCCTTGTTTAAAGCACTTTGTTTTGTTTAGGACTTTTGATTGTACTTGGTGACCTGTTCACCTAAGGGGTCTTAAACATTTATTTATACTTAAGATGTTTGGAAATAAATAACCTTTTGAAGTTTCATTTCTGAAACGTTGTTTCCACTGTCATTTTTTCTACTTTGTTTCCAAAAATGCTTTGGAGCCAATGCATTGTTTGTAGCTGTTGCTTTTTAGGAAAATTATTAATTAAGATGTTGCTTTGTACAAAAGAAGTCTATGATTAGCTCTAAGCTCACTGAGGTTTTTGTATCTAAGCACCAACAAATAGGGAATGCTATCCTGTGTGGAGCAAAAACTCAAGTGAGTATATTGCCTCCTTTGTGTTAGAGTTGAGGGTATTACTGAGCAGCTGAAGAATACTCTGGAGAGGAGAAGTTGAACATGCAGGAAAATATTTATATTGGTACCGCTAACAGCGAAAATTAGCTGATGTTTTGCTGGTGGGTTTTAAAGAGCTGGAAGATTAGGACGCAAAATTTCAATGAATTAAAGAACTGAAAATAATGGAGATGAATGTGTGATTGAAGCATGAAGTGTGATATTGATTCCTTGAGCAGTACAAGACATTGGAGGAACTCACTAAGTTGGGCAGCATTTATGGAGGGAAATATTGATGTTTGGGGTCAAGACTGGTCATCTCAATCTGATTTATTATTACTCACTTGGGACATGAAACTTGTGGCAGCAGGGCAATGTAAAGAAATTGATATAAATTACCAAAAAAAGGGAATCTGAAAGAGGGGTGAGTATTAAAAGTGGGATGTGGTGGAGCAAATGTTGGTAGGTGATTCAGGTGAGTGAGGAAGGGAGGAAGATGATAATGTCAAAAGGAGGTGATGGCTGGAAGTAATAATGTGCTGAAGATGATGGAATCCGATCAGCTAAACTGGAGCTTGGGAAAAGTGGAGGGAGGGGGAGGGGAGTAGGTAGGGGATCTAGTGGGAGGAGAGTGATGGGCAGATGGAGGGTACTGCAAGATGACAGACCAAGAGGAAGAAAAGTGATGGGGGTGGGGGGCAGTTAGTGGAATTTTGAGAATTCAATGTTTATTCTGCTAGGCTGTAGTCTGCTCAGGGAGAATGAGGTACTGCTTCCAGGGAAGGTAGGACCTGGTACAGGCCAAACACCTTGTCCCTCTACAGTGCACGGGCCAATATCCCAGTGGATGGATAGTTAGTTCTGCAAAGGAAGGGCTTACAGTAGCTGCATAGGCTGCTGAGCAAAGGTTCAGAAGGAACAAGAGCAGAACTGGAAACGAAAGGAAGGAAGCAAAGAGAAATGTCATTTGGTTGTGCTTAATGGTATCAAGGAACAACTGGCCATGTATTAGGAAAATGCCATGGTGTGTTTTCGGAATACAACATTTAACAATTATAAAGAAAATACAAGCAATTGAGGTTAAATGTGCATAAATTCCATCATGTATTTACAATGTAACCATAACAAGGTGTTTACAGTAGTGACTATTCTGTAAATCTTAACTGTGGGGATTTTAGTAACAGAGGGCAGATGAGTTCAAGGTACTGATGAGCACGTGGAAACATTAATTATTACGGAAACAAGGATTAGGAGGGGACATTTAATCCTCCTTATCCAAAACACACAGGAGGGCAGGGGTTATTGCTGCCCCAGTAGACCAAAGCTGTGTTTCGAGTCTGTGATTTTGACATCAGCCTTTGCTAAGACATATCTCCTAAGATATGGGAAGTGATAAAGAGTCATACATCATGAAAACAAGCCCTTCGGCGTACTTTATCCGTGCTGACCAAGAAACATCTAACAAGCATTTTCCTGTGTTAGATGCATATCCCTCTGCACCTTTCCGTGTGCCTGGGCAGGTGCTGTTACTGTATCTGCCTCAACCATGTCCTCTAGCAGCTTGTTCCATATACTGACCACCCTCTGGGTGGGGGGGGGAAGGTGCCTCTCAGGTTCGTACTAAATCTTTCCCTTCTTACAATAAGCCTATGACCTCTAGTTTTTAATTCACTTTTACTGTGTGCATTCTCTCCCTCAATGTCACAAAGACAAAGGAACTGGTTGTGGACTACAGGAGGAATGGAGACAGGCTAGCACCCATTGACATCAATGGATCTGGGGTTGAGAGGGTGAACAGCTTTAAGTACCTTGGCATACACATCACCAAGGATCTCACATGGTCAGTACATACCAGCTGTGTGGTGAAAAAGGCACAACAGCTCCTCTTCCACCTCAAATTGTTGAAGTTTGGTATGGGCTTCCAAATCCTAAGAATTTTCTACAGGGGCACAATTGAGAGCATCCTGACTGGCTGTATCACTGTCTGGTATGGGAACTGTACTTTCCTCAATCACAGGACTCGACAGAGAGTGGTGCAGACAGCCCAGCACATCTGTAGATGTGAGCTTAGAAACATAGAAAACCTACAGCACAATACAAGACCTTCAGCCCACAAAGTTGGGCTGAGCATGTCCCTACCTTAGAAATTACTGGGGTTACCCACAGCCCTCTGTTTCTCTAAGCTCCATGTACCTATCGAAAAGTCTCTTAAAAGACCCTATCGTATCCGCCTCTGCCACTGTTGCCGGCAGCCCATTCCATGCACTCACCACTCTGAGTATATAAAAAAAAGGGAAAAAAAACTTGACCCTGACATCACCTCTGTACCTACTCCCCAGCACCGTAAACCTATGTCCTCATTTCAGCCCTGAGGAAAAAGCCTCTGGCTATCCACACAATCAATGTCTCTCATCATCTTATGCACCTCTATCAGGTCATCTCTCACCCTCTGTTGCTCCAAGGAGAAAAGACCAAGTTCACTCAACCTATTCTCATGAGGCATGCTCCCCAATCCAGGCAACATCCTTGTAAATCACCCTTTCTATGGCTTCCACATCCTTCCTGTAGTGAGGTGACCAGAACCGAGCACAGTACTCCAAGTGGGGTCTGACCAGGGTCCTATATAGCATCCTACTAATCAGGAGATTAACAAAGACGGGTGTGGAGAAAGGACCTGAAGGAACATTGGAGATCTGAGTCACCCCAACCACAAATTGGTCCAGCTGCTACCATCTGGGAAATGGTACCGCAGCATAAAAGCCAGGACCAGCAGGCTCCAGGACAGCTTCTTCCTGGTGGCCATCAGACTGATTAATTCATGCTCATACGATTATATTTGTATGTTATATTGACTGTCCTGTTGTATATACTATTTATTATGAAGAGAGAGAAAAAGGGCACGTTTAGATGGCAACGTAACATAAAGATTTTTACTCCTCATGTATATGAAGAATGTGAAAGTCAATTCAATTCATATTCAATATTTACCCTGCCTTTGCCCCTCATGATTTTGTATGTGTCTTTAAGGTCACTCCTCAGTCTCCTATGTTCCAAAATAATAAAGTACTCTGCCCAACCTTTCCCTATAACCAAGCTCCTTAACGCCCAGCAACAGCCCTGTAAATCTTTTCTGCACCCTTTCCAGCTTAATGGCTTCTTATTTATTCCAGGGTGACCAACACTGAACACAATACTCCTTGTGCAGCCTCACCAACTGCAACATGGTTTGCATTTGCAGCTCACACAAAATGCAGAAGGAACTCAGAAGGTCAGGCAGCACCTATGGAAATGAATAAACAGTTGAAGTTTCGGGCCAAGACTCTTCTTCAGGACTGAGAAGGAAGAGAGAATATGCCAGAATAAAAAGCTGAGGAAGGGGACAGAGGGTAGCTGGAAGGTAATAGGTGAAGCCAAGTGGGTGGGAAAGGTCAAGGGCGGGAGAAGAAGGGATCTCCTCTCATTTAGAGGCAACGGTAGTACCTGCGGACCCGCAGTTGATACCAGTAGTTCACTAAATGACATGCGATGAACAAAATGTTGGGAAACCAAGGTTTGTCTCCTCAAAAAGGAAAAGAGCCAATGCCTTAAAGAGCCATCACACTCCTTTGATACTACTACGCCGACTCAAAGCTTCATACTCACCATACAGAGCCCCAAGGACCAAGCCCACCTCAGCCTGTGTGAAGCCCATTGTGATGCGATTCTTCAGCTCCTCTGCAAACTGCTCCAAGCCCTCCAAAGTGGGAGACTCCTCAATGCCACCACCCTAGATCCAATATTTTATCCATTTATGTGCTGAAATGTTAACTCTGCTTCTTCCCCTGCAGATACTGCCTAACTTACGGACAGAGAGATGGAGACAGGCATTGTGGCGCTCCTGGTCCACCATTTCTATACTCCTCTTAGATCCTACTTCTCATCTACATTTTGGGGGCAATTTACAGTGGCCAGTTAACCCACCAACCCGCTCAACTTTGAGATGCGGGAAGGAACTAAAGCACTTGAACGGAATTCAAATGGTCACAGAGGGGAAAGTGCAAATTGCACACTCAGATTCTGAGGTCAGGTTTGAACCTATGACTCGAGTGATGTGAAGTTGCAACAGTACCCATTATGTTACTGAACCATTCCAGAGTTAGCAATATCAAAGGCAGGGTTACTCTGGAAAGGTGGGCTTATTCTCCTGGGAAATAATAAAGGATGATTCAGGTTCAGCTTTATTTATTTATTTATTTATTTATCAATCATATGTCCATCAAAACATACATAAAATGCACTAACAGCCAACTCAACCGAAGGATGTGCTGGGGGCAGTCCACAAGTGTTGCCACACGGTCCAGAACCAACATAGCTCACAATGTTCAGCAGAACAACAATAACAACAACACTACAACAGCAAAATAAACCTCTTTCCTCCCTGCCACCCACACACACAGACAGGATTCCAACCCAGGACAGACTGTCTCCGGTAGACCTGTGGACTTGCAGACACACTCACAGGGTAACACATACAAACTGTTGGGGGAGCTCTGCGGGTCAGCCAGCGGGAGAGGAATAAAGAGCCGATGTTTCAGGCCCAGGACATATTCACATATGTTGGAAAGCCACATATAGTGTAGGTAGAGGGAAACATTTCCTATAGGTAGATAGGACAGTAAAGCAAGTTTTTGTCATATTGGCCTTCATAAATCAACATATTCACTACAGGCGATGGGATGTTATGTTGAAGTTGTATAAATATTGGAGGACTGTGTGCAGTTTTCGTCACCTACCCACAGGTGGCTAAATAAATAAGGTTGAAAGAGTAGAGAGAAATTTTACAATTTTCTGGCTGGGTCTGGAGCACCTGAGTTATAAGAAAAGTTGAATAGATTAGGACTTTATTCCTTGGAACGTGGAAGACTGAGAGGGGATTTGATAGAGGTATACAAAATTATGAGAGGTATAGATAGGGAAAATGCAAGCAGGCTTTTTCCACTGAGGTTGGTGGGACTGCAACCAGAGGTCATGGGTTAAGGGTGAAAGGTAAGGGATTTCAGGGGAGCATGAGAGGAAACTTCTTCACGCAGAAGGACGTGAGAGTGTGGAACGAGCTGCCAGCACAAGTGGCGCAAGCAAACTCGATTTTTAAGAGACGTTTGGATAGGTAAATGGATGATAGGGCCATGGTAGTACAGGTCAACGGGAGTAGGCAGTTTAAATGGTTCGGTAAGACTAGATGGGCCGAAGGGCCTGTTTCTTTGCTGTAGTTTTCTGTGTCTCTATTTGGAAATAGTTGAAGAAGATGGGGGAAATAAGAAGATGAAAAGTGGGGTGGTTAAAGTGAATAGTGAGAAAGGTGCTTGTTAGTGGTTCTGATATAGAATTCACTGATCGTGGGGCTAATAAAAAAACAGCATCATTCAGTGCGTTCATGAGGGAGAATTTGTAGGGCAGTGGGGACATGGGACTGACAGGGTCACGGAAATACCTCTTGTAGGAACTCGGCATCTTTTGGGGGAGAGAGAAACTATCGACGATTCGGCTCGAAAGCCCGCATCAGGACGGGGTTGCTGAACTTGTGCTGCCGTGGATTCAGAGGATCCAATGGCTTCTTCTGGGCTGCAAAAACTCCACGTTCGACGCTGGCGAAGCCCTTTCCGGCCGCTCGGAACTCGGGCTCCTGTCGCTCAAAGCCCCGCTTTATTTTGATTTATGTTCGTCGCTGAATGGAATGACCTTCCCAGTCCACCGCCCCCTTCAAATTCCGCCCTTATCCCTGCTCTCCCTGCTTCGCGTTCTGTTTCCTTTACTTTAAACCGGTAATGCATTCTGCGAGAAAGAATCTCTCCTCTTCCAGGACCGCTCTTTTCATCTTCTTCCTCTTGCTGGGGCGTTCGTATTCTGGTAAGACAAGCTTTGTTATTAAACACCTGTCTATTAATTGTACATGTCGCCTGCAGCCCGTTTCAATCGTGAAATAATTGTAAAATAAACATCGGCTTGCAGTCGACAGGCTTGTGCAAACATACAGGCTAAATATTTTTTTATTTAGTTAATTGTATGGTAAATCCAAGAGAAATAAAATTGCAGATTGGACCCTGACACGTAGAAAATAGATAATGTCCTTGCAATGTTGAAATAACCAAATGCTATCTTGCTTTATTAATGAAATTCAGAATAGCAAGGGACCTAATTATTCACATGCTCTAGAGAGTAAGATAATGTTTCAAAAGGTGCGATGGATTTGAACCTGAAATGAAAGCGTTATATCGTTCGTAATTTTTTAAGGAGTATCAGAATTTAATCGCCTTCGATTAAGGAGAGTGGTGAGGGCATTCTTTGTTCTACCTGTGGCTTCGTGTTAGAGACGGGAATGCGAAGAAGAACATGTGTCTATTTGCAAGCTCCTGAGAATTTTAGGTATCCAGAGATGAGGAGGAAGGGGTTGCTGCGGTAATCACTTCCTAACATCAGGGGGCGACTTGGAGCTTGTGCCCAGCGCAATTGCTTTAAAAGTTCCAGCAACTAACACGAGAGGTAAAGGCAGAAGGATACACAGGGTAAATTCAAAGTTCAAAGTACATTTATTATCAAATTATGTATACTATATACAACCTTGAAATTCGTCTCCTTGCAAGGAACTATAAGGAGACGAATCCACAGATGACGACGTGATATGAAAATGTAAAGAAGAGGTGACTTTAAAAGTAATTAGGTTAGCTAACACTAATCACAGAAGTGACAGGAGTGCCAGGGTCTCCCAGAGTGAGCAAAAGATAGAGATATAAAGCACCACAAGACAGAAACAGGCTCTTCGGCCCATCTAGTCCTTGCCAAACCGTTATTTCAAACACCACATACTCCTCTGGTGTTTCATACATGATGAGCCCTGTGTGGTGGCAGGGAGTTCAGTAGACTCATGGCCTGAGAAAGAAGCTGTTTCCCATCCTATCTGTTCCTTGTCCGAATGCTACAGTACGTCCTGCCTGAAGGTAGTGGGCCAAAGAGATTGTTGGACAGATGGGAGGGATCATTGACAACGTTAAGGGCCCTCCGTACACACACTCATGGTAAATATCTCTGATACTGTACTGTAGATGGAAGCGAGACCCCGAATATCCTCTCGACAATCGTTGCAATTCTTTGTAGGGTCTTGTGGTCAGATGCCTCTTTTCTCTCCAGATACAAGGCCTGAGGGGTTCCACCTTTGAACGCAAATCCTTGGGAATATTTTGGTCCTTCCAGGGAGTTTCCACTGAAGGGCGAATAGAGTGAATGGGCCAAAGGGCCTGAGTCTGCTCCAAATACATCGCCCGATTTATTTATTCTGAGCCTAATCACAGGACAATTTCCACCAGTAGGTGGAGGAGGAGAAGATGGCGACACGACGGCATCGCGCGCGGCCTCTCCAGTGGTGAATGATATCTGTTATCTGTCAAGTAGGGGACCGTGCACAATCCTGATTTGATGGAGACGGACGTGAGAGTACGGAGGAACATCTGGAAAACTTCTGAAATGCCCACTTCACTGCTGCTGCTACTGTGTGGTAACCGGAATCTCCAGAGCAGAAGGCCCCGAATCCTCGGCTTTGCTTGTTTCCGCGGCCGGGGCGAGGTCGAAGGCGCTCGGCAGAGGATGACGCTCGGGAGGCTGTATCAGAGAGGCTGGTCGGAAGCTCAAAGTTTTCGGACAGATGGACTCAGTGTCGGCTGTGGTCGGGTGCTTCCAAGGCATCAGCAAGTTGACGGTGCCTGGAGGTTTATGGCAGGGAGTTTCTCCTTTTTGCCGCCGCTATTGGGGACTTGGGAGTCGATCGACTCGGGACTTTGAGACTTTATTTACTGTGCCCATGGTTTGTTCTTCATCAGTATTGCTTTGCACCGCTGTAACTATATCCATCCCTCCCCCTCCTGTCTTCTCCTATCATTTTGGTCCATCCCTCCCCCTCCTGTCTTCTCCTATCATTTTGGATCTCCCCCTCCCCCTCCAACTTTCAAATCTCTTACTCACTCTTCCTTCAGTTAGTCCTGACGAAGGGTCTCGGCCTGAAACGTCGACTGTACCTCTTCCTAGAGATGCTGCCTGGCCTGCTGCGTTCACCAGCAACTTTGATGTGTGTTGCTTGAATTTCCAGCATCTGCAGAATTCCTGTTGTTTGTGTTAGAATTATGTGGTTCTGTCAGTGTTAATCTTTGGTTTGTCCTGTTTTCTGTGATATCACTCCGGAGAAACATTGTATCATTTAATGCATGTATGCATTTCTAAATGACAATAAAATAGGACTGAGTGTTCTCATAATCTAAAAAAAAACTGGAGGAAATTCGCGCGAAGAACATATAAGTTACAGGTAGTCGACTGTACTGTAAAGGGTTGCACTACGGTACCACTACACTACCCCAGAGTTCGTTCCCAAACATTGTAGGCATGCTATATTGGCGCCAGGACGTGCGAGGACACTTGCAGGCTGCCCCCGGCATATCATTGTGTTGTCGTGTAGGTTGTTCACGCAAACTGTATGCTTCCATGTACACGTGATAAGCAAATGTGATTTTTAAAAATTTTATCTTAAAAAGAAAACGAGCATTGTACAAGGTTTTCTCAGCAATCCCACAGAAATTGATCCTTCCGAAAGAGCTAGAATTGTTTCCGAAACGAGAGGGGGGGGGTGTGTACAGCAGATCGAGCAACGAATTGCCCCGCTCCCAAGCGAACCTTAAATGCAAATATTTACCCAGGCAAGGGACGGGCGCAGACGTCATGCAGAAACTGTGGCCGTCATCGGGTCGCCATGGTTACTGGGATGGACTCGGGAACCATCCTGATGCTGTTCACTAGGGATCTCCATACTGTTGCGTTTACATAAAGTCCCTCTGAGGCCAAAAAAAAATCAGTGTTTCTATCGAGACAGTAAACTGACAGATCCATTTTCCACTTTGCTGCAGAGGGCTACGTGTAAAAACTCGTCACTATTACAGCACAGGAACCTGCCCTTCGGCGTCTGTGCCGAACATCAGAATCAGATTTAATTTCACCGGTATAGATCGTGAAATTTGTTAATTTTGCGGCAGCAGTACAATGCAATACATGATACATGGAGAGAAAAACCTGAATTGCAGTAAATATATATGTATATAAAATAATTAAATGAATTTGAATTTATTTAAATATTACATCCCCACAAAGTGAGTGAGTAAAAATCTTTGCATTATGACTCTGTCGCAATGTACAGACATGTGAATTTCTAAGTCTAATGGCTTGTAGAAAGAAGCTGTCCTGTAGCCTGTTGGTCCTGGCTTTAATGCTGCGGTCCCGTTTGCCAGACGGAAGCAGCTAAAACTATTTATGGTTATGGTGGCCCCGATGATCTTCCAGGCCTTCTTTACGCACCTCCTGCTGTAGATGTTCACATCCACAGATGCGCTGGGCTGTCCGTACCACCCTCTGCAGGGCCCAGCGATCAAGTTTGGTGCAGTTCCCGTTCCAGGCGGTGATACAGCCAGTCAGAATGCTCTCAATGGTGCCCCAGTAGAAGGTCTTGAGGATTTGGGAGCTCATGCCGAACTTCTTCAGTCGCCTGAGGTGGAGGAGACGTTTTTTTTTGCCACACAGCCGGTGTGTACAGATCAGACGAGATCTTCGGTGATGTGTATACCGTGGAACTTGAAATTGCTCACCCTCTCAACTGCAATCCCATTGATGCTGATCGCGACGAGCCTGTCTCCGTTCCTCCAGTAATCTACGACCAGCTCTTTTGTTTTTTGAACATTGAGGGAGAGGTTGTTATCTTGGAACCCCTGTGTCAGGGTGTTAACCTTTCCTCTGTAGAATGTCTCGACACCGCTGGATATAAGAACAAATAACATCATAAATAAATAAATAAATAAATAAATAGATAAATAGATAGGTTCTGTTTTTATGGGCTCAATGTCCATTTAGAAATCGGGTGGCAGAGGGGAACAAACTATTCCTGAATCAGTGAGTGTATGCCTTCTGACGGTAACAATGAGAAGAGGGCATGTCCTGGGTGTTGGGGTTCCTTAATGACGGATGACACCTTCCTGCTGGTTGAAGATGTCTTGGATACAATGGAGGCTAGTGCCAATGATGAAGCTGCTAATTTTATAAGTTCCTACAAACTTATTTCGATCTTGTGCAGCAACCCGACCCCCACACACACAAACACACACACCCTTTCCAGATGGTGATGCAGCCAGTCAGAATGTTCTCCATGGTATGAAATTTACCAATGCTTCAGGTGACAAGATAATATTCAACAATTACAAAGAATAAAGAATTATATTAAAGAGACACAGAATGCTAGTAGAACTCAGCAGATCAGGTGGTATCTCTGGAAAGGAATAAACCCGAGACTCTTCATCAAGACTTTGCGTCGCTCTGAATTTCCAGCATCTGCAGTATCTCTTGTGCACATATAAGAAAATAAAGTTGGAGGTTAAAGTACAGATATGGAATAAAATGTGCATCAATACATAAATACCAGCATGCATTTACATTATGAGAAAGGATTTTAAGGTTTTTAACAGTGCAGTGATGGGGTTAATAGCCGAGGGGAATGGAGGTGCAGGGGGTGCTAATGAGAATGGTCCATATCTCTCAGTTCCTACCCGTTCACATGCCTGTCTAAATGCCTCTTCAACGTTTCTGTTTTATCTGCTTTCACCAACCTCTGCTGGCAGCATGTTCTGTGACTATGCACCACAGGGAGCATCCCACCAAGACCACAAGAAATTGCAACTCGGTCCATCATGAAAGTCAACCTCCCCTCTGTGCACTCCATCCTCACTTCCCATTGCCTTGGGAGTGCGACAAGAGGCCTAAGCGAGGACAGTGAGGACCCAAGTGCTGGCGTGAGACTAAGCTCGAGACACAATTTTGAGATTGAGACGAGAACAGGGTTCTTGACTAGATGCTGGATGAGAATCCAGATCAGACAGAAATCAAAAAAGCAATTGCAGACTGAACTAAAGTTGAGCCGACAATTGAGCACTGAAACGGAGTTCAGGTGCTCTTTAAGTATACAAATCCTAGCACTAAAGCATGGTGACCAACTAGCAGAGTGGCCTGAATCTTTAAAGGGACCACGCCAGCTATCCATACTCTGGAGAATCAGAGTACCTAAACCCCAGAAGCTGGTGCAGTCGGATGTGTACCATAACTGGGAAGGCAGCCAACATAATCGATTACCCCTCCCAACCTGGCCGTCCTCTCTTCATCCCTAACACCCATCCCTTCCATCGGATAGAACACACAAGGGCTTAAGAATACATACCAGCAGGCTCAGGACAGCTCCTACGCCATTGCTATGAGACTATTGAATGGACCTCTTTTCCATAGATGCTGCCTGGCCTGCTGAGTTCCTCCAGCATTTTGTGTGTGTTGCTGGGATTTCCAGCATCTCTAGATCAGAATCAGGTTTATTATCACCGGCATGTGTCGTGAAATTTGTTAACTTAACAGCAGCAGTTCGATGCGATACATAATCTAGAAGAAAAAGAAAAAATAAATAAATTACAGTGTATGCATATTGAATAGATTTAAAATCATGCAAAAACAGAAATAATATATATTTCAAAAGTGAGGTAGTGTTCACGGGATCAATGTCCATTTAGGAATCAGATGACAGAGGGGAAGAAGCTGTTCCTGAATTGTTGAGTGTGTGCCTTCAGGTTTCTGTACCTCCTACCTGATGGTAACAGGGAGAAGAGGGCATGGCCTGAGTGCTGGGGGTCCTTAATAATGGACGCTGCCTTTCTGAGACACCGCTTCCTAAAGATGCCCTGGGTACCTTGTAGGCCAGTAGCCAGGATGGAGCCGACTAAATTTATGACCCTCTGCAGCTTCCTTCAGTCCTGTGAAGTAGCCATCCACCCTCCCCACCCCCCATACCAGACAGTGGTGCAGCCTGTCAGAATGCTCTCCACGGTACATCTATAGAAGTTTTTGAGTGTATTTGTTGACATTCCAAATCTCTTCAAACTCCTAATAAAGTACAGTCGCTGTCTTGCCTACTTTGCAGCTGCATCAATATGTTGGGACCAGGTTAGATCCTCTGAGAATTTGACATCCAGGAACTTGAAGCTGCTCACTTTCTCCACTTCTGATCCCTCTAAGAGGATTGGTATGTGTTCCTTCGTCTTACCCTTCCTGAAGTCCACAATCAGCTCTTTCGTCTTACTGGCATTGAGTGCCAGGTTGTTGCTGCGACACCACTCCACTAGTTGGCATATCTCACTCCTGTACGCCCTCTCGTCACCACCTGAGATTCTACCAACAATGGTTGTACCGTCAGCAAATTTATAGATGGTATTTGAGCTAAGCCTAGCCACACAGTCATGAGTGCAGAGAGAGTAGAGCTAGGCACACACCCCTAAGTTGCACCAGTGTTGATTGTCAGCAAAGAGGAGATATTATCACCAATCTACACAGATTGTGGTCTTCCTGTTAGGAAGTCGAGGATCCAATTGCAGAGGGAGGTACAGAAGCACAAGCTCTGTAACTTCTCAATCAGGATTGTGGGAATGATGGTGTTAAATGCTGAGCTATAGTCGATGAACAGCATCCTGACATAGGGCTTAGATTTTCTCTTGTTTGCTATCGAATGGACCTAACACGCAATAAAGTCTTGATTTCACAATTTACCTCATCATGGACCTTGCACCTTTTATTTTGCCTACTTGCTCTGTAACTATAACACTGTATTTTACATTCTGTTATTAATTTTCCTTTGATACTCTCTCCAAGTACTTCTCTTTGGAATGATCTGTGTGAGTGGCGTGCCGTTTTCACTCTACCTCAATACATGTGACAAAGTAAAAGTAAAAGTGGCAGGCCGACAAATCCAGGGCAAGCATTAAAAAGGGCTAAGAGAGTTGTAAAAGAGCGCCTGAAGGCTTTATGTGTCAATGCAAGGAGCATTCGTAATAAGGTGGATGAATTGAAAGTGCAGATTGTTATTAATGATTATGATATAGTTGGGATCACAGAGACATGGCTCCAGGGTGACCAGGGATGGGAGCTCAACGTTCAGGGATATTCAATATTCAGGAGGGATAGACATGAAGGAAGGGGAGGTGGGGTGGCGTTGCTGGTTAAAAAAGAGATTAACGCAATAGAAAGGAAGGACATAAGCCGGGAAGATGTGGAATCGATATGGGTAGAGCTGCGTAACACTAAGGGGCAGAAGACGCTGGTGGGAGTTGTGTACAGGCCACCTAACAGTAGTAGTGAGGTCGGAGATGGTATTAAACAGGAAATTAGAAATGTGTGCAATAAAGGAACAGCAGTTATAATGGGTGACTTCAATCTACATGTAGACTGGGTGAACCAAATTGGTAAAGGTGCTGAGGAAGAGGATTTCTTGGAATGTATGCGGGATGGTTTTTTGAACCAACATGTCGAGGAACCGACTAGAGAGCAGGCTATTCTGGACTGGGTTTTGAGCAATGAGGAAGGGTTAATTAGCGATCTTGTCGTGAGAGGCCCCTTGGGTAAGAGTGACCATAATATGGTGGAATTCTTCATTAACATGGAGAGTGACGTAGTTAATTCAGAAACAAAGGTTCTGAACTTAAAGAGGGGTAACTTTGAAGGTGAGTCGTGAATTAGCTAAGATAGACTGGCAAATGACACTTAAAGGATTGACGGTGGATATGCAATGGCAGGCATTTAAGGGTTGCATGGATGAACTACAACAATTGTTCATCCCAGTTTGGCAAAAGAATAAATCAAGGAAGGTAGTGCACCCGTGGCTGACAAGAGAAATTAGGGATAGTATCAATTCCAAAGAAGTAGCATACAAATTAGCCAGAGAAAGTGGCTCTCCTGAGGACTGGGAGAAATTCAGAGTTCAGCAGAGGAGGACAAAGGGCTTAATTAGGAAGGGGAAAAAAGATTATGAGAGAAAACTGGCAGAGAACATAAAAATGGACTGTAAAAGCTTTTATAGATATGTAAAAAGGAAAAGACTGATAAAGACAAATGTAGGTCCCCTGCAAACAGAAACAGGTGAATTGATTATGGGGAGCAAGGATATGGCAGACCAATTGAATAATTACTTTGGTTCTGTCTTCACTAAGGAGGACATAAATAATCTTCCAGAAATAGTAAGGGACAGAGGGTCCAGTGAGATGGAGGAACTGAGCGAAATACATGTTAGTAGGGAAGTGGTGTTAGGTAAATTGAAGGGATTGAAGGCAGATAAATCCCCAGGGCCAGATGGTCTGCATCCTAGAGTGCTTAAGGAAGTAGCCCAAGAAATAGTGGATGCATTAGTGATAATTTTTCAAAACTCGTTAGATTCTGGACTAGTTCCTGAGGATTGGAGGGTGGCTAATGTAACCCCACTTTTTAAAAAAGGAGGGAGAGAGAAACCGGGGAATTATAGGCCGGTTAGCCTAACGTCGGTGGTGGGGAAACTGCTGGAGTCAGTTATCAAGGATGTGATAACAGCACATTTGGAAAGCGGTGAAATGATTGGACAAAGTCAGCATGGATTTGTGAAAGGAAAATCATGTCTGACGAATCTCATAGAATTTTTTGAGGATGTAACTAGTAGAGTGGATAGGGGAGAACCAGTGGATGTGGTATATTTGGATTTTCAAAAGGCTTTTGACAAGGTCCCACACAGGAGATTAGTGTGCAAACTTAAAGCACACGGTATTGGGGGTAAGGTATTGGTGTGGGTGGAGAATTGGTTAGCAGACAGGAAGCAAAGAGTGGGAATAAACGGGACCTTTTCAGAATGGCAGGCGGTGACTAGTGGGGTACCGCAAGGCTCAGTGCTGGGACCCCAGTTGTTTACAATATATATTAATGACTTGGATGAGGGAATTAAATGCAGCATCTCCAAGTTTGCGGATGACACGAAGCTGGGTGGCAGTGTTAGCAGTGAGGAGGATGCTAAGAGGATGCAGGGTGACTTGGATAGGTTGGGTGAGTGGGCAAACTCATGGCAGATGCAATTTAATGTGGATAAATGTGAAGTTATCCACTTTGGTGGCAAAAATAGGAAAACAGATTATTATCTGAATGGTGGCCGATTAGGAAAAGGGGAGGTGCAACGAGACCTGGGTGTCTTTATACACCAGTCATTGAAAGTGGGCATGCAGGTACAGCAGGCGGTGAAAAAGGCGAACGGTATGCTGGCATTTATAGCGAGAGGATTCGAGTACAGGAGCAGGGAGGTACTACTGCAGTTGTACAAGGCCTTGGTGAGACCACACCTGGAGTATTGTGTGCAGTTTTGGTCCCCTAATCTGAGGAAAGACATCTTTGCCATAGAGGGAGTACAAAGAAGGTTCACCAGATTGATTCCTGGGATGGCAGGTCTTTCATATGAAGAAAGACTGGATGAACTGGGCTTGTACTCGTTGGAATTTAGAAGATTGAGGGGGGATCTGATTGAAACGTATAAGATCCTAAAGGGATTGGACAGGCTGGATGCGGGAAGATTGTTCCCGATGTTGGGGAGGTCCAGAACGAGGGGTCACAGTTTGAGGATAGAGGGGAAGCCTTTTAGGACCGAGATTAGGAAAAACTTCTTCACACAGAGAGTGGTGAATCTGTGGAATTCTCTGCCACAGCAAACTGTTGAGGCCAGTTCATTAGCTATGTTTAAAAGGAAGTTAGATATGGCCCTTGTGGCTACAGGGGTCAGGGGGTATGGAGGGAAGGCTGAGGTGGGGTTCTGAGTTGGATGATCAGCCATGATCATAATAAATGGCGGTGCAGGCTCGAAGGGCCGAATGGCCTACTCCTGCACCTATTTTCTATGTTTCTATGTTTCTAATAATAAACCAATTTTCCAATTACCCATTGCATGCTATATGACTAAACAGCCCTGTTATATCAGCCCACATTCAAAGTCAAGCTTATTGCCATCTGCACAAATTCAGGTATGTACAGGTACAATAAAAAACTTAACTGCAGAAACACACACAGAGTGCTGGAGGAACTCAGCAGGTCAGAGAGCATCTATGGAATTGGGTAGATAATCGACTTTCAGGCCAAGACCCTTCTTCAGGACTGAGAAGGAAGGGGGAAGGTGCCAAAATGAAAAGGTGTGGGATGGGATGGGAAGGAAGCTAGCTGGAAGGTGATAGGTGAAGCCAGGTGGGTGGAAAAGTTCAAGGGCTGGAGAAGAAGGAATCTGATAGGAGAGGAGGGTGGACCATAGCAGAAAGGGAAGGAGGAAGGGTCCCGGGGGGAAGTAATAGGCAGGTGAAAAGAGGTAAAAGGCCACAGTGGGGAATAGAGGAAGGTGGGGGGAAAATTAGTTTACTGAAAGGAGAAATTGATATTCATGCCATTAGGTTGGAGGCTGCTCAGGAGGAATTTAAGGTGTTTAGATTTCCAGCATCTGCAGACTTTCTTGTGTTTGAAACTTACTTGTGGTAGCTCACATTAACAATATCCCCAAGGAAAATATAAATTAAATTATTCAAACTTATACACGTGTAAGGGTTTCTTCTTTTATGTTACTGCTAGGGTGAATAAAATGGCTTCTCTGTACTGTTAACTGCTGAGACAGTGGTTCTCTATAGCAGCCTGTTTGGGTTATAATTAGTGATAACGGGACTTGTATTCATTTGCTAACCAATTGGGATAGATGTTATTCTTTCTGTCTGTGTGAAAGCTGTTAGTTTGCATGGGCTTGAGGGAGAAGGTGCAAGGAGGATGAAGAGAGAAGACGTGGCTTGAGGAGATGGTGGCCGGACCCGCTGGGCCTGGGATCGGGGCCGGAGCCCAGGGGCCGACTAGCGAAGGAGGATCTGCGAAAGGGAATCCATGAGCTCCAACGTTTGTACACTGGGCATGCTTATGAGATTATTGGCACCTTTTATTTGTTTTCCTTTTCTTTTGTTTCTCTTCTAACCCCATACTTAAATATAAAACCTTAATCGTTTAATCACACATTGTGGACTGAATGTTATTTCCGGGTACTGATGTTACACAGAGGACACCATACGCAGAATCCACCCACACAAGAGTGCTAGTGTTTGGTTGGGGAGCGGGAGCCACCCCCGAGATCATGCCACTGGATGCAACAAGTCTTACGCACGAATGAACACAATTTGAACAAAAAATATAAGCACAAACAAGAGGAAATCTGCAGATGCTGGAAATCCAAGCAACACACACAAAATGCTGTGGGAACTCAGCAGGCCAGCGTCTATGGAAAAGAGTACAGTCGACTGCAGTGCAAAGTGGTCAAAATAGCCTCAGCGTTATTACACTGAGGTAGTGGCTAGGGTTTAGCTGGCTGGTTCAAAAACCAAATGTCTGAAGGGAAGTAGCTGTTCCTGAACCTGGTGGTGTGGAACTTCAGGCTTCTGTAGCTCCTGCCCGATGGCAGCTGGCCCG
This sequence comes from Mobula hypostoma, assembly GCF_963921235.1. NCBI lineage: Eukaryota > Metazoa > Chordata > Chondrichthyes > Myliobatiformes > Myliobatidae > Mobula > Mobula hypostoma. The sequence goes on along the minus strand of NC_086101.1, from coordinate 12,293,684 downwards.
GATGCTGGTGATGATGTTGCCTTTTTGAGGCAGCACCTCCTGCAGATACAACCAAAGGTGGGGAGGGATGTTCCCGCGATGTATTGGGCAGAGCCCACCACACCCTGCAGCTTTTTACATTCAAATTCCCACATCAGACCATGATATAACCAGTCAGAACACTTTCAACAGTTTATCGGTCGTAGTCGGTTAGAGTGTTTTGTGAGAAGCTGAAGAATTTTATTGAGTGACAGGCACAAGAGGCTGCAAATGCTGGAATCTGGAGCAACAGAAGAAGCACTGGGGGAATCTCAGAGGCCCAGGCAGAAGCTTATCGCATCAATTTCCCTCCAGCACTCTTTCAGCTGCTCTAGATTCCAGCTTCTACAGTCCCTCGTGTCTCCATTTCACTAGTCCACTGTGAGGTCTCATCAAGCCGTGCCCATTTTGAAATAGTTTTTCTCTTTCTCTTGACGGAAGTTCTGTGAGACCCACCCTCACTGCTCCGTCTCTGTGACCTCTGCTGCGTTCCTGTTCTTGACTTAACCATAGATGCTGCTTGACCCAGTTAGTTCCTCCAGTACTTTCTGTGTTATTCAATGGTAGGTCAGGCTTGAGGAGCTCAATGGTCAATCCTGTTCCCAGGTCTTAAATGTTGTCTGGAGCACCTGTGAATCAGAATCAGATTTATTATCACTGCTTAAGTGATATTACATTGATTGTTTTGCAGCAGCAGTACACTGTCAATATACTAAATTACTTTAAGTACAAAAATAAAGGAATAGTGCAAAAAAAAGGAATAGTTAGTTAGTGTTCATTGCTTCAGAAAAATGATGGCAGTTGGCAAGAAGCTGTGGTCTTCAGGCTCCTAAACTTCCTCCCCAATGATTGTAACGAGAAGAAGGTGTGGGTCCTGAGTGGTACAGACCTTGAAGATGTCTTGATGATGGGGAGGTTTATGCCTATGATAGACCTTCTGCAGTTTTCTGCAGTACTCTGCATTTCGATCCTCCAAACTAGGTGGTGAGGCGATCACTCGGAATGCTCTCTACCGTACTTCTGTATAAATTTGCTAGAGTCTTTGGTGACATACCAAAACTTCTCAAATTCCTAATGTAATACGTTCGCCGGTGTGCCTTCTTCATGATTGCATCAATGTGGCGGGCCCAGAGCAGATCCTCAGAGATGGTGAGATGGAACTTGAAGCTGCCCACCTTTTTCACTGCTGGCCCTTTGACGAGGAGCGGGGAACAATGGATGACCTCTTTGCAGAGAATTTAACAGTGTTGATGTGCAGTGGGATCTTGGGGTTGAAGTTCATAGCTCTATGAAAATGGCTACACAGGTTGATACGGTGGTTAGAAAGTCATGTGGTATACTTGCCTTTATTAGTTGAGGCATTGTGTTCAAATGTCAGGAAGTTATATTGCAGCTTTATAATTATCTTGTCAGGCAGTACCTGGAGTATTGCATATTATTCTGGTCGCCCCATTACAGGAAAAGATGTCGAGGTCTTGGAGAAGATCCAGAAGAGGTTTACCAGGATGCTGCCTAGATTAGACAGCATGTACTATACCAAGAGGTTGGACAGGTGGAGGAGAGATCGATAGAGGTTAATAAGATTATGAGAGCTATAGACAGAGGAGACAGACAACATCCAGGGTTGAAATGTCTAGTACCAGAGGATATGCATTTAAGGTTAGAGGGGCTAATTTTGAAGGAGGTGTTAGATGCAAGTTTTTTTATACAGAGAGTGGTGGGTGTCTAGAATGTGCTGCTCGGGGTGGTGGTAGAGGCAGAAACATTAGGGGCTTCTAAAAGATATTTAAATAGGCACATGAATGTGAGGAAAATGGAAGGATAGGGACATTGTGTAGACATGGGGTAAGTTTAGAAGGCCATTTGATTACTAATTGGTTTGGTTCAGCACACCATTTTGGGCCCAAGGGGCTGTTCCTGTGTTGTATTGTTCTATGTTCTCTGTTCACAGGGTTGCCAGCAGAGGCACAGGGGAAATGACAGCTGACCACAAGCTGAGTTGAAAGCCCCCTCCACTGATGGCTCAGTGTGGCCAAGGTCCCTGCCAATATCAAGCATGCACACAGCTAAACCTTTTCTCCCTTCAGCCTGGGCAGAAGGTTCGGCAGGCTCTGGAGGACAATAAATCTCAGCCACTCGTTTTCTTGTCCTTTCTGTCTCAGATGTAGCACCCAGCTGTCCTAGTCCTCTGGACTGTGCCCTTCGCCGCCGCAACCATTGTCCCGCTGGGTCACAGGACTGCGGTCCCTGCCTTTCTGGCTACCGAGAGGACGGTGAGGAGAAGTGTGCACTGACAGGACACCAGAGGCACGGTGAGTGGGGAAAACAATACTGTTAAAAAATAACCTTTAATCATAAGTGGAAGGATATGGACATTATTTATATAATGCAAAAAATTACATTCTTAATGTCATTTGGTCAAGACAGACATTCACTTCATTGAAGTATTAACACTTCCATTATATTCAGTTTATTATTTTCAGATGAACCTGAGGTACTGTAAAACACTATTTTACATGCCATCCATACAGATCAGAACACTGAGGTAGGACAAGTGAAAAGTAATAATAGAATGCAGAACAAAATGTTACTGTTACAGAGAAAGTGCAGGCCAGGTAGAGGACAAGGTGCAGAGCCAAGATGAGGTAGATTGTGAGGTCAAGAGTCCATCTTACAACATTAGTGGCCTAATCCATAGTCTTTTAACAGCAGGATAGAAGCTGTCCCGGTGGTACATGCTTTCAGGCTTTTGTATCGTCTGTCCGATGGAAGAAGAGAGAACGTCTGGGGTGGGTGGGGTCTTTGATGATTCTGGCTGCTCTACCGAGGCAGTGAGAAGTTTAGACAGAGTCCACGGAGGGGAGGCTAGTTTCTGTGATGTGCTGAGTTGTGTCCATCGCTCTTTGCAGCTTCCTGCGGTCGCAGGCAGAGCAGGTGCCATACCAAGGCATGATGCATTCGGGTAGGATACTCTCTCAGGTCCATCAGTAAAAGTTAATGATGGTCAATGCCAAATTTCTTTGGCCCCCTGAGGAAGTAGAAGTGTTGACAAGCTTTCTTGGCCGTGACATCATTGTGGTTTGAACAGGACAGGCTACTGGTGATGTTCAGTCCCCGGAACCTGAAGCTCCCCCCACCCTTTTAACCATGGCACATTGCCACTCACTTAGCCCTCTGGATGTGATTTACCCCTTCCTGGTTTGAAGGGGCTTTGAGGGTATTACATTGGTTTATTATTGTCACATGCAGTGAAAAACTTCGTTTTGCATGCTTCACACCCAGACTCTGGTTGGACCACACTTGGAGTATGGTGTTCAGTTCTGGTCGCCTCATTATAAGAAGGACGTGGAAGTTCTAGGGAGGGGGCAGAGGAGATTTACTAGGATTTCGGCTGGATTGGGGAGCATATCTTATGAGGAAAAGCTGAGTGAGCTAAGACTTATCTCTTTGGAGTGCAGAGGAGCAGACGAGACTTGATAGATGTCGATAAGATAATAAGATGCACAGATAGAATGGACAGCTAGTGCCTTTTTCCCAAGAGTGGCAATGGCTAATACAGGGGCCATACTTTTAAAGTAAGTGGAGGAAGGTGAAGAGGGATGCCAGAGGTAGGTTTTTTTACACGGAGAGTTGTGAGTGCCTGGAACACACTCCCGGGAGTGGTGGTAGAGGCAGGTATGTTAAGGGTATTTAAGAGACTTTAAGATAGACACACGGATGAAAGAAAATCGGAGGGCTATGGGAGAAGGAAGGATTAGATCGATCACATAGCTGGGCACAACACTATGGGACAAAGGGCCTGTTCTGTGTTGACCTGATCTACTTTTTACCTTCTAAACGCTGATGCTGGGTTTGGGGAACTGTTCTTTGCTTACGAGCGAGTGACAGATGGAAAGTGCTGTTGTGCCCAACACCTGTGTTTACACTGGACAAGGTTCCTGTGTCACACTTTAATCAGCTGCTTCGGGGAGATAAAGCATGGAAAAGTAACAGGTTGAAGGCACCAGTGCAGAGCCGAGTGAGTCGGGGCTATGAGGCCTCTCCTGCTCCTCTCTCTCCTCTCCACCGTTTACGCCGCACCTGCCTTTCACAGCGTCGGTGAGTATGATTTCCAGCTGGACTATAAAACGGGGCATTGATAGTGGCACCTCCCGCAGTCGAAACCACCACGGGAGGTGTTTCTGCAGCCGCTATCTCTCACTTGCTGACGGAACACGATCAGCCAGACTTTACAATGTCCTGTATAGCAGCACTAAGTCTAACGTTAGTGGGCGCAAATCACTGGGACACGACCGCCGTAAGGCTGGCAAGGGGAATTCAAAGTTAAGTTTATTGTCACAGGCACATGACTGACCTCTGATACAGAACGTTCACAAGGAAATGTAAATTAAATATAAATTATATGTAATTTTTGCGAGGAAGAACACGTAAGAACAGGAAGAACTAAGGTCCGCTGCAGAGCAAAGCGTTTGGAGGGTTGCTGTACCGAGACAGCGGTTAGTGTTCAGCAGGGTGGTTCATTAAGGGAAGTCGCTGTTCTTGAACCCGATGGTGTGGGACTTCAGGTTTCTGTCCTTCCTACCCGATGTCATGGCATAGCCCGGATGCTGGGGGTCTTTGATGATTACTGTTACTTTCTTGAGGAGGTGCAGCCTGTTGACACCACTGATGGTGGGGAAGGACATTTCCGTGATGTATTCTCACAGCTTCTTATGTTCCTACGCATTCATGTTTGCACTGTTTATCCCTCTCTCTGCACATCGGGTGTTTTGTTTTTGTACATTGGATCTTCTTTAATGGGTTCTTTAGGGTTTCTTGTTTTGTGACTGCCTGTAAGGAGACAAACCTCATGGTTGTGTAATATATACATACATTGATAATGTATTTTGAGCTGTGAAAATGATGAATTATGAGGTGTGGGGAGAGGACATGCACTGTGACAGCACAGGTCTACACGAAACGCTGTCACTGGAAAGCAGCCTCCATCGTCAGGGACCCCCACCACCCAGGGCATCCTTTCTTCTTGTTGCCACTGTCAGGAAAAAGGCACAGGAACCTCAGGACTCACGCCACCAGGTTCAGGAACAGTTATTATCCTTCAAACATCAGGCACTTCAAAAGAAAATCTGCAGATGCTGGAAATCAAAGCAAGCCACCCAAAATGCTGGAGGAACTCAGCAGGTCAGGCAGCATCTATAGAAAAAAGTACAGTTGACGTTTCAGGCCGAGACCCTTCAGGGGGACTGGAAGGAAAGAGATGAGGAGTGGATTTAAAAGGTTAGGGGGGAAGAAGGGGGAGAGAAACACAAAGTGATAGGTGAAACCGGGGGCGGGGGGGGGGATGAAGTAAAGGCTGGGAAGTTGATGGGTGAAAGAGATACAGGGCTGGAGAAGGGGGAGTCTGATAGGAGAGGACAGATGGCCATGGAAGAAAGAAAAGGGGGGAGGAGCACTGGAGGGAGGTGACGGGCAGGCAAGGAAATAAGGTGAGAGAGGGAAAAGTTGGGGAATGTTGAAGGTGGTGGTGGGGGGCATTACTGTAAGTTTGAGGAATCGATGTTCATGCCATCAGGTTGGAGGCTGCCCAGATAGAATCTAAAGTGTTGTTCCTCCAACCCGAGTGTGGCCTCATCACAAGAGCAGAGGAGGCCATGGATTGACATATCAGAATGGGAATGGGAAGTGGAATTAAAATGGGTGGCCACTGGGAGATCTCGTTTCTTCTGGCAGACAGAACTCAATTTCACTTCCCCCATCATTGAAATGTTTCCACTACCTGTGAACTCACTTTCAAGGACTCTTCAGATCATGTTCTCGATATTTATCACTTATTATTTACTTATTATTATATTTTTTTTCTTTTTGTATTTGCACAGTTTGTTGTCTTTTGCACAGTCATCAAACAGCCACTTTGATACAGTCTTTCATTGATTCTGTTATGGCTATTATTCAAGTCAAAGTTAAAGTACATTTATTATCAAAATATGTATACTTTATACAACCTTGAGATGTGCCTTCATACAGGCAGATACAAAACAAAGAGACCCAGTGGAGCCCATTAAAAGAAAAGAAGACCATCGGACACCCAACGTGCAGAGAAAAAAAACGTGAACAATAAAAGTAAGCAAATAGCATTCAGACTGAAGTTCACAAAAGAGAGTTGACACTGATAGTTGCAGGCCACAGCCGCAGTTCAGAGCAGAGGTGAGTAAACCTCATGGAGTAACAAGTTCAAGTTCAGTGCGGAGATGGGTAAACCTTGCGGAGCAGCAATCTGAACCAGCCAATGCCTCTCCTTTGGGTCTGACTCCCTGTCCTTTTCAAACTGGCCCGGCGGTTAAATCATCCAGACCTCGCTCTCGGACCCGAACCCTGCCGCTTCAATATGCTCTCAGGCCAGCGCTTCACCTCTTTGAGTTGGTCCGTACCTAACTTTCCCAATTCGGTTCAGCACTTAAATCGGTGAAACCTCGGGTCTTTCCTCACTCTCAGACCCAGGTCCGGGCCCTGCTGCCTCGACTCTGCATCACTTCCGCTCGTCTCACCTCGGCCCTGCCAAATCAAATTGCATCCAAGTTCACTCCAGGAATGGGCAAACATTAGCTGATTGCCTTCTGTCCGGCCCTGACCCCAACGCCTCGCTTCAGCCCGTATAAACCACACCGCAGCCATCCTGGGTCCAACGCCTCGATTCAGCCCGTATGCACCACACCGCAGCCCTCCTGCACCTTCAAGACTTCAGTCCTGATACCAAAAGTGCCAGGTCCCAGTGGTTCAAAAGCTCAACTGACAGGGAAGTTACAGTCTATCGTTCACAGTGAGCGTTTAGCAGAAAGAATGTAATTCATGGAAAATTTATTTGTTTTCTTTGTTTTGTTTGCCACCAACAAGCAGTCACTGAGCCGTCTTAAACCAGAAGTCAGACCAAATTCTATGGGTTTATTGAGTATGCCCACAAGACAATGAATCTCAGGGTTGTCTATGGTGACATATATGTACTTTGATAATAAATTTACCTTGAACTTTGAAGTCGAAGCTTGATAGGGGAGCAATTGGTCCTGATTGAAATGTCTCAGCCCGAAATGTCGACTGTTCATACCCCTCCGTAGATCCTGCCTGACCTGCTGATCACCTGCTGCATTTTGTGAGTGTTCAGTTGGGAACTCGCTGTAAGGGGAATAAATTCACTGTGACACCACAAGTTGAACGTGGAAGGGGCCAGAATTCACTGTGACGCCCACTGCCTCAGACAAGTGATGTGCTTCCTGTGTTTGTTCAGATGCACTCTGACCTCTTTGTCTGAAGGAGCCTGGTTCAAACCCCACTCCAGATACTCAAGTACAAACTCCTTACTGCAGATCCCTCACTCACTCCCTATGGCCGAGGGAGTTCTACAGTGTCGGAGGTGCTGTTCTTCAGATGGTCGGCTAGATTCTTCCCTTCTGCTCTCCCCCTGGTGGGTCCGACAGATTCCATTGGTCTGTGAGTGAATACCCGTCACAGTTTTAGACTTGTTGGTCATAAACCTAAGCAATCCTGCAGATGCTGGAAAACTTGAGCAACACATACTCACAGAAGAGGAACTCAGCAAGTCAGGCACTGTCTATGGATGGGAATAAACAGTCCCAAGTCCTGATGAAGCATCTCGGCCCGAAACATCGACTGTTTATCCCCCTCCACGGATGCTGCCAGACCTGCTGAGTTCTACCAGCACTTTGTGTGTGTTATTTAGACTGGTGGTGTCACAGTGAATTCCCTCCTCTAGTAATGAAGTCTGATATCACAGTGAATCCCCCATCCCCAGCACCTCAGACCTGTGGTGTCACTGTGAATTCCTTCCCATCACATCTCACTGTGAGTTCCCAACTACTCCCCTGCTCACTTCATTCTTGTGGTATCACTATAAATTGCTTCCCTTCACCTGTAGGTGGCAGCACCGAGAACAGTCTTCGATCCTCTCCATGTTCAGTGGTTCTGTTGGCAAGTCTGACTAGGTTGGTCTCCCCCAAACTTTAGTGTATATAGCATTTAAATGATGGCGAAATACTAAAGAAATTGCACTGTTACTCTGGTTCCAGATGTTGTGAAAGCAACTGCTGATGTCGATGACCTACTCCAATCCCTGTTGGCCCAGTGGGAGAAGACTTCGCCCCAGAGTTCAAGTTCAGGTTATTGCCTTTCAACCATATGCATGAATATCACCAAATAAAACAACCCTCCTCCGGACCAAGGTGCACTACACAGTACACACAACACATAAAAGTAATATTGCTGTTGTTGAGTCCTCAGCTCACGGCTGTAGTTGCCCACAGGGTTTTCGTAGCAAGATAAGGAAGTAGATCCCCAGGCCTTTCTTCCACGCAGATAGTGCTGCTGCCCAGGCTGGGACTCGGCCGGATTCGAACTCAGGACTATCCGCCTCGAAGTCCAGTGCTGCTGTCACTACACCACCAGCCAGCCCAAAGTAATATTACCACAAAGAAGTTAACAAGTAATATGGTGCTTATACAGAGTTAAAAAGTAAACTACTAGTGCTTCATATGCGATGAGGCCTGGGTGGTGGCAGGGAGTTCGTCGTCTCACAGCCTGGGGATAAAGTTGTTTCCCATCTGAACAGTTCTTGTCCTAATATAACGGTACCTCCTGCCTGATGATAGGGGTTCACCGGCACCATCTTGTGCTTAGACCCCTGCTCTACTTGCTTTACACTTAAGACTTTGTAGCTAAGCACAGCTCCAATGCCATATTCAGGTTTGCTGACGACACCACTGCCATAGGCTGAATCAAAGGTGGTGATAAATCAGCATATAGGAGGGAGATTGAAAATCAGGCTGAGTGGTCTCGTAACAACAGCGTCAGCAAGACCAAGGAGCTGATTATTGAATTCCAGGGGAGGAGACCAGAGGACCATGAGCCAGTCCTCATCAGAGAATCAGAGATATAGAGGGTCAGCAACTTTAAATTCCTTGACGATATTATTTCAGAGGACCTAAACTGTGCCTAGCATGTAAGTGCAGTTACAAAAGAAGCACAGGAGCACCTCTACTTCCTTAGGAGTCTGAAAAAAATTCAGCATGACATCTAAAACTTTGACAAACTTCTACAGTGGAGAGTATTTTGACTGGCTGCATCACAGCCTAGTAGAGAAACACCAATGCTCTTTAACAGAAATTCCTACATAAAGGAATGCATAGAGCCCAGTCCATCACAGATAAAGCCCTCTCCAGCATTCAGCACAGCTACAGGAAACATTGTCGTAAGAAAGCAGCGTCCAGCAGAGATCCCACCACACAGGACATGCTCTCTTCTCACTGCTGCCATCAGGAAGAAAGTACAGGAGCCTCAGGTATCACATCACCAGGTTCAGAAACAGTTATTACCACTCAAACCATCAGGCTCTTGAACCAAATGGGATAACTGCACTCAACTTCACTTGCCCCTTTAATGAGATGTTTCTGCAACTTATGGACTTAGGGACTCATCGTCTTGTGTTCTTGACATTCATTGCTTATTTATTTATTATTGTTATTATTATTTATTCATTTTTGTATTTGCACAGTTTACTGTCTTTTGCACACTGGTTGAAGACCCTGTTGATGTGGTCAATTGATCCTCTTACTGTTATTATTTTATTATGTATTTATTGAGTATGCCCACAAGAAAATGAATCTCAGGGTTATATATGTACTTTGATAATAAATTTTCTTTGAACTTTGAAGGAACTGTTGGACGGTTAGGAGGGATCATTGACAACCCTCAGGGCCATAGGTACTCAGCGCTCCTGATAGAAGTCTCTAATGGGTGGAAGAGATCCTCTCAGCAGTCCTCACAATCCTTCGTAGGGACTTGCAGTCAGACGCCTTACAATTCATGTACCAGGCAGCCGTACAGCTGATCAGGACACTGTCAATGGTGCTCCCATAAAAATTGGTTAGAATGGAGAAGGGGGAGGATGCACTCGCCTCAACTTTCTCAGCAGGTGGAGATGCTGCTGTGCTTTCTTGACCAAAGAGATGGTGTTGAGGGTCCAGGTAATATCATCAGTTACTGTATGTGCTCACTGGGAAACGTGGTGCTCCTAACTCTCCATGGAGGAGAGTTCACGTGCAGTGGGGAGTGGTCAGCCTGCACCTTCCTACATCCACAATCATCTCTTTGGTTTTGTCCATGTTGAAACCCAAGTTGGTGTGCTCGCACCATTCTACTGGCTGCTCTACCTCCTCTCTGTATGCCGTCTTGTCATCATTGTTGATGAGACTGACTGCTGTTGTGCATGTATCAGCAGCGCAGTCATACATCAGCAGTGCAGTCATGCATCAGCAGTGCAGTCATGCATCAACAGCGCAGTCATACATCAGCAGTGCAGTCGTACATCAGCAGTGCAGTCATACATCAGCAGCGCAGTCATACATCAGCAGTGCAGTCATACATCAGCAGCGCAGTCACACATCAGCAGCGCAGTCATACATCAACAGCGCAGTCATGCATCAACAGCGCAGTCATACATCAGCAGTGCAGTCATACATCAGCAGCGCAGTCACGCATCAGCAGTGCAGTCACATATCAGCAACGGAGTCATACATCAGCAGTGCAGTCATGCATCAGCACTGCAGTCATACATCAGCAGTGTGAACGGCAGTGGGCTGAGCACGCAGCCCTGGGGGAGCACCAGTGCTCATCATGATGGAGCTAGAGAAGCTTCTGCCAATGCAGACTAACTGCGACCTTTCTGTCAAGATGCCAGGATTTACAGACAGAGGTGTTGCGACCCAACGAGGACAGTTTACCCACCAGCTTCTGAGGGGGGAGCACCATCCTGGCAGATGAGGCACCATTTTGCAGGTGGGGTAAGCTGGAGTGGAAGGCACAGGCTATGACATCACCAATTTGAGTGGTAAGTGATCTGGAAAGGGCCCAATGAAGCAGGAAGTTGGGATTTAATGTCAGCCAATCAAAGCACTTCATTATGTTTTTAGTTAGTGCCACTGAGCAGCAGTCATTGAAGCAGGTTACTGTTGCCTTCTTGGGCACTGGGGTGATGGTGCTGCCTTGAAGCCTGCGGGGACAGTGGACTGATCCAGACAGATGTTGACGATGTCTGTTAGAACCTCTGTTAACTAGGCTGCACTGTCCCTCACACCCCACCAGGTACGTTGTCAAGCTCTGCAGCTTTACATGGGCTGACTACAGCTAGGCTCTTCCTCACATCAGCTGCAGCCAGACAGAGTGCCTACTCTTTGGTGGGGTGAGAAATGGGGGGGACATTCCCCCCGCCTGCCCCCAAGGAGTAGGTGCTCTCACTGCTCCTCAGGGGAGTGTTGTTTGTCACTGAGGAGATGTTATGTTTGATCCGCACTGAGTGTGGTTTTCCAATGAGGAAGTCAAGGATCAAGTTGCAGAGGAAGGTACGGAGGCCCAGGTTTTGTAGTTTGTTGTTCAGTATGAGGGTACGAAATCTGAGCTGTAATCAATAAAGAGCAGCCTGAGGTAGGTATTGCTGTTATCCAGGAGATCCCAAGCTGAGCGGAGAGCCAGTGAGATCGTGTCCACTGTAGACTCACTGTGGCAATAGGAAAAATGCAGCAGGCCCAGGTCCTTGCTTAGGCAGGAGTTGATTCTGACCATGACTAACCTCTCAAAGCTATTACCCATGGCAAAGTTATTTCCCATGGTAAGGGATTCTAGGACAAGAGGGCACGAGTTCGGGATTAAAGGACACCCTTTTAGAACTGAGATGTGGAGAAATTACTTTAGTCAGAGGGAGGTAAATCTGTGGAATTTGTTGCCATGAGCGGCTGTGGAGGCCAAGTCATTGGGTGTATTTAAGGCACAGATAGATAAGTTCTTGATTAGCCAGGGCATCAAAAGGTATGGGGTGAAAGCAGGGGAGTGGGGATGACTGGAAGAATTGGATCAGCCCATGATTGAATGGTGGAGCAGACTCGATGGGCCGAATGGCCTACATCTGCTCCTATATCTTATGGTCTTCTGGTCTAAAGCACTTCATCACAGTCAATATGAGTGCAACTAGGTGATAGTCATTGGTACAGCTCACCCTGTCCTTCTTGGGCACTGATCTGGTTGTCACCCTTCTGAAGCAGGGTGGGAATCTCCGACCTCAGTAGTAAGAGGTTGAACATGTCCTTGAACACTCCTGCAAGTTGGTTGTCACAGGTTTTCAATTCTCTATCAGGTACACCTCTCGAAAGACGTTCTGATGTCGGCCTCTGAGACAGAGACCACAACGTCTCCAGATGCTGCAGGGATTTGCACAGATGCGGTTTTATTCTCCCTTTTGAAGTGTGTATAAAAGGTGTTGAGCTCATTTGGGAGTGCAGCATCACTACCAATCATGATGTTAGGTTTCACTCTTTGGAAGTATGCACCTGCAAACCCTGCCAGAGCTGACGTGCATCCACTTCTCTGTCTAGCTTCAATCAGAATGGTTTTCCCACTCTTAAAATAGCCTTCAATAGGTTGTTCATAGACCTATTTTATAGGTCTGGATCACTGGTCTTGAATATCACAGATATAGCCCTCAGCTCTCTATGAAACTCTTGGTTCATCCACAGCTTTTAGTTTGGATATAGCTGGAATGTCCTTGAAGTCACACACTCATCCACACCAGGCCTTAATGAAGTTGATGACAACTGTGACATATTCACTCAGATTTGAAGACGAATCCCTGAATATCGTCGAGTCCTCCACCTCAAAGCAGCTGGTGGACCAGGCAATTCCCGAGGGATCTTTGGTCTCAATTCCATTTTCTCACTGTAAACATCGAGGCAGGAGGAGAAGATGGCGGCGCGATGCAGCGCGCATAGCCTCTCCGGTGAAATGATATTGTATTTGTAAATAGGACACCATGCACAATTCTGATTTGATGAAGACAGACGTGAGAAGCAGAAGAACATCTGGAGAAATTTCTGAAATGCCGGGTTCGCTGCCTCTGTTACCGTGCGATCGAGAGTCTCCGGAGGGAAGGCCCCAACATCCCTGGCTGGCCTGCTGCTGGCGACCGAGGCTGAGGTCGAAGCGTTCGGCAGAGATGGTGCTCGGTACTCGGTGTCGGAGGGCTGAACAGAGCTCGAAGTTTTCGGATGACTCAGAGTCAGACTGTGCTCAGGCATGGCAGAGAGAGTTTTCTTCCTTCTCCCATCTGCGTGAGATGTGGGACTTTTGAGAGACTTTGAACTTTTTTTTACTGTGTCATGGCCTGTTCTTCATCAAGTTATGGTATTGTTGCACTGTTGTAACTATATGTTATAATTATGTGGTTTTTGTTAGTTTTTCAGTCTTGGTCTGTCCTGTGTTTCTGTGATATCACACCGGAGGAATATTGTATCATTTCTTAATGCATGCGTTACTAAATGACAATAAAAGAGGACTGTGTGTCCTCATAATCTAAAAAAAAATCTAAAAACTGACACGCTCGATTGGACTGTATTGTCCACAGTTTTGCTGAGGCTACACTTGGTCCTCCTGTTATAGAAAAGATGTCAATAGACTAGATAGACTGAAGTGAAGATTTACAAAGTTGCTGCCAGGAATTTGGAGTGTTAAAGCTGTTTTGGTCTCCTTATCTAAGAAAGGATATGCTGGCATTGGTGAGAGTGCCAAGAAAGTTCACAAGAATGATCCCGGGAAAGAAAGGGTTAATCTATGAGCAGTGTCTGATGTCTCCGGGTCTGTACTCACTGGAGTTTAGTGGGATGAAGGGTTTTTCAAAAACCATTGAATATTGAAAGGCCTACTTACAGTGAACGTGGAGAGGATGTTTCCTATAGTGGGGGAGTCTAGGACCAGAGGGCACAGCCTCAGAATAGAAGGATGTTTCCTTAGAACAGAGTTGAGGAGGAACTTCTTCAGCCAGAGGGTGGTGAATCTGTGGAATTCATTGCCAGAGACAGGGGTTCACTGGGCATGTTTGAAATGGAGGTTGGCAGTTTCTTAGTTAGTCAGGGTATCAAAACTTACAGGAAGGAGAATGGGGTTGAGAGGAATAATAAATCAGCCATGATGGAATGGTGCAGCAGGCTCGATGGGCTGAATGGCCTAATTCTACCCCTATGTCTTATGTCCTTATGGCTCTATAGGGAGAGGTTGGACATTATTTCTTGGAACATGGTAGACTGAGGAGTTGTATAAAATCACGGGGGGGGCGGGGTGGCGGCGTACTTAAGGTGAATACAGACAATTAATTTTCCCCAAGAAATCTAGATGGCATAGATTTAAGGTGAGAGGGGAAAGATTTAAAAGTCCTTTGCACAGAGGGAGGTTCACGTATGGAATGAGCTGCCGAGGGAATGGTTGTGGTGGGCATAACAAGACTTAAAGATTTTTGGATAACTGTGTGGATAGGAATGGTTTCGAAGGATATGCTGCAAACACAAGCAAATGGGAGTAGCTCATAATGGCAACTGGGTCAGTATGGACTAGCTGGGCTGAATGGCCTTCTTCTGCGCTGTATTACTCTTTGAGAGCATCACCGGCTTCCCATAGATGAAAAAACACAGAGACCATTTGGTGTGAGGGGATATTTCCCAACGTGACTCCACCTCTGTTCTGACACCAGCCACTTCTCTTTGCATATGGCTCTTCCTTCTTCCCCTGAGGCTTGTCAATGGCAATATGTTCATTTACAATCTTGATGAATGGTGCAGCGTGTATCTAGGTCCCAGTGGCCTGCCCTGGCTTATACTCTGAGAGCAGGTTCCGTTGCACTGGGGTAGGTCAGGGACTGCAATCACCACTCACAACCTCGTATGTTTACTGCTATTTCAGCCACCCCCCTCGGACCAGGCCCAGAGCCCACCGACACCAGCCATGCCACTGGCCTCCGCAGCTCACCGTCTGCCCACCAGCGCGCCACGGAACCCCAGGCCACCGTGAAAATCACACCGGACACGCAGCCCGTGACAGGGAGGAACGGGGGCAGGAGGCTGCCACGGCTGCTGAACGACGTGGTCTCAATGGGTAAGGTAACAGGAAGCCAGCTTGAAACCGGTTAGAGAGAGGGGGAAGTGAGGGAGAGAGGGGTTAGAGAGAGGGAAGTGAGGGAGTGAGGGGTTAGAGAGAGGGAAAGTGAGGGAGAGAGGGGTTAGAGAGAGGGGAAGTGAGGGAGATAGGGGTTAGAGAGGGGGAAGTGAGGGAGATAGGGGTTAGAGAGAGGGGAAGTGAAGGAAAGAGGAGTTAAAGAGAGGGGGTGAGGAAGAGAGAGAGGAGTTAGAGAGGGGGAAGCGAGGGAGAGAGCGGTTAGAGAGAGGGGAAGTGAGGGAGAGAGGGGTTAGAGAGAGGGGAAGTGAGGGAGAGAGGGTTTAGAGAGGGGGAAGTGAGGGAGAGAGGGTTTAGAGAGGGGGAAGTGAGGGAGATAGGCGTTAGAGAGGGGGAAGTGAGGGAGAGAGGGGTTAGATAGGGGGAGTGAGGGAGAGAGGGGTTAGAGAGAAGGGAAGTGAGGGCGAGGGGTTAGTGAGAGAGTAACTGAGGGAGAGGGGTTAGAGAGAGGGGAGGGGATTAGAGAGAGTGAGGTGAGGAAGCGAGGTTAGAGAGGGAGGTGAAGTGAGGGGAACTGACGGAGAGGGGTTAGAGAGAGGTGAGGGGGGTTAAAGAGAGGGGAAGTGAGGGAGAGAGGGAGAGAAAGTGGGAAGAAGGAGAGAGGATGAGAGAAAGGGAAACTGAGGGAGGGGGTTAGAAAGAGGGGGACGGGGTTAGAGAGAAAGGAGGAAGACATGTGGTTAGAGAGGGGAAAGTGAGGGAGAGGGCATTAGAGAGAGAGGGATGTGGGGGGACTGAGATGGGGAAGTGCAGGAGAGGGCATTAGAGAGAGAGGAGAAGTGAAGGAGCAAGGGGATTAGAGAGAGGGTTGTGAAGGGGAGTGAGTGAGAGAGGGGGTTAGAGAGAAGGGTAAGCGAGGGAGAGGGGGGTTAGAGAGAACAGGAAGTGAGGGAGAGGGGTAGAGAGAAGGGAAGCAAGGTTGAGAAGTTAGAGAAGAGGTTAGAGAGAGTGAGGGAAAGGGGAAGTGTGAGAGGGGAGGTTAGAGAGAAAGGAGGAGATGCAGACAGCAGGATGGGGAAGGAGGGAGAGATGGTGAAATGGGGGAGGGTGGCTTTAGGAGAGAAAAGTGGGAAGAGGGGAGTTGTGGAGGTTAGAGAAGGAAGGGAGTGGTGTGAAGGAGGAGTGGGAGAGTCGGTGGTGTAAGTGGGGGAGATGGGAGGAGGGGAGAGGGAGCTGAGGAGGCAAGAAATGAGGCAGTGGGAGAGCGAATGAGAAAAGAGGAAGTTGGTAAGGAGGTAGGATGGGGAAGGAGAAGCGAGATAATGGGATGAAAAAAGAAGGCTCTTTGGAGAGAGGGGTAGAGAGAGAGGAGGTGGAACAATGAGGCGATGTCTGGGGAGTGGATGGCAGTGAGAATGAGAGGACAGGTGGGTGGGGGGTTTGGGTCGCTGGTCTCAGAATTGTGGTATCAACATGCCCTCTGTCTTAGAAATAAACCATTGGGAAAACGTTCCGGTCAGGACTCGGAGCAGGTGGTGAAGTGGGTCAGGGGACCTGTTGTGGCTCCTTTCCCACTACCCCCCTCCCACAGGTCTGCCTTGGACAACCCTTTTGCGGCCCTCGGCTGCCTGGTGCCTCATGTAACGGTGGTCTCTGTAGAGACAGAGTTCACTCGCTGAGCCGCTGTCCACTAACTCTCCTTCCCTCTCCCCCTCTCTCCTCAGCTCTGATTATCATCTGCGCAGTGACGGGTCTCTGCGGACTGGTCGTGGCTGCTTTATGTTGGTACCGGTGAGTCCCTGCTGGCTGAATCCTCCAGGTCTCTGTGCCCTGTTTCTGTTCCCGCCCCAGTGTCTCCTGGCCAACAGGGTCATCTTTGGAATCCCCTCCGCAGCCCCGCTGCCCTTTCTCCACCTCCTTGACCAGAACCGGAATCAAAACTCAAAGTACATTTATTATCAAAGTATGCAACCGTGAGATTTGTCCCCTTACAGGCCGCCACCAGACAAGGAAACCCAATAAAGCCCATTAAAAAAAAGACCCAGTTTGCAGAATAAAAACCCAAATCTGCAAACAATAAAAGTAAGGAAATAATATTCAGAACTGAAGTTCACAAAAGTGAGTTCGCAGCCATGAAGTCAGTCATCACTGCCGCAGATGCAGGAGCCCGTTGGTCGCAGACCACAGCCTCAGTTCAGTGGAGAGTCAAGTAAGCTTCACAAAGCCGCAAGCTGAACTGGCCTGCCCATCTATTTGCCTCTGGCCCCGACACCGTGACCTTTACAATCTGCTCTGGCATTTAATCCATCCAAAGCTTGGGTCGTTCCTCACTGCCGGACGTGGACCCGACCCCTTCGATACTCTCCTGAGCCCGTGCCCCACTGCCTCATTGCGGCCCGTACCAGGGTCTTTTCTAATTTGGCCCGGTGCTTAAATCAATCAAACCTCGGGTTCTTCCTTGCTCTCGGACCCAGGCCCGGACCCCACCACCTCGACTTTGCCTCGCCTCGAAGTCCATTCCAGCAGTGGCCAAACATTGGCTCTTTCCCCGGTCCCAGGCCCATTCCTGCCAGCTCAATTGGACCCATACACGCCACGCCGCTGCCAGCATGCACCTTCAAGACTTCAGTTCACACTGCAAATACGCCTGGTCATACAGGCAATCCGAAAGGGAAGTTGCAGCCTATTGATTGCAGTGATCAATCTGGTTATTGTCCCTGATATAAGTTGTGAAGTTTGTTGTTTTGTAGGAGCAGTACAGTGCGGGCAAGATAAATTATTATACGTTTTAACAATAAATACATAAACATTCATGGTGCAAAAGAGGAATGCTGAGGAAGTGTTCATGGATTCATGGATTAATTCAGAAATCTGATGGCGGAGGGGAAGAAGCTGTTCCTAAATCACTAAGTATGTCTTTGGGCTCCTGCATCTCCTCTCTGAAGGTTGTAATGAGACGAGGGCTTGTCTTAGACGGTGAGGGACCTTCATGCTGGATGCTGCCTTCTTGAGGCATCGCCTTTTGGAGATGCCCTCGCTGGAGGGGAGGGTTGTGCCCGTGATGGAACTGGCTGAGTCCAGAGCCCTCCGCAGCCTCTCACAATCTCGAGAATCGGGGCCTCCAGATTAGGCAGTGAACCAACCACTCAGAATGTCCTGCACGCTACATCTGGAGAAATTTGCTAGAATCTTTGGTAATACACGGAGTATCCTCAAACCCCTAATGAAGCAGAGCTGCTGGTGTGGCTTCATCATAAGACCATAAAACACAGGAGCAGAATTAGGCCATTCAGCCCATCGAGTCTGCTCCACCATGGTAGCATTGGTGTGTTGCACCCAGGGTAGATCCTCTCAGATGCTGATGTCCAGGACCCTTGGAGTCAGATTTTGCCTGATAATCCTTCAATGCACAGTTATGACGTTAAGGATCCTTCTAGGACTGGGTGGCATTGTTCCTGATATTAGTTGGCGATCTGTTTATGAACCAATGACAGGATAGTCCCTTTCTGAAGACATGAGAGACTAAATGCTGGAATTGGGAGCACAAGGTACTGGAGGAACTCAGTGGGTCAGGCAGCATCTGTGGAAGGAAATGGAGAGTCAGTGTTTCAGTCGAGACCCTTCAAATATACAGTTTTTCTGATTTTTGCACATTTTTTAATCTATTCAATATACGTATACTGTAATTTATTTATTTATGTATTATTATTTTCTCTTCTATATTATGTATTGCTGCTAAGATAACAAATTTCACATCACATGCCGGTGATAATAAACCTGATTCTGATTCTGATCCGGACTGATAGAGAGAGGGAAGGTAGCCAGTATAAAAAAGTGGACCAAGAGCTGGCAGGCGACGGGTGGACCAGGTGACCGGGCTGATGGCCAGATGAGGGAGGGGAAAGTGGGAGTGATGTCAGAAGCTGGGAGGTGAGATGTGTCTGTGATAAAAAGCTGAAAATGGTGGGGTCTGATAGGAGAGGAAAGTGGAGCACCATGTAAAGCAAGGGTTCCCAACCTAGGCTCCACAGACCACTTGCTTAATGATATTGGCCCCTGGTTGGGAACCTCTGGTATGAAGGGAGGGAGGTAGGGAGGGTAGAGGGAACCAGTGGGAGGAGCGTGTGAGTGATGAGCAGATGGAGAGGTTGGGGAGGTGAAAGAAACAGGGTGACGGGGGCCATGTGGGTGTGGAGAAAAGTCACAGAGATACAGTGCACTACAGAACAGAAACAGGCCTTCGGTATCTCTAGTCCATATGCTGACTTGGTCTTATCAGAATCCGGTTTATTATCAACCTACCTTCAGAGAGGAGGTACAAGAGAGACACAAGAAAAAGGGGGAAGGGATGGAGGGGGGAGGAGTTACCAGAAGTTTGAGAGTTTGATGTTTAGGCCACTAGGTTGGAGACTACCCAAGGGGAATATGAGGAGATGTTCCTCTAAGACAGGGGTTTCCAACCTGAGGTCCACTGCCCCCTTGCTTAATGGTATTGGTTCATAGCATTAAACAGGTTGGGAACCCCTGCTCTAAGAGGTCCATTGCTCACTGGAGCCAGATGAGATCAAGGGGAATGTAGGGAGGTCTGATATCTTCACCATGGGCTTGAAATTGAGCCAGGCATGACCACTCCCCCACCAATCACAGATCAGCATAGAAGGCAAACCCTTCAGCTGACTTTGAAGGCAGCATTAGTCATAGTCATAGTCATACTTTATTGATCCCGGGGGAAATTGGTTTTCATTACAGTTGCACCATAAATAATAAATAGTAATAAATCCATAAATAGTTAAATAGTAATATGTAAATTATGCCAGGAAATAAGTCCAGGACCAGCCTATTGGCTCAGGGTGTCTGACCCTCCAAGGGAGGAGTTGTAAAGTTTGATGGCCACAGGCAGGAATGACTTCCTATGACGCTCTGTGTTGCATCTCAGTGGAATGAGTCTCTGGCTGAATGTACTCCTGTGCCCAACCAGTACATTATGTAGTGGATGGGAGACATTGTCCAAGATGGCATGCAACTTGGACAGCATCCTCTTTTCAGACACCACCGTCAGAGAGGCCAGTTCCATCCCCACAACATCACTAGACTTATCAATGAGTTTGTTGATTCTGTTGGTGTCTGCTACCCTCAGCCTGCTGCCCCAACACACAACAGCAAACATGATAGCACTGGCCACAACAGACTCATAGAACATCCTCAGCATCGTCCAGCAGATGTTAAAGGACCTCAGTCTCCTCAGGAGATAGAGACAGCTCTGACCCTTCTTGTAGACAGCCTCAGTGTTCTTTGACCAGTCCAGTTTATTGTCAACTCATATCCCTAGGTATTTGTAATCCTCCACCATGTCCACACTGACCCCCTGGATGGAAACACCCCAGCTAAGGTATAACAGGTGTAGACAGGATGCTAGTTCATACAGTGGAACGCTGCTCCTGTGAGATTTGAGATTTCAGGGTACCTCTATGTTCTAACAGTCTTCCTGATGACGACTGTACATTTACAGGAAGTGCAGCCAACGTCAGCTCCTGACTGCCAAGGTCAAGGAACAGGAGCTGCTCGACAGGGAAGGGTAAAATGAGGCAGAGTGGTAGTGGTAGTGATAGGAGACTCGATGATTAGGGGGATGGACAGGAGATTCTGTGGCCGCGGAAGAGAAGACAGGATAGTGAGTTGCTTCCCAAGTGTTAGAGTCCTGGATGTGTCAGAGCGGCAGCAGAAGATTCCCAAGAGGGAGGGCGAGCAGCCAGAGGGCACAGTGCACATAGAAAAGGGGAAGAGGTCCTTCACAGTGAATGTAGGGAGTTACGGAAGAGGTTGAAGAGCAGGACCTCTGAGATAGTGATCTCTGGATTAGTTCCAGTTCCATGTGCTAGTCAGGGTAGGAACAGGACAACGACACCCATGAATGAGTGGCTGAGGAACTCAGAGGGTGGGATTTCAGATTTCTGGGTCATTGCAATCTCTTCTAGGGAAGGTATGACCCGTACAAAAGAGACAGCTTACACCTGAACCCGGGGGGGGGGGGGGGGCGACCAATATCCTTGCTGGCACATTTCCTACAGCTGTTGGGGAAGGGTTTAAACTAAGGCGGGAATTAATCTTATAAGAGAAGGATGTGATGCTGAGGCTTTATAAGGCACTAGCCAGAGTACTCTTGGAGCGTTATGAGCAGCTTTGAGCCCCTTATCTAAGAAAAGATGAGCTGGCGTTGGTGAGGATCTAGAGGAAGTTCACAAGAACAATTCCAGGAATGAAAGGGTTAACATATAAGGAGCATTTGATATCTCTGGGCCTGTACTCACTGGAGTTTAGTAGAATGAGGGGGATCTCATTGAAACCTACCAAGTATTGAAAGGCCTAGTTAGAGTGGATGCGAAGAGGATGTTTCCCAAAGTGGCTGTGCCTAGAACCAGAGGGCGCAGCCTCAGAATCGAGAGACGTCCCTTTGGAACACAGGAGAGAAGGAATTTCTTTAGCCAGAGGGTGGTGAATCAGTGGAATTCATTGCCGCCAATGGGTGTGGAGGCCTACTCATCGAGTTTATTTAAAGCAGAGGCTGAGAGGTTCTTAGTCAGTCAAGACACCAAAGGTCATGGGGAGAAGGCGGGAAATTGGAGTTGAGCGGGATAATAACTCAGCCATGATAGAATGGCGGAGTAGAATCGATGGACCGAATGGCCTGATTATGCTCCTATGTCTTATGGTCTTGTGGTTATTTACAGAGTGCTAAATTCAGGGAACGCACTGTCAGGGGTGGTGGTAGATGCAGATACGTTAGGAGTATTTAAGAGATTCTTAAGAGACAGGGGATGAACGAAAAGTAGAGGTTCTCCTGTAAATGCCTGCAAGAAAATGAATCCAGGGTAGTATATGATAACACTTTGGTAGTAAATTTACTTTGTACTTTAATCAATCTGAGTAGCTTTATTTGTCTCATATACTGTATATCAAAACAATGTAGTGAGTTACGTCAACTCAAATCAGCAGGCATTGTGTTGGGACAGCCTGCAAGTGACACTATGCTTCCACAACTCACTAACACCAACAGGGTACATCTTTGGAATGTGAGAGGAAGAAGGAGCACCCAGAGGAAACTCACGGGGAGAACACACAAGCTCCTATGGATCGAACGCTAATCTCACAGCTGACCCACTGTGAAGCGCTGAACTAGCCGCTGCGCTACTTTGTCTCCCCAGTCTGGAGGGGGATCCCAGCGGATCACGCAGAGCATGTGAAAGACAGTGAGTTAGTTCTGACTTTGGTGCAGGAGGGTCCTCAGCTGTCCGTTTCTTTCCTTGCAGGTTGCAGAAGGAGGTGAGACAGGCGCAGAAGGTTGTCTATGAAGGATCACAGAAGCCATTACCCCCGGTAAGGATCCAGGAGGGCTGGGAGGAAATGGCCCAAGGTAAAGCAACAAGCCTCCAAGAGGATCTTCCAGTGTTGAAAACGCACTCAAGAGACTTCAGTAAGGCCTTTGACAAGGTCCCGCATGGGAGGTTAGTTAGGAAAATTCAGTCGCTAGGTATACATGGAGAGGTGGTAAATTGGATTAGACATTGGCTGGATGGAAGAAGCCAGAGAGTGGTGGTAGAAAATTGCTTCTCTGAGTGGAGGCCTGTGACTAGTGGTGTGCCACAGGGATCGGTGCTGGGTCCATTGTTATTTGTCATCTATATCAATGATCTGGATGATAATGTGGGAAATTGGATCAGCAAATTTGCTGATGATACAAAGATTGGAGGTGTAGTGGACAGTGAGGAAGGTTTTCAAATCTTGCAGAGGGACTTGGACCAGTTGGAAAAATGGGCTGAAAAATGGCAGATGGAGTTTAATACTGACAAGTGTGAGGTATTGCACGTTGGAAGGACAAACCAACGTAGAACATACAGGGTAAATGGTAAGGCACTGAGGAGTGCAGTAGAACAGAGGGATCTGGGAATACAGATACAAATTTCCCTAAAAGTGGCGTCACAGGTAGATAGGGTCGTAAAGAGAGCTTTTGGTACATTGGCCTTTATTAATCAAAGTATTGAGTATAAGAGCTGGAATGTTATGGTGAGGTTGTATAAGGCACTGGTGAGGCCGAATCTGGAGTATTGTGTTCAGTTTTGGTCACCAAATTACAGGAAGGATATAAATAAGGTTGAAAGAGTGCAGAGAAGGTTTACAAGGATGTTGCCAGGACTTGAGAAACTCAGTTACAGAGAAAGGATGAATAGGTTAGGACTTTATTTCCTGGAGCGTAGAAGAATGAGGGGAGATTTGATAGAGGTATATAAAATTATGATGGGTATAGATACAGTGAATGCAAGCAGGCTTTTTCCACTGAGGCAAGGGGAGAAAAAAACCAGAGGACATGGGTTAAGGGTGAGGGGGGAAAAGTTTAAAGGGAACATTAGGGGGAGCTTCTTCACACAGAGAGTGGTGGGAGTATGGAATGAGCTGCCAGACGAGGTGGTAAATGCGGGTTCTTTTTTAACATTTAAGAATAAATTGGACAGATACACGGATGGGAGGTGTATGGAGGGATATGGTCCGTATGCAGGTCAGTGGGACTAGGCAAAAAATGGTTCAGCACAGCCAAGAAGGGCCAAAAGGCCTGTTTCTGTGCTGTAGTTTTTCTATGGTTTCTATGGATATTCTGGGGAATTAGCTCACAGAGCCCCTCCTTCTGAGTCAGAAGCTCGTGCATTCAAGCTCCCCCCCACCCCCCCCCCCCCCACCACCACCATAACGTGTGTGCAGAATCAAGGCTGAGAGAGGCCACTGTGTCTTTCAGGCCGGGCGTTGAAGTGAACCGTTCAACAGATGCTGGAAATGCCAAGGTAGAAAGATTCCGCTGATCAGGCAGGATCCAAGGAGAAGGGGGAAACAAGAGGACGTGCTGTGTTGTGAGACGTATCCTGATGTTCACCTTTGTGGAACTTTCAGTATCAGAATCACCGGCATATGTCATGAAATCCATTAACTTTGCAGCAACTGTACAATACAATACATGATAAATATAGAGAGGAAGATCCTGAGTTGGAGCAAGTGTACTGTGTATATATTAAACAGTTAAATTAAATTGTGGTGCAAAAGCAGAAATTTAAAAAAGTACTGAGGTAGTGTTTGATGTCCATTTAGAAATCAGATGGCCGAGGGGAAGAAGCTGTTCCTGAATCGCTGAGTATGTGTCTTTGGGCTTGGTGGTAGCAATGAGAAGATGGCACGTCCTGGGCGATGGAGGCTCTTAATGATAGGCACTGCCTTCTCAGGCACCGTCCCTCGAAGCTGTCTTTGCTACTATGGAGCCTAATACCCGCGATGGAGAGGACTAATTTTACAACTTTCTGTAGCTTTCCACAGATTCCCTTTGCTAAATTTCTGAGATATAATAAGACTTTGTTATAAATCAAGAGGAAAACTATTCATAGAGTCTTACAGCTCAGACACAGGCCCTTCAGCCTGATTCAAAGTAAATTTAGATCATGAGAACACTCAGTCCTCTTTTATTGTCATTTAGAAATGCATTTATTATCGAAGTACATATATATCACCATATACAACCCTGAGATTCATTTTCTGGCAGGCATTCATAGTAAGTACAAAGTGAAAAAGCAAAAAAACATATAAAGAAGATGAGATGAAGAGTGCTTGAAAGTGAGTTGATAGGTTGTGGGAACAGTTCAGTGACGGGGTGAGTGAAGTTGAGTGAAATTATCCCCACTGGTTCAAAAGCCTGATGGTTGAGGGGTAATAACTGTTCCTGAACCCGGTGGTGTGGGTCCTAAGGCTGCTGTACCATCTTCCTGATGGCTGCAGTGAGGAGAGAGAATGACCTGGGTGGGGGAGGTCCCTGATGACAGACTTGTCCTTGCCAGGCAAGATACTTCTCCTATTTGCCTTCATTGGCTCACATCCATCTGAACCGTTCCTATCCATGTGCCTGTCCAAACATCTTTAGAATGTTGTAACTGTATCTGCCTCTGCCACCTTCTCACCGTACCATAAATTCTGCAAAATTATGCCAGAAAGACCAAAATCAGATTTTTAAAAATTGGCAAAATCATTGTAGTGCAAAGTGGTCACAATGTTGCTCCATTCAGGGCAGACCTGGTTCAATGGAGGGTTATGGGCTGAGTGCAGGTTGTGGGAATAGGATAAGGTAAGGGTTCGGCATGGACTAGAAGGGCCGAGATGGCCTGTTTCCGCTGTAATTGTTATATAGTTATAATGGGTTGAATGGCTTTCTTCCATGAGGAAACACGAACTTGATTCCACTAAGAAGGTTCCCTTTTCTTTTCTCAGTTCATTGACAGGAGGATTGCGGAAAAGCTTCAGAGGAGCCACTATCAGCACCAGAAGAAAGTCATCCAGGCTTTGGGAGAGTGAGTCTTCCTGCACCAGCATTCATTCCTCACCATGAATAAAAAAGTC
Source organism: Mobula hypostoma (assembly GCF_963921235.1). NCBI lineage: Eukaryota > Metazoa > Chordata > Chondrichthyes > Myliobatiformes > Myliobatidae > Mobula > Mobula hypostoma. The sequence goes on along the minus strand of NC_086101.1, from coordinate 12,268,247 downwards.
CCCCGAGGCCTGGTGTAGTTGCAGATTCCACCATTTCAGACACTTGTGAGCTACTCACAGCATCTTTGTCATTCCTCTCGGCCACTCCCCAGGTCTCCTTCCTCATTCATACCCAGTCCCTCTCTCCCCCTCTCCCCCTCCCCCTCCCCCCTCCCTCTGGGCCGTCTCTCTCACTCCTCCCCTACTCTCTGTCCACGTGAGATGATGTGACGTGAAGACTGCAGGAAACTCCAGACTCTCCTGGGGTACTCCAGCCTGAGCCTCCAAACCTCTCACTTCTTGACCATGACGGTTGCCCCCTTTGTTGCAGGAGCAAACCCAAGGTGAAGAGGAATCAGACGTACATGGAATCAGAGCCGGATAATGGAAATGAGGAATACATGGTGTACGAGTGTCCGGGTTTGGCACCGGTAAGGTTTCACTCGAGGACCCATTTCCTTTCCCGTTCTGACCTTCACTGGCAATGTTTCCACCATCGACTTGTGTAAAAGGTGGTTCCCCAGGAAGGCAGCATCCATCACAAAGGACCCTCACCGCCTGGGACACGCCCTCTTCTCATCACTACCATCATGGAGGAGGCACGGGAGCCTTAAGACCCACACTCAGCATTTTAGGAACAGCGTCTTCCCCTCTGCCATCAGATATCTGAATGAAATAGGAATCCATGGACACTACCGCAATATACATCCTTTGCACAGTTTGTTTATTGTAACTTATAATTTTTTTTATGTCTTGCACTGTGCTGCTCCGCAAACAACAAATTTCATGCATCCTGTATGTCAGTGATAATAAACCTGTAAGTAAACAGTTACACAGAATATTTACAGCTCTGCGAAAGGCCACTTGGCCCAACAAATCCATACTGGAGTCTGTGCTCCCTCAGCTCCCGCCAGTAGATCCTCCCTTCCCCGTTAAACGTTCCACTGTTTCTCCTCTCAAGCCTTCCCTCTCCCAGTGAGGTCCGCATTCCCCCAGTTCTCTGCACTGCACCTCGGCCCAAATCTCAGTGCCAAATGTAAACCTCTTCTACCTGTGCATGTTGCATATCGCTCCATCCCTGTGTCTTCATGCGTCGGCTAGCAGCCCCTTAAACGCCTCTTTCATATCTGCATCTACCACCACCCCAGCTATGCATTCCCAGCACCCAGCACTCTCTGTATGGGGGAAAAAAATTTGTTCCACACATTAAATTTTTAATTCAGTCCTATAAACTTCCTCCTTCTGGTATATCCTCAAGTATTTGACAGTTCTACCCTGAAAGTTTCAGTCTGCACTTTCTATGCCTCCAATAATTTCCCTCACGATTCCCTTCAGTCGCCAGTGCTACAAAGAAAACAGCCCAAATTTGCCCACCGGCTCTTCATACTCTCCAAGTCAGGCAGCATCCTGGGAAACTTTTTCTGCTGCCTTTCCAAATCCTTCCTGTAATGGGGGTAATGAGAACTGCACTCAATACAAATGGAGCCTGACTTGTTTTATACAGCTGCAACATGACTTCTGTATTTTTATGCTCGCTGCCCTAACCAGTGAAGGCAAGCATTCCCTTTTCCTTCTTTGCTATCCTATCTACGTGTGCAGTCACTTTCTGTGAGCTATTGACTCTGTACGTATGCCCATATATGCTTTCACCTTGCTTACATTAGATCTCCCAAAGAGCAACACATCACACTGACTCGGATTAAACTCCATCTGCCGTTTCTCTGCCCATATCTCTAATGGATCTACCTTCTGCTGTATCCTTTGACAGCCCTCTATGCTGCCCACAACTCCACTAAACTTCGTGTTCGTCTCTCGATCCCTTCCACCTCTGAACTCTAATTCTGAGCCCAATTTGAATCTCTCCACCCCTGGCAGCCTGATCTTCAGTTGCTCAGCCCAGAAACCCTGGCATTCTCTCCCCCAGCCCCTCCAGCCCTCTCTGCCTCGTCCTCCAAAATGACCATATGTACACCAGGAGGAGCATGAGCGGGAACGTCTTCACCCAGGGGGTGGTGAGAGTGTGGAAAGAGCTGCCAGTGGAAGTGGTGGAGGCAAGCTCGATTTCAACATTTAAGAGAACTTTGGATAGGTACATGGTTGGAAGGATATGATCCGACTTGGCACATTTACAGATCAGCAGAGACTAGATGGGCCGAAGAGCCTGCTTCTGTACTGTAGTGTTTTATGGCTGCATGACACAACAGGCAAATGGACAATACCACACAGCACCTCTTGTCACTGCCATTTAATAAGGTCACATCTAATTCTGTCCTACCACTGGTAACATAGAAGATGAAACATGACAGCACAGTATAGTCCCTTTGGCCCACAATGTTGTGCTGACCTTTTCACCTACTCTAAGATCAATCTAACTCTTTCCTCCTGCTTAGCCCTCTCTATTTCCATCATCCACATTCCTATCTAAAGGTTTCTGAACCGTTAGAGTTTTCCTCTTCCAGGACCCCTGGCAGGTGTGTTCCATGCACCCACCGGTCTCTGGGTAAGGAACTTGCCTCTGACACAACCCCCATATGCTCCTCCAATTACCTTAACATGATTCATCAGAATCAGGTTTAACATCACTGGCATATGTCGTGAAATAAAAGTTCGAAGCAAAAGAGTACAGACATGTCATCACATACAACCCTGAGATTTTTTTTCTGCGGGCATACTTAGCACATCTATAGAACAGTAAACTGTAAACATCAGAAACTGTAAACAAACTGTGCAAATGCAGGTATAAATAAATGGCAATAAATAATAAGCACGAAATAACAATAGAACAGAGTCCTTAAATGAGTGTAGTGATCCCCCTTTGTTCAAGAGCCTGATGGTTGAGGGGTAGTGACCGTTCTTGAAGCTGGTGGTGTGAGTCCTGAGGCATCTGTACCTTTTACCTGATGGCAGCAACAAGAAACGAGCATGGCCTGGGTGGTGAGGATCTTTGATAATGGATTCTGTTTTGCTCCGTTAATGTTTCATGTAGATGTGCTCAATGTTTGGGAAGGTTTTAACAGTGATGTACTGAGCCAAAGCCACTAGGATTTACCACTCAAAGCCATTGATGTTCCCGTACCAGGCTGTAATGCACACTTTCCACCTCACATCTATAGAAGCTTGCCAAGGTTTTCGATGACATGCCGAACCTCCGTATGTTATGTATGTATGCACCACATGTTGTTATGTGGCAGATCGTATCAGCCATTTCTGCCCTGGGTAAAAGCCTCTGGCTGTACATTTGATCTATTGACATGGACTAATTAAGGACAGTCAGCATGGCTTCATGAGTGGTAGGTCATGGCTAACCAATTTTACGGAGTGTTTCTAGGAACTAACTAGGAAAGTGGATGAAGGCAAGGCAATGCATGTCGTTGACATGGTCTTTGGTAACGCATTTGAGAAGGTCCCGAATAGGAGGTTGGTCAATAAGGTTCACTCACTCAGCATTCAAGGTGAGATAGTAAATTGGATTAAACATAGAAACATAGAAAACCTACATCACAATACAGGCCCTTCGGCCCACAAAGCTGTGCTGAACATGTCCCTACCTTAGAAATTACTAGGCTTACCCATAGCCCTCTATTTCTCTAAGCTCCATGTACCTATGTAAAAATCTCTTAAAAGACCCTATCGTATCCGCCTCCACCACCGTTTCTGGCAGTCCATCCCACGCACTCACCACTCTCTGAGTCAAAAACTTACCCCTGATATCTCCTCTGTACCTACTCCCCAGTGCCTTAAACCTGTGTCCTCTTGTGGCAGCCATTTCAGCCCTGGGAAAAAGCCTCTGACTATCCACACGATCAATGCCTCTCATCATCTTATACACTTAAACATCGGCGTTGTGAGAGAAGCCAGAGAGTGGTAGTAGGAGGCCTGTGACCAGTGGTGTGCCACAGGGATCGGTGCTGGATCTTTTATTATTTGTCATCTATATCCATGATCTGGATGATAATGCGGTTAACTGGATCAGCAAATTTGCAGATGATCCCAAGATTGGGAGTGTAGTGGACGGTGAGGACAACTATCATAGCTTGCAGAGGGACCTGCATCGGCTGGGAAATGGGATGAAAAATGGCAGATGGAATCTAATGCAGACAAGTAAGAGGTTTTGCACTTCAGTAAGACCAACCAGGGTAGGTCCTACATGCAAGAACAGAGGAGCTGATTGTGGACTACAGGAGGAATGGAGACAGGCTGGCCCCTATTGACATCAATGGAGCTGGGGTTGAGAGGATGAACAGCTTTAAGTTCCTGGCATAAACATCACCGAGGATCTCATGTGGTCTATACCTACTGGCTGTGTGGTGAAAAAGGCACAACAGCTCCTCTTTCACCTCAGATGGTTGAAGAAGTTTGGTATGGGCCCCTAAATCCTAAGAACTTTCTATAGGGGCACAACTGAGAGCATCCTGACTGGCTGCATCATTGCCTGGTATGGGAACTGTACCTCCCTTAATTGCAGGACTCTGCAGAGAGTGGTGCGGACAGCCCAGCTGCTACAATCCGGGAAGCAGTACCACAGCATAAAAGCCAGGACCAACAGGCTCTGGGATGGCTTCATCCACCAGGCCATCAGACTGAGGAACTCACGCTGACTTGAGTGTCCTCTATAGTACATTGACTGTTCTATTACTATAAATTACTATGATTGCACATTGCACATTTAAATGGAGACGTGACATAAAGACCTTTACTCATCATGTATATGAAGGATGTAAGTAGTAAAGTCAATTCAATTCAATGGTGAACAGTGGGGCACTGAGGAGTGCGGTAGAACAAAGGGATCTGGGAATACAAGTCCATAATTCATTGACAGTGGTGTCACAAGTAGATAGGGTCACAAAGAAAGCTTTTGGCACATTCACCTTCATAAATCAATGATTTGAGTACAGGAGAAGAGATGTTATGTTGAAGTTGTATAAAATGTTGTTGAGGCCTAATGTGGAGTATTGTGCGCAGTTTTGGTCCTAACCTACAGGAAAGATGTAAGCAAGGCTGAAAGAGTACAGAGAAAGTTTACAAGGACGTTGAAGGGTCTGGTGGACCTGAGTTATCAGGAAATATTGAATAGGTTAAGACTGTATTCTTTAGAACATAGAAGATTGAGAGAAGATTTGATAGAAATTATGAGAGGTATCAACAGGGTAAATGCAAGGAGGCTTTTTTCACTGAGGTTAGGTGGAACTAGAACCAGAGGTCATGGCTTAAGGGTGAAAGTGAGAAATTTAAGGGGATCATGAGGGGAACTTCTTCATTCAGAGGGTCACGAGAGTGTGGAATGAGCTACCAGCACAAGTGGTCCATGTGAGCTGTATTTCAATGCTCAAGAGAAGTGTGGATAGATACATAGATAATAGAGATATTTAGGGCTTTGGTCCAGGTATAGGTCAATTGGAGTAGGCAGCTTAAGTGGATTCAGCATGGACTATATGGGTCAAATGGCCTGTTCCTGTGCTGTGCTGTACTACTCTATGACTACGCCTTTTATCAAGTCACCTCTTATCCTCCTTCTCTCTAAACTAGGGGTCCATGGACCCATCAGTTAATGGTAAGGAGTCATGGCATAAAAAAAGGGTGAGAACTCCTGCTCTGAAGAGGAAAGCCAAAGCTTGCTCAACCTGTCTTCCTCACACATGCTCCTTAATCTCAGGCAGCATCCTGGTAAACCTCCTCTGCATCGTCTGTAAAGCTTCCACATCCGCCCTATAATGAGGCTACCATTCCAAGTGTGATCTAACCAGGGTTTTATGGAGCTACATAGTTACATCATGGCTCTTGATCTCAGTCCCCAACTAATGAAAGCCAACACACCATGTGCCTTCTTAACAGCGCTGTAACTTTAAAATAATTCAACATTTTATTCCTTGAAGTATTAGGAATCTCTTTATTTACTGCCTCAACCCCAACGCCCTTTGAAGAAGAGAATTGCAAAGATTCATCACTTTCTGAGAGAGAGAAAAGGCACCTGACCTCCAGTTGAAATATCGACACACTTCTTTATGAATGGTGAACCCCCCCCCCCCAGGTTCTCCCACAGGAGGAAGAATCCTCTCCTGTCAAGTCCCTTTAGAGTCTGAAATGTTTCATCCACATAGGACGGAGATGAGGGGAAATGTCTTCCCTCAGAGGGTGCCGAATCTTTGGAATTCTCCACCCTGGAATATTGTGGAGGTTCAGTCATTGATCCGAGTCTGAGAAAAATGGATATATTTATTTGTTTAGTTACCTATTAATTTAGCAATACAGCGCAGAATAGGCCCTTCAAGCCAAGCTGCCCCACAACCCCGATTAACTGTAGCTTCATCATAGGACAATTTGCAATTACCCAATTAACCTTTGGACGGTGGGAGAAAACCAGAGCACCCGGGGAAAACCCACACAGAGACTCCTTACGGAATGGCGCCGGAAGTGAACTCCGCACTTCAGAACGTCTCGAGGTGTAATAGCACCGCGTTAACGCTACACTACCATGGCAACCGCTTGTCCTGGGAATCAGAATCAGATTTATTATCACCAACTTAAATAACATGAAATATGCTGATGTGTGGCAGCTGTATAGAGTAAAGACTAAAAATTACTATAAACTGTGAAAATAAATAAATAAATATTGCTAAAAACAAAAGAATGACGAGGTAGAGCTCACAGGCTTTCAGAAATCTCATGGCGAAGGGGAAGAATGTGTACCTGTATCGCAGTGTGGCCTCAGGCTGCTGTTCCTCCTTCCTTATGGTAGTAATGAGAAGAGGGTATGTCCCAGACAAAGATGGTCTTCAATGACAGGTGCTGAGTCACCACCTCTTGAAGACGTCCCTGATGGTGTGGATTGTTGATGACGGATGTTGCCTTCTTGAGGTCGCATCTCCTGTAGGTACCAGTGATGGTGGGGAGGGAAGTGCCCCTGATGTATTGGGCCGACACCTCCTGTAGGTAACATGAGATGCTGGGGAGGAATGTCCCCTTGATGCATTAGTTCAGCACCTCCAGTAGTTACTATGAGATGCTGGGGTGGGATGTGCCTGTGATGTATTGGGCCAGCACCTCCCATAGATAACATGAGATGCTGGAGTGGGATGTCCCCTTGATATATTTGGCCAGCATCTCCTGTGGTGACTGATGCTGGGGAGGGGTGTGTCCGTGATGTTTTGGGCTGATCAGAATCAGAATCAGGTTTAGTATCACTTAGTGTTAACTTAGCAGCAGCAGTTCAATGCAATACATAATCTAGCAGAGAGAGAAAAAATAATAAATAAAATAAAACATAATAATAAATAAACAAGAAAATCAATTACGTATATTGAATAGATTTTTTTAAATGCGCAAAAAACAGAAATACTGTATATTTTTTAAAAAGTGAGGTAGTGTCCAAAGCTTCAATGTCCACTTAGGAATCGGATGGCAGAGAGGAAGAAGCTGTTCCTGAATCACTGAGTGTGTGCCTTCAGGCTTCTGTATCTCCTCCCTGATGGTAACAGTGAGAAAAGGGCATGCCCTGGGTGCCAGAGGTCCTTAATAATGGACACTGCCTTTCTGAGACACCGCTCCCTAAAGATGTCCTGGGTACTTTGGAGGCTAGTGCCCAAGATGGATCTGAGTAGATTTACAACCTTCTGCAGCTTCTTTCAGTCCTGTGCAGTAGTGCCCCCATTCCAGACAGTGATGCAGCCTGTCAGAATGCTCTCCACCGTACAACTATAGAAGTCTTTGAGTGTATTTGTTGACATGCCAAATCTCTTCAAACTCCTAATAAAGTATAGCCACTGTCTTGCCTTCTTTATGACTACATCAATGTGTTGGGACCAGGTTAGATCCTCAGAGATCTTGACACCCAGAAACTTGAAGTTGCTCACTCTCTCCACTTCTGATCCCCCTTTGAGGATTGGTATGTGTTCCTTCGTCTTACCCTTCCTGAAGTCCACAATCAGCTCCACTACTCTCTGCAGCTTCTTACATTCCTGTGCATTTGATTTGCCGCTCCAGACTAGGATGCAACCAATCTGGTTATAAAGATTTAGAGATTAGCTTTATTTGTCATATGAACTTCGAAGCATACGGTGAATGGCATCATTTGCGTCGTCGTGTCAGTGAGGATTGTGCTGGAGGCAGCTCACAATTGTCACCTGGCTTCTGACACCAACATAACATGCCCACAACTCACTGACACTAACTCATACATCTTTGGAATGTGGGAGGAAACCACAGTCATGGGGAAAATGCCCAAACTCCCTTTAGACAGCAGTGGGAATCAAACACTGATCTTACAACTGTGCTGTAAAATGTAGAGCTAATTGCTACATTGCTGTGCCGCCCGATTGGATAATATGTGCAATTTATTTGATCTTCCATTTCAGACGGGAGAGATGGAGATTCACAACCCTCTGTTCGATGCCTCTGTCCACCATGGCAGCCCATCCATCCACCAGTAGGAACTGGATCTTTGAAATTCACCAATTTACAGAGAGCTGGGGGTTGACAAAACTTCCCAACATTGTAACATGATCGGAGGTGAAAAGTCAGCGATGGGGGTATCGTCATCCCTGGCAATACGGACATGTGATTGGTTCCTCGTACCACCTCCACCATTCAGTAAAGTCACGGTTGAGTGGCTATTTCATCACCACACAACTGCACTGTTTTTGGATCCCTTAGTTCCATAGAAAAGTCAAGGTTAAAGTTGGGAAGTGAAAGTCAAGTTTATTGTCATCAGCACAGGTACAATGAAAAACTCAACATGCTGCAGCATCGCACACACGCAGTATCCTATCAGCAGCTTTCACAAAAACAAATTAAACATATATTGTACACAATTTCTATCAGAAATAACACAATTAGAACAAACTTAGAGTCCAGTTTACTCAGTGACTGAATATCCACAGAATCAGATAGTTCCAGACATACGCTCAGAATCAGCTTTATTTTCACTGACCGATGTTGTGAATTTTGTTTTGCAACAGCGGGGCAGCGCTATATATAAAGCACACAACAAATTACAATGAGAAATATATGCAAAAATTTAGGGCAAGAAGAGAGCAAAAATAGTGAGGTACTGTTCATGGGTTCATGGACCATTCAGAAATCTGATAGTGGAGGGGAAGAAGCTGTGCCCAAAACATTGATTGTATGTCTTCAGGCCTCTTTCCTGACGGTCATAATGTGAAGAGGGTATGTCCTGGGTGGTGTCATCCTGGTGATGGATGCCTCCATCCTGAGGCATCGCCTTTTGAAAATGTCCTCGACGGTGGGAAGGCTACTGCCCATGATGGGGCTGGCAGAGTTTACAGCTTTCTGCAGCTTTTTTCTGGTCTTGTGCAGTGGCCCCTCTACACCAGATGGTGATGCAGCCAGTTAGAATGCACTCCGCAGTACCTCTGCGGAATTTACTAAGGCTGAGTCTCCTCTCACTCCTAATGAAGTATAACTGCTGGCATCCCGTCATTTTAATGCATCAATGTGTTGGGCCCAGGATAGATCTTCAGAGTTACTGACACACAAGAACTTGAAATTGCTTACCCTTTCCACTTCTGCTCCCTCCATGAGGACTGTTGTGCAAACCAATGAGAGAAGAAATTTCTCCTCACCGCAGTCTTAACTGCCCAGTCTTTACCCTAAGACCACAGTCCTTAGTTCTAGGCAATGGGTTCAAGCAAACGAGCATCTCAGAGGTCCAAAGGTTGATTTATTATCAAAGCATACAATTCTGAAATTCTCCAGTTCTCCTGTTAACCGTGAAACCAAGAAATAAAAGAAAGGCAGCACGATCATCAATCCCGAAAATTTGGTATCTAAGCTGGACGCTCTCCCGTTACCCTGCACTGAAAGTCTGCTTATAGAATAGGAACGTTAAGCTGTGTAACTCTTCATACAGATGAGGCCAGACTTGCTGCTGAAATATTGCTTGATTTAAGCTTAAGCGGGAGGTGCTGGCAATGGGAATTTCGGTGACCAAGCTCAATGCAGTTCATAATAAAAGTCCATGATTTCGCTGGCCTCTGTGACAATGGATGCACCTGCAATTTCTGAGTGCAGGCTGTAGTGCAGCCTTCTGTATATGCATTACTGCAGTGAAGTGAGCAGGTGCTTTTGAACACTTCCCCCGTGCCCTACTCTCAATGCCCATCGAGTCTGCGCCACCTTTCAATCACAGCTGATCCTCTTTTTCTCTCCTCCTCAACCCCATTTCCCAGCCTTCTCCCCATAACCTTTGATGCTATGTCAAATCAAGAACCTATCAATCTCTGCCTTAAGTACAGCCAACGACCTGTCGACAGCTGCATGTGGCAACACATTCCACAAATTCACCACTCTCTGGCTAAGGAAATTTCTCCGCATCTCTGTTTTGAATGGGCGTTCCTCTATCCTGAGGCTGTGCTCTCTTGTCCTAGACTCTCCCACCTTTCCACATCTACTCTGTCTAGGCTTTTCAGCATTCAAAAAGTTTCAAGAGGACCCCCTCATCCTTCTAAATTCCAGCAAGTACAGACCTAGAGCCATCAAGTGTTCCTTGTATGATAACCCTTTCATTCCTAGAATCATCCTTGTGAACCTCCTCTGGACCCTCTCCAATGCCAGCACATCTTTTCTAAGATGAGGAGCCCAAAACTGTTCACAATACTCAAGGTGAGGCCTAACCAGTGCCTTATAAAGCCTCAGCATCACATCCTTGCTCTTGTATTCTAGACCTCTTGAAAAGAATGCAAACATTGCATTTGTTTTCTTTGCCACCGACTCAAGCTGCAAGTTAACCTTTAGGGTGTTCTGTACAAGGACATCCCTTTGCATCTCAGATTTTTAGATTTTCTCCCTATTTAGAAAATAGCCTGCACATTTATTTCTTGCCCATTCTCTTAATCTAAGTCCTTCTGCATCCTACCTGTTTTCTCAACACTACCTGTTCCTCCACCAATCTTCATTTCATCTGCAAACTTGACAACAAAGCCATCGATTCCATCATCAAAATCATTTATATACAGCATTAAAAGAAGTGGTCCTAAAACCAACCCCTGCGGAACACCACTAGTCACTGGCAGCCAACCAGACAAGGACCCTTTTATTCCCACTCGCTGCCTTCTTCCAATCAGCCAATGCTCTAATCATGTTAGTAACATTCCTGTAATACCATGGGCTCTTAACTTGGTAAGCAGCCTCATGTGTGGCACCCTGTCAAAGGCCTTCTGTAAGTCCAATTATACAACATCCACTGCATCCCCTTTATCTATCCTACTTGTAATCTCAAAGAATTCCAAAAAGTTAATCAGGCAGGATTTTCCCTTAAGGAAACCATGCTGACTTCATCCTATCTTGTCCTGTGTCACCAAGTGCTCCATCACCTCGTCCTTAACAATTGACTCTAACATCTTCCCAACCACTGAGGCCAGGCTAACTGGTCTGTAATTTCCTTTCTGCTGCCTTCCTCTTTTCTAGAAGAGTGGAGTGACATTTGCAATTTCCAGTCCTCTGGCACCATGCCACAGTCCACTGATTTTTGAAAGATAATTTCTAACGCCACCACAATCAGAACCTGCGCAGTTCATCTGGTCCAGGTGACTTATGTACCGTTAGGTCATTCAGCTTTTTGAGCACCTTCTCCCTTGCAATAGTAACTGCACCCACTTCTCTTCCTTCACACACTACAACATCTGGCACACTGCTAGTGTCTTGCACAGTGAAGACTGATGCAAAATACTCAGTTAGTTCATCTGTCATCTCCCTGTCCCCCATTATTATTTCTCCAGCCTCATTTTCTAGTGGCCCTATGTCCACTCTTATCACTTTTATTTTTTACATACTTGAAAAAGGTTTTATTACTGTCAGCCATGCAAACTCGGGGTGGAGACTGAGAAATACGGTCGCATTCAGATGTAGATGGATTCTTCACTGCTGTATCTGTAACAGTTTTGTTTTTCTGGTCAGCGTTGTTCATCATGAGCTGAACCCTGAACCTGGAGGACCAGTGGATCACTCTTAGTCTGGCTTCCACCCCTTGGCCAGTTTGGCATGGGTGACCCTACCAAGAGCCAAAGCATAAAACCCCGACTCCAGCCAACATAGCTTTCCGGGGCATTGAAGCACGCAAACCTCATAAACCTACGACAAGGTTGCAGTCTCTTGGAGGTGCGAGTGGAAGGGAACTGTCAAAATTTTGGTTGAAACGAGAATCTGAGGTGACTGTGGGCTGCTAAGTTGAGGAATCATTCAGACTCTTGCCTCTCCATTTTCCCGACTGTATACCGGCAACCGGCCCTCTCTCTACCTCCCCACCTCCCCGTCTGTTCACCAGCCACTGACCCTCTCCACTTCCCCATCTGTGTACCGGCCACCGACCCCCTCCACTCCCCGTCTGTTCACCGGCCACCAACCTTCTCCACCCCTCCATCTGTGTCCCGGCCACCGCCCCTCTCCACTTACAGTCCTGACACAGACCAACAATCTGGCAGTTCCTTTCCTCCCACATGTGCTTCATGACCTACTGAGTTCCTCCAGCAGATTGTTGGTTGGAAGAATTGTGATTGTTCTGAGAAATGGGAAGATTAAGGAGCAATTGTATTGAGATGTCAATGTCGAAGTTGACTTCATTGCCAGATGTAGGGACAGGTGTCGTGAAAAACTTAGTTCCAGGAGCATCACAGGCGCATGGCATTAAATATAAAACTTTCACAAACAATAGACAAATTAAACATTTATTGCACAAAAATGAACACTGAGAACATAATTAAAACAAAACGAAAACAACTCCTAGTGTAGATCGCGGTTGTAATGGTGCTACAGTACTGAGGTGGTGATAGGGATTGTGCAGGTTGCTTCAGGAAGCAAATGGTGGAAGAGAAGTAGATGTTCCAGAACCTGGTGGTGTGGGACTTCAGGCTTCTGTACCTCCCACCTGATGGTGAGGATCTTTGACCATAGCTGAGGCAGCAAATCCTGTACGTGCTACCAACGGTGAGGGATGTGATTTACTGGGCTGATATTCTCTGCAGCTTCTTACATTTGAATTGCTGACCCAGACCATGTTTGTCAGAGATGTAAGGGTTTTCATATTTCATCTGGCTGGGGCATTGGGATGTGCGATAGAACAAAGGGATCAGGGAATATAGATCCTCAATTTTGAAAGTGGCATCACAAGTGTATCAGCTCATAAATATAACTTTTGTCGCATGATAAATCAGGGCACTGAGTGCAGGAGTTGTATAAGACATTGGTAAGGCCTAATCAAGCATACTGTGTGCAGTTCTCATCACCTACCTACGAGGAAGGTGTAAATAAGATTGAAAGTGTAAAGAAAAGTGTTGCTGAAACTTGACGACCTGAGTTAGAGGGAAAGGTTGAATAGACCAAGACTTTATTTCCTGGACTGTAGGAGAATGAAGGGAGATTTGATAGAGGTATTCAAAATTATGAGGAATATAGATCGGGTAAATGCAAGCAGGCTTTTTCCACTGAGGTTGTGTGGGACTACAACGAGAGGTCATGGGTTAAGTGTGAAAGATGAAATATTTAAGGGGAATTTGAGGAGGGATTTTTTCACTCAGAGGATGGTGAGAGGGTGGATCAAACTACTGGTGGAAATGGTAGATGTCGGTTCAAGTGTAACATTTAGTCATCGTCGTGGCTATCCCTCGAGGTCGGGGATGATGGTCTTCATTCTGAAGAAGTGGCCCACAGAGCAAAGACGCCTGTGCGTGTATTTGTTTAATGTGTACTTGATGTTGCACTCCAAGAAGCACATGATACTTCACAAATCAATCAACTGATTCCAATGGCATGGAAACCACGAAGATTGGAGCTGATGGATTTGTTGCAGCCTTCATCCGCCTTCACAACCATTGAGTTTGAAGTAATTTCGTCCGCCTGTTCCACCACTGAGGTCTTGGTTGGATTGTTCTTTGTCAGGGACCTCACCCTCGACCTTACTGCCATGGGTGACCCTACCAGGAGCATAGCTCCAGACAGCATTGCTCCCAGGATCACAGGACCACACAAGCTTCTCCACCACGACAAGGTGACAATCCACGGAGAAGTGTAACATTTAGGAGAAGTTGGGATAGGTATAGGAATGAGGCATATTGATGGAGTTAGAGCAGTAGATGTAGTGTATATGGATATCAGTTAGGCATTTGATAAGGTTCCCCATGCAAGGCTTATTGAGAAAGTAAGGAGGCATGGGTTCCAAGGGGACATTGCTTTGTGGATCCAGAATTGGCTTGACCACAGAAGGCAAAGAGTGGTTGTAGATGGTTCATATTCTGCATGGAGGTCAGTGACCAATGGTGTTCAGCAAGGATCTGTTCTGGGCCCCTCCTCTTTGTAATTTGTATAAATGACCTGAATGAAGAAGTAGAAGGGTGAGTTAGTAAGTTTGCTGATGACACAAAGATTGGGGGTGTTGTGGGTAGTGTGGAGGGCTGTCAGCGGTTACAGCAGGACATTGATAGGATGCAGAACTGGGCTGAGAAGTGGCAGATGGAGTACAACCCAGATAAATGTGAGGTGGTTCATTTTGGAAGGTCAAATTTGAAGGCAGAATATAGTATTAAAGGTTAGACTCTTGGCAGTGTGAAGGATCTGAGAAATCTTGGGGTGCATTTCCATAGGACACTCAAAGCTGCAGCACAGGTTGACAGTGTTGTTAACAAGGCGTATGGTGTGTTGCCATTCATCAACTGTGGGATTGAGTTCAAGAGTCATGAGGTAATTACAGCTATATAAGACCCCACTTGGAGTACTGTGTTCAGTTCTGGTCACCTCACTACAGGAAGGATGTGGATACTATAGAAAGTATGCAGAGGAGATATAAGACAATTTTGCCTGGATTGGAGAGCATGCCTTATGAGAATAGGTTGAGTGAACTTGGACTTTTCTCCTTGGAATGATGGAGGATGAGAGATGATGGTGACCTGATCGAGGTGTATTAAATGATGAGAAGCATTGATCATGTGGATAGCCAGAGGCTTTTTCCCAGTGAAATGGCTAACACAAGGGTGCATTGTTTTAAGGTGCTTGGAAATAGGTACAGAGGGGATTTCAGGAGTAAGTTTTTCCACACAGAGAGTGGTGAGTGCATGGAATTCACTGCCAGCAACAGTGGTGGAGGCGGATACGATAGAATCTCTTATGAGATTCTGAGATAGGTACATGGAGCTTAGAAAAATAGAGGGCTATGCAGTTTCTAGAGTAGGTTACATGGTCAGCACAACATTCTGGGCCAAATGTGCTGTAGATTTCTCTGTTCTATGTTCTATGAGACAGGTTTGCAGGGCTGTGGCCTGGGTGCAGGCAGATGGAGCCAGGCAGAACAGGCTGGCGCAGACTAAATGGTGTCAAGAACCTGTTTCTGGCTATAGTGTCATATCACTACCTGAAACAGGAGGCCACTCAGCCCATTGAGTTATGCTGTTGCTGGTTTGATTGGCCACTCAGGACCCTAACACCTCCCATCAGCCCCATTACTCTGTATGTTCCCCTCTCTCACCACATTCTCACATGTTCCCCACAGTTATGCCCACCACATACTTCACAGAATAATGCAATATACACACAATGTCGGAGGAACTCAGCAGGATAGGCAGCATCTATGGAAAAGAGTAAACAGTCAAAGTTTCATACCCAGCCCTCCACACCCCCAACTACTACTACGTTACTATTACCTGTCATCTTACAGACAGACACTCCTGTCATTTTATGGGCATACCATGAATCTGAGTATATAAGCTATCTGACGAAGGGTCTCGGCCCGAAACGTCGACTGTACCTCTTCCTAGAGATGCTGCCTGGCCTGCTGTGTTCACCAGCAACTTTGATGTGTGTTGTTACGATTTTATATATTTTTTATTATTGTGCTCCATATTGTGTGTTTTTTGCTGCATTGGATCCAGAGTAACAGTTATTTCATTCTCCGTTACACTTGTGACGTGAACCTTGAATCCTTAAACAATGCTGAAGTATTGAATATACAGTTCGAGAAGGAGAAATATGCAAGGTCATGTTGAAATTGAACAGCTTCTTCCAAGGTAACACACAAGATGCTGGAGGAACCCAACAAAAAGTTATTAAGAAGGTAAAGGAACACGAATGTAAGCTAGCCAATAATATTAAAGAGGATACCAAAAGTTTTTTTCAGATACATTAAGTGTAAAAAAGAGGTGAGCATGGATATCAGTCCACTAGAAGATGATGCTGGAGAGGTAGTAATGGGGGAAAATGAAATGGCGGGTGAACTGAGTAAGTATTTTGCTTCAGTATTCACTGTGGAAGACTCTATAGTGAAAATTCCAGGTGTCAGGGGTCACGAAGTGTGTCAAGTTACCATAACTAGACTGAAGGTTCTTGGGAAACTGAAAGGTCTGAAGGTAGATAAATCACCTGGACCAGATGGTATACATCCCACAGTTCTGAAATCGGTGGCTGAGGAAATCGTGGAGGCATTAGTAATGATCTTTCAAGAATCACTAGATGTTGCAATGGTTCTGGAAGACTGGAAAATTGCAAATGTCACTCCACTGCTCAAGAAGGGAGAGAGGCAGAAGAAAGGAAACTAAAAGCCTGTTAGTCTGACCTCAGTGGTTGGAGCCAATTATTAAGGATGAGCTCTCAGGATACTTGGAGGTATGTGATAAAATAGACCATAGTCAGCATGGTTTCCTCAAGAGAAAACATTGCCTGACAAATCTCTTGGAATTCTTTGAAGAAATAACAAGCAGGATAGACAAAGGAGAATCGGTTGATGTGTGCTTGGATTTTCAGAAGGCCTTTGACAAGGTGCTTATTGTGGTATTACAGGAAAGATTCT
The DNA here is from genome assembly GCF_963921235.1 of Mobula hypostoma. NCBI lineage: Eukaryota > Metazoa > Chordata > Chondrichthyes > Myliobatiformes > Myliobatidae > Mobula > Mobula hypostoma. Next base: position 12,251,485 of record NC_086101.1, on the reverse strand, counting down.
AGCATGGATAAAGCAGTGGTTGCTTGGCAGGAGGCAAAGAGTGGGAATAAAGGGAGCCTTTTCTGGTGGGCTGCGGTGACTAGTGGTGTTCCACAGGGGTCTGTATTAGGACCAATACTTTTTAGTTTTTCATCAGTGATTTGGATGATGGAATTGATAGCAGGCAATATGAAGGCAGGTGAAGGGGCAGGTAGTTTTGAGGAAGTAGGAGAAGGAATTCTTAGACAGATCAGGAGAGTGGGCAAAGAAATGGCTGATGGAATACAATGTTGGGAAATGTATGGTCATGCACTTTGGTAGAAGAAATAAAAGGGTTGACTATTTTCTAAATGGAGCGAAAATAAAAAAAAACTGAGGAGCAAAGGGATTTGGGAGTCCTTGTGCAGGATTCCCTAAAGGTTAATTTTCAGGTTGAGTCGATGGTGAGGAAGCCAAATGCAATGTTAGCATTAATTTCAAGAGGACTAGGATATAAAAGCGAGGTGTCATGTTGAGTCTTTATAAAGAAGTGGTGAGGCCTCACTCAGAGTTTTGTGAGTAGGTTTCGGCCCCTATTTAAAAAGGACGTGCTGAAACTAGTGTGGGTTCAAAGGAGGTTCACAAAAATGATTCCAGGATTGGACAGCTTGTCATATGAAGAGCGTTTGATGGCTCTGGGCTTGTATTCACTAGAATGCAGAAAATGAGAGATGAGCTCATTGAAACCTATTGAATGGTGAAAGGCCTTGATAAAGTGGATGCGGAGAAGATGTTTCCTATAGTGGGAGAGTTTACGACCAGAGGACACAGCCTCAGAATAGAGGGGCATCCTTTTAGAATGGAGATGAGGAGGAATTTCTTTAGCCAAAGAGTGATGAAACTATGGAATTCTTTGCCACAGACAGCTGTAGAGGCCAAGCCTTTATGTATACTTAAGGCAGAGTTTGATAAGATTCTTGATTGATCAGGGCATGAAGAGATATGGGGAGAAGGCAGGAGTTGGGACTGAGAGGAAAATTAGATCAGCCATGATTGAATGGCAGAGCAAGAATCATGGGCCAAATGACCTGATTCTGCTCCTATATCTATGGTCTTATGCAACAGCATCTATAAAAGGAAAAGTACAGCTGATGTTTAGGGTCAAAACCCTTCGTTTGGACTGAAATATAGAGGGGGTAGGTTTAGAGAGGAGAGGGGAGTGGGCGGAACCAGGTGAGAGGTGGGGGAAGAGTAGGAGCAGTGACAGAGACTGGTAGTGGAGGGAACAGAGGGCTGTAATATACCAGCCATCTCCCCTCTGCCTTTCAGTCCAGATGAAGGGTCTCAACTCAACATGTCAACAGTCCATTTCCTTCTACAGTTGCTGCTCAAGCCACTGAGTTCCTCCAGCAAATTGTTTGTTGCTCCTGATTCCAGGATCTGCCATCTCGTCGTCTCTCCAGTGGGCTTGCTCAGATGTGATGGGCAGAAAGGTTTCCTTCAGCGAGATTTTATAATCCAACTGGCTTGGTCTATACAGATTAACACACAAAATGCTGGAGGAACTCGGCAGGTCTGCCAGCATCCATGGAGGGGAATAAACAGCTGGCGTTTCAGTATTTCCCTCCATAGGTGCTGCCTGGCCTGCTGAGTTCCTTTGGCAGTTTGAAAACGGAATTGGTTATTGCTACGTGCATCAAGATATAATACCAGCGTCAAGCTTGTCTTGTCTTGTTCATACAGATCAAATACACAGTGCATTGCGCTAGGAATAGGTAAAAAAATAACAATGCAGAATAAAGTGTACAAGATACTGGAAGAATGAAGTATAGGTAAACGATAAAGTGCCAGATCATAACGAGATAGATTGTGAGGCCAAGAGTCCATCTTTACGTACAAGAAGTCTCTTAAAGAGTCGGATGACCGCGGGATGGAATCCCGAGTCCCGAAAAGTGGTCTCGGCCGGAAACGTCGACTGTTCGAACATTTCCGTGGATGCTGCCTGACCTGCGGAGTTCCTCCTGTATTTTGTGTGTGCGTTTTAGCGGGGTAGGTGCTGCCCTTAAGCCTGTTGGTACGCTCTCTCGTGTTTTCGCATCTTCCGCCCAAGCCGCTGTGAGGGGAGCATGTCCGGGATGGGTGGCGTCTTTCAGTATGTTAGCTGCTTCCGAAACCGCGAGCAGAACGAGTCCACAGAGAGCAGGCTGGTTTCTCTGATGTGTTTCACACACACAAACAAAATGCTGGAGGAACTGAGCAGGTCCGGCATTATTTGTGGAGTATAAACAGTCGACGCTTCAGGCCGAGACCGTTCATCAGGACTAGAAAAAAAAGGGGGGCGGGGGAGGAACCAGAACAAGAAGGTCGGGGTGGAGTACAAACTGGCAGGTGATAGAAGAGACGGGGGTGGTGAGGGGGGAGGAACTGGCAGGTGATAGAAGAGATGGGGGTGGTGAGGGGGGAGGGGTGTGTGGTGCCCTGCTCAAGATTTCCAGCATCTGCAGAATCACTTGTAGTCCATTCTGCCGATTAACTGATGGTGTCGCGGTTGCTAAAGATAGAAAATAAAACTGTTGGTGTGATTTCTAAGTACTTCGGAACTTTATTGGAACTTTCTTTGCATTGTCTATGCCACACAAGCTTCCCGTGGCTCACACTGTGAACGTGTCGCTGTAATCCTTCTCGTAACCTGCTGCACAGAAAGCAGGCAGCGGCAGAGGAATACTGCTACAGGCAAACAGAAAAGTTCTCTTAACCTTTTGTTGTCAATGGCCTTGTAATAATGAAAGGGTTCGGATCTGCAAGAGGAAACAAAGTGAAGACGAGAGAAGGTTGGGAGGGGTGAGTTCAAGTGCCTCCTTTTGTCTCTGGGCTTGTTAATTACTGTTCTCCGTAGGGGAGAAGGGAAAGGTTCGCTGTTTAATCAGGAGCTGAGCCCCATTGTCTCTTTGAAGGTGTTCATAGGCTTATCTGAGCAACAACATCAAGAGCTGCCAATCACTCCTCTGTCACGCATCCTGGGACTTGAAACCTGCATGACAATGGCGGACTTGCCAAGGGCACTTTCAGCTGAGCTTTGAGAAAATCAGCATCCCAAGAGCTTAACTTCTTGCATTCCTCCACAACAAAGGCGTCCCTGAGTTCACTGTGGATCCAAAATACCTGTGCACATGCTTGTGTGTATGTGTATGTGTGCAAGTGTGTGAGAGAGACTCAAAGTATGTGTAAATGTATGTGTGTTCAAAGCTCAAAGTAAATTTATCATCAAAGTGCATATACTGTATGTCACCATATACAACACTGTGATTCATTTTCTTGTGGGCATTCTCAATAACTCCAATAACCACAATAGAATCAATGAAAGACACACCACTACTACGCCTACTCAGGCCTAGGGTGCCTGCATCGGGCAAAAGGCACACCAGCTGGTGGGCAAGCAACGTACAAAAGACAATAAACTGTGCAAATATAAGCATAAATACTGATAATATATAACTAAAAAATAAATATCAAGAACATGCAATGTCCATGAACATGAGTCCATAGGTTATGGGATCATTTCAGTGAAGTCAAATCAAGTTTTATTCACTGATTCAAGAGCCGGATGTTTGAGGGCTAGTAACTGTTTCTGAAAGATCTTAACTAAAGATCATTCAGAAAATACTTCAACCTTCTTTAGAACGGGAGCTTCCCAAAGTGCAAGCAGTTTTCAGGAAAGGAAGGGGAACAAGAGACGTCTTTGCAGATGTGAACACGAGGAAATCTGCAGATGCTGGAATTTCAAGCAACACACATAAAAATTGCTGGGGAACGCAGCAGGCCAGGCAGCATCTCTAGGAAGAGGTACAGTCGACGTTTCGGGCCGAGACCCTTCGTCAGGACTAACTGAAAGAAGAGAGAGTAAGAGATTTGAAAGTGGGAGGACCCACTTTCCGCCAGAGAAAGCAGTATCTCCCAGTGGCAACACATTCTAATTCCACGTCCCAATCCCATTCTGATATGTCTATCCACGGCCTCCTCTACTGTAAAGATGAAGCCACTCTCAGGTTGGAGGGACAGCACCTTATATTCCGTCTGGGTAGCCTCCAACCTGATGGCATGAACATAGAATTCCCCCCTCCCCCCTTCTTTCTCCCTAGGCCTCCCGTCCCATGATCCTCTCATATCCCTTTTGCCGATCAACTGTCCAGCTCTTGGCTCCATCCCTCCCCCTCCTATCATTTTGGATCTCCCCCTCCCCCTCCCACTTTCAAATCTCTTACTAGCTCTTCCTTCAGTTAGTCCTGACGAAGGGTCTCGGCCTGAAACATCGACTGTACCTCTTCCTAGAGACGCTGCCTGGCCTGCTGCGTTCCCTTATGTGCTTTGCAGATGTGAGATGGATTCTCGAGGAAGCAAAGGAATACCAGAACAACATCTGTACGTGCTTTATTGACTACAGCAAGGCATTCACCCACGTCAATCATGACAAACTATGGATCATATTTAGACACGACTGTACCAGAATATTTGATCGTCTTTTTGCACAATCTTGATATCAATCAAGAAGCAGCAGTTTGAATGGAACAAGGAGGAACAGAATGGTTCAGCTTCTGTAAAGGGGTACGACAAGGCTGGATTCTCTCCCCCTGCCTGTTTAATTTGTACACTGAACAAATCTACAGAGAAGCAGGAGTATACGAGGGTCGAGGGGTGAGCATTGGTGGCAGAGTCACCAATAACCTTCGTTATACTGATGACACGACAATACTGGCTGAAAGTGAAGAAGACCTGAAGCAGCTGCTAACCAACTTCAAGGAACGTAGCCTCAAGATGGGTCTGCGCCGTTACTGAAGAAGACTAAGATTATGACTACAGGCAGCACAATCAATTTCAATCTCAATGGAGAGGAAATTGAAGTGGTTGACAGTGTCAACTAACTTGGATCAATGATAAACATCAAAGTGGTAAGCAGTCAAGAAAACCAACGAAGAATCACCCTTGGCAGAGCAGCCATGAAGGATTTAGAGAAGATCCTCAGGAACAGGAGTCCAACTCTACATACAAAGATTCGACTTGTGCAGACGATGGTGTTCTCAACGACATTATATAGATGCAATAGTTGGACGGTAAAGAAGAAGGCACTGTGGTGCTGGAGAAAAATACTACGCATCTCATGGACCTCTCACAGAAGAAACGAATCACTCCTCTACAAGATCAAAACAAGTCTCTCTCCAGAGCCTCAAATGACAAGACTCCGCCTATTGTACTTTGGGCACCTCGTGCGAAGAAACGGCTCCCTGGGAAAGGATATCATGGTCGGCAAGAGGGAAGGACAATGGAAGAGAGGAAGGCCACCAGTCAGATAGATGGACACAATAAGGACTGCAATGGGAATGCAACGTCATCTACAATGAGCCACCTTTAGGAGGATCAAAATTCATTTGGGCATAGGATCATCAGGAGTTAGCAATCACTCGATGGCACTGAACAACAACAACAACTGTTCCTGAACCTGGTAGTGGGAGTCCTGTACATTCTTCCTGATGGCAGGAGCAAGGAGAGAACATAACCTGGGTGGTGAGGGTCCCTGATGATGGATGCTGCTTTCCTGCAATACGCTCAATGGTGTGGAGGTCTTTACCTGTGATGAACTGGGCCAGAGCCACTACTTTTGTAGGATTTTCCATTCAAGGACATTGGTGTTTCCTTACCTGTCTGTGATGCAGCCAGTCAGTATTCTCTCCACAGCGCATCTATAAAGGTTTGTCAAAGTTTTAGATGTTATGCCAAATCTTTGCAACTCCTGAGGAAGAAGAGGCATTGCCGTGCCTTCTTCATAATTGCACTTAAGTGCTGCACCCAGGACAGATCCTCTGAAGTGATGACATTGAAGAATTTAAAATAGCTGACCACTCTCCAATCCTGATCCTCCGATGAGGACAGGCTCATGGACCTCTGGTTTCCTCCTCCTGGGGTCAGTAATCAGCTCCTTGGTCTTGCTGACACTGAGTGAGAGGTTGTTGTTATGGCATCACTCAGCTGGATTTTCAATCTCCCTCCTATATCCTGATTCATCACCACCTTTGATTTAGGCTGCAATAGTAATATTGTCAACAAACTTGAATATGGCATTAGAGCTGTGCTCTGCCTCACAGTCGTAGGTGTAAAGCGAATAGAGCAGGGGGCTAAGCACACAGCCTTGTCATGTACCTGTGCTGATAGTGACTGTGGAGGAGATGTTGATGGCAATCTATAGTAACTGGGGTCTTCAAGTGAGGAAATTGAGGATGCATTACTCAAACAGGTATTGAGGCTTAGGACTTTAAGATTATTGATTAGATTTGACAAATTGTAATTGATAAAGAGCATCCTGGTGTATGGATCTTTGCTGTCCAGATGTTCCAGTGTTGAGTGAAAAGCCAATGAAGTGGCATGTGCTGTGGACCTGTTGTCATGGTAGGCAAATTGGAGCTGATTATGTCTCTTCTGAGGCAAGAGTTCATATGTTTCGTCAGCAACCTCTCAAAACACTTCATCACAGTGGATGTAAGTGCTACTGGACAATATTTACCGAGGCAGGTACCACATTCTTTTTAGGCACTGGTGTGAGTCAAGCCTGCATGAAACAGGTGGGTACCTCAGACTGCCGAAGCGAGAGGTTAAAGATCTCAGTGAACTCTCTGGCCAGTTGATCAGCACAGCTCCAGGTACCCATTCTCAGTGGTTTCACCCTCCTGAAGGATGCTCGTCTGTCAGCCTCAGGGACTGAAACCACAGGATCACCGGGCGCTGTGGGAGGTCGTGATGGTTCCTCCATGTTGTGACAGTCAGAGCAAGCATAGGAGGCATTGTGTGTGTGTGGTGTGTGTGTGAGAGTGAGAAAGACCAATCGAACCATTCCCTCCCACATTGCCCTCCATTTTTCCATCATCCATGTGCCTATCTGCCTCTACCACCACCCCTGCCAGGGTGCTCCGTGTTAAAAGCAAGCTGCTGACATCCTCCACATTATATTTTCCAGTAATCACATTATGACCCTTTACATTGGCCATTGCAGCCAAGGGGAGAAGTTAGTGGCTCTTCAGGTGAGAGGGGGAACGGTTGAAGTAGATGTGCAGGGTAAGATTTTTACACAGGTTGGTAACGGGTTGCCAGGGGTAGTGGTGAAAACGGATATGATAGTGGCATTTAAGACACTATCAGATAGACACATGAATGTTGAAAAGTCTTAAAGTATATTTATTACCATAGGATGTATGAGTAACAGAGAAACAGAGAAAAGAGACAAATCACGCAAACGATGGAAGTGAGCAACAGCATTCCGAACCAAACTGAGTCCTGAGATGCGAATCCCTGGAGCAGCCCGGAGCGACTCAGGCCTTGGTCTCAGTGGGGCAAATCGCCACGAAGCTCAGAGGGAATTGAGGGATATGGATCACTTTCAGGCAGAAGAGAGTTAGTTTACTTCAGCAACGCACATCAAAGTTGCTGGTGAACGCAGCAGGCCAGGCAGCATCTCTAGGAAGAGGTACAGTCGACGTTTCAGGCCGAGACCCTTCGTCAGGACTAACTGAAGGAAGAGTGAGTAAGAGATTTGAAAGTGGGAGGGGGAGGGGGAGATCCAAAATGATAGGAGAAGACAGGAGGGGGAGGGATGGAGCCAAGAGCTGGACAGGTGATTGGCAAAAGGGATACGAGAGGATCATGGGACAGGAGGTCTGGGGAGAAAGAAAAGGGGGAGGGGGGAAAAATCCAGAGGATGGGCAAGGAGTATAGTGAGGGGGACAGAGGGAGAAAAAGGAGAGAGAGAAAAAGAATGTGTGTATATAAATAAATAACGGATGGGGTACAAGGGGGAGGTGGGGCATTAACAGAAGTTAGAGAAGTCAATGTTCATGCCATCAGGTTGGAAGCTACCCAGATGGAATATAAGGTGTTGTTCCTCCAACTTGAGTGTGGCTTCATCTTTACAGTAGAGGAGGCCGTGGATAGACATGTCAGAATGGGAATGGGATGTGGAATTAAAATGTGCGGCCGCTAGGAGATCCTGCCCGAAACGTCGACTGTACCTCTTCCTAGAGATGCCTGGCCTGCTGCGTTCACCAGCAACGTTTATGTGTGTTGCTTGAAATTCCAGCATCTGCAGATTTCCTCGTGTTTGTGTAGTTTATTTCAGCATTGTGTTTGATATCGACATTGTGGGCCGAAGGGCCTCGTTAACTGTTCTATGTAAATCTGAGAGGGAGCCTTTCCTCTGTTGACTCAGCAGGAAGAATGAATGGTGACTCATGGGAACAGGCACATAATCTACGAATTGCAGTCCCTTTGCAGAGTATGACTCAGCACCATTCAGGGAGAAACGGACTGGACGGACAGCAATCTCTTTCAGTAGACTTTCATAAGCATGTTATACTAGAAATTAAATCACAGGAGCCTCTCTGTGCAGCCTGGTATTGTGTCCAGTGATAACAGTGTTGATAAAACCAGTACAGAGATATATTACAGGCAGATAAATCCCAGTTATCAGACTTGAAGCCAGGTATACTGAATGACCCTGTTAATTTGTCAATGATTTCCGGAATAGGCTATCTTTCACTAGGAGTTTGAGGAGGTTTGGTTTGTCGCCTAAAATGCTCGAAAACTTCCTCAAATGTTCCGTGCAGAACATTCTGACTGGCTGCCTCACCGTCTGGTAATGGGGGGGGAGGCGCAGGGGGGCTACTGCACAGGATTGAAGTATGCTGCAGAAAATTATAAAAATTAGTCAGCTCCATCGTGGGCAGTAGCCTCCATGGTATCCAAGACACCTTCAAGGTGCGCATGGCGCAGGAAGGCAGCGTCCGTCATTAAGGGCCCCTAACACCCAGAACATGCCCTCTTCTCATTGTTGCCGTCAGGAAGGAGATACAGGAGTCTGAGAGCACGCACTCAATGATTCAGGAACAGCTTCCTCCCCTCTGCCATCTGATTTCTAAATGGACATTGAACCCGTGAACACCGCCTCACTGATTATTTTAATTTAACTATTATATATACGTGTATATACTTACTGTAATTCAGTGTCTCTATATTACATATTGCATTGTACAGCTGCCACAAAGTTAGCACATTTCATGACAGATCCCGGTGATATTGAAGCTAATACTGATTCTGATATCCCTTCACTTCAGACTTGAGAGCTGCAGAGAGAAATGGACTCTCTGCCACTGGCACATCCTTCTCCACCAGGGGCTCCCAACCTCTCTTCAGCCGTGCACCCTTACCATTAACCGAGGGGTCCGTGGACGACAGGTGGAACCCCTGCGAGTCTCCACCATCGGGAGTGTCTACAGAATACGCTGACTCAAGCAGACAATTTCTGTCTCCACAGTCCAGGCCGTGCCATCGGGTCAGAGGTACAGAAGCCTGAGGTCCGACACCACCAGGTTCAAGAATCGCTACTTCCCTTCAACCGTTCAGCTCTTGAACCAACTGACACTATCCTAATCAGGATCAGAATTATCATCACAGACCCATGATGTGACATAAGTTGTTCTGCATCACTTTACACCGCATGCTGTCGGAGCAGTGCTGCCAGGATAATCAAGGACACCACCCACCCAGCCAAAAGACTTTTTGTCCCTCTTCCCTCTGGGAGAAGGCTCAGGAGCTTGAAGACTCGTACGGCCGGATTTGGGAACAACTTCTTTCCAACTGTGATAAGACTGCTGAACTGATCCTGACCCGGATCTGGGCCGTACCCTCCAAATATCCGGACCTGCCTCTCGGTTTTTTTGCACTACCTTACTTTCCCCTTTCTATTTTCTATTTATGATTTATAATTTAAATTTTTAATATTTACTATTGATTAGTACTCCAGGGAGCACAAAGCGCAGAATCAAATATCGCTGTGATGATTGTACGCTCTAGTATCAATTGTTTGGCGACAATAAAGTATAAAGTAAAGTAAGTACGATGCAAGACAAAAAGATTACGATGAGGTAAGAAATATAAAGAATAAATAAATAGTGGAAAAAAGAGAGAAAAATCACTACCAGAGTTTCTTACGGCCATCAGGGAGGAAGTACAGGAGATTGAAAACCCACACTCAACATTTTAGGAACAGCTTCTTCCCCTCTGCCATCAGATTTCCGACAGTCCATGAACCTGTGAACACTTCCTCACCCTTCTGCACTATTTGTATAGTAATTGTTTTTGTATTGCTCTGTACTGCTGCTGCAAAACAACAAATGTCATGATATGCATCAGTGATAATAAACCTGATTCTGATTCTGATTCTATGACCACTTTGATCACGTTGCACAAAAAATGTTTTCTTTTGTTCTATTAGTGTTCTTTCTTGCAAAAAACAGTGTTCAGTTTATGTTTTCCTTGTGAATGCCACGTGCCTGTGGTACTGCTACAGGTGAGTTTTTATTTGCACCTGTTCACACAGGTACTTGTGCATTTGACGATAAACTTCACCTTGACTTTGACTTTGGAGAGGGTATGGGAGATTATTTGGCCCGTCAGTTCTCTTCCTGGTGGGAGTCCTACCGCAGATTCCCGAAAGGTTGAGTTGCAAGTTTGGAGGGTAATAAAGAAAGCAAATGCAATGTTAGCATTCATTTCCAGAGGACTAAAACATAAAAACAAGCATTTAATGCTGAAATTTTACGAGGCATTGGTCAGCCTGCACTTGACGTATTGTGAACAGTTTTGCGCCACTTATCTAAGAAAAGATGTGCTAGCACTGGAGCGGATCCAGAGGAGGTTCACAAGAATGACCCTGGGAGTGAAAGGGTTAAATATCAACCCATCAAACATTTGAAGGTTCTGGGCCTGTACTCATTGGAGTTTAGAAGAATGAGGGCGATATAACTGAAACCTACCAAATACTGAAATGCCTGGGCAGAGTGGACGTGGAGAGGATGTTTACAATAGTGGGAGAATCTAGAACCGGGGGGTGGGGGGGGTACAGCTTTAAAACAGAAGGAGATCCTTTTAGAACAGAGATGAGAAGGAATTACTTTAGCCAGAAAGAGGTGAATTTGTGGAATTTCTTGCTACAGACAGCTGTGCGAGCCAAATCATTGGGTATGTTTAAAGTGGAGGTTGATAGGTTCTTGCTTAGAAAGTACATAAAATGTTAAGAGAAGAAGGCAAGAGAATGGAGTTGAGAGGGAGATTAAATCAGCCATGATCAAGTGGTGGAGCAGACTCAATGGGCCAAATGGCCTAATTCTGTTCCTATGTCTTGTAGTCTTATAGTCTTCCTTCTTCAAAACTCTCTACATCCCACTCTGCAATGAAACCATTCAAAGTCATGTTATGGGAAACCTCTTTGCAGAGAAAGACATAGCATTAAAGTGTAGTTAATATTCTTATCTAATGAGACCAGTAATGATGGGAGGTGAGCAGAGGGGTGGGTAGTCTGAGAAGATGATGCAGGTAGCTTTGTGGTAGCTCTCATTAAGGTATGAGGGGTACAGATAAGTTTAACGTTCACAGTCTTTTTCCCATAAACTATAAGACAGGAGCAGAATCAGGTGACTCAGCCCCTCAAGTCTGCTGCACCACTCCATCATGGCTGATTTATTTATCCTCTCAAATCCATTATCCTGCCTTCTCTCTGTGACCTTTGACACCCATACTAATCAGGAGCCTATAAATTTCTGCTTTAAACATACTTGATGAATTACCTTCCACTGCCACCTGCGGCAATGAATTCCACATATTCGCCACCCTCAGGCCAAAGAATTTTTCTTCTGTGGGAGAGGGAACCAAAGACACAGAGGGCGTAGGTTTAAGGTGAGAGGGGGAAGGTTCTAAAGGAAGCAGACAGGCATCCTCTTCACCCTTAGTGCAGCAGACTGAAGTGCCAAAGAAAGTATTTGAGGCAGGTGTAGTCATCAACATCATTATGTATCACGTCGTATGGCGTGGGCGATCATGGCCTCCGTAACCAATATTCTTCTTGGCAAATTTTTCTACAGAAGTGGTTTGTCATTGCCCTCCTCTGGGCAGTGCCTTTACAAATCAGGTGACCCCAGCCTTTATCAGTACTCTTCAGAGATTGTCTGCCTGGTGTCAGTGGTCGCAAAACCATGACTTGTGATCTGCACCGCCTGCTCATATGGCCATGGACCACCAGATCGCATGGCTTCACGTGATCCTGATCAGGGGAGGTGGGGGCAAAGCAGGTGCTACACCTTGCCCAAAGGTGAATTGCAGGCTAGCAGAGGGAAGGAGCACCTTACACCTCATTTGGTATCTCCACCCTACCATCCAGCAGATGTAGTAACAATATTTAAAAGACACTTGGACGTAGGATAGGTTTGGAGGCATTCAGGCCAAAAAGTGGGACTAACTTAGGTGGGCAACTCAGTCAGCTGAAGAGCTGTATTTTCTATGACCCTGACCTCTGAGCCATTTTCTCTAACTCCTGGAAATCTGTTGTCATGACAGAGCATTGTAAAGAGAGCAAAGAAGCTGGCTTGAACTCAGCAAATTACAACCAGCAATGAGCATTTAAATCATAAACACAAGAGATTCCACGGATGCTGGAAATCTTGAGCAACACGCACACACTGCTGAAAGAACTCAGCTCCATCCGCTGCAAAAGGTCGGTGATCCCAGTGTGGCCTCCTCTGCATCGGCAAGACACGACCCAGATTGGAGGGCTGCTTTCTCGAGCACCTCCTCTCTATCCATGATGAAAAGTCGGATTTCCTGAGGGCTACCCATTTCAATTCCGTTAACCAATTCCATTCCGACATGTCTGTCCATGATAACTCATGACCTCCTCAAACTCAGGGTGGAGAGCAACACCTCACACTCTGTCTAGGTAACCTGATGGCGTGAATCGATTTTACCTTCCCGTAATTACTCCCACCTCCCCCCTTCTCTCATTTTCCATTCACTGTTCCGATTGCCCTCTTATCCTTTATCTTTTCCTCACTGCCCGTCACCTCCCTCTGGTGCCACTCATCCTTCCCTTTCTCCCATGGTCCACTGTCCTCTCCTATCAGATTCCGTCTTCTACAGCCGTTCACCTCTTCTATCTATCGCCTCCCAGCTTCTCACTTCATTGTCCTCTCCCACCCACTCAGCATTCTCTTCACCTGGTCTCACCTGTCACCTGCCAGTTTGGACTCCTCCCCCCCCCCACCTTCTCATTCTGGCTTCTGCCCCCTTCCTTTCCAGTCCTGACAAAGGGTCTCAGCCTGAAACGTTGACTCTCTATTCATGTCCATAGATGCTGGCTAACCTGCTGAGTTCCTCTAACACTTTGTGTGTGTCGCTCAAGGTTTCTATTATCTTCAGAATCTCTTGTGTTTTGTTTTTTTTTAGCAATTAGGATGGATACTTTAACAGCTGGATATCTCCAGGGCTGGAACCTTTGGTTTTGGTGCCACTTTTTGCTTTTCGTTTGCTAAAATTTACATTTTTAATCATTAAAAAGAAACTCAAGCAAAGCACATCGACTTTCAATCCCTATAATAAACTATGATTAAACTTGTAAGGGCTTTACAAAAGGGAGACTGAAATTACCGCTTGGGTTTTTGATGTTTGAGGATTTTATTTTCCATATATACATCAGAATCACGTTTATTATCACTGCCATGTTGTGAAATGTTGTGATGTTGTGGGGATGGAACTGGACTCTCTGACGGTGGTGTCTGAAAAGAGGATGCTGTCCAAGTTGCATGCCATCTTGGACAATGTCTCCCATCCACTACATAATGTACTGGGTGGGCACAGGAGTACATTCAGCCAGAGACTCATTCCTCCGAGATGCATCACTGAGCGTCACAGGAAGTCATTCCTGCCTGTGGCCATCAAACTTTACAACTCCTCCCTTGGAGGGTCAGACATCCTGAGCCGATAGGCTGGTCCTGGACTTATTTCCTGGCATAATTTACATATTACTATTTAACTATTTATGGTTTTATTGCTATTTATTATTTATGGTGCAACTGTAATGAAAGCCAGTTTCCCCCGGGATCAATAAAGTATGACTATGACTATGACTAAGTGTGTTGTTTTGCGGCAGCTGTACATTAAAGATTACTATAGGTTACAATAAGAAATACGAACATAAATAAATAGTGCAAAAAGAGAGAAAATTAGTGAGGTAGTGTTCAGGGGTTCATGAACCGTTCAGAAATCTGATGGTGGAGAGGTAGAAGCTGTTCCTAAGACACTGAGTGTGGGTCTTCAGTCTCCTGTACCTCCTCTCGATGGTAGTAATGAAAAGAGGGCATGTCCTGCATGGAGGTGGCCCTTCACGATAGATGCTGCATTTGTGGAGGCATCCCTTTCGAAGGTGTCCTCGATGGCGAGGAGGCTAGTGTGCATGATAGAGTTGGCCTGAGTTTACAACCCTCCGAAGCCTCTTACAGTTCTGCGCGCTGGAGTCTCCACACCATGCTGTAACGCAGCCAGTCCAAGTCCTCAGCAGGGTACATTTGCAGAAAGTCGCCAGGCTCTTTGGTGACATGTCAAATCACTTCAAGCACCTAATGAAGTATAGCTACTGTCCTGCCTTCTTGGTGATTGCATCGATATGTTGGGCAGAGATGTTGGCACCCAGGTACTGAAAGCCTTTCCACTGCTGACTCCTCGAAGTGCGTTCCTGCAGCTTCCCCTCGCTGAAGTCCTGGTCTTACTGACGTTCAGCGGAGTGTGGTATACTTCACTTCATGGTCACAATGGGGCAATAATCTATGAACTATATCTGCTTTTTGAAAGTCGTATCCTTAAATCAGGATGTGTGATTGACATTAATTTAAGTACTGTTCAATGTAAGGAGATTTTAAGGTCTTTGGAACTGTATTTTTTTTTTCTCTGTGGTCTAAAACTGATAAATATAAGCTCTAAATATCTAAAACACAAGAGATACTGCAGATGCTGGAAATCCGGTGTCACACATACAAACTGCTGGAGAAAATCAGTATCTGTGGAAAGTTGATGTTTCAAGCTGAGACCTTTCATCAGGACTGGCTCTAAACATCTCTCCATTCCAAAGGAAAGGTAAGGAATTTGGGCCTCAGTGTTAATTATTGTATAGGGCAGTTTTCTCCGTTTATACAGCGATAAAAGTGTAAACAGGCTCCAACACCCTCCTGCTCAAGAGGCATGGAGTCATCCAACATAGAAACTCAAATACGAGGAATTCTGCAGATGCTGGAATTTCAAGCAACACACATCAAAGTTGCTGGAGAACGCAGCAGGCCAGGCAAAGTTAGTCCTGACGAAGGGTCTCGGCCCTAAACATCAACTGTACCTCTTCCTAGAGCTGCTGCCTGGCCTGCTGCGTTCACCAGCAACTTTGATGTGTGTAACATAGAAACTGGTCCTTTGCCCACCATGTGTGCATAGACTATCTATGCTAATCCTATTTACCAGCACTCAAATTTCAAAAAGTTCAAAGAAAATTTATTATCTAAGTACATATATGTGATTATATACTATCATGAGGTTCATTTTCTTATTCAAGTCAAGTCACTTTTTATTGTCATTTAGACCGTAACTGCTGGTACAGTACACAGTAAAAATGAGACAACATTTTTCAGGACCATAGTGCGACATGAGACAATACAAAAACTACACTGAACTATGTAAAACAACACAAAGAATACTAGACTACAGACCTACTCAGGACTGCATACAGTGCACAAAACAGTGCAGGCATTACAATAAATAATAAACAAGACAACAGGCACAGTAGAGGGCAGTAAGTTGGTGTCAGTCCAGGCTCTGGGTATTGAGGAGTCTGACGGCTTGGGGGAAGAAACTGTTACATAGTCTGGTCATGAGAGCCCGAATGCTTTGGTGCCTTTTGCCAGATGGCAGGAGGGAGAAGAGTTTGTATGAGGAGTGCGTGGGGTCCCTCATAATGCTGTTTGCTTTGCGGATGCAGTGTGTGGTATAAATGTCTGTAATGGCAGTAAATGTCTGTAATAACAGTAGAACAAAGAAATATAATAGAATTAATGAAAAACTACACACAAGCAAGGGTGGAAGAAACAATTAATCTGTAGAGAAAGCAAGGTTCAAAGTTCAAAGTAAATTTATTATCAAGGTACATATATGCCACAGACAGTCTTCTCCGTGGATTGTCACCTTGTCGTGGTGGAGAAGCTTGTGTGGTCCTGTGATCTCGAGAGCGATGCTGTCTGGTGCTATGCTCCTGGTAGGGTCACCCATGGCGGTAAGGTCGAGGGTGAGGTCCCTGACAAAGAACAATCCAACCAAGATCTCAACGGTGGAACAGGCGGACGAAGTTACTTCGAACTCAACGGCTGTGAAGGCGGATGAAGGCTGCAACAAATCCATCAGCTCCAATCGTCGTGGTTTCCATGTCACTGGAATCAGTTGGTTGATTTGTGAAGTATCGTGTGCTTCTTGGAGTGCAACATCAAGTACACGTTAAACAAATGCACGCACAGGCGTCTTCACTCTGTGGGCCACTTCTTCAGAACGAAGACCATCATCCTCGACCACGAGGGATAGCCACGACATATATGCCGGCATATGCTGCATTGAGATTTATTTTCTTGCAGGCATTCACAGTAGAAAAAGAAATACAATAGAATCAAACTGTGCAATTACACACACACACACACACACACACATATATATATATATAAATTTACTTTTAACCTCCTCAGCCCTGTACAGATAAATTAGTTTATTATCGTCACATGGACATCTTACGGACTCATCTTCAAGGACTGTTTTTCAGGGACTCCAGTGTCCTTGAAAGTGAGTCCATAAAATGTTCGTGTGACATTAATAAACTAATTTAATTTATCTGTACAGGGCTGAGGAGGTGCCACCTTGTTAATAGTTACCATCAAGAGAAAATCTGCAGATGCTGGAAATCCAAGCAACACAAACAGAATACTGGAGGAACCTAGCAGGTCAGGCAGCATCTATGAAAAGAAGTACAGTTGACTTATTTTGCTGCTTTTACCCGACATTAAACCATCAGGATCTAGTTCATCTGCAACTACACAACCCCCATCCCAATTGAAACAGCACCTTTATCTTCTAGCATCCCTCAGGAGATTATATCGTCATTGTCACAACACTATGAGTGATTTAATTTTGTGGAAAACAACTGATTCAACATTGAGAATGACTGCAGATGGTGTAAGGTGCTATGCAAATCTACCTTCCTTAATTTGCTAGACAATATGAGACATGCTCTGTACACACCCGCCAACCTGAAATACAAAAGAAGGTTTAAGGTAGTCCATCCACCTGTAACAAGTAAGACTAGGATTGCAGTGAGCACAAGGAAAGGGAACTTCTTCTCTCAAAGACCTGTGAATCTTTGGAATTCTCCAGTGAGTTTATGGGGTCTGTGAGGGTCAAGGCAAGGCAATGGAGATGAGGTCAATGATTAAATCAGCCAAGATCTTAGAGTCATACACCATGGAAACTGGCTCTTTGGGCCAACTGGTCCATGTTGACAAAAGTTTTTTAAACTAGTCCTGTTTGCCCCATATCCCGCAAAGCCTTTCCTATCCATGTACCTATAGAGGAGAATAAATAGTCAACATTTCGGGCCAAAGCCCTTCATCACTCCTGATGTACGATCTCAGCCTGAAATGTTGACTGTTTACGTCTCTCCATAGTCACCTGACCTGCTGAGTTCCTCCATCATTTTGTGTGTGTTGCTCAAGATTTCCAGCACCTGCAGAATCTCTTGTGTCTCCACGTACCTGTCAAGTACCCTTTAAACATTAATGTACCTGACTCAACCACTACGCCTGCCAGCTCTTTCCACATACCAACCGCCCTCAGGTAAAAAAAATGCCTCTCTAGTTCCTATCAAACCTGTCCCCTCTTACCTTAAATCTATGCCCTCCAATTATTGATTCTCCAACCCTGAAAAAGAGACCATGTGCATTGAACCTATCAATGCACCTACCTATCGTGAGCATTTTGTGTTTATCATGATTTATGTACCTTTCATTCTCCTACGCTTCAATGAAAAATGTTCCAACCTGTTCAAACTCTCTCCAAAACTCAATCCCTCAAGTTTTACTGAAGGATGGAATAGAATCACTGGCTGATACAAGAGGGCGTCAGCTTAAGGTATTTGAATGAAAGTATAGAGGAGATGTCAGAGGTAGTATTTTTATACAGTGAGTGGTGGGTGCATGGGAATGCCCTCCCAGGGGTGGTGGTACAGGCAAATACATTACTGATATTTAAGAACAAACAACGGGACAAATAAGAGGAAATTTAAGAGACTCGTAGATAGGCACATGGACGAAAATAAAATGGAGGGCTTTGTGGGAGGCAATGGTTGGTTTGAGCTCGGAGTCGGTTAAAGGGTCAGCACAACATCATGAGTCGGTGGGTCTGTACTGTGCTATGTTCTGAGCCACCCTCCTGCTTTCAAGTGTCTCTAAACACGACTTGAGCTATTGCACAGTTGCCCAATCTCTCAACAACCCCATCTGATGTTGCACCAAACATGGACAAGTCCTCTCCCCAGCCCACAGATGCTGCTGGATGCACTGAGTTGGAATATAAATTGCTTTATCAGAGTTCCTCCAGCGGGTTGTTTGAGGTCCCAGTGTCCTCCAACCGGCTACCCCATGTTGACTTCATGACGTACATAGAGGAAGTCAGTCACCCTCCGCCCTGAGGGATTTTAAAGGTGCCTTCGTGGGAGGAACCAAAATAGAGATGAATTTGCTGCTGCTGCTCGCTAACCCTTTACCTCCAGATAACTAAATCAACAAGACTATCTTGTGGGGGCCATTGACTGCCTCCCCTGAAACAGCGGGAGACCAGGAGGTGAGAAATATTTCTGTTTGTTCAGACGTGAAAAGTGTGAAGAATTTATCGGAAGTTGATCTCCGGGAGCCCACTGGAGCCCAGCCAGAGAGTCTGGCTGAGGGAAGCATTAACATTATTGACAGATCATTTAGCAAGATAATGGCGCTGGTGGGTCTTTGATACATTGTGGGGAGGTCCTGTTGGAATTCTCTCCTGGTTTCATGGAAGTTAGATCTTAAAGGCTCCGATTTGGAAGGGGAATCGGTGGGTGTGTCAATGGCATTTTCCCGCCTCCACTTTGAATTTAGTTTCTAATGGGACACCGAAGAGTTTGGGTTTTAAGTTCGGCAGGTAGGATGAAGAACCCTGCAATAAATCACCTGGAGATGGAGTGGTGGGGGAGGTAAGATTAGCATCTTTAAGAGAAAAGGGAGCGTATTTGCCTCAACTAGTAGCCCGGGGGAGGGACAAAAAGGAGGCTACCTTTCTGATCCCAGATCATCTGATCTGTCTGTTTAATCAAAGGACGGCGTGAATCGACCAAGTTCAGTGATTGGGAGTGAACTCTTACAACAGTCCAAAAGCCTGACAATTTGCATAGAGTCGTTTTCCCGTCCAGTCTGGAATTTATTTACTCCTGAAGCTTTCCTCCCCACCCCCACTTTTTCTTCAGCGATACAAGTTCTACCACCAACTATGACCGGCCGCAGCCACCATGAAGCCCCAAAGTCTTTCCCCTCGCTCTTCAATGAACCCCGGCAGCAGAACCAGGAGATGGGCTCGCCATTCACCCAGGACCGATGCACCACCGCTCAAGAACGACAGTGTGGCCCCGGCTCATTTAAGGTGGATTACCATGGTCACCCGATCCCGGAATGTCGTCTTGGAGAGCAAACCAGGCCAGGGGTTTCACAAAGTCTCTCCAGACCTTGGTACTCCTTCCCTGCTCCGGAAGCCTGGCCTCAGGGATCACTGGTGACTCGTCACCCCCACGCCCTGCCGGAGAGCACCCGCGACTCGGGCAGGGAAGAGAACGGCAGGGGTGCTGAGGACAAATACTTGCCGGCCGTGCCTCCGTTCTACAGCTCCCCCTGGAACTCCTGTTGCCTGCCCCAGCCCTCCTCAGCTCCCAGCCCGCCTGCCGATCGGACTTCGGCCGGACCGGGGCCCGCCACTCTGCAGAACCACGGCCAGAACCTGCCTGGGGGGCACCGGAGCGAGAGTCAACCATCCAGCCCCCAAATCCTGGGGGAGGACCACAGAGCCGGCAGTCCCGGGCGAGATGATGGAACCGGATGGATACCTCCGGACGGCGGCAATGAAGTGAGTAACCCTTGGGCAGAAGAGGCCGTTCAGCCCATCAAATCTGGTTTATTGTTGGGCTATAGCGTTTATTTCCTCCCCTTAGAAGTATACATTAATTGTTTTCTAACGAAGGGCTCGATTGTGTTCATTTCTCACGACCGCGTCCCATATCATCCCTTACCTCCGTCACTTTTAATCTTTTCCCCTTCTCGCCCTCCCGTGACTCATTCAAAAATGGGAAGACCTTTTCCTAGCTCACTCCCAACGCATTTGTCGCAGAGGTATCGAACCCGGAGGGCTCTCTCCCACCGGCTCTTGCAAAGTACACTTGCAGTAGTATCTATTAATTTCCCAATTCAGCCCCCCCCCCCCCCGTCCACCGCCACCCACCGCGATCCCTAAACTCATAAAGGGACCAGTATTCTCTCTGCTGGTCTTTTTCCCCCCACGGTAACGAACCTTTGAGACTGAAGGTACAAGTAACTACAGATGCTGGAATTTGGTGCAACACACAGCCTGCTGGAGGTCCTGATGAAGCGTCCCGGCCCATGTCGACTGTTTACTCTTTTCCACAGATGCTACCTGGCCTGCTGAGTTCCTCCAGCAATGTGTGTGTATTAATCTGCTGGGACGAACTCAGCGGGTTGAGCGTTGACCCAAGATATCGACCCTTTCTTCCCTCCCACCGACGCTGCTCGACTTGTCGCACCGAGTTCCTACATCAGATCGTGTCTTGCTCCGAAATAATAAGCCTTTCACATTTTTTTTCTATAGACTAAGGTCGGTACAGATAGGGGCTTGGAAATGGCTTTTGAAATTGGCTGGGACTGTTGTATTTGGGGGTTTGTGGTAAACTGGAAATCCCCTTCCCATCTGGCGTAATTTACATATTATTTTAAATTATTTATGGTTTCATATTGCTATATTTATACTCTATTCTTGGTTGGTGCAACTGTAACGAAACCCAGTTTCCCTCTGGATCAATAAAGTATGACTGTAACTGTATCTATGACTTTACGAGATTCTGTCGAATCCATGCTGCACCTGAGTCACGCCACCGCCCACAGACCCATGATTTGCTCCGATTATTCTCCATCCACCTAAACTGGTAAGGGTTGAGGGGCGGGGGGGAGGATATAATTTACTGTTGACCTCTGGGACGCGGGAGGAAACCGAAGTAAGGAGAACGTACAACCCTGACGCGGATAGGAGCCGAGGTCAGGATCGAACCCCTGCCTTGCCGCTCTCATTCCAAATCCCAGGCTACTACGGTTGAATGTTTAACACACTTACGCAGGCATAAAAGGTGATCAAGTGTTTCGAAATAATGTTCGTAGCGCATACATCATTCAGTCAGTCATCGGGTTCGCAAGGGCTACACGGGGAGGTTTAAACTATTGTTGCAGGGGAATGGGGACCAGAGCAGAGAGCGGAATGGTTGGGGAGAAAGATGTTGTTACAGACAAAGTCAGGGATCGAAAGATCCAGCGTGATGGGACTGATATTCTAAGCTGTGTATATTTCAATGCAAGGTGCTTTGTAGGAAAGGCGGATGAGCTTGTGACATGGATCAGCAGGTGGAATTAGGATATTGTAGTCGTTAGGGCGACTCGGTTGCCGGAGGGGCGGGACTGGCAGATCGGTGTTCCGGGGCTCCGTCGTTTTAGAGGGGAAAATATCACCGCAGTGCTCAGTCAGGACAGACTGGAGAGCTCGTCCAGCGAGGCTTTCTGCGTAGAAATGAGGAATAAAAAAGGGATGATCACGTTAACGGGATTATATTATAGACCACCCAACAGTCTGTGAGATTTGGAGGAGCAAATTTGTAGAGCGATCGCAGACTGTTGCACAAAACACAAGGTTCTTATGGTACAGTAGGTGGAAAATTAAATTTACCTATTGACTGGGACTCCCATACTGTAAAAGAGCTGGATAGGAAAGTGTTTAATATGTTCAGGAAACTTTCCTTAATCAATACATAAAAGTCTCAACTAGAGAGAGTGCATACCAGATCTGCTATTAGGGAATGAGACAGGGCAGGTGACAGAAGTTTGTGTAGGGGAACACTTCACATCCAGTGATCATAATGCCATTAGTTTCAAGGTAATTATGGAAAAGGATAGGTCTGGTCCTAGGCTTGAGATCCCAAACTGGAGTAAGGCCAATTTTTATGGTATCAGAAAGGAACTGGCAGACGTATGTTGGAGCAGGTTGTTTTCTGGCAAAGGTGTATTTTGTAAGTGGGAAGGCTTCAAAAGTGAAATTTTGAGATTACAAAGTTTGTATGTTGCTATCAGAATAAAAGACAAGGACACTATGTTCAGCGGACCTTGGTTCTCAAGAGATTTTGAGGTCCTGGTTAAGAAAAAGAAGGAGGTGCATAGCGGGTAAAGGCAGGCAGGAACGAATGAGGATATTGAAGAGTACCAGAAATGCAAGAGAGCACTTCAGATGGAAATCAGGAGGGCTAAAAGAAGACATGAGGTGCTCTAGCAGACAAGGTGAAGGAAAATCCTGATGGCTTTGACAGGTATATTAAGAGCAGAAGGATAGCAAGGGACAAAATTCGTACTCTGGAGGATCACATCAATCAATGTGGGAAACAGAGAGATGGGGGAGACACCAGGAATTCTGCAGATGCTGGAAATTCAAGCAACACACATCAAAGTTGCTGGTGAACGCAGCAGGCCAAGCAGCACCTATAGGAAGAGGTACAGTCGACGTCTGAGGCCGAGACCCTTCGTCAGGACTAACTGAAGGAAGAGTGAGTAAGAGATTTGAAAGTGGGAGGGGGAGGGGGAGATCCAAAATGATAGGAGAAGACAGGAGGGGGAGGGATGGAGCCAAGAGCTGGACAGTTGATTGGCAAAAGGGATACGAGAGGATCGTGGGACAGGAGGTCCGGGAAGAAAGAAAAGGGGGGTGGGGAAACCCAGAGGATGGGCAAGGGGTATAGTGAGAGGGACAGAGGGAGAAAAAGGAGAGAGAGAAAAAGCATGTGTGTAATCAACCCGATGGCATGAACATCGACTTCTCAAATTTCCGCTAACGCCCTACCTCCCCCTCGTACCCCATCTATTATTTATTTATAGACACACATTCTTATACAAGGTGTTGTTCCTCCAACCTGAGTGTGGCCTCATCACAACAGTAGAGGTCACGGATGGACATATCGGAATGGGAATGGGAAGGGGAATTAAAATGGGTGGCCACTGGGAGATCCCACTTCTTCTGGTGGATGGAGTGTAGGTGCTCGGCGAAACGGTCTTCAAATCTACGTCGGGTTTCATCGATGTACAGCAGGCCACACCGGGAGCACAGGACATAGTATACGATTGCAACAGACTGCAGGTGAAGACTGCACCTGGAAGGACTGTTTGGAGCCATGAATGGTAGTGAGCACAATGAGCACAATGACGAGGGCAGAGTTATTTTTGTTCTAATTATGTTTTGTTGTCCAGGTTGTGTATAGTTTGCGCTTCTTGTGAATAATGACGTGTATCTGATGCTACGTGCCTGTCCTGCTGCTGCAAGTAAGTTTTCCCATTGCCACCAGTGAAGACATGTACTTAGAAATATAGCAATAAACTGCTTTGATTTAGACACGTGTTGCCTGACCCAGGGAGCATTTTCAGCACTCCTTTTTTGGTTTGATATGAAAATGCACCTAGATGAGGAAAAATTGGTAAAATTGGCTTATTGTTGCATATACTGAGATACAGCGAGAAACTGTTTTGGATGCCATCCACACCGGTATCTTCATTGCAACAGTGTACTGGGTGTCGGTGTACATTGGAAAAGCAATAGAGAGTAGGGAAAAGTGGTACAGAGAGGGCAGGGTAGAGTACTAGGGCATCATGAGGTAGATTGAGGCCTTGTCCAAGGACTGTTCAGTACAGGATAGAAGATGCTCAAGTGTTGTGTGCTGTCAGGCTTGTGGAGTGTCTGCCCTGTCAGAGGTGGGAGAAGAGAGAACGTTTGGAGTTTGTTGGGTCTTTGATAATGTTGCCTGCTTTGCGGAGGTAGCCAGATGTGGAGACAGAATCCATGGAGCTGTGTCCAGAACTTTTCTGTGACCTCGGGCAGAACAGTTGCCATACCAAGCCGTGATGCATTTGGATAGGATGCCTTCTTCGGAAGGCGGTGAGGGTCAACAGCGGGCCATGTCAGATCTCTTCGATCTCCTGAGGAAGTAGAGGGACTGGGGTGCTTTCTTGGCTGTGGCGTCTGCATGGTTTGATCGGGACAGGCTTTTGACGATGTTGGTTTTGAAGCTCTTTTAGCTCTTAAAATTGTAAAGGACTTGTCACAGAATTGGATCGTGACCTGTGAAGTAGGGTTACATTTTTGTAGACTTAGCAAGAAGTTAGTTGACCCATGGAATCAATACTAGCTCTTGGGCCTTTGATTACAACTATTGCCCATTCCCTCGCGCCTATCAACTCTTTTCTTTCACTATCTACACTAATGAATGGTTTACAAGGCCAATTAACCCACCAACCTTTGTGTTGTGGTGGGGAAGCAGAGCATACACTGACTGCTGGGAGAACATGCAAACTCCCCATAGTCAGCTCCAAAAATCAGGATCAAACCTGGGTACTGTACCTGCAGGTGAGGCAGTAGATCTACCTGCTGTGAGCTCAGTATTCCCATGTACTGAAAACATATGGACAGAATGAGTCAAATTGCCTCCTGTCCTGCAAATTTCTGACATTTTAAGGTGGTTAGAGCATAGAACATAGAACAGGACAGGCCTTTGGCCCACAAAGTTGTGCTGACCCTTTAGTTTACCCATAGATCAATCTAACCCAGATTGATAAATCCAGAGTAACACACACAAAATGCTGTTGGAACTCAGCAGGTCAGGCAGCATCTACGGAGTCAAAGTTTCAGGCCGAGACCCTTCAAACCACCGCCTGTTTATTCCCCTCCAGAGGTGCTGCAAGACCTGCTAAGTTCCCCCAGCATTTTGCGTGTGTTTCTCTGGACCATGGACGATTGCCGTGATTCTTTGAGGCTGCCATGAGTGTAATGCGATCAACCCGGTGACTCCGAAGCTGGAGTGAAGAGGCCTCCGGCTCACCCACTGTCATGGAGTGAGAAGGTGAATTTCAAGTATGTTGTTTTTCTGAAATGTTGTCCTTGTCATCTGGCAGAATGCCTTTCTTTGGAGTTTGATTTGAAAGGAGCTGAATGGAATTAGAATTGGTTCATTATTGACACACGTACTGAAATACAGTGAAAAGCTTTTTTTGCAGACTGTCCACACAGATCAGATCATTACACAGTGCACTGAGGTAGAACCAGAACAATACAGAATAAAGTGAAAGTGTAACACCAAGTTTATAGGAAAAGGTTGAATAGGTTGGGACTTTATTTCCTGGCGTGCAGGAGAATGATGGAAGATTTGACAGAGGTATACAAGATTGTTTGCAGTATAGATAGGCTTAATGCCAGCAGCCTTTTTCCATTCAGCTTGAATGAGAATAGAACTAGAGGTCATAGAATAAGTGTGAAAGCTGAAATATTTAAGGAGAACTTGACGGGGAATTCTTTCACTTAGAGGGTGGTGTGAGTATGGAACGAAGTGATGGATGTAGTTTCCACTGCAAGTTTTAGAGAATTTGGATAAGTGCATGGATGGAAGGGTGAAGGGCTACAGGTCAATAGGACGAGGCAGAGTAATAGTTCGGCACAGGCTAGGTGGGTCGAGGGGCCTGTTTCTGTGCCGTAGTTGTCTATGTTCTGTTAATGTTTTATATCTTCCCCGTTTATTCTCAGCCTGCAGATAGGATTCTCCTTCTCTTTGGATATCAAGAAGGAGAATTCTATCTGCAGGCTTAGAATAAACAGGAAAGACATAAAACAAGTACAGAACTTTTATTACTTAGGAAGCTGGGTGACCTCAGATGGCAGGTGCGACGTGGACATCAAAAGAAGAATAGGGATGGCAAAAGACACCTTTACGAGAATGAAGGGTATACTGACCAATTCTAAACTAGGCATGACAACCCGCCTCAGAGTACTGAAATGTTACGTTTATCCAGTTATGTTATATGGATCAGAATGTTGGACAATATCTAATAACATGAGGAAACGAATTGAAGCAGCAGAGATGTGGTTTTTGAGGAGGATGCAAAGAATATCATGGATGAAACGAATATCTAACAAGGATGTCATGAACAGAGCAAACACAAAAAGAGAAATAATGTATGAGATCATGAAAAGGCAATGTAACTTCATTGGACATGTGATTAGGAAAGAGGAGTTAGAAACATAGAAAATAGGTACAGGAGTAGGCCATTCGGCCCTTCGAGCCTGCACCGCCATTTATTATGATCATGGCTGATCATCCAACTCAGAACCCTGCCCCAGCCTTCCCTCCATACCCCCGATCCCCGTAGCCACAAGGGCCATATCTAACTCCCTCTTAAATATAGCCAATGAACTGGCCTCAACTGTTTCCCGTGGCAGAGAATTCCACAGATTCACCACTCTCTGTGTGAAGAAGTTTTTCCTAAACTCGGTCCTAAAAGGCTTCCCCTTTATCCTCAAACTGTGACCCCTTGTTCTGGACTTCCCCAACATCGGGAACAATCTTCCTGCATCTAGCCTGTCCAATCCCTTTAGGATTTTATACGTTTCAATCAGATCCCCCCTCAATCTTCTAAATTCCAACGAGTACAAGCCAAGTTCATTCAGTCTTTCTTCATATGAAAGTCCTGCCATCCCAGGAATCAATCTGGTGAACCTTCTTTGTACTCCCTCTATGGCAAGGATGTCTTTCCTCAGATTAGGGGACCAAAACTGCACACAATACTCCAGGTGTGGTCTCACCAAGGCCTTGTACAACTGCAGTAGTACCTCCCTGCTCCTGTACTCGAATCCTCTTGCTATAAATGCCAGCATACCGTTCGCCTTTTTCACCGCCTGCTGTACCTGCATGCCCACTTTCAATGACTGGTGTATAATGACACCCAGGTCTCGTTGCACCTCCCCTTTTCCTAATCGGCCACCATTCAGATAATAATCTGTTTTCCTATTTTTGCCACCAAAGTGGATAACTTCACATTTATCCACATTAAATTGCATCTGCCATGAGTTTGCCCACTCACCCAACCTATCCAAGTCACTCTGCATCCTCCTCACAGGCCACCCAGCTTCGTGTCATCCGCAAACTTGGAGATGCTGCATTTAATTCCCTCATCCAAGTCATTAATATATATTGTAAACAACTGGGGTCCCAGCACTGAGCCTTGCGGTACCCCACTAGTCACCGCCTGCCATTCTGAAAAGGTCCCGTTTATTCCCACTCTTTGCTTCCTGTCTGCTAACCAATTCTCTATCCACATCAATATTTTACCCCCAATACCATGTGCTTTAAGTTTGCACACTAATCTCCTGTGTGGGACCTTGTCAAAAGCCTTTTGAAAATCCAAATATACCACATCCACTGGTTCTCCCCTATCCACTCTACTAGTTACATCCTCAAAAAATTCTATGAGATTCGTCAGACATGATTTTCCTTTCACAAATCCATGCTGACTTTGTCCGATCATTTCACCGCTTTCCAAATGTGCTGTTATCACATCTTTGATAACTGACTCTAGCAGTTTCCCCACCACCGATGTTAGGCTAACCGGTCTATAATTCCCCGGTTTCTCTCTCCCTCCTTTTTTAAAAAGTGGGGTTACATTAGCCACCCTCCAATCCTCAGGAACTAGTCCAGAATCTAACGAGTTTTGAAAAATTATCACTAATGCATCCACTATTTCTTGGGCAACTTCCTTAAGCACTCTAGGATGCAGACCATCTGGCCCTGGGGATTTATCTGCCTTCAATCCCTTCAATTTACCTAACACCACTTCCCTACTAACATGTATTTCGCTCAGTTCCTCCATCTCACTGGACCCTCTGTCCCCTACTATTTCTGGAAGATTATTTATGTCCTCCTTAGTGAAGACAGAACCAAAGTAATTATTCAATTGGTCTGCCATGTCCTTGCTCCCCATAATCAATTCACCTGTTTCTGTCTGTAGGGGACCTACATTTGTCTTAACCAATCTTTTCCTTTTTACATATCTATAAAAGCTTTTACAGTCAGAATGCACGGTAATTATGGGAAAGATTGAAGGGAAGACAGCAAGAGGAAAGCAAAGACAAATGATGATGGAGAACTGGAAATGAATACCAATGAATTGATTCACTTGACCCGAAACAGGAGTGTTGGGCCATGGCAGTCAAAGCTCAAACTAGGCCCGGCACCTGATGATGATGATGATGATGATGAAGATGATGATGATGCATTGGTCTATGACTCTATGACAATGCTGGACAAGAAACCATTATAAGACCATAAGACATGGGAGCAGAATTAGGCCATTCAGTCCATCGAGTCTGCTCTGCCATTCCATCATGGCTGATCCCAGATCCCACTTAACCCCATACACCCACCTTCTCGCCATATCCTTTGATCAGGAAACGATCAACTTCATCCTTAAATACAGCCATGAACTTGGCCTCTACCTCAGTCTGTGGCAGAGCATTCCACAGAATCACTACTCTCTGGTTAAAAAAATTCCTCCTCTAAAAAGTCGCCCCTCTTTTGAGGATGTGCGCTCTAGTTCTGGATACACCCACCATAGGAAACATCCTCTCCACGTCCACCTTATCTAGTCCTTTCAACATTCAGTAGGTTTCAATGAGATTCCACACCCGCATTCTTCTAAATTTCAATGAGTACAGGCTCAAAGCTCCTCATATGTTAACCCCTTCATTCCCAGACTCATCCTCGTGAACCTCCTCTGGACTGTCTCCAGTGACAACACATCTACACATCTTCTCTGAGATATGGGGCCCAAAACTGTGCTTTCTTAGACAAGGGGCCCAAAACTGCTCAGAATATTTCAAATGTCTGGCCAACACCTTGTAAACTTCACCTTAGTTCTTGTACTCAAGTTTCTGTAACTGGTGACTTGCTGTTCGTTAACCATATAGGATTCTCCCACTTCGGAGGACTTGGAGCAGTTTGCAAAAGAGCTGAAGAAGAAGCGCATCACAATGGGCTTCACACAGGCTGAGGTGGGCTTGGCCCTTGGGGCTCTGTATGGTGAGTATGAAGCTTGATTGAGGGAGTGCGATGGCTCTTTTCCTTTTTGAAAAGACAAATCTTGATTAGCCCAACATCATTGTCTGTAGTACATCATTTACTGAACTATTGGTGTCAATTATGGGACCACAGGTACTACTTTTGCCTCTCAATGGGAGGAGTTTTGATAAAAGTATACAAAATTACGAGGTAATGCAGGCTTTTTCCACTGGAGCAAGGACTAGAGGTCATAGGTTTAGGGTGAAAGGTGAAATAGTTAAGAGGAACCAGAAGTGGGATCTCCTTCAATCAGAGGGTGGCAGGGTAGCATAGTGGTCAGCACAACACTTTACAGTACAGGCGACCCAGGTTCAATTCCCATCACTGCCTGTAAGGAGTTTGTACATTCTCCCCTTGACTGCATGGATTTCCTCCGGGTGCTCTGATTTCCTCCCACAGTCCACAGTCTGGTTGGTAGGTTAATTGTGCTGTGATTAGGCTTGGATTAAATTGGGAGTTTGCTGGGCGACGTGGCTCAAAGGAGAGAAAAGGCCTATCCACACTGTATCTTAACAGATAATAGATCGATAAATAAATATATAAATAAAGGTGGTGTCAGCTGCCAGCAGAATTAGTGGATGCAGGTCATTTGCAATGTTTATGGGAAGTTAGATAAGTACATGGATGGAAGGGGTATGGAGGGCTATTTCCAGCTGCAGGTCAAAGGGACTTGGCAGAATAGTGGTTTGGCATGGACTAGATGGGCTGAAGGGTCTGTTACTGTACTATAATGCTCTATGACTATGACACTCCAACACACAAAATCAGACTTACTTAGTCTGGAACTGCACTAGGTTCCAAGTGTTGGATGAGATGTTAAACTTGAGGCCTGTTTGGTTTTTTTCTTTCTTTTTCTTATTTCGTTCTTTCTATTCGCCATGTTGTTAAGCACATGTGTCAGCTTCTTGTACTTACGTTTCCTTGTTCACAGACCCTATATGGTGGAAAACAGTCCATCATTTTTGTGCAGGAAAAGCTTCCACAAACAGAAAAGGGATAACAACCTGTTTCGGAGATACTTGTACCTCAAATCAACATTGGTTAGGATACTCCCCCTTCCCCCCCCCCCACTCTCCACTTTCCGCAGAGATTGCTCCCTCTGTGGTTCCCTTGTCCATTTGTCCTTGATCTCGTTGAAAGCTGCCGAATATTGAAAAGCCTAGGTAAAGTGGATGCGAAGAGGATGTTTCCATAGGGGAGAGTCTAGGCCCAAAGGGCAGAGCTCGGAGTAGAAGGACGTCCCCTTAGAACAGAGATGATGAGGGTGCCTTTAGCCAGAGGTGGTGAATCTGTGGAATCCATTGCCACAAAAGCCATGGAGGCCAAGTCAGTGGGTATATTTAAAGTGGAGATTGATTGGTTCTTGATTAGTCAGAGCATGAAAGGGTGTGGGGAAAAGGTTGGAGCATGGTGATGAGAAGGGTAATTAATCTGCCGTGATTGTATTGCAGAGCAGAATCGACGGGCTGAATGATCTAACTTTCTAATTTTGCTCCGATGTCTTACGGTCTTATGTTCTGTTTGCTGTCCCAGTCCCCAGCTGAACCTGTAAGGGAAGAGCTCTAGAAGGTCCCGAGCATGGAAAGAGGTTTTTTTTAAAGTTGTGGCTAGCATATGATGAGTGTAAGGAATGGAAACGGTGGAGTGATGGAGGGGTTGGAAGCTGCTAAGAGAATCTGAGGCATAATGCAACAGCGCTGAGTAATCAGTGCTGAACCGACAGTGCAGACATGGGTTTACCAAGACATAGACAGTAGAGCACAGTACAGGCCCTTCGGCCCACGATGTTGAGCCGACCCTGTAACCTACACTAAGATCAACCCTACATAGCCCCCTGTTTTCTTCTATCATACATCTGCCAATCTAAGAGTTTCTTAAATGCCCTGAATGTATCTGCCTCTAGCACCACCCCTGGCAATACAATACATTCCATGCATCCACCACTCTGTGTGTACGGAGCTATGCAGAGGAAGAATTCACGACTGTGCACGTCACATACTCCAGATTTCACTCCATATGCTGTGTATCTCTAGTTTTGGAGATCTCACTTCAACTTCCGAAGTGGGACCTTCAAGGCCAAAAATGCACATGAAGCCGGGGCTGGTCACAGAGGTGCAGACAGCTGGCGCCCGCCCGAGCGTGCAAAATGTTACAGCCCATCCTGGCGGCAGTCTGCACCTGCTCTCGGCTTGTCATTGTGAATGGGCTTGGCTTTGCAAGAAGGAGTTTGTGAACCTCTGTTTCTCCCCAGGGAAGATGTTCAGCCAGACGACCATCTGTCGTTTTGAGGCGTTGCAGCTGAGCTACAAGAACATGTGCAAGCTGAAGCCCCTGCTGCAGCGGTGGCTACAAGAGGCCAAGGATAACGGCAACTTTCAGGAGGTTAGTGCAGAGGGAATGACCCCACCTACAATGGGCAGAGTAATTGGCGCATGCACGTCCTCTGGGATGTGCACTCCCTCCAGCACTGTGGGTGCTTGCAAGATCCAGCGGAGGTATTGTTTGTCTGGGGTGAGAGTGCAGATGCTGTGCTCCTGCTGCCGGCGTCGGGCATCTGCGTGCTCATATGGAAGAGGGTCAACACCCTCTCAGATGTTGCTCCTCTATTTCCCAGGTATTCCCAGGAGTCGGGGGAAGATGCTGCAAAAGGAATATCCCTGAACCTTTTTCCTTGTCTGCCTGGAAACCTCTTCCCAAAACAGACTAGGATGACCGGGAAAACACTTGAAGAGCATGCTTGCTTTGGCAGTCTGGTGCCAGGCAAGCAGGTGATGTGGCTTGCCCACTGGAGTTGACTGAGAATAGATTGTTTATGCTGGGGATGTTGGCCTGGAAATGGGTGCTGGTGTAAACTTGCACATGCTGCCAGTGTTTTTGGAGGGGTTTGCTGGCATCTTAAAAGTTTCTTCTCTCAGTTAGAAAATCTGACCAACAATTCTAGTTAGTCACCCCCAACTCCTCCCATCGCTACATTTAAATATGTACACTCCCACCCCACTATCTTATAACCCCATCACTGCACCTTATTGTAAATACTTTCAACCACTTTTTTGAATGCTATTTACACAATAAATGCTGGTATTTACGTTTTTATACATATTTTATTCTATATCTGTACTTTAACATCTAACTTCATTCTTTATTCTTTGGAATTGTTGAATGTTCTTTCCTTCTGTTGTATTTTGCACCCACACACCACAGCAAATTCCCAATAATGTAAATGTAAACGGGGAATAAATTTGACCCTTGACATGCTGTCGGTGGTGCGTGCCCTGTGTTTTGTGACGTCCCACTGTAGGTTCTGAAGCTCCTGTGCTGTACTCTTCTGTGGTCTGAGGATCTTTGACCAGCACAGGACTGAAACCATATCACACCTTTATCTCCCCTTGTGTGAGCTGCCATTAGTTGCCAGTGTTGTTGCTAAAGTGTAGTAAAAGGGACAGAGCATCAAGAAAACAAAGGTCCTTTCAAACTCACCCTGACCACATCTCAGCAGCTCCATTAGGATCCTGGAAAATGGGGGTTACTTTCCAAATGATGATGGAGAAAGTGAAGAAAAAGATGAAGAACAAGGCCTCCAACCTGGGATGAAGCTGATGTGAGACTCTTCAGAAACCTCCCAGGTAGCCTGTTTCTAGACAATGTTGTGCTGGTGTTATACCCTACTCTTCCCTCCTGCACAACCCTTCATTTTCTATCATCCTCATCCTTATCTAAGAGTTTCTTAAATGTTCCTAATCTACCTGCCTTTACCACCACCCCTGGCAGAGCATTTCATGTGCCCACCATTAACTGTGTAAATAAAATCTTATCTCTGACACCACCTTACACTTTCCTCCAATCACCTTAATTTGCCTTGTATTAGTCATTTCCACCCTGGGAAAATGTCTCTGGCTGCCCACTCAAACTATGCCTCTTATCATCTTGCACCTGTACACTTCTATCAGGTAGCCTCTCATCCTCCTTTGCTCCAAAGAGAAAAGCCCCAGCTTGTTCAACCTATGACATGGCCTCTAGTCTAGGTAGCATCTTGGTAAATCTCCTCTGCGCCCTCCTTAAAGCGTCCACATCCTTCCTATAATGAGGTGACCAGAACTGAAAACAATGCTCCAAGTATGGTCTAAGCAGGTGATAAAGTTTAAGGGAATGGGGGATTCTCAGATCCCTGTAAACAATGGATTCAGTACTGACTATGTCTGTGACTGCAGTGTGGTTGAATAACGTCTCACAGCTGCCTTCTTTGGAGCATGATGATTAAAGTTCGCCCGGATCTACATAGATATCTCTGGGTTTTTCACACCTTTTGATTTTGACAAAAAGCAGCACCTGATGGAAATGAGACAGAACATTCCTTTCTTAATTAAAGCATAAATTTGACGGATGTTCTTATCTTTGTAATTAAGTTGTGGCTCCAGCAAACCAGCCACATTAATTAATGTGGCTGGAGTGTCTAACAAATTGGTTGTACTTTTGTATCAATAGTCCATTGACTTGACCGGAATAGTTATCAAACTGATTGTTCTCTGTATCAATAGTCCATTGACTTGGCCGGAATGGTTATCAAACTGATTGTTCTTTTATATCGGTGGCCTTATAACTTCTGACAATTCTGACATCGGGCAGTGAACTTGTAGAACCGCCGGGGAAATGAGAAAGGTTCTGTCCCGGATGTCGGGTCCAAGTTCACTCGCCGGCTGAGCTCGAAGAAATAAACGGGTGAAAAGATAAGTAACGATCTTTTTGTGCTGTCGTTTTTTGATCCAGCAAAGTTATGTTTACAGAGCTGCAACAACATTACCTCACAGCTCGTTAACTCAATCCCCTGACTCGTGAGAGGCAAAACCATACCCCCGCTTAAACCCCATCAGCTTCCAGTTTACAATGGCAGCGGCTTCCGTCTGGTGGCTAATGAAACAAGGAAAACAGCTAAATACTTTGTTCACCACACTTCTCCTGACACATGATCATTGCCAGCACTAGTCTGTAACTTCCCTTTGAACTTGGAGTCAAATCGATGTGGCAGGACTGAGGCTAGGCAAGGCTATGGGCCCATTGCCGAGAGCAAGGATGAGCTGAGCTTTGATCGTTTTAAGGCCAAATCGAGGTGGCGAGGCCGGGGCACCAGAGCGTATTGTGGCGATTGAACCCGATATCTGGACAGAGACTTAAGCGCAGGGCTGATTCAGAAAGGCTGAAGTGAAGCAGTGAGCTCCAGGCCCCAGCACGTATCGAAGCGACTGAACCCGATGTTTGTACATCGATTTAGGTGTCGGGCCAGATTGAAAATGTCCGGGTGTCGGGGCCCAAGGGGAGGGATGGGCCGGTTCAGATCACAGCTCCACAACTGGGCTCTGTGCTAAATTGTGCTGAACTATGGGACTCTCTTTGTGGACACCAGTTCAGAATGCTACTTGCTTACGATTATTGTCTGCATGACGTGTTTCTTTTCTCTCTGCACATTAGGTGTGCGACAGTCTTTTTTTTAAATGGTTTCTTTTGGTTTTCTTTGTTTTGTGACTGCCTATTAGGAGACAAATCTCAACATATTATCAACATATGCATACTTTGATAATAAATGTACTTTGAACATTAATCTTGTGCAAACTTTGAGGGATCTGTGGAGGTTCCTTCACATTGCTGAGAATCCTGTCATTATCCCTGTATTCAGCCTTCAAATTTAACCCACGCATTAGGGTGGGCGAACCGTAACCCTAATGCATTGTCCCATTGTAACCAACAACCTTCCACACAATGCACAACATCGCCAAACTTTGTGTCAGCTGCAAACTTACTACCAACCCACGTTCACAAATTATCCAATGCCTACACTAATCCTGACGTATAGTAAGTCACCCCTACCCCAATGCCTTATGTGTAGCTACAGCAGAAACATTGGGACCAAAAAGAACATTTTGTGCAACTTCACCCATGGTTTACATTCTTGCAGAACAGAGAAGGGAGGGGCCCGCTGTAGTCAGATATGGTTCACCTGTGAAAGACTGTCAAGTAGAGGTAGCGGGTCAATTATTTTTTGGTTGTGGGAGGGAAGCATTGTACATGAACCGCTGTCACCATTAAGTCAATATTTAAACCAGCTATGCAGCATCGAGCAAACATTGACTCCGTCACGCAAGCGGAAACGGCGAACCAGCATCGATAACAACGTGAAGGAGGCGCTGGAGAATTTCTTCGTCATGTGCCCGAAGCCAACCACTCAAGAGATCTCGAAGATTGCTGATGACCTCAACCTGGAAAAGGATGTAAGTTGTGGGTTGAAATTGAAGCTCTGTAAGGAAAAGGGAAATGAAGTTGGAGAAGCCCCTGGAAAGTTTTGATAATTTTTCCTGGGATGGGGACTACAACCTCACAGATCAGAGAGCATTCTTTGGGGGAGAGAGACAGGGGATGGAAAATGATAGATCTGAACAGAGTGAAACATAGGTGGCTGTTTTCCTTTGATAGACGGATCGAAGACTGGAGCTCATGGGCATAAATTGAAAGGAAAAAGAATTAGACCATAAATCCATAAGACCTAGGAGCAGAAATGGGCCATTCAGCCCATCGACTCAGCCCATTTAATTATCAAAGTTCAAAGTAAATTTATATCGAAGTACTTATACCTCACCATATACTACCCTGGGATTTATTTTCTTGCAGGCATTCACAGTAGAACAGAGAAATAGAATCAGTGAAAAACTACACACAGTGTGACAAACAACCAATGTGCAAAAGAAGACAAACTGTGCAAATAAAAAATAAATTAATAAATAATATTGAGAACATGAGTTGTAGAGATGTTGAAAGTGATTCCATAGATTTTGGAATCAGTTCAGAGTTGGGGTGAGTGAAGTCAGTGGCGGATTCATGATCACGCTCAACCCCATAACCTTTGACACCCTTACTAATCAAGAACTTATCAACCTCAGCTTTAAATTTACCCAATGCCTCCATAACTGTCTATGCGAATGAATCCCACAGACTCAGCATTTTTGATTCTAGAAATCATTGTGTTCTGAGGCTGTGCCCTTTGGTCCTAGACTCTCCCATTATTGGAAACATGCTCTCCCCATCCATTCCATCTAGACTTCTCAATATTCAGTCGGTTTCTACGAGATTCCCTCTCAATTCTTCTAAGCTCCAGTGAGAAGATGCCCAGATCCACCAAATGCTTCTCATACATTCTTTCTTTCCTGGGACCATTCTCGTAAACCTCCTCTGGACCCTCTCCAATGACAGCACATCCTTTCTTAGATGAAGACCCCAAAGCAGCTCACGCTATAATTTGACCTGTGGGGAAATGCAAGTGATGTGTGGGAGAAACATTTTGATGTAACATGGTTGGAGTCTAGAATTATTCTCAGGTGTGTTGGAGGTGAGTTCCAATATGGATTCCAAAAGGGGAATGAAAAGAGCAGAGAACAATTTGGAAAGGCTCTCTAGTAGGTGGGATGAGTTGCTTAGGTAAGGAGCTGGTGAACACATGATGGGTCAAATCATAAGCTTGAGAAATTCTGCAGATGCTGGAAATCCAAAGCAACACACACAAAATGCAGGAGGACCTCAGCAGATTGGGCAACACCTGCAGAAACGAATAAACCAATTTCGGGCCGGGACCCTTCTTCAGAACTGGAAAGGAAGGGGGAAGACACCAGAATAAAAAAGGTGGGCGAGGGGAAGGAGGATGGCTAGAAGGTGATGGGTGAAGCCAGGTGGGTAGGAAAGGTAAAAGGCTGGAGAAGAAGGAATCTGGTGGGAGAGGAGAGAGGACCATAGGAGAAAGGGAAGGAGGAGGGGACCCAGGGCAATTGAGAAGAGGCAAATGAGAGGCAATTGAGAAGAGGTAAGAGGCCAGATTGGGAACAGAAGAAGAAGGGAGGGGGAGGGAATGTATTTTTACAGGAAGAAAAAATCAATATTCATGTAATCAGATTGGTGACTACCCAGACGGAATATAAGGTGTTGCTCCTCCACCCTGTGGGTAGACTCATTGTGGCAAAAGAGGAAGTCATGGACTGACATGTCGGAACGGGAATAGGAATCAAAACTAAAATGTTTAGCCACTGGGATGTTCTGCTTTTGGCAGATGGGTTAAATGGCTGTTTTGTGTGCTATATTTGCTTAATTAAATTTGAGTTTTCAGACAGATGAGTACACAAAACCTTTAAGATTGCTTCACAGATGTGGGAATCAAATAATAATAGGCATTGGTGTAGTGAATAGCCAGTGCAATTTTCCCAGGGTGGAAATGACTAATACAAAGGAGCATGATTGTAAGGTGATCGGAGGAATTAGGTGGGATGTCAGAGGCAAGCTTTTTTTTACACAGAGTGCTGGGTGCATATAATGTGCTACTACAGTAGAGGCAGATATATATATTGAGGACATTTAAGATACTCTTAGATAGCCGCATGGAGACAGATGGATGGCTACGTGAGAGGGAATGGTTAAAAGGTTGGCACATCGTGGGCCGATGGGAAGCAGTTGGTGTGTTTCTACCTCCTGGCTGATGGGCAGGTTCCATATCTGACCCTGACCCTGACCCTAGAGCTTGTGTTTTGAGGGTTGGTATCATAAACTTTCTAACCATTGACTTTGTTCAATCAAAGTGCAATCGTCAAGGATTCCCTGGCTCTTCCAGCCAAGCGTCTAGCACATTAACTCTGTCTGTGCCTCTCCTCGGCAGGTCGTCCGAGTCTGGTTCTGCAATCGCCGCCAGAAGGGGAAGCGGGCTGCATTCCAGTTTGGGGAAGAGTTTGAGGGGTTACCCGAGTATGGAGTGTCCACATTCCCGTCAGGTGGGTTCGGTGCACAGGGCTACAACGGGGCAGCCGTCTCTGCCGCCACCATCTACGTACCCCAGCTCCACCAGGGGGATTCATACCACAGCAGTGTGTCGGCACAGGGCCCTCCAGGGCCTAGGACAATGCACTCGAGTTAGGGACCAGTGAACACCAGGAAACCAAGCGGCCCAGATTGGCAGCAATGGATATCCGTGCCCAGAGTCCAATCTCGATGGATGGTGTGAGGACAACCAATTTGAAGACAGTGCATGGTTTGGCATTGATGTGAACTTTGTACTTTCCAGTACCTTTTTTTATAATTTTAAACAAGGGGAAGTTGTGATTGGCTAGTAATGATGACCCTACCCCCCCCCCAGAAACACTAGAAACACTTGGCAGAGGGGTCAGGCAGCACCTACAGAAAGAGAAATGGAGTTAATATTTTGGGTTGTTAACCCTTTGATCAGAGCTCCATTCACATATTTTCATTGGCTGCCTTCATACAGACTAATTTGGAAAGTGCTGAGTTCCTCCAGCATTTTATGTGTGTTGCTTGGAAACTTTTCGAGCCTCTTGTGGAGTCAGCTCTTCCTAGCCTGCATCCTCCTTTAAGAACCGTCACTTAAATATGACACAGTGCTGGCAACAAGTGTTCTGAAGGAGACATCCACCTGAAACATTAACTTTGTTTCTCTTCCCACAGCTCTTGTCTGACCTGCTGAGTCCATCAGCAGTTTTAGTTCTGACTAGTATAGTATCTGTAGTTTTTTGATACTTTTTTAATATCCAGATTGTTGTTTTATTGATACCAAGCTGAGCCATTGATCTCTTTCCACTTTAAATTAGCTTTTATTGATTTCCATAATTTTTAATGTATTTTTTTCAACGGATATTTGGAATGTCAGATACCCCATGTTTTGTTATTTCTTTGCCTCAAAATCTCCCTCAAACTTTGTAGGTTCATAGTAAAGTTTTTTTTTCTACAGTTGGAATCAGAAATATTGCCACTACGCATCTAAAAGACAGTTGCCTGCCCTTGTGATAATCCATAGAAAGGGTAGGGGAAGAGCGTGTGATGATGCAGCTTGATAACTCGAGAATGTTTTGTGAAATGTTTGTGTACTATTGCTCTTCAGGTATTGTTTTTAAAACAAATATATTTAAAAAGCTTCTTCAAAAGCTGAATCCATTCTTATGAAAAATTGATCTTGCAATGTAAAGAAATGAATGGCACAGTACATCATTAACTAGGTGTTATACACTGAACTGTAGTCAGTGGAATTAGATGAAAGACCAGACCCACTGTATTGATGGAGACCAATTTATAACCCTCTGGTGCTGCAGTATTTGTGACTCATCCTTTGTTCTTGCTAAATGTCCATGCTTAATTTACTTGGCTCTGCTGCTGAACAGCTAGAAACCCTCCACTTCAAACCAATTAAGAAGAATGTGGCAGCAGCGATTACTCTCGGCCTTGCTGCTTAGGAATGATGTGCAATCACTCGACTATGACGTTCTCCCAAGCTGTTATTCCTTCAATGGAGAATGCCTGTGCTTGACTTTAACACAGGGAATTTGATGCAAGGTCAGCCACCACATGGCCCGTGACAGGTTGGGGATCAAGGTCAAGGTGGCATGGATTGCAATACGAATGGGGATGCAATGCTGCAGCCTTCCTGTCATTGTGATGAGATTATCCTCTGCCTGCTCCACCGCTGAGGTCTTGGTGTGGAACCTCTCCCCTTGATCTTACCACCATGGGCGTCCTTACCAGGAGCCAAGCTTCAGATGGCATCAATCTCAGGAACTCACAAGCCTCTCCACCATGATCCTCAGAGAGGACTTGCAAATGATGCTGCTGGAGCCCGCTGTCCCTTATAAAATCAATTGGATTTTTATATATTTCTTAGTACAAGCAACAATAAAAGCTTCATTGCTGTTTGTAGAATACTTCTGTGCAAAATCTGCATGTTACATTTAGTAGGTCGCATGTGGCTGCTTTTGGGATGTGCATGTGACAAAATAATAAAGGATATAAAATCATTCCCTGTTGTCAAGTAGCCCACCGGTACTTGAAAGAATGGTGCATCAGACCATAAGACATATACTAGGAGCAGAATTCTGCTCCACCGTTTCATCATGACTGATTTGTTATTCCTCCCAACCCAATTCTACCTTCTCCTTTTGACACCCTTACTAATCAAAAACCTATCAACTTCTTTAAATATACAAGAGCATGAGACATATCAACCGAATTAGGCATTTAGCCCAGCCAGTCTACTCTGCCATTTCATCATGGATGAATTATTATCCCTCTCAACCCCACTCTCCTACCTTCTCCCATTAACATTTGATGCCCTAACTAACCAAGAACCTATCACTCTCTGCTTTGGTAATAAATTCCCTGTTATCAACATAGCAAATGGCTATTTGGAAATTGTACTGGGACATGCTTTAACGCTGGTGAGACTTACACTGCTGAAGAGAAATGATTTGTGGGTGATGGTGGTGTGGAAGAATATCAGACACATGGAAGGAAATTGTCACCCAGATTTTAATTGTTTTGTAGAAGGTAGGGTTGTGTCTAGCTTGAAGTATCATAATGGTATCTGAAAGTAGCAATACTTTTGGGCACAGGTTGAAGTTTGTTAGAGGGAATGGGCTGGACAATTTGGAAACTGACATCCAGTCCTTTGTATTTGCTCCACGTATAATCCTTTAGGCACAGTTCAAGGATGATTTTGCAGGTGGATCAACTGTTCTGTAATGTCAAGACATTAACCCAAAGCCCAGTTATGAAATTTTCACAGTTTAATGACTAACCCTGGACTGTTCTCATTAAATTCTGGAGAAGGCAAAAGGTGACTGCCATTTGCTGACAGAAATAGTTTACATCCAAGAATTATTTTTTGTAGGGTGGAATTAGTGCTAGGACATGCTCTTTGCTTTTAAAAATGTTCATTCAAATAAATATGCTCCTAGCTTGTCAGTTTTAAGAGCTTTTGCAACACCTCTGTTAAAATGAGGCTAACCTGCATTCTGGTATTTTAGCAAATTGTTATTGCAGGTGAGTAGTTTAATCTTCATACTTGACACTGCACATGTGCTTTATAGCTGTGGAACTATAATTTAGAACAAAATCTATCTTCTAAATTTGAGTTTTTGCTAACATCTCATGTATTCAAGCCCTTATAAAGGCCTACTGCTTAACACTAACTGATAAATTTGGCAGTCTGCTGAGTAGCATAACTCAAGGTGTACAGGATCATAGACAAGTTTGCGTATAATAAGCTACTCCTGCTAGATGGTTGCAACACAGACAAAATGCTGGTGAACGCAGCAGGCCAGGCAGCATCTCTAGGAAGAGGTACAGTTGACGTTTCAGGCTGAGACCCTTCGTCAGGACTAACTGAAAGAAGAGATAGTAAGAGATTTGAAAGTGGGAGGGGGAGGGGGAGATCCAAAATGATAGGAGAAGACGGGAGGAAGGGGGATGGAGCCAAGAGCTGGACAGGTGATTGGAAAACGGGATACAAGGCTGGAGAAGGGAGAGGATCATGGGACAGGAGGCCTAGGGAGAAAGAAAGGGAGAGGGGAGCACCAGAGGAAGATATTGTGAGAGGGACAGAGGGAAAAAAGGAGAGAAAGAAAGGGGGGAAAAAAAACTAAATAAGGGATGGGGTACAAAGGGGAGGAGAGGCATTAGCAGAAGTTAAAGAAGTCAATGTTCATGCCATCAGGTTGGAGGCTACCCAGACGGAATCCAAGGTGTTGTTCCTCCAACCTGAGCGTTGCTTCATCTTGACAGTAGGAGGCCATGGATGGACATATCAGAATGGGAATGGGGCATGGAATGAAAATGTGTGGCCACTGGAAGATCCTGGTTACTCTGGCAAACAGAGCGTAGGTGTTCAGCGAAACGGTCTCCCAGTCTGCGTCGGGTCTCGCCAATATATAGAAGGCCACATCGGGAGCACCGGACGCAGTATATCACCCCAGCCGACTTACAGGTGAAGTGTCACCTCACCTGGAAGGACTGTTTGGGGACCTGAATGGTGGTGAGGGAGGACGTGTAAGGAAGGGCATGTGTAGCACTTGTTCCACTTACAAAGATAAGTAAGTGTCGCCTCACCTGGAAGGACTGTGCTACAAATGCCCTTACTCTTCTTCCCTCACCACCATTCAGGGCCCCAGACAGTCCTTCCAGGTGAGGTGACACTTCACCTGTGAG
The DNA here is from genome assembly GCF_963921235.1 of Mobula hypostoma. Taxonomy (NCBI): domain Eukaryota; kingdom Metazoa; phylum Chordata; class Chondrichthyes; order Myliobatiformes; family Myliobatidae; genus Mobula; species Mobula hypostoma. Next base: position 12,209,298 of record NC_086101.1, on the reverse strand, counting down.
TCGGCTGGGATGATATACTGCGCCCGGTGCTCCCTTCTATATATTGGCGAGACTCAACACAGACTGGAAGACTATTTTCGCTGAACATCTACGTTCTGTCCGCCAGAGTAACCAGGATCTCCTAGTGGCCACACATTTTAATTCTACGTCCCATTCCCATTCTGATATGTCTATACACGGCCTCCTCTACTGTCAAGATGAAGCCACACTCTGGTTGGAGGAACACCTTATATTCCATCTGGGGAGCCTCCAACCTGATGGCATGAACATTGACTTATCAAATTTCCGTTAATGTCCCTCCTCCCCTTCTTACCCCATCCCTTATTTAGTTATTTATTATTTTTTCCCCTCTTTTTTTTCCTCCCTCTGTCCCTCTCACAATATCTTCCTTTGGTGCTCCCCTCCCCCTTTCTTTTTCCCTAGGCCTCCCGTCCCATGATCCTGTCCCTTCTCCAGCCTCGTATCCCTTTTGCCAATCAACTATCCAGCTCTTAGCTCCATCCCTCCCCCTCCCACTTTCAAATCTCTTACCATCTCTACTTTCAGTTAGTCCTGACGAAGGGTCTCGGCCCAAAACGTCGACTGTACCTCTTCCTAGAGATGCTGCCTGGCCTGCTGCGTTCCACCAGCATTTTGTGTGTGTTGCTTGAATTTCCAGCATCTGCAGATTTCGTCGTGTTTGCCTGTTAGATGGTTTATTGATTAGCGTGCAAAAAAAAAGTGAAGGCTAAAAACAAACTTGGTGTCATGGAACTTGAATGTGGAATCAATTTCAAAAGTATGGTTAAATCAATAGCATGCAAGGATAATATCTGCTGCATGGAAAACTGCAGAACAGGACTGAAGATTGATTTAATGAACCAACATACTGACTGACTTATGCTTTTAACAACCGCATGAGTAGTATATATGGGCAAGCGGATACAGACTGAGGGAACTACTCTTATGGGCCAATCGAAAAGGAATGAATACATGCTAGACCATTCAGTATGTTTGATTATATCTAAAACTGTGCTATTCACTGATCATCTAGAAAATACACTGCAAGTTTGTTTCCAGGTTTTAAATCTCCAATTTTGGAATTCCCAAACCTATCAGCATTGTTAGTATACCTTCATCATAGAAACTACACAGTTCAGGAAAGTAACTCATTGCCTCTGAGGGCAAAAACTGTTTGGTTTCGAGCAGCCTTGGTCAGAATACCCACATTTTAAAAAATTGTAATTATGCAAAACAAAAGTTCACCATTTTCCAAATATGCTTTGTACTCAATGCATGTGACTTATTGACAGCTTGATATCAGCCACCATTTATTTTTCTCTGCATAAAGTACAAATTTCTTGGCATTTGGACAGTGAGACATGTCCTTCTCTGAACATGCAAATACAGACAAAGTGACAACAGTTGCTTAGTCTTCGATTGACATGGAGACAAAGACAAGATTCTGCACAGGCCACACTTATGCCTTTTCAGCAGGGGTCAGAACTATACATCGCCTCTTTCCAGCCAAAGGGGCATTGAAGCCAATCTGCAAGGCAAGATAACTCACTAGATTGCAGCCTTGCACCTTTGTGGGGCAGGAAAAGAAATCTGTTTACGTACATGACCATCAGTACTTCTTCAGATGTGTCATACACAACATAAAGACAAAGCTCTTCGCAATTTAATTTATTCAATACTGGCAGTGATATTGGCAAGATGATTTTTCCTACAATTAGAGAAACAAGCAGTAAGGCAGTTGTAATAAATTGTTTCTTAAATGCAAAAAGTCCATAACCAAATCAATTTGGACAGTACAAATCCAGTGCAAGTTACAGAATGCATGTCTAATAAAATATGCTTTATGCTGATTATTTGATATGTAGCTGAATTTTTTTTTGGTTATATCCTGACTGTGCACAGACATAATTGTACAAACAAAACCACCCAACATACATACCATTGTTCCCTCTTAAACAGATCAAATAGAAAAACATAATATAAGCAAGGCTCACACTAACAGATTCGAGCTCAAATGGGTTGACATGACCGTAGCATTAAGATTTGCATAAAGCTGATCTGGTATTGTAATTGCTGCTCATGACACTGTACAGGGCTTGCATCAATCCAAATCACACATACATAGTCTAAACTTGGGACCTCTTTAAATATACAGCTCTTATTGGGTACTCTTGTCTACTGGGTGCTGCTTAATGCACACAAAATCCTGGAGAAGCTCAGGAGATCAGACAACATCTATGCAAACGGATAAAAGTCGACAAAGGGTCTTGGCTCGAAATGTTTGACTGTTTAGTCATTTCCACAGATGCTGCCTGACCTGCTGAGTTTGTCTAGCATTTTGTGCATATTGCCTTGGATTTTCAACACCAGCAGAATCTTATTTTTAATGAGCTACTGGGTCCTGCTGCCAGGCTTTGATCATAATCACTATTCTGCTTCAGCAGAAAAATGGCAGGATCCAGGATTTAACCATTCCCCACTTGGATTGTGTGGTGGAAAACTGTGCCAATAGATTAACACCCTTTGCCTGTTAGCTACACTGGCCAAGGTGGTTGATCAGTCAGGGTAGATTGCCATTCCACTTGACTTTTATGGCAACAGAAGTCAGCAGCAAGAACCTCAATAAAGGCTATCATAGCCAGAGTTGTGCCTCCTTATCACCATCCCAGCTAGAGTAGCCATAAAAGTACAGATGAAGAGTCCAATCAAAGTTGTGGGCAAAGTGCTTATATTGGAATTTCACTTTCACAAGTGGAAGTGATCTGCACACAGTTGGCTAACTTTATACCCAATGTAATCCTGATCAGATTAATCATGTCATGTTCCAATGAAGTATTGCATCTGGACCTTACTGCAGTACTTTTTTATAACAATGAAAAACAGATGAATTGTGTCCCCTGTGCCCTCATTAATTATTTTATTAAGTTATTTGTAATGAAAGCAAACTCATCAGCTGAATGCTGACAGATGAATGTGCAAAACACACAAACAGCAGACTGTAGTGTTCATATGTCTCATATTTGATTCACTACCACCAGAGTTTAAAATCAAAGTTTAAGAACCTGTGGATTCAACACTGATCCACGATCCTTTTTTAAAAAGCACAGACAAATTCAACATTTAGTTCATAAAGTCTTTCCTTCAGTTGGCTTCCTGATTGCAAATAAACTCAAAGCAGCACCATACAGAAGCAGGACAGCAATGAGAAATCAACCATGCCACAACAAGGAGGACAAAAAGGGCAACAAGGTAGATTGAGCTCATCTACCTCAAGGAAGTCAGCTGCCTACCCACTCTGTAATCTCTCTGCTAACAAAAGACAGAAAAGTATTAATGCATTCTTAAGATTCTGTACAGTTGCCTCTTTTTTTGAAAAATATTGGTGGATGAAGGAAAATTTGCATCGATGCAATTTATAATCTAATGTGAATTCTCATTAGCCTGCTTGCCAGTTTGTTGTGATGTAATTCCCCAATCCAAAGTATTTAATACCCAATTGAAAAATCAGGGATTGACATCAGTATAGAAAAGAAGAAACAAAATCAAATCAATGAATGTGGTAACATTCTGCTAAGTTTCATTAAAATAAATAATTTAACAAGCTCCATTATTAAGTGCTTCAGACTTGGACAAGGAATATAAAACAAGAAAGTGATATTTAAACACTGTTAGCTTAAAAACGGAAGATAGCCATTATAAAATAGGTGGTCGCAATTTATCCTGATTTATCCGCCAGCTCATCGGTAGAGCTTCCAATTAGATTGACTGCTCTGGTCTATCCTTGCAGCTTTGCATTTCCCTAATCCACATTAGATAAATATCCAATGGCAAGACACAAAGTGCTGAAGGAACTCAGCAAGTCAGGCAAGCATATATGGAGGGGAATAAACAGTCAACATTTCAGGCTGAGGACCTTAATTAGGATTAGAGAGGAAGGGGGCTGCAGTCAGAATAAGTGGGGGGGGCGGAGGGGAAGGGAGGAGGAGTGCAAGCTGGTTGACAAGTGAGGGGGAAAGGTGGGTGGGTAGGGAAGGGGTTTATCCAATTAGCTTTAAAAGATTACCAAGGAATACAAGACCACCACCTTTAGGGTTAACCCTAACCCTTTATCAGTCAGTGCATTTCAGATCACAACAAACCCATTAAGAACAAAACACATCTGTTCTGTTTTCTAGTTTATTCAAATGTTTCCTGTGACTACATTTCTGAAATACCTCATTAACTGTAAGGTGCTTTGAGACAATCAGAGGGCATAGAATTTGATTGAATTGCAAACCAATCTTGCTTGAAAATTTCTCCCTACATACACTGTCCTCATTCATAAATCCATAGATTTATTTTGGAAATAGGTCAAATTAATGCTTTTCATGCCAAACTACATCAAAATCTAGTTTAGTTTAAGTTTGTTCTTACAAAGTAGTTATGTTTTAGTAGCTCCCTCCTTTGCCCATTAAGGTCAACTCTCTCATTATTACACAACGCTGTCACAAAGTGAAGGAAAATAGATGAGGAGTGGACAGCGGGACCAACACAAATGAGACAACAGACAAATAAAATTCCCTATTTCTAAACATTTAGAGATCCATACTAGTTGGAAAGTTGGAATAAGACCCAGAGGAGCTCAAATTCAGTAATCAGGTTACTTTCTCAGCTTTCTATTGCTTTGATAATATTTACTAAAATTGGAATTATATTTACTGATGTATTAGGAAAAATAACTTGGTTCATGGTAGGCAAAGTCAACAGTATGAAGGAAATGAATCAAAGGTACATGATACATTCATTTAAAACAGAGTAAGTGAATCAACTGAAGTCATTCATTTACTTGTAACCGGAGAAATATATTAATGAATACTCTCTGGTGAAGCCTGATCAGTGTCAGAAAAAGGTTCACAGAATAATCATCAGCATGTCAAGATCAAACTTCCACAAACTTGAAATGATCATTCTTCGACTTTCCCTCATAGAAACTCAATAAATGTGCTGTTGCATCATCCAATTTTGTAGTCTTAGAGCAAGACCACTATTTCAGGCTGTCATGTGTGTGCACTATTTTAAGTAACCCATAAACCTATCATAACTATTTTTACGGATTTAGTTGTACTGATTTACATCCAGAAGCAATGGCTTAAGTAGCTGCAAAAATGGTCATTTTAACCTTAAATTCTAGATCCATCACATGATCACACCCACTTATTTAAACCAGATACAGAACCATTGTAAAGGCTGCACGTACTGTAAATCAAAAACAGGCTGGTCAGGAGCTAATTTCTTGTTTAAATGCAGCACTTAGCTCTGCAATGGATGGTTTCAAACCCAGCTGCGAAAGGAGGAGAGTTGGACAGGGGGCTGGAGACCCCATCCCAGAGCTACAGAAGGTCCAAAGACCTCATCACTGGGAAGAGGAAGAACCAAGATGGGCTATACGTAGGGACAACTTGAAAGACTGGCCCAGGACAGTGGACCGTCAGCAGCTTATGCCCAGGTGAGGTGATACGGCTAAGGAAAAAAAGAAGGCAGTGCTTAGGTCTTAGATGCTCAAGGATCTGCCTCACAATATTTAATATTATTGCTGCTGCTATAATAATTTTACTGCCCCAAGCCATTTTGAAATAATGCTTTACATAAAAATAGCCCATTGGATTCTGATACTGAAAGTCCAAAGGGAAGAATGCACCTTTTATTAATTTTTTTTTGAGGTTAGCTAACATCATCAGGCTCTGCCACAGTCTCCCACCATTCTTTCCAGTACTCAATGCAGATTTCTAATTATCATTTAGTCAACCAGAGCAAAGAACTGGTACACACCATATATTCAACTGTCCAAAACGTTACATTTCTGTAATAAACAAATCGGATGATAATCAAGTCAAAAATGCAGAGTTGGTTGACAGCTATAATGAACGCAATTCCCTGCATCAAGGATCAGAAAACACACATAAACACCACTTCCTTTCCTAAGGGGTGGGGGGGAGGGGAGGTGGTGGGAGAGAGTACCTGGTCTGCAAGGAGTGACAAGCCTCCACTGAATTGATGCATGAAACTAGGCTATTCCTGCTCAATTCAGTCGTAGCAATGATCTATTCCTTTATCTCCCTGAGCATACCCTTAATACTCAAGTACAACCAGAAAAATACAACTTTAACAAGCACCTCCTCCAAGACAGACCCAGCAGTTTGATGTTACAACTATCTAATCCTGACTAAAAGAACCACCCAATGGTTGTTAGACTGAGAAAGGAACAGTTCCACAAATACAAGGTGTCAGGTGCAGATTCACACAACAGCCCGAGTTTACGGGCATCTCTGCACTAGGAACTTCAGCAGTATGGATCCAATTTCACACACATGATAATAGCCAACGTTAAAAGTACTGGACATCAATCAGCAAAAGTAATCCGAATGGATTTTCCCCGATATCAACGCAGAGCCACTGTGCTGCAGTTAGCTAAATTGGTCAGGTTGTATAGAGATTGTTGAAGTCTCCACAGTTCTTCCCACTGTTGAAGAAAGCAAAGGATTTGTCCTTCATGGTCCAAAAACAATAAAAATAAATCCTGCTCCCCCACTTACTGTGAAGTAATCAGAAGGTTAATCTCACAGTTTTACAGGTGGTATGAAAATAGAATTTTGCAAAGTGAATAATGGAAAGTTGAGACGATATAGAAATAACCAAATGTTCAGGTATTTTGCAGAAGTTCATACTGGTTTTGTACATTGGAAAACAGAAATAATCAGTAATAATATTCCCTTCAGTGAAACTGAAATTATAATGTAATTTTCATTCACCTGATTGGTCCCACTTATCAGTTGCCATATTTCTAGCACTTTACAAATGAAGTAATTTAAAAGGAAGAATATGCAGCCTTTTAAAATCTGAAGTTCACTCAAATCTCAGGGACAAAATGGTAGACAAGCAGCCAGTAGACTCCTCAGATCACCAACATCTTCTCTCAAGCTTAAAGCTTTAAGGCAAACCCTAACCGGAAGACTGATTATAAAGTGACGGTTACGTGCAGCCACAGTGGAACTCCGCTGATGCTTCTTTCATAGCGATGTAGTTGCACCCAACACAAGCGATGTGATACCATGCATCACAATCATCGCACTGCACCCACTCGACAGTATCTTCCTGTGGCAACTGGCACTGCTCAGCGGCACACTGTTCAGCAGCATACAGTGTGTGGGTGAAGACCTTACACGTAACTTTCGAACCAAGTGGAATGCTGCCTAAAGGATGCTTACGGGGACGACCTCGTTTCTTTCTGAAAGACAAAAACTACAACAGTTTAAAAAAAATCCTATTGCTGTACAATACAATGTATCATAATCTGTTGCATTGTCTCAGTCCTTCAATTTTTCACATAAACACAAGAAATTCTGGAGATCCTGGAAATCCAGAGACACAGACACACACATATACACAATGTGCTGGAGGAACTCAGCAGGTCAGGCAGCGTTTATGGCAGATGTTCTCAGTGGTGGGCAATTGGGTGCTAATAATCCGCTGGGCAGTTTTCACCACACGCTGGAGTGCCTTGCGGTCCGATACGGGACGATCGCCATACCACACTGAGATGTAGTTGGTGAGTATGCTCTCAATGGTACAGCGGTAAAAGTGCGTCAGTATCCTGGGACAGAGATGACCTTTCTTGATGCTCCGTGGGAAATAAATGCACTGTTGTGCCTTTTTGATCAGGCTGGAGGAGTTCAGGGACCAGGTGAGATCCTCAGAAATGTGGACACCAAGGAATTTAAACCTTGATACACACTCCACTACAGCTCAGTTGATGTAGGTGGGGACGTGAGTGTGGCTCCTAGCATGCCTGAAGTCCACAATGATCTCTTTGGTCTTCCGGGTGTTAAGGGTCAGGTTGTTGTCGGCACACCACGCGGCCAGGTGCTGGACTCCATCCCTGTAGGCCATCTCGTCAACCCCTCTGATCAGGCCAACCACCATGGTGTCGTCTGAGAACTTGATTATGGAGTTAGAACCACGTACAGGAACGCAGTCATAGGTAAAAAGGGAGTACAGAAGAGGGCTCAGCACACAGCCTTGAGGCACGCCGGTGTTCAGGGTGAGAGTGGAGGAGGAGAGGTTGTCTAACTTAACTGATTGGGGTCTGTTAGTCAGAAAGTCCAAGGTCCAATTGCAGAGGGATGAGCTAATACCAAGCTGGCGAAGTTTGACGATCTGCTTGGAGGGGATCACAGTACTGAATGCCGAACTAAAGTCAATGAACAGCATTCTAACGCAAGAGTTGGGGCAGAGAGAAGTGCCGTGGAGATGGCATCCTCTGTTAACCTGTTGGTGCGATAAGCAAATTGATGGGGGTCCAGGGTAGTGGGCAGACCGGATTTCAGATGTGGTAGAACCAGTCTCTCAAAGCACTTTGCAATGATGGGAAGGAATCTATGGAAAGGAATAAAGAGTCAAAGTTTTGGGCAAGGAGGAGGAAGTTTTTCCAAGCTCTATTAAACAAGAGGCTTCATAACAAGCATTTGGAGGTTTCTAAAGACAGGAAAAGGGAATGACAGGGAAATGAGGGCCAGTTTGCCACAGGAGTGCACTACTAATGCAAGTGTTCCACTAACCAGCATCAGATCAACTCCAAAAGAACAGAACTAAAGCATTTTCATAAATCATATTCTCTTCAAATTTAGGATCAGTTTTTTTTTATAAAACCTTTTTTGTTTTAATGCCAGCTGAATTTCTACTTTGTGGATCAAAACTGGAGAGTGTCCCGTAGGAGCAAATCCAAGGCAACGTTGTAGCACAATTCTTGTAGTAATCAGCAGGAACATATGGCCTTCGGGCTCCCCAGTTCATAGTTTTCCTCATACGGAAAATTTCAGAAGGAAGTTAATAATCAGATTGTGAGCTTTGTTCATTATGGTGTTTGACTGTATCTAATTATATTATAGTGCAACACTCACAACACACTGGAGGAACTCAGCAGGTCGGGCAGCATCCGTGGAAAAGATCGGTCGACGTTTCGGGCCGGAACCCTTCGTCAGGACTGTAAGGGGAAGGGGCAGAAGCCCTATAAAGAAGGTGGGGGGAGGGTGGGAAGGAGAAGGCTGGTAGGTTCCAGGTGAAAAACCAATAAGGGGAAAGATACAGGGGTGGGGGAAGGGAAGCAGGGAGGTGATAGGCAGGAAAGGTGAAGAAAGAATAGGGGAAAACACAATGGGTTTAGCCTCATCATGGCAGTAGATGAGGCCATGTATGGTAATATCTGAATGGGAGTGGGAAGCAGAGTTGAAGTGGGTGGCTACTGGGAGATCCTGTCTGTTTTAAACTCAGGTTGGAGGAGCAACACCTCATATACTGTCTAGGTAGTCTCCAGCCCCTTGGTATGAACATAGAATTCTCCAACTTCTGGTAATTCCCTCCCCCTCCCTTCCCCTATCCCTATTTCACTCTGCCTCCTCCCCCAGCTGCCTATCACCTCCCTCATGGTTCCACCTCCTTCTACTACCCATTGTGTTTTCCCCTATTCTTTCTTCACCTTTCCTGCCTATCACCTCCCTGCTTCCCCTCCCCCACCCCTTTATCTTTCCCCTCACTGGTTTTTCACCTGGAACCTACCAGCCTTCTCCTTCCCAGCCTCCCCCCACCTTCTTTATAGGGCCTCTGCCCCTTCCCCTTACAGTCCTGACGAAGGGTTCCGGCCCGAAACGTCGACCGATCTTTTCCATGGATGCTGCCCAACCTGCTGAGTTCCTCCAGCGTGTTGTGAGTGTTGCTTTGACCCCAGCATCAGCAGATTATTTTGTGTTTATATTATAGTGCATCTGTGCCACCTCATACACCATCTTGACAGATGCTGTCCACCAGGAGAATCATACACAGGAATTAACCATGAAATCTCCACTGCCTTTGGCAATACAGTCCAAAGAACTATTGCCTAGCTTTCCCAAGCCTTTCAATTTTATCTCTGAAATTGAAAGGCTCAGGCTAGTGACCAATCAGAAGTCTGAGAGGAGGTGATTTCAATCAGGTCCACTGACCCAGTAGAAAAAGGCAGTATCAGATTGCGGCAGCATAACTGAGCTCGGAACAGCCTTTGAGATTGATTAGCAAGAGCAAATTAAAGGAAGGCAGGGACAAGAACAGCGGCCATCGTCAGAGTGGACACAGTGAGAGCGGTGATATTGAGGCTTTAGCTCTTCGAGTCTTCAGTCAGAGAAGGCAACAAAATAAAAAAAAAACAAAACAAAGAAAACCCCTTGGTAAAGTGCTCCCCCCCACCCACCACTTCCATTCTTTATATCTGCTCAGCTAGGACAGTAGAGATGACAGGAAGGATAGTCAAATGCTCCTCTTGCAGGATGTGGGAAGGCAGGGAGACCTCCGGTGTCCCTGACTACAACTGTGAGAAGTGCATCCAGCTGCAGCTTCTAACAATCCACGTTAAGGAGCTGGAGCTGGAACTGAATGAACTCTGAATTATTCAGGAAGCTGAAGGGATGATAGCAGGGCATATAGAGAGGTAGATACATCCAAGGTGCAGGACACAGGAAACTGGGTGACAGTCAGGAAGGGGAAAGGAGTTGAACACCAGTGCAGAGGACCCCTACGGCCACCCCCCTCAACAACAGTATCACTGTCGGGGGTGGGGGGAGGGGAGAGGACCTAACAGAGGAAAGTCACCGTTGTAGGGTCTCTTGCACTGAGTCTGGCTCTGTGACTCAGAAGGAGTGGCAGGAGAAGAGGCGCGCTGTGGTGACAGAGGGTTCACTAGTTAGGGGAAAAGACAGGAGGTTCTATGGGTGAGAACGAGATTCCAGGATGGTATATTGCCCCCTGGGTGCCAAGGTCCAGGATATCTCAGAATGAGTCCTCAGCATTCTTCAGTGGGAGGGTGAACAGCCAGAAGTCGTGGTCCAGGTAGGTACCAATGACATGGATAGGCTGAGTGATGAGGTTCTGCAAAGGGAGTTCATGGAGTTAGGTGCCAAGTTAAAGGGCAGGAACTCCAGAGTTGCGATCTCAGGATTGCTACCCATACCACATACTAGGGAGGCCAGAACTAGGAAGATTATACAGTTTATGTGGCTAAGGAGTTGGTGTAGGAGAGAAGGTGCAAGATTTTTGGATCATTGGGCTCTCTTCCAGGGGAGGTGGGACCTGTACCGAAGGGGATGCTTGCACCTGACTGGAAGGGGACTTGAATGCTTGTGGAAAAGTTTGTTAATGCGGCATGGTGGGGTCTAAACTAGAGTTGCAAGGGGATGGGAACCATAGCGCCAGAACAGCTAGTGGAGAGGCTGTGGAGGCAGATGTTGGCAAGACCTTAGACAAAGTTAGGAATCAAAAGGTTGACTAGTTTTCTGAGCTGCATGTACTTGAATGCAAGAAATATTGTAGGAAGGGCGGATGAGCTCAGGGCATGGATCAACATCTGGCATCATGACATTGTAGCCGTTAGTGAGACTTGGCTGCAGGAAAGGAAGGATTGGCAGCTCAGTATTCCGGGGTTCCGTTGTTATAGAAACGACAGAGCGGGAGGGAAGGCAATACCAGTTAGGGAAAATGTCTGGGCAGTGCACTGTCAGGCCAGACTGGGGAACTCTACTAGTGAGACATAATGGGTGGAACTGAGAAATAAGAAAGGTATGACCACATTAATGGGGCTATATTTCAGACCACCCAATAGTCCTAGGCATTCATGAGGAACAAATTTTTAAATAGTTCGCAGACTGTTGCAAGAAACATAAGGTTGTAATAGCAAGTGATTTCAACTTTTCACATATTGACTGGGAATCCCATACTGTAAAAGGACTAGATAGGATATAGTTTGTCAAACGTGTTCAGGAATGTTTCCTTCATCTCTATGTAGAAGTCCCAATGAGAGAGCATGCAATACTGAATCTGCTGTTAGGGAGTGAGACAAGGCAGGTGACAGAAGCTTGTGTAAGAGAACACTTCGCATCCTGTGACCACAATGCCATTAGTTTCAAAGCAAATATGCAAAAAGATAGGTCTGGTCTACAGGTTGAGATTCTAAATTTGAGAAAGGCCAATTTTGATGGTATCAGAACTGATCTGACAAGTATGGATTGGGACAAGGCAAAGATGTACTTGGAAAGTGGGAGGCCTTCAAAAAAAAAGGAAATATTGAGAATACAATGCTTGCATGTGCCTGTCAGAATAAAAGGTAGAGATAACAAGTTTAGAGAATCTTTGTTTTCAAGAGATATTGAGGCCCTGGTTAAGAGAAAAAAGGAGGTACATAGCAGGTATAGGTAAGTAGAAACAAATTAGGTGCTTATGGAGTACAAGAACTGCAAGAGAACACTTGAGGAAATCGGGAGGGCTAAAAGAAGGCATGAATAGCTCTTGCAGACAAAGTGAAGGGGGATCCTAAGGGATTCTACAAATATGTTAAGAGCAAAAGGATTCCAAGGGACCAAATTGGTCCTCTGGAAGATCAGAATGGTGATCCATGTGTGGAGCCAAAACAGATGGAGGAAGATCTTAGATGAGTTCTTTGCATCTGTATTTACTCAGGAGACAGAGACGAATCTATAGAGATAAGATAAAGCAGCATCAACTTAATAGACATTGCACAGATTAGAGGATGAGGTGTTTGCTACCCTGAGGCAAATCAGGGTAGATAAATCCCCAGGGCCTGACAAGGTGTTCCCTTGGAAACGATGGGAGACAAGTGCAAAAATTGCTGGGGCCTTAGCAGAGATATTTAAAACATTCTTAATGATAGAAGAGCTTCCAGAGAATCGGAGGATAGCCAATGTCATTCCACTGTTTAAAAAAGACTAATCATAAACGAGGAAATTATAGGCCAGTGAGTCTGACACTGGGAAAGTTTTTGGAAGGTATTCTAAGGGAGCAAATACAAGTATTTAGATAGATATGGGCTGATTAAGGATAGTCAGCATGGCTTTGTGTGTGATAGGTCAAGTCTAACCAATCAGTTTTTCGAGGAAGTTACCTGGAAAGTGGATGAAGGCAAAGCAGTGGATGTTGACTACATGGACATCAATAAGGTCTGCATAGGAGGCTGGTCAAGAAGGTAGAGTCTCTCGGCATTCAGGATGAGGTAGCAAACTGGATTAGACTGGCTTCGTGGGAGAAGCCAGAGAGTGGTAGTAAAGGGTTGTCTCTCTGACTGGAGGCCTGGCTGTGGGGATTGGTGTTGGGTCCTTTGCTGTTTGCCATCTATATCAATGATCAGGATGATAATGTGGGGAACTGGATCAGCAAGTTTGCGGATGACATGAAGATTGGGGTTGTGGTGGACAGTGAGGAAGCCCATAATGGCTTGCAGACGGATCTGCATCAGCTGGAAAATGGCAGATGGAACTTAATACAGACAAATACGAGGTGTTGCACTTTAGTAGAACCAACCAGGGTAGGTCTTACATAGTGAACGGTAGGGCAATGAGGAATGTGGTAGAACAAAGGGATCTGGGAATCCAGGTCCATAATTCATTGAAAGTAATGTCACAGGTAGACAGGGTAGTAAAGGAAGCTTTTGACACATTGGCCTTCATAAATCAAAATACTGTATGCAGGATTGAATGTTATGTTGAAGTTGTACAAGATGTTGGTGAGGCCCAATTTGGAGTAGTGTGTGCAGTTTCGGTTACCCATCTACAAAAAAAGATGTAGGCAAGGTTGAAAGAGTGGAAAAAATTCACAAGGATGTTGCTGGGTCTGGAGGATCTGAGTTATAAGGGAAGGTTCCGACTGTATTCTTTAGAATGTAAAAGATTGAGAGGAGATTTGGTGTACGTATGTAAACTTATAAAGGGTATCAATAGGGTAACCGCAGGCAGGCTTTTTCCACTGAGGCTGGGTGGGACTACAAACAAGTCATGGGTTAAGGGTGAAAGGTGAGAAGTTTAAGGGAACGAGGGGAAACTTCGTCACTCAGAGGGTCGTGAGAGTGTATAATGAACTCCCAGTGCAAGTGGTGCATGCAAGCTCGGTTTCAGTTTAAGAAAATTTTGGACAGGTACATGGATAACAGGGATATAGAGGGCGATGGTTGATTGGAGTAGGCAGTTTAAATGATTTTAGCATGGACTAGATGGGCCGAAAGGCCTGTTCCTGTGCTGTACTTCAATCATACCCTACTGCTCTCTTCAAAGATGTAATGCATGAGTCTCAATTAGTCTCAGTGGTTAAAACAATTCACAAAAAGGTCTTATTAACCAACGTAAACTTAATAATAGAAAGATGACAATTTTTAAAGAACCTTGTGTGTCTGGGAGGTGGAGTGGGGAGGGGTCAAGTGACCCACACCTGGACATGACGGGGTGGAGGAAGATGGGAGGGAGGGCGGTGTGAAGAAAGAACAATTCTACCATGTACTGCAGGGGTGGCCAACCTTTTACATAGAAACATAGAAAACCTACAGCACAATACAGGCCCTTCGGCCCACAGAGTTGTGCCGAACATTTCCATACCTTAGAAATTTCTAGGCTTACCTATAGCCCTCTATTTTTCGAAGCTCCATGTACCTATCTACAAGTCTCTTAAGGAAAGAGCCTATCGTATCTGCCTCCACCACTGTTGCCAGTAGCCCATTCCACGCACTCCCCACTCTGAGTAAAAAACTTACTCCTGACATCTCCTCTGTACCTGCTCCCCAGCACCTTAAACCTGTGTCCTCTTGTGGCAACTATTTCAGCCCTGGTAAAAAGCCTCTGACTTTGCACATGATCAATGCATCTCATCATCTTATACACCTCTATCAGGTCACCACTCATCCTCTGTCGCTCCAAGGAGAAAAAGCAGAGCTCACTCAACCTATTTTCATAAGGCATGCTACCCAATCCAGGCAACATCCTTGTAAATTCTCCTCTGCACCCTTTCTATGGCTTCCACAATCTTCCTGTAGTGAGGTGACCAGAACTGAGCACAGTACTCCAAGTGGGGTCTGACCGGGGTCCTACAGAGCTGCAATATTACCACTCGGCTCCTAAATTCAATTCACGCCTTCTTAAGCACAGAGTCAACCTGTGCAGCTGCTTTGAGTGTCCTATGGACTCGGACCCCAAGATCCCTCTGATCCTCCACACTGCCAAGAGTTTTACCATTAAAATTATATTCTACCATTACTGTTTGCATGCGACAGCGGCCACACCCTGGGCACACACACCAGATGAGGGTAGCCAATGGGTCTCAAACCCTCGGTGAGATAGGGAGATGTCAATCCCAGCATGTGAAGACTGACTCCGGCGGATTGAGCGGACGAGACCAACGGAAGGTTCAATGGTCAAGAAGGCAGTCTCTGCAAGCGTCGTGGAACGTGTAGAGCAGGACAAGACACAGAAGACGTCCTGGTCATCCACTCCGCCTAGTCCCATCTCCAGCCGTCTCCACTCTGTCTTGCCACTGAATCCAGATGGGAATTGGGAAGAGAGAGTGAGGCTGACGCTGCGCAACTCTCCCTCACTTAAATCCAAATCACGTGCTAGTTTCGACACCATCATAATGGTGCTGAGGTCCTCATCGACATTGACGATGGATGAACATCGGATTCTGCCATCACATTTGACCAACCAAAATGAACCACTTCACACTTATCTGGGTTGAACTCCAACTGCCACTTCTCAGCCCAGTTTTGCATCTTATCAATGTCCCACTGTAACTTCTGACAGCTCTCCACACTATCCACAACACCTCCAACCTTTGGGTCATCAGCAAACTTACTAACCCATCCCTCCACTTCCTCATCCAGGTCATTTATAAAAATCACTAACAGTAAGGGTCCCAGAACAGATTCCTGAGGCACACCACTGGTCACCGACCTCCATGCAGAATATGACCCATCTACAACCACTCTTTGCCTTCTGTGGGCAAGCCAGTTCAGGATCCATAAAGCAATGTCCCCTTGGATCCCATGCCTCCTTACTGTCTCAATAAGCCTTGCATGGACTATTTTATCAAATGCCTTGCTGAAATTCATATACGCTACATCTACTGCTCTACCTTCATCAGTGTTTAGTCACATCCTCAAAAAATTCAATCAGGCTTGTAAGGCACGACCTGCCCTTGACAAAGCCATGCTGACTATTCCTAATCATATTATGCCTCTCCAAATGTTCATAAATCCTGCCTCTCAGGTTCTTGTCCATCAACTTACCAACCACTGAGGTAAGACTCACTGGTCTATAATTTCCTGGGCTATCTCTACTCCCTTTCTTGAATAAAGAAACAACATCCGCAACCCTCCAATCCTCCGGAACCTCTCCCATCCCCATTGATGATGCAAAGATCATTGCCAGAGGCTCAGCAATCTCTTTCCTCGCCTCCCACAGTAGCCTGGGGTACATCTCATCTGGTCCCGGCGACTTATCCAACTTCATGCTTTCCAAAAGCTTCAGCATATCCTCTTTCTTAATATCTACATGCTCAAGCTTTTCAGTCTGCTGCAAGTCATCACTACAATCACCAAGATCCTTTTCCATAGTGAATACTGACGTAAAGTATTCATTAAGTACCTCTGCTATTTCCTCCAGTTCCATACACACTTTCCCACTGTCACACTTGCTAGGTCCTATTCTTTCACATCTTATCCTCTTGCTCTTCACATACTTGTAGAATGCCTTGGGGTTTTCCTTAATCCTGTCTGCCAAGGCCTTCTCATGACCCCTTCTGGCTCTCCTAATTTCTTTCTTAAGCTCCTTCCTATTAGCCTTATAATCTTCGAGATCTCTAACATTACCTAGCTCTCTGAACCTTTCGTAAGCTTTCCTTTTCTTCTTGACTAGATTTATTACAGCCTTTGTACACCATGGTTCCTGAACCCCACCATAACTTCCCTGTCTCATTGGAACGTACCTATGTAGAACTCCATACAAATATCCCCTGAATATTTGCCACATTTCTTCCATACTTTTCCCTGAGAATATCTGTTTCCAATTTAAGCCTCCAATTTCCTGCCTGATAGCCTCAAAATTCCCCTTACTCCAATTAAACGCTTTTCTAACTTGTCTGTTCCTATCTCTCTCCAAGATAGAACTATAATCACTATCTCCAAAATGCTCTCCCACTGTGAGGTCTGACACCTGACCAGGTTCATTTCCCAATACCAGATCAAGTACAGCCTCTACTCTTGTCGGCTTATCTACATATTGTGTCAAGAAACCTTACTGAACACACCTAACAAACTCCACCCCATCTAAATCCCTCACTCTAGGGAGATGCCAATCGATATTTGGGAAATTAAAATCTCCCACCACGACAACTCTGCTACTATTACATCTTTCCAGGATTTGTTTCCCTTCTGCTCCTCAATATCCCTGTTACTATTGGGCGGCCTATAAAAAACACCCAGTAAAGTTATTGACCCCTTCCTGTTCCTAACCTCCACTCATAGACAATCCCTCCATGGCATCCACCTTTTCTGCAGCCGGGACACGATCTCTGATTAACTGTGCCATACCCCCACCTCTTTTGCCTCCCTCCCTGTCTTTTCTGAAGCATCTAAAACCCAGCACTTGAAGTAACCATTCCTGTCCCTGAGCCTTCCAAGTCTCTGTAATGGCCACCACATAATATCTCCAAGTACTTATCTACCCTAAGCTCATTCCCTTTGTTCACAACACTCCTTGCGTTAAAATAGACACATCTCAAACCATCGGTCTGAGCGTGTCCCTTCTCTATCACCTGCCTATCCTCCTTCTCACACTGTCTACAAACTTTCTCTATTTGTGAGCCAACCTCCTCTTCCCCAGTCTCTTGAGTTCCGTTCCCACCCCCCAACAATTCTAGTTTAAACTCTCCCCAGTAGCCTTAGCAAACCTCCCTGCCAGGATATTGGTCCCCCGGGATTCAAGTGCAACCCGTCCTTTTTGTACAGGTCACACCTGCCCCAAAAGAGGTCCCAATGATCCAGAAATCTGAATCCCTGCCCCCTGCTCCAATCCCTCAGCCACACTTTTATCCTCCACCTCATTCTATTCCTATCCTCACTGTTGCGTGGCACAGGCAGTAATCCCGAGATTACTACATTTGCGGTCCTGTTTCTCAACTTCCTTCCTAACTCCCTGTAGTCTTTTTTCAGGACCTCTTTCCTTTTCCTACCGAAGTAATTGGTACCAATATGTACCACAACGTCTGGCTGTTCTCCCTCCCACTACATTGACTACAGGATATCTTGGATGCGATCTGAAATATCCTGGACCCTGGCACCTGGGAGGCAACCTACCATCCGAGTTTCTTTCCTGTGTCCACCGAATCGCCTGTCTGACCCCCTAACTGTAGAGTCCCCTATCACTCCTGCCATCCTCTTCCTTTCCCTACCCTTCTGAGCCACAGGGTCAGACTCCATGCCAGAGGCACGGCCACTGTTGCTTCCCCCAGGCAGGCTGTACTCCTCCATCAGTACTTAAACAGGCGTACTTATTGTCAAGGGGCACAGCCACAGGGGTACTCTCCAGTACCCGACTCTTTCCCTTCCCCCTCCTGACTGTGACCCACTTGTCTGTCTCCCGTGACCCTGGTGTGACCACCTGCCTATAACTCCTTTCTATCACCTCCTCGCTCTCCCTTACCAAGCGAAGGTCATCAAGCTGCATCTCCAGTTCCCTAACGCGGTCCCTTAGGAGCTGCAGCTCGACACACCTGGTGCAGATATGGCCGTCCGGGAGGCTGGGAGACTCCAGGACCTCCCACATCTGACACCGAGCACAGAAAACTGGCCTCACACTCATACTACTTCCTTTCCACAATTAACACAGGTGAACCTACCTCGCCTCTTCCTGTTACCGCCTAAGCCCATTGAGCCAAAGCCCTATCACTCTGCCGCCTCTCACGCCGCTGCCCACTGGATATGGCAGTCTTCTTTTTAAACCTTTCGCACTCTACTGGTTGACGTCATGCACCTGCGCAGTCTTGCCTCTCTTTTACCCCAAGTAGTAAAAAAAACTCCCTTCGCTCCGAAAAATCAGCCGTTCACTCGCAGCCTTCTTGCTCCAAAGCAAAAACCGTTGATGATTCCTTGCTTTTTTAAACCTTTCACGCTCTACTAGCTGACGTCTCACCTCTCATTTACGAGTAGTAAAACTCCCCTCGCTCCAAAAAAAATCAGCCGTTCACTCGCAGCCTTCTTGCTCCGAATCCCGTGCATCAATTTTTTCACTCACGAGTTCAGATGTGCCATACAATTCTTGTACCCCCATTCAATTCTTGTAAAAATGTTAATATAGAACTCGTGCGTGAAAAAAAATGGCATCTGAACTTTTGACGCATGGAATGTAAAGGGTTGGCCACCCCTGATGTAGAGTGTGATCTCCCAAACTTCCTATCCACAGAATCACCAACAGTTTGGTCATCGTTTTAAATTCTTCAGTACTGCAGGCCTGTAAAGAATACTAAGGAAATTCATTAATGCAGGGGGCCGATAGAGGACAGCAGATGTATGATACTGTCATAGAAGCTAGGGAATTCAGGGAATCGGTGTTGTCCCGACAGTTAGTCATTCAGCCAGAGAAGTGTGGGTAGAGTTGAAACACAAAGGTAGAGATGTCCATGGGACAAGACCAAGTCTAACTTAGACATTGGAAAATAATTGCTGGTAGAAATATAGCCACAGGTGATGTACTGGAAGACTGGATGGCGACTAAGATTGTATTTTTAGTTAAGAAGGGCTGCAAGAACAAGCGACAGTAGGCTGTGGAGACCAACAGGAAGAGATTATGAATGGAAATAATTAACTGTGACACCACAGTAACATAGCGGTTAGTGCAACACTACTGAAGCTCTGTGCACTGGAGTTTGGAGTTCATTTCCAGTGCTGCTTGCAAGGATTTGTATCTTGTTCCCACGACTGCATGGGCTTTCTCCAGGAGTCCCGGATTCCTCCCACAATCTAAAGGTGTACTGCTTCGTAGGTTAATTGGATAACTTTACAATGGTTAAACCCAGGGGATTACAACCCAGGTGGGTTGCTGGGTGACACAGCTTGGTAGGACCTGTTCAGTGTTGTGTCTCTCAATATATATATATTTTTTAAAAACTGCTTTTGGAAAGTCAGCATAGCTCTGTATGTGGGAAGTAAGTGTTTTGCAGAGCTGAGTTTTTATTTTAAAGAAGTGACGAGGAAGATTTGCCAATGGTGCCATCACAACAAACATCTCAGTCCATGGTCAGAAACTTGAGACAGTGCAGCAGTTCAAATACCTGGGGACAATCATCAGTGATGAAGGATCAAGACCAGAATTCCTGGCAAGAACTGCACAGATAATGACTGCACTATCCAATCTCAAGTCAATATGGAGGGACAGCAACATCACCATGAAGTACAAGATCAGACTCCTGCATGCATTGGTATTCTCCATCTTCCTGTACGCATGTGAGACATGGACCCTCACAGCAGAGCTACAGAGGAAGATACAGGCATTGGAAATGAGATGCTATCACAACATCTGGGGCATCACAAACGAGCAGGTCCACAAGACCATCCAGCACCACATTGGCCCCCATGAAGACCTTCTCACAATGGTAAAGAAAAGAAAGCTGAGATGTTACGGCCACGTAACAAGATCCAGTGGCCTTGAAAAGACCGTTCTACAAGGAACTGTGGAGGGGAAAAGGAGAGACAGACAGAGGAAAAGATGGACAGGGAAAACATTTGCGGTGACCCAGGCTCTGGCACACAACCGTGACAGATGGAACAGACTGGTGCAAAGCTTGTCATGACGGCGCCCCGACGACTCCACCAGGAGTTAAGGTGGCAAGGAAGGAAGGGAAAGATTTACAAGGGTAGGGTGTTAGATGTCACCCATCTGGACCTCAGCAAGGCCTTTAACAAGGTCCCACATGGTAGGTCGGTTTGGAAGGTTAGATCATGGAGTGTGCTAGCCAATGGGATACAAAATTGGCTCAGTGGTAGGAGTCAGAGTGGTAGTCGAGGGTTGTTTTTCTCGATTGGAAGCCTGTGACCAGCAGGATCCGTGCTGAGCCATGTTGTTTGTCATCCATATTACTAATTAGAATGAGTCTGCAGGTGGCATGGTTGTGGATGACACCAAACTTGATGGCAGAGTGGATGGTGTAGGGTATCCAAGATTACAATGGGATCTATATCAACAGGGAAAATGGCCCAAGGAAATATATAGAGCTTAACTTGGAATAGTGTGAAGTGCTACATGAAATAAAAACTTCGCGGCAGACTAATTGATTCACGATTCATTAGCAGGAGTAAATAAAAGTAAAGCAGGATCAATGTAGCGTGGCCTTTGTGTGAGTGGACCAGTGTATGAGTGGGAACTTGAGGCTTTGGCGAAGAGGCACAGGCAAGTGGTAGGTAAGGCTTTTGTAGTAGCTGAGTAAAAAGACTAATTAAATAAAGTAGGGATGATGCAGGATCAGGTGATGTGCTGTAGCTGCATGATGTGGGAGCTGGTGGACCCCATTGTGGTTCCTAGTGACCACATCTGCAGCAAGTGTTGGCTGCTCGAGGAACTCAGGCTCAAAGTTGATGATCTGGAATCTGAGCTTTAAACACTGCGGCACATACGGGAGGGGGAAGAGTTACCTGGATTCTCTGTTTCAGGAGATAGTCACACCCATTAGATTAGCCGCCTCAAATTCAGTCTGTGGTCAGGGACAAGAGGGTGTGACTGCAAGTGAGGTGGATAGTGGGTTCCAAGGGACAGTGGTGGAGGAGCCTCAGCCCTTGAGCTTGTCCAACAGGTCTGAGATTCCTGCTCCCTGTGTGGATGAGAGTGGGTGCTGTAGGAAGGATGAGCAACCTAACTCTGGCACCATAGTTCAGAGAGTCATTCAAGAGGGGGGAAAGAGAAGAGAAATGTAGTGGCAATTGGGGATAGTATAGTCAGGGAAATAGACAGAGTTCTCTGTCATGAGGATAGAGCATTCCGAAGGCTGTCTTACCTGCCTGGTGCCCGGGTTTAGGATATCTCATCTGACCTGCAGAGGAATTTGCAGTGGGAGAGGAAAGATCCAGCTGTTGTGGTCCATGTGGGTACCAACAACATAGGTAGAATGAGGAAAGAGGTTCTGCTGAGGGAATTTGAGCAGCTAGAGACTAAATTAAAAAGCAGAACCAAAAAGGTAGTAATCTCCGGATTACTACCTAAGCCAGGTGCAAACTGGCATAGGGTCAAGAAAATTAGAGAGAAAATTGCATATCTCAAGGATTGGTGTAGTAGAAGTGGGTTTGAATTCATGGGAAATTGACACCAGTATTGGAGAAGGAGGGAGCTGTACAAATGGGACCTGGATTCCAGCGATCGCATAACTAGGGCTGTGGATAGGGCTTTAAACTAAAGAGAAGAGGGGTGGATTCAACAGATTGGAGAAGTATGGATAAAGTAAAAAAGAAAAGTATAGATAAAGAAAAGCAAAAGATAAAAGTAAGACGGGGTGAAGATAAGTCAACTACAAAAGAATAAAAGATCACAAGATTTTGAAAGCACGATAAGTATAAAGGCACTTTATTTGAATGCCCATAGTATTCAAAACAAGGTCAGTGAACATGTGCCACAAATCTGTACAAAGGGGTATAACTTAGTGGCAATTGTAGAGACGCAGTTGCAGGGTGGAGAGGATCGTGAATGTAATGTCCAAGGATATCAGGTAATGTGGAAGAATAGGCAGGAAGAGAAGGGAGGAGTGGTAGTGCTCTTAATTAAAAATGAGATCAGTGTGCTAGTGAGAGACGACACAAGATATAAGGAGCAGAATGTTAAATCTGTCTGGGTGGATACTAGGAATAGTAAAGTGAAAAAAAAATCACTGGTGGGAGTTGTCTATCAGCCACTGAATAATGACATTACAGTGGCACAGGCAATAAACAGAAATATCTGAGACATGTAAGAATGGAACAGCAGTTATCGTGGGGGATTTCAACTTGCACATAGATTGGGTGAATCAAGTTGGTCAAGGTAGTCTTGAGGAGGATGTCATAGAATGCATCCATGATGGCTTTCTTGAACAGCATGTTACTGAACCTACAAGGGAACATGCTATCTTGGATCTGGTCTTGTGCAATGAGACAGGTAAAATTAGCAATCTCGTAGTTAAGGATCCTCTTGGAAACAGTGACCACAGGATGGTTGAGTTTCTCACACAAATGGTGGGTGCAATAGTTCGATTTAAAACCAGTGTATTATGCCTGAACAATGGAGACTACAATGGGATGAGGGAGGATTTGCCTAGTGTCGACTGGGAACACAGGCTATATGGTGGGATGGTTGAGGAACAGTGGAAGACTTTCAAAGAGATTTTTCACAGTGCTCAACAAAAGTATATTCCAGTTAAAAGCAAGGACAATAAGGGTGAGGAGAGCCAGCTCTGGATAACTAAGGAAATAAAAGAAGGGATCAAACTAAAAGCTCGTGCTAGTCGCCAAGAGCAGTGGGAAACTGGAAGATTGTGAAAACTTTAAAAAGCAACAAAGAACCACTAAGCAAGCAATTAAAAAAGGGAAGATATAGAACATAGAATAGGACAGCACAGTACAGGCCCTCTGCCCACAATGTTGTGCCGACCCTCAAACCCTGCCTCCCATATAAGCCCCCACCTTAAATTCCTCCATATACCTGTCTAGTAGTCTTTTAAACTTCACTAGTGTATATGCCTCCACCACTGACTCAGGCAGTCCATTCCACTCACCAACCACTCTCTGAGTGAAAAATCTTCCTCTAATGTCCCCCTTGAACTTCCCACCCTTTACCTTAAAGCCACGTCCTTTTATATTGAGCAGTAGTGCCCTGGGGAAGAGGTGCCGGCTATCCACTCTATCTGTTCCTCTTATTATCTTGTACACCTCGATCATGTCTCCTTTCATCGTCCTTCTCTCCAAAGAGTAAAGCCCCAGCTCCCTTAATCTCTGATCATAATGCATACTTTCTAAACCAGGGAGCATCCTGGTAAATCTCCTCTGTACCCTTTCCAATGCTTCCACATCCTTCCTATAGTGAGGCGACCAGAACTGGACACAGTACTCCAAGTGTGGCCCAACCAGAGTTTTATAGAGCTACATCATTACATCGCGACTCTTCCTAACTCTATCCCTCAACTTATGAAAGCTAACACCCCATAAGCTTTCTTCACTACCCTATCCACCTGTGAGGCAACTTTCAGGGATCTATGGAAACATACCCCAAGATCCCTCTGCTCCTCCACACTACCAAGTATCCTGCCATTTACTTTGTACTCTGCCTTGGAGTTTGTCCTTCCAAAGTGTACCACCTCACACTTCTCCGGGTTGAACTCCATCTGCCACTTCTCAGCCCACTTCTGCATCCTATCAATGTCTCTCTGCAATCTTTGACAATCCTCTACACTATCTACAACACCACCAACCTTTGTGTCATTGCAAACTTGCCAACCCACCCTTCTACCCCCACATCCAGGTCGTTCATGAAAATCACGAAAAGTAGAGGTCCTAGAACAGATCCTGTGGGACACTACTAGTCACAATCCTCCAATCTGAATGTACTCTCTCCACCACCGCCCTCTGCCTTCTGCAGGCAAGCCAATTCTGAATCCACCTGGCCAAACTTCCCTGGATCCCATGCCTTCTAACTTTCTGAATAAGCCTACCGTGTGGAACCTTGTCAAATGCCTTACTAAAATCCATATAGATCACATCCACTGCACTACCCTCATCTATATGCCTGGTCACCTCCTCAAAGAACTCTATCAGGCTTGTTAGACACGATCTGCCCTTCACAAAGCCATGCTGACTGTCCCTGATCAGACCATGATTCTCTAAATGCCTATAGATCCTATCTCTAAGAATCTTTTCCAACAGCTTTCCCACCACAGACGTAAGGCTCACTGGTCTATAATTACCCGGACTATCTCTACTACCTTTTTTGAACAAGGGGACAACATTCGCCTCCCTCCAATCCTCCAGTACCATTCCCGTGGACAACGAGGACATAAAGATCCTAGCCAGAGGCTCAGCAATCTCTTCTCTTGCCTCGTGGAGAAGCCTGGGGAATATTCCGTCAGGTCCCGGGGACTTATCTGTCCTAATGTATTTTAACAACTCCAACACCTCCTCTCCCTTAATATCAACGTGCTCCAGAACATCAACCTCACTCATTGTCCTCACCATCATCAAGTTCCCTCTCATTGGTGAATACCGAAGAGAAGTATTCATTGAGGACCTCGCTCACTTCCACAGCCTCCAGGCACATCTTCCCACCTTTATCTCTAATCAGTCCTACCTTCACTTCTGTCATCCTTTTGCTCTTCACATAATTGAAGAATGCCTTGGGGTTTTCCTTTACCCTACTCACCAAGGCCTTCTCATGCCCCCTTCTTACTCTTCTCAGCCCCTTCTTAAGCTCCTTTCTTGCTTCCCTATATTCCTCAATAGACCCATCTGATCCTTGCTTCCTAAACCTCATGTATGCTGCCTTCTTCTACCTGACTAGATTTTCCACCTCACTTGTCAACCATGGTTCCTTCACCCTACCATTCTTTATCTTCCTCACCGGGACAAATTTATCCCTAACATCCTGCAAGAGATCTCTAAACATTGACCACATGTCCATAGTACATTTCCCTGCAAAAACATCATCCCAATTCACACCCGCAAGTTCTAGCCTTATAGCCTCATAGCCTATAAACTAACACAAAATATACAAACATATATAAAGCCGAAAAGGGTGGCTAAAGTGAACATGGGTCCCTTGGAGGATGAGGAGAAATTGATATTGGGTAATGAGGAAATGGCTGAGGATTTGAATGACTACTTTGTGTTGGTCTTAGCAGTGGAGGACACGTCAAACATGCCAAAGGGAGCTGTTATAGATGCGATGGGAGGTGAGGACCTCAATAGCTATCACTAAAGAGGTAGTGCTGAGCAAACTTGTGGGCCTGAAGATAGACAAGTCCCCTGGTCCTGATGGAATGCTTCCCAGGGTACTGAAAGAAATGGCAGAAGTTATCGTGGAGGCTTTGGTGATAACTCACCAAAATTCTCTGGACTCTGGGCAGGTCCCGGCGGATTGAAAGACGGCAAATGTCATACCGCTGTTCAAAAAAAGATGTAGGCAAAGGGCAGGTAACTATAGTCCAGTTACTTTAACATCTATAGTTGGGAAAATGCTTGAAGCAATCATTAAAGAAGAAATAACAAGGCATCTGGAAAGAAATTGATCCATCAGGCAGACGCAGCATGGATTTAGTAAGGGGAGGTCCTGTTTGACAAACTTACTGGAGTTCCTTGAGGATATAACAAGCACATTGGACAGAGGGGAATTATTTTCTTGGATTTCCAGAAGGCACTCAATAAGGTGCCACATGAAAGACTTATCCATAAGATAAGGATGCATAGAATTGGGGTGACATATTAGCATGGGCAGAGGATTGGTTAACTAATAGAAAGCAGAGAGTTAGGATACATGTGTATTACTCTGGTTGAATTGAACGGAATTGACTTTATTACTTACATCCTTCATATACATGAGTAAAAATCTTTACATTACACATCCATCTAAATGTGCAATGTAAAATTTATAGTAATCTATAATAAACAGTATGTACCAACAATCAGTGGTGAATGGTGTGCCGCAGGGGTTGGTGCTGGGCCCAACTGTTCACGATATACATTAACGATCTGGAAGAGGGGACCAAGTGTATTGCATCTAAGTTTGCTGATGATTCTAAATTGAGTGAAAAAGCAAATTGTGCAGAAGATATGGAGAGTCTGCAGCGAAATATAGATAGGTTAAGCGAGTGGGCAAGGATCTGGCAGATGGAGTACAATGTTGGTACATGCAAGGTAACCACTTTGGAAGGGAAAATAAAAGAACAGATTATCATTTAAATGGTAAAAAAAATTGCAGCACACCGTTGTGCAGAGAGATTTGGGAGTGCTTGTGCATGAATCACAAAAGGTTGGTTTGCAGGTGCAGCAGTCTATCAAGGCGGCAAATGGAATGTTGGCTAGATGGATTGAATTTAAGAACAGGGAGGATATGCTGCAACTGTATGGGGTACTGGTGAGGCC
This sequence comes from Mobula hypostoma, assembly GCF_963921235.1. NCBI lineage: Eukaryota > Metazoa > Chordata > Chondrichthyes > Myliobatiformes > Myliobatidae > Mobula > Mobula hypostoma. The sequence continues at coordinate 12,182,324 of NC_086101.1, read as the reverse complement.
GCACCTGGAGTACTGCGTGCAATTCTGGTCTCCTGACTTGAGGAAGAATATACTGGCTTTGGAGGCGGTGTAGAGGAGGTTCATCCGGTTGAGGGGGTGAAACTACGTGAACTCATTTCTGCATACCTCAACACTGTTTTATCCCCCCTTGTTCAATCCCTTCCCACCTATGTTCGTGACACTTCTCACGCTCTGGATTTTTTCAGTGATTTCAAGTTCCCTGGCCCCCATTGTCTTATTTTCACCATGGATGTCCAGTCCCTGTATACCTCCAAACACCACCAGGAAGGTCTCAAAGCTCTCCGTTTCTTTTTGGATTCCAGACCCAACCAGTTCCCCTCTACCACCACTCTCCTCCGTCTGGTAGAATTGGTTCTTATTTTTAATAATTTCTCCTTTGGCTCCTCCCACTTCCTCCAAACTAAAGGTGTAGCTAGGGGCACCCACATGGGTCCCAGCTATGCCTGCCTTTTTGTTGGCTTTGTGGAACAGTCCATGTTCCAAGTCTATACTGGTATCCGTCCCCCATTTTTCCTTCACTACATCGACGATTGCATTGGCGCTGCTTCCTGCACGCCTGCTGAACTCGTTGACTTCATCAACTTTGCCTCCAACTCCCATCCTGCCCTCAAATTTACATGGTCCATTTCCAACACCTCCCTCCCCTTCCTTGATCTCTTTGTCTCTGGAGACAACTTACCTACTGATGTCAACTATAAGCCCATGGACTCTCTCAGCTACCTGGACTATTCCTTTTCCCAACATGTTACTTGCAAAAACGCCATCCTCTTCTCTCACTTCCTCCGTCTCCACCGCATCTGCTCTCAGAATGAGGCTTTTCATTCCAGGACGAAGGAGATGACTTCTTTTATTAAAGAAAGGGGCTTCCCTTCCTCCACCATCAACTCTGCCCTCAAACTCATCTCTCCCATTTCACACACATCTGCTCTCACCCTATCCTCCTGCCACCCCACTAGGAATAGGGTTCCTCTTGTCCTCACCTACCACCCCACCAGCCTCCGTGTCCAACATATAATTCTCCGTAACTTCCACCACCTCCAACGGGATCCCACCACCAAGCACATCTTTCCCACTTTCTGCTTTCCGCAGGGATCGCTCCCTACGCGACTCCCTTGTCCATTCGTGCCCCCCCATCCCCTCCCACTGATCTCCCTCCAGGCACTTATCCTTGTAAGCGGAACAAGTGCTACACCTGCCTCACCACCATTCAGGGCCCAGACAGTCCTTCCAGGTGAGGCGACACTTCACCTGTGAGTCGGCTGGGGTGATATACTGCGTCCGGTGCTCTCGATGTGGCCTTCTATATATTGGTGAGACCCGATGCAGACTGGGAGACCGTTTCGCTGAACACCTATGCTCTGTCCGCCAGAGAAAGCAGGATCTCCCAGTGGCCACACACTTTAATTCCACGTCCCATTCCGATATGTCAATCCATGGCCTCCTCTACTGTCGAGATAAAGCCACACTCAGGTTGGAGGAACAACACCTTATATTCCGTCTGGGTAGCCTCCAACCTGATGGCATGAATATTGGCTTCTCTAACTTCCGTTAATGCCCCTCCTCCCCTTCTTACCCCCATCCCTAATTTATTTTTTTTCTCTCTTTCCCTCTCACAATATCTCCTTGCCTGTTCTCCATCTTCCTCTGGTGTTGCCCTTCCCCTTTCTTTCTTCCAAGGCCCCCTGCCCTATGATACTCCCCCTTCTCCAGCCTTATCCCTTTTGCCAATCAACTTCCCAGCTCTTGGCTTCATCCCTTCCCCTCCTGTCTTCTCCTATCATTTCGTGTCTCCCCCTCTCCCTTTCAAATCTCTTACTATCGCTTTTTCCCGTTAGTCCTGACGAAGGGTCTCAACCCGAAACATCGACTGTATTTCTTCCTATAGATGTTGCCTGGCCTGCTGTGTTCCACCAGCATTTTGTGTGTGTTGCATGGAGAGATTGAGTCACTTGGGATGGTACTTGCTGGCATTCAGAAGAATGAGAGATCTTATAGAAACATAAAATTATGAAAGGGATAGATAAGATAGAGGCAAGAACATTGTTTCCAAGAGACATTATCTCAAGATTCGGGGAGTAGATTTAGGATGGAGATGGGACATATCTGCTTTTCCCAGTGGGCGGTGAATCTGTGGAATTCTCTGCCCAATGAAGCAGTGGAGGCTTCTCAGTAAATATATGTGAGACAGGGTTAGATAGGGTTTTGCAAGGTTGGGGAATTAAGAGTTATGGGGAAAAGGCAGGGAGGTGGAGGTGAATCCATGATCAGATCCGCCATGATCTTATTGAATGGTGAAGCAGGCTCGACGGGCCAGATGGCCGACTCCTGCTCCTATTTCTTCTGTTCTTCACTCGGAGGGTCATGAGAGTGTGGAATGAACCGATTGTGAGAGTGTGAGCTTAATTTCAACATTTAAGAGAAGTCTGGATAGGTGCATGGAGGGTATGGTCCCGGAAGAGGTCGATGGTGGTAGGCAGTTTAAATGGTTGCCACATGGACGAGATGTTTCTGTGCTGTACCTTGCCATGACCACGGGCAGGATTTGCTCTGTAAATGCCAGGACCATGCATTGTGTTGTAGAATTGAGTCACCGAGGGGTACACGTCCAATGTGACAACACAGGTAGGCAGGGTGATCAGATGATGTTTGTCACTCCCACCATCATTCAAGGCACTGAGCTCAAGAAAATGAGAAAATCTGTAGAAATCCAAAAGCAACACACACAAAATGCGCGAGGAACTCAGCAGGTCAGGCAGCATTTATGGAAAAGAGTAAACAGTTGACGTTTTGGGTTGAGACCCTTCATTGGGACAGAATTGAGCATAAGAGTTGGGATGTCATTGCTGAGAAGGCACTTGGAGAATCCTGTGCAGTTCTGGATGCCTACCTCCAGGAAGGATGTTATTAATCTGGAAAGGGAGCAGAAAAGAATTACAAGGATTTTGCCAAGACGAGAGAGCATGAGCTATAAGGAGAGACTAAATAGGTTGTGGTTATTTTCTCTGGAGGCTCGGAGTGACCTTACACAGGTACATAAAATCATGAAGGGCATAGATAAGGTGAATGGTCTGTCTTTTTCTTATAGAGGGCATAGATTTAAAGTTGGGGGGAAAGATTTAATGGGGACCTGAGATATATGTTTTTTTTGACACAAGCAGCAGTGGGTATATGGACTGAGCTGCCAAACGAAGTGGTGGAGGCAGAAACCATTACAATGTTTGAAAGACATTTAGACGAGTACATGGATGGAAAAAATCTTGAGGTGGAAGAAATAAAGGGTCAAAGAAGGAACCTAACAGGAGAGCAGTGGACAGGAGGAGCTGAGGGCAATACAGAGGGACCTGAAAGCCAGGATCAGGGAGGCTAAAGACAGGTACAGGAGGAAGCTTGAGTGGAAACTCCAGCAGAACAACATGAGAGAGGTCTGGAGGGGGATGAGGACCATCACTGGGTTCTGGCAAACTAGCAACAGAGGAGCTGAAGGCAGTGTGGACAGGGCCAATGAACATAACCTGTTCTTTAACAGATTTGACATTGTGACCCCTGCCCATCCCCCACATGAGCCATCTGTTGTCAGTCCCCAACCAACACATATTCCACTCTCCTCTCCTACCCCTCCTCACAGTCCCCCACCCTGCTCTCATGACTATACCCATTCCCCACACAAAACCACCACGGTGGGCTTCACAGCTCTACTGGTGAGAAGACAGCTGAAACGTCTCAACCCAAGCAAGGCTGCAGGATCAGATGGTGTCAGTACCAAGGTGCTCAAAGCCTGTGCCCCTCAGCTATGTGGAGTACTTCGCCATGTATTCAACCTGAGCCTGAGGCTCCGGAGGGTTCCTGTATTGTAGAAGACGTCCTGCCTTGTCCCTGTGCTGAAGACACCGCGCCCTGGCGGCCTCAATGACTACAGACCGGTGGCATTGACCTCCCACATCATGAAGACCCTGGAGAGACTTGTTCTAGAGCTGCTCCGGCCTATGGTCAGGCCACACTTAGATCCCCTCCAGTTCGCCTACCAGCCCCGACTAGGAGTTGAGGATGCCATCGTCTTCCTGCTGAACCGTGTCTACGCCCAACTGGACAAGCCAGCGAGCACTGTGAGGGTCATGTTTTTTGACTTCTCCAGTGCGTTCAACACCATCCGTCCTGCTCTGCTGGGGGAGAAGCTGACAGCGATGCAGGTGGATGCTTCCCTGGTGTCATGGATTCTTGATTACCTGACTGGTAGACCACAGTACGTGTGCTTGCAACACTGTGTGTCCGACAGAGTGATCAGCAGCACTGGGGCTCCACAGGGGACTGTCTTGTCTCCCTTTCTCTTCACCATTTACACCTCGGACTTCAACTACTGCACAGAATCTTGTCATCTTCAGAAGTTTTCTGATGACTCTGCCATAGTTGGATGCATCAGCAAGGGAGATGAGGCTGAGTACAGGGCTACGGTAGGAAACTTTGTCACATGGTGTGAGCAGAATTATCTGCAGCTTAATGTGAAAAAGACTAAGGAGCTCGTGGTGGACTTGAGGAGAGCTAAGCTACTGGTGACCCCTGTTTCCATCCAGGGGGTCAGTGTGGACATGGTGGAGGATTACAAATACCTGGGGATACAAATTGACAATAAACTGGACTGGTCAAAGAACACTGAGGCTGTCTACAAGAAGGGTCAGAGCTGTCTCTATTTCCTGAGGAGACTGAGGTCCTTTAACATCTGCCGGACGATGCTGAGGATGTTCTACGAGTCTGTGGTGGCCAATGCTCTCATGTTTGCTGTTGTGTGCTGGGGCAGCAGGCTGAGGGTGGCAGACACCAACAGAATCAGCAAACTCATTCGTAAGGCCAGTGATGTTGTGGGGATGGAACTGGACTCTCTCACGGCGGTGTCTGAAAAGAGGATGCTGTCTAAGTTGCATGCCATCTTGGACAATGTCTCCCATCCACTACATAATGTACTGGGTGGGCACAGGAGTACATTCAGCCAGAGACTCATTCCACCGAGATGCAGCACTGAGCGTCACAGGAAGTCATTGCTGCCTGTGGCCATCAAACTTTACAACTGCTCCCTTGGAGGGTCAGACATCCTGAGCCAATAGGCTGGTCCTGGACTTATTTCATAGTTTACTGGCATAATTTACATATTACTATTTAACTATTTACGGTTCTATTACTATTTATTATTTATGGAGCAACTGTAACGAAAACCAATTTGCCTCGGGATTAATAAAGTATGACTATGACTATAACTATTGGAAGAAATGGGAGGGGAGTCAGAATAGGGAATGGAAAAAGGAAAAGGGAGGAGGAGGGGGAGAAATTGCCAGAAGTTATTAAAATCAATGTGCACGCCATCAGGTTGGAGGCTACCCAGACAGACAATGAGGCGTTGCTCTTCCAGCTTGAGTTTGGCCGCATTGTGGCAGTAGAGGAGGCCACGGACAGACATACCAGAATGACAACAGAATATCGAACTGAAATGGGTAACCACTGGGAGATCCTGCCTTTTGCAGCAGACAGTAAAGATGCTCGACAAAGTGGTCATCTCATCTGCATTTGGGTCTCAACAATGTACAGGAGGTTGCAGGAGGAGCTCGAGAGACTCACAAGTTAAGCTTCACTTTACCTGGAAGGTCATTTTGGGGCCCTGAATATTGGCAAGGGAGGAGATGTAAGGGCAGGCGTAGCATTTGACCACTTGTCCCGATAAGTGCCAGGAGGGAGATAAGTGAAGAGGGATGGAAGACTCACAAAATGAGCAATCCCTATAGAAGGCGGGGGATTGGGGAGCAGAGGAGGGAAAGATGTGGATAGTGGTGGCATCCCTTTGGAGACGGATATTTATGGGTCTCGCTCAAAGTTAGCACAGTTCTAATCTCTTTACCCTGGTATGTTAAAACCGAAAGTACAAGCAGCAGGGCTACATTAGTCTGCAACTGCACTGGAGTATGGGAAAGATGGGTTTTGGCTTCGATCTGAACTGCGCAGCCCTCAAGGATTTCATGCAAACGATTCACTTGACTGTACATCAACAAATAAAGTTCATTTTTAATCTTTCAATCACTTATTTGCAGCACACTTCCAACTTCAGGAAGCATTAGACAGGTAGGTAAGGATTCTCCATCCAAAAAGTGCAAGATGTAAATTTGAGAAACACATGTGGACTTACCCAGTGGGAGTGATGTGGGTATTCTCCATTGAATTTTGGAGAACGGGAGTGTTGTGCTCCAATTTATGCCTTTTGAAAGTAGGCTTTGGTTCTGGCGACAGTTCCCGAACACCCAAAGTCAACTGTCGGTACAGATCTGGGTCAACGTCAGACTCAGACTTACAGTGCCGACGGCTGTTGGCACTTTGTTGCACCTCTACTGAGAACCGTTGTAATTCCTCCTCGAGCTCCAGGTCAGGAAGAACAGTGTGGACTGTCTTCCGCCGTTGCTTGGTTACAGGCCTCTTCTGGGCTGGGGCAGCAACTGCATTGTTACTGGGACGGCAGCCATTCAAAGAGAACTGCTGAAATTTTCCAAGAACTCCCTTTGTATCATTGCACTGGCCTCTACCTCCCCGTTCTGTCTGAAATGCAGACAGTTGTGACTTCAGCTTGCTGATACTTCCTATGGAATTCAGAATTAACGTTGCCCGGGAAGCAGCTGGAGTTTCAGTGAAGCTCCGTATCCTGGTCCCTTGGGGAGAGATGCACTTGTCTGTAGAACAAACAGGTCGAAATCCACACTGCTCCCGAACCTTGGGGATTGTTATGGCATCAAAGTCTGCTGGACGGACCCTGACCTTTTGGAACAGAAAATAGAATTCAGAGTCCTGCTGACTTGCCAAACAACCTTCTGGGATATTCACAGCATCTGGGTGGCCAAAAGTGACAGTATCTCCATCTGCAAGCTCTGTCCTTTGGCCTTTGGGTATGCGAACATCATTCACAAAGGTACCTAGAGAAAACAACACAGCCATCAGCATGCCTTCCTTAGACGTAATCAGCTCGCAAACATTCACTCTTGCAACTCAGAAATGCTCATTAGTGCAAACTTGCTGATGTCGGAGTCTGGTTCTTTTCCTCCCAGTGAAGATCCGTATTTAACAAGATTACGGACACTGCTATGTCATGCCAGTTGACAGCACATCACAAGTGTTATTGGATGTCAAACCGGTATTAATGGGCCATCTGTCACAGGAATTATAGGAACAGATCAGGCATCTCAATTTACCATTTTAACCATCAGCAAACAAAAGAAAATGGCTTGTATTATATTCCATCTGCACTACACAATTAGGACAGTGACAGACAAGACAGCTGACAGTGAAGGTGCAATGATTCTGACAATGAAAGGTAACTTCAAATCCACTCTTGCTCCTCTAATCTTTAAACCATCCCTTGTCCTTGAACACTCCAATAAACCCTTCCCCATTCGAGAAAAAGCACTTAAATTAGCATTCCCAATTTTCCTTTAGTCCCGTATGCCTTACTCTCTTTGGGTCTAAAATCTCCCCAGAAACTCCGATTTATAATCAGTTTTGATTTTATCCCTCTCCTCAACCCAACCCCTTTTCCCCTCACACCACCGTAGCCCCCCCCCCCCCACCCCGGCTACCACTCTCTCCATAACCCAACCCCTCCACCTCCCCTCCTCAAGGCTCCAGCCCCTTTTCTACACCCTAGCTGCCTCACCTCCAGCCCATATCCAGACGCCCAGCCCACCTGGCGCAGATTAATACGACCCAGCAAACATAGAAATCTACAGCACATTACAGGCCCTTCGGCCCACAATGTTGTACTACCCAGTAGCTCTTCCTCATCCCGAACCCCAGTCATACCCCAACCATTTAGTGTATATGCCCCACCCCTGCCAGTAACGTCCCAACCCCACCCAGTCCCTCCCCAACACCCATTGCCCCCATCCTCACCATTAGTGCTCCTGTCCACGATGTGCACCTTCCAGTCGCCGGCCGAGCCCCTCTCGGCCTGCAGCTCGGCGTGCACCCGCGAAATGAGTTCGTCAGCCCGGCCCGAGCTCAGGCGCAGGTCGGTCAAGTCAGCCTGGCGGCCCAGGCGAAAGGTACAGCGCTGACCGGCCGGCAGGAAGGTGTAGAGATCTCGCGGCGCGGCCGGCCCGGATTCGGGGCTCGGCTGAGGAGCGGTGCCGATGCGCAGCAGCTGCAGGCACGGTTGCACCTCCGACAGCATCGTCGCTCTGACTGGCGGCGGAACGGCCCTTGGAGCCCCGGGGCTCGCGCTCCGGCACGGGAGCCTCACGTCATCAAACCTGGGGCGACGGGTCGGGGGGAGATGATGCTACGTCATCGGAGCCCGAGCTCCTTCCACTGCATTGACAGCAAAGCTCTCGACAGGGTGCGGGCTGAGGCACCGACTGTCACGTCATCAAAGGACTCGTACTTGGTCCGCGAGACGAAAGAGTAGTGGAGGGGAGAGAGGCGCGCGCGATCGTTATGTCACCCAGGCGGCCGCGAGCCGACAGGGAGAAAAGAGGGCGCGAGGGTCGAGGGTGGTGGGGTCAAGTCGCGCGCTCGATACGGGGGCCGCCGCCAATAGGATGAGAGGCTGGAGGGGAAGGGCGCGAGAGCTCGGGTACCGGGGCTGCCGATGGTCCTGTCATCGCGCGGAGTCGGCGACAACTGCAGAGGCGGCCTCGAGGAGAGGGGTAGGTGTTATTGTGGGGGTAGGCGCCCCCACAACAAGCTGCAACCACCAGCTGCCCTTCGCTTGTTTCTCTTTCTTCTCCTCTGTTTACAGGAAGCGCCTTTGAAAATTGGCGCGCTGGAGCAACGGCGGCCAACCCCGCGAGATTTCATCTAAAGGCGGAGCCCCTCAACTTCTGCGCGTGCGCATTTGGAGACAGCAGCCGGGTTGTCGCCATATTTCATACAGGCGGGCGTGATCATTTGAGAGCGGCGCCAAGCAGACTTGTCAGATATTTCAGTGAAAAATTCCTCTTGACGTAGTGCAGTAATGAACGGAGTATCAATTGCAGTAACAATGAACGCTGCACGCGTCAAATTCAATCTACTGGTTTATGATATTAAACACAGTTTAGGAAATAAAAGTATTCTGGCGATTCTGACTCCCGTGTTTGTTCTGCTATTGAATAATTCAGTCACCACTCTTCTGCAATAGTCCCCTGTGCATCCTTTCGATTTGACAAACGATGATGGCAATGAATGAAACCGGGGATTCCACTGTTTACAGAACCATGTGGTTGCTAGATTAATGTGTAATGGAGTTTCGCTTTAACAGCTGTAAGTTTTCACCACATTCTGTTTTGTTTTTAAATTTCAGTCATTTCTTAATTTAAAATAACTTGCATCTTAGTGATCGACAATTCCACACCTATCACAGAAAAAGAGATTCCTCCCTTCAAATAATTTTTATCTTAGCCAGAGGGACTATCATATAATAAAGGATATTTTAATAATTATTTCGCCATCAGAATTGGTTTGTTTAATTTTCATTGATATTTGAATAGAGCAACAGCCTGACTATATAAAATTATGATTGAAAAGCAAACAAACAAGTTGTTAGAAACCAGAAACAGAAAGATAAAATGCTGGAAATAGTAAGCCTGCCAGGCAGCATCTTTGGAGGTAAAAATATAGTTAAATAGTCATAGTCATAGTCATACTCTATTGATCCCGGGGGAAATTGGTTTTTGTTACAGTTGCACCATAAATAATTAAATAGTAATAAAATAGTAATAGTAATAAAACCATAAATAGTTAAATAGTAATATGTAAATTATGCCAGGAAATAAGTCCAGGACCAGCCTGTTGGCTCAGGGTGTCTGACCCTCCAAGGGAGGAGTTGTAAAGCTTGATGGCCACAGGCAGCAATGACTTCCTATGACGCTCTGTGTTGCATCTCGGTGGAATGAGTCTCTGGCTAAATGTATTCCTGTGCCCAACCAGTACATTATGTAGTGGATGGGAGACATTGTCCAAGATGGCATGCAACTTGGACAGCATCCTCTTTTCAGACACCACCGTCAGAGAGTCCAGTTCCATCCCCACAACATCACTAGACTTACGAATAAGTTTGTTGATTCTGTTGGTGTCTGCTACCCTCAGCCTGCTGCCCCAGCATACAACAGCAAACATGAGAGCACTGGCCACCACAGACTCCTAGAACATCCTCAGCATCGTCCGGCAGATGTTAAAGGACCTCAGTCTCCTCAGGAAATAGAGACAGCTCTGACCCTTCTTGTAGACAGCCTCAGTGTTCTTTGACCAGTCCAGTTTATTATCAATTCGTATCCCCGGGTATTAGTAATCCTCCACCATATCCACACTGACAAATTGTAAATAGACTAAAATGGCTTAGAAGAGCGTGCACACAAAGAAACAGGCAACATTTCACCTGTGAATCTGCTGGGCTGGGCTTGCCTGTTGTATCTGATGCCCCGTGCACCCTACTCTGCATTGGCGAGGCCTGTTGTAAATTGAGGGACCACTTCATTGAGCACCTCCGCTCCCATGCCAAAAGCAGAACTTCCCTGTGGCCCAACACTTTAATTCCGAGTCTCACATGTTAGTCCATGGGCTCCTCTTGTGCCATAATAAGGCCATCCTCAGGGTGGAGGAGCAACACCTTGTATTCTATCTGGGCAGCCTCCAACCTGATGGCACAAATATCAATTTCTTCTTCGGTAAAAAAAATCTCTCCCTCTCTACTCTTATTCTATTCCCCCACTCTGGCCTCTTACCTCTTCTCACTTGCCTATCACCTCCCCTTGGTGCCCCTCTGCCTTCCACTTTCCTCTCCTTTCAGATTCCTTCATTTTTCCCACCCACCTGGCTTCACCTAGCACTTTCTTGCTCTCCTCCTTCACCCCCTCCCCCCACCTTTTTATTCTGGTGTCTTCCCCCTTCCTTTCCAGTCCTGAGCAAGGGTCTCGGTCCAAAACATCGTCTCTTGGTTCTTTTCCACAGATGCTGCCTGACTTGCTGAGTCGCCCCAGCACTTTGTGTATTGTTGCTTCGGATTTCCAGCATCTGCAGAATTTCGTGCGTTTGTGACCTTAATGATGGATGCCCCCTTTTGACACATCAAAGAAATATTAAGTTAGTCCCATATTTTATACACAATTAAAATTGGTTTTAAAAAGACGCGTGAGGAACTAAGCGGGGTTATGCAGCATCTGTGGAGGGAAATGGACAGCCAACTTTCGCGTCAAGACCTTTTGCCAGGACTGATTATGTTTATCGGGATTGTAAAAACGGGGAAGCTGTTGTCAAATATATAGATGTGCGCAGTCGGCGTTACTGTCACTCCAAGGACTGACTGCACTCAGAGCGGGAATTGTGCCAGCACCGGATGTTCGGGGGGACTGATAGGTCGTGGCAGGCGTTCTCCAGCCGGACGGTAAAAGATGTAACCGCCGGCGGAGTGTTTGTGGCGCCGGACGCGCGGAGTTGGCGGTTCGGTGAAGCGGGAGGGGCGGAGGGGAGAGGCAAACCCAGTCATTCTTTGCTCCACACTCCACCTCAGTAGGTGGCGGTACTGCACCGTTTGCCAACCGCCATTAAACATTACTGGAGGGAGAGCAACAACGAACCAAGTAACGGCAGGAGGAACGGGAGAGCGATGTCGGAGAGGCCAGGCAGAGGGCTGGAGCCACCGGCAGCTTTCGGGGGCAAAATCGGTACAAAATAAAGATAAAAAATGTCAAGAGAGCGGTGATGTAACTGCGATGGGGAGAGCCGATCTGGGGAATGACCTGCATGTCGTTGAGATTCCTGAAATGGTGTGGATGGGCAGGAGAATGGTACCAAGTGGGACTGTGGTACAGCGAGTGATATGCAAGTTTCCTGGTGTCAGTATAGCCTTGGTACGGAGTAATCATTGTATCCGCGGTGCGAAGTGACCGGTGTGTCCCCGGTACGGCGTGTTTGGTTTATCCTTGGTGTGGAGTGATCAGAATCTCCCTGGTGCAGAGGGAGACACGATCGAGTATGGTTGGTTCAGACTTAATGGATGGCCAAGTTAGGAGACAAAACTATAGGTTACTTTTATAGGAGACAAGCCCAATTGGTGTGGGGAAAATACTGTGAAATCATTGTTATAGGGACACAGACTCTATTGATGTTAGATGAGGTCGAGGCAAGACTTGGTGATGTAGTGGAGAAAGGTTTAAGATACATAAGATACAGTGGCATGCAAAAGTTTGGGCACCCCTAGTCAAAATTTCTGTTACTGTGAATTGCTAAGCAAATGAAAGATGGCCTGATTTCTAAAAGGCATATAGTTAAAGATGACATATTTCGTTAATATTTTAAGCAAGAAAACTTTTTTGTTTCCATCTATTTTAACTTCATCAGTCCACAAGACTTGTTTCCAAAATGCATCAGGCTTGTTTAGATGTTCCTTTGAACCTTTTGAATAGAACTTTCTGGCCGCAATGAGCAAAGGTATGTTTGGAGAAAAAAAGGGTGCAGAATTTCATGAAAAGAACCCCTCTCCAACTGTTAAGCATGGGGGTGGATTGATCATGCTTTGAGCTTGTGTTGCAGCCAGTGGCACGGGGAACATTTACTGGTAGAGGGAAGAATGAATTCAATTAAGTACTAGTAAATTCTGGAAGCAAACATCACACCGTCTGTAATAAAGCCGAAGATGAAAAGAAGATGGCTTCTACAACAGGATAATGAAACTAAACACACCTCAAAATCCACAATGGACTACCTCAAGAGGTGCAAGCTAAAGGTTTTGCCATGGCCCCTGACCTAAACATCGTCGAGAATATGTGGATAGACCTCGAGAGAGCCGTGCATGCAAGACAGCCCAAGAATCTCACTGAACTAGAAGCCTTTTGCAAGGAAGAGTGGGCAAAAATGCCCCAAACAAGAATTGAAAGACTCTTAGCTGGCTACAAAAAGCGTTTACCAAAGGGGGTAAGTACTCCCATGCAGGGTGCCCAAATTTTTGCTTCGGGCCCTTTTCCTTCTTTGTTATTTTGAAACTGTAAAAGATGAAAATAAAAAAGTTTTCTTAAAATATTAAAGAAATGTGTCATCTTTAACTTTATGCCTTTTGGAAATCAGTTCATCTTTTACTCGCTTAGCTATTCACAGTAACAGAACTTTTGCATGCCGCTGTATAGGAGCAGAATTAAGCCATCAAGTCTTCTCCGCCATTTGATCATGACGGACTTGTTTTCCCTCTCAACGCTATTCTGTCTTCTCCCCGTAACCTTTGATGCTTTGACTATTCCAGAACCTATCAAACTCCGCTTTGAATTACCTGATGACTTAGTCTCCACAGCCTTCTGTGAGTCACCACCCTCTGGCTAAAGAAATTCCTCCTCATCTCTGTTCTAAAGGGATGCTGTTGTATTTTGATATGCCTCCTGGTCCTGGATTCATCCACTATTGGAAATATCCTGTCCACGTCCACATTTGATTACTAATTTAATTGGCTCAGCACAATGTTGTGCGCTGAATGGTTTTTCTGTGCTGTACTGTTCTGTGTTCTAATATAGGAAACAGAGGCAGGTTTTGACATAGGAGCAAACTAGCTCTGTAAAGAATGTCTGCAGTGCACATAGAGGTTTGCAACTTAGTGCAGGTTTATAATGTGGAGTGATACTGAGGAAATGTTGAGATGTATGAGATTTGGGTTATCCCTATAGATAGCTATGGGCATATAGATATTTGAAATAGATATGCATTAATAACTGAGAGATTGCTTTGTGGGCTAGAAGTCTGAGTATGTGGCTATACAAATAGGTGACACAAATTATGGGGCATCGTATGTGGTTTTACACATAGCAAACTGGATATTGAAAAGAACAACGCACACAAAATTCTGGAGGAACTCAGCAGACTAGGCAGCATCTATGGAAGAAAATACAGTTAATGTTTTGGGCTGAAATCCTTTGGTAGGACTGACGAAGGGTCTCGGCCCGAAACATCAACTGTACTTCTTCCTATAGATGCTGTCTGGCCTGCTGCGTTCCACCAGCATTTAGTGTGTGTAGCTTGAATTTCCAGCATCTGCAGATTTCCTCGTGTTTGCTCTTTTTCCATAGATGTGATGATGACACTTTCTGACAAACAGTCTGAGTCCAGCATCTGCAGATTTTCTCTTGCTTGTGGATGGAATAGAGCAAGGCAAGATGGCGACATGTTTGATTGCAGCAACGTCTATGGGGTCAATCATGTGGACATTAAGAGCTTAAAACACTGCAGGTCTGTACCATCAACAACTCGCTCGTTGGCAGAGAAACTGAAGGAGCTGGGCTTGGTGCGGATTTTGCTGCTGCCTGCATTAGAGAGGCATCGGAGTAGACGGCGTGCAGTCTGACAGCGAGTGATCAGAGTGGTCGTAAAACCCTGTTGAACACTGTTAGTGCGGAATGTTGTAAGTCGGATTCACTGGTTTATGGGCGGATGGCGGGGGAGCTGCATGACCTTGGTCGTCGTACGGTAATGGCCTCAAGCTGCAGTGTTGCCTGTTTACAGCCGCCCAGGAGAGAGGCGTTGGAGTTGGTACACTCCCCCGGAGGTGATGTGATGTGATGTGGCATTGAAGCTGGACTCGGTGCTGCTCCGTTGTGATTGTTTGGCAGAAGACGGGCTGTACTGTCAACTGAACACTGCTGCAACATTCATGGACTCAGAATGTTGGACGGAATGTTTTTTTGTGTGACTGTATTTTACTGATGTCTTGTATGTGCTTTGTGCTGTGTGTGACTGTCGGTACTGTGTTTTGCACCTTGGTCCCAGAGTAATGCTGTTTTGTTTGGTTGTGTTGATGGGTATTCATGTATGGTTGAATGACAATTAAACCTGAACTTAGTGATAATCAGCAGTGAACCTTTTTGACATTAGTTGTACCTTATGCATTACACGGTCGGTACAACAAAATGGAAACAAGGTAAGGCCTGAGTGAAGCCATGGTAGAGTTAGGAGCTATGATCATGTTGTTCTACAGTTTGTAGGAAATTCAGGAATATGGAGAAAGGCGTGAAAGATTAAGTCCATTGCTGAAGTGCAAATTTAGGAATAGTCAGAGGTGTTAACAGCACTGAGTTTCAAGGAAGATCATTATAACAAAACAGGTTTAGAAGGGGAAAAACTTACTAAATAGCTGATCATAGATGAATTTTGCGAAGGCTCGGAGAAGGTTAAAGAGATTCTACTCCACTGGTGGTGTGTCGCAGGCTGTCTAAGTAAACCTGTTCTCGTCAACAGGGCCAGAGGACCTGATTCCCCCATCACACTTCAGCAGTCGAACCCGTGCCCCACCGCCACTGGACTCAAACCCCTGGGCTGCCCTGTCCAAGGCTACCAAAGACATCCTGGAACTGAGGCAAGAGAATGAACGTCTGAGGAGGAGGCAGGGATCACCAAACAGGTGCTGCTGCGAATTTGAAAAGGAAAGGTACGTTGATGCACTAAGGAAGATTGACACCCTCCAAGACGAAGCAAATTGCTTAAATGTCCCTCTGTCTACCACTCTAAACATTCAGTCCACCGCTGGATACAGTGTGTGCTTTTAAAAACTGCTTCCAGTTACTCACCAAGGCTCAGTACAGTGGATTCCAGTTAATTGGGACACATCAGGACCAATACATTTTGGCCCAATTAAGGGCTGCCCCAATTAGCTGAAGTGTCATGGCAATAGTTAAAAAGATATAAAGAAGGACAAACCACCTTAAACTAAGTAACAAATTATTTATTTAAATGAAAAACAGAACAAATTAGAGCACCATCCAATACTACTGTATCTCCATAAAACTGTATGTTAGTTCCATTACAGTAATTATCAATGGAGGAATTTACCCAGTGTATGCTGCAGTATAGGGTAGTTTGGAGTATTTTCAATTCTTTTAGTGGCATCTTGGCAAAGGTCCGAAATCTTTAAAAGTCAAAATTAAAAACAAATTGATAAAAAACCACTGTTTTTTGAATTGGTGTCTGTCGTCTGAAATCGATAACATAACGCAAGCACGTGCAACTGATGCTATTTTAAAAACTGTTTGCTCTAAGTACAGTATAATGTTTAAAGGCCACACAAGTGCACTCAGTTGATGCTAATTAGAACTGTTCGGCAACATTCTGCTGTCCCAATAGTGTCGCAAATAAACAGAGGGAGTCCCGGCTATTTTCTCCGGTAGTGTTTGCTCTTTAAGAGTTGTCCCAAATAAGAAGCTGCCCTGATTAACCGATGGCCCATTGAACTGGAATCTACTGTATTTCCAAGCCCATGGGATCAAAGGCACCATGTGCTGAGGTTCTTTCTGTCCCCGGTGTTGCAAAGTATGGGTTTGACCCGTTGCCACACAAAGTCCCAGCCTGCTGGATGGCGCCACACTACCTGTCCTTCGTTGAAAAGTTCTTCCAGATCAACGTCTTTGACCAGAACTCCGTTAGGTAGTGGTCAGTACAGAAAGTCCTGCAGAAGGACTTGATGGACACAGTGTGGTGGTTCCTGAACAGACTGTTTGGCAGAAAGCATCGTCATCAGATCTCAACAACAGGCGCAAGACCTTGCCTGGCTGGCAGTGAGAGGGGCCCTCCCAGTCTGGTCCGTGCTGCATGCCCAGAGCATCACCCCACTATGTGCGGCCCCGAGGTGACTAGTGGGGAGGAGATGGTCGCTCACCTCTTTGTGGACTGTGGGTTTGCGAAGAGGATGTGGAGAAAGGTGCGAGGGCCTGTGTCACGTTTCAACCCGAGCATCTGCGTGACGGAGGACACTGATCTACGGGGCTGTTCGCAGAGACGCATAGAAAGAAGAGCGTCAAGTGTTGTTGGGAGATGACCAACTCAGTGAAACACGCCCTTTGGTTTGCCAAGACTCGTTGGTTTTCCAGTACATGGAGGATTGCTGCTGACTGGCACATTCCAGGCTGCAGGACTATGTGCTGAGGGACGAACTGAAGCTCGGTGCAGTGAGGTCGGTGGGGAAAGACGTCTGGGTTTCTTCTACTGGACGGGGAGGGTCCAGGTTGGGTGAGGAAGCCCCTCAATTATTGTAGTAGTGAACCACCACAAGGGACCACATGAGTGGCACCAGGCACCCCACCCTGCAAAAACTCATAGAAACTACAGCGCAGAAACAGGCCTTTTGGCCCTTCTTGGCTGTGCCGAACCATTTTCTGCCTAGTCGCACTGACCTGCACACGGACCATATTCCTCCTTACACCTCCCATCCATGTATCTGTCCAATTTATTCTTAAATGTTAAAAAAGAACCCGCATTTACCACCTCGTCTGGCAGCTCATTCCATACTCCCACCACTCTCTGTGTGAAGAAGCCCCCCATAATGTTCCCTTTAAACTTTTCCCCCCTCACCCTAAACCCATGTCCTCTGGGTTTTTTTCTCCCCTTGTCTCAGTGGAAAAAGCCTGCTTGCATTCACTCTATCTATACCCATCATAATTTTATATACCTCTATCAAATCTCCCCTCATTCTTCTACGCTCCAGGGAATAAAGTCCCAACCTATTCAACCTTTCTCTGTAACTGAGTTTCTCAAGTCCCGGCAACATCCTTGTAAACCTTCTCTGCACTCTTTCAACCTTATTTATATCCTTTCTGTAATTTGGTGACCAAAACTGAACACAATACTCCAGATTCGGCCTCACCAATGCCTTATACAACCTCATCATAACATTCCAGCTCTTGTACTCAATACTTCGATTAATGAAGGCCAATGTACCAAAAGCTCTCTTTACGACCCTATCTACCTGTGATGCCACTTTTAGGGAATTTTGTATCTGTATTCCCAGATCCCTCTGTTCCACTACACTCCTCAGTGCCTTACCATTAACCCTGTATGTTCTATGTTGGTTTGTCCTTCCAACGTGCAATACCTCACACTTGTCAGTATTAAACTCCTCTATTTTTCAGCCCATTTTTCCAGCTGGTCCAAGTCCCTCTGCAGGCTCTGAAAACCTTCCTCACTGTCTACTACATCTCCAATCTTTGTATCATCAGCAAACTTGCTGATCCAATTTACCACATTATCATCCAGATCATTGATATAGATGACAAATAACAATGGACCCAGCACTGATCCCTGTGGCACACCACTAGTCACAGGCCTCCACTCAGAGAAGCAATTCTCTACCACCACTCTCTGGCTTCTTCCAATGGACCCAGCACTGATCCCTGTGGCACACCACTAGTCACAGGCCTCCACTCAGAGAAGCAATTCTCTACCACCACTCTCTGGCTTCTTCCATCGAGCCAATGTCTAATGCAATTTACCACCTCTCCATGTATACCTAGTGACTGAATTTTCCTAACTAACCTCCCATGCAGGACCTTGTCAAAGGCCTTACTGAAGTCCATGTAGACAATATCCACTGCCTTCCCTTCATCCACTTTCCTGGTAACCTCCTCGAAAAACTCCAGTAGATTGGTCAAACATGACCTACCACGCACAAAGCCATGTTGACTCTCCCTGATAAGTCCCAGTCTATCCAAATGCTTGTAGATTCTGCCTCTTAGTACTCCCTCCAATAACTTACCTACTACCGACATTAAACTTACTGGCCTATAATTTCTCGGATTACTTTTCGATCCTTTTTTAAACAACGGAACAACATGAGCCGCTCTCCAATCCTCTGGCACCTCACCTGTAGACAGTGACATTTTAAATATTTCTGCCAGGGCCCCTGCAATTTCAACACTAGTCTCCTTCAAGGTCCGAGGGAACACCCTGTCAGGTCCCGGGGATTTATCCACTTTAATTTTCCTCAAGACAGCAAGGACCTCCTTTTCGATATGTACAGTTTCCATGATCTCACTACTTGTTTCCCTTAATTCCATAGACTTCATGCCAGTTTCCTTAGTAAACACAGACGCAAAAAAGCTATTTAAGATCTCCCCCATTTCCTTTGGTTCTGCACATAGCCGACCACTCTGATCTTCAAGAGGACCAATTTTATCCCTTACAATCCTTTTGGTCTTAATATACCTGTAAAAGCTCTTTGGATTATCCTTCACTTTGACTGCCAAGGCAACCTCATGTCTTCTTTTAGCCCTCCTGATTTCTTTCTTAAGTATTTTCTTGCACTTCTTATACTCCTCAAGCACCTTATTTACTCCCTGCTTCCTATACACGTCGTACAACTCCCTCTTCTTCTTTATCAGAGTTGCAATATCCCTTGAGAACCAAGGTTCCTTATTCCTATTCACCTTGCCTTTAATCCTGACAGGAACATACAAATTCTGCACTCTCAAAGTTTCTGCTTTGAAGGCTTCCCACCTACCGATCACATCCATGCCAGAGAACAACCTGTCCCAATCCACGCTTTTTAGATCCTTTCTCATTTCTTCAAATTTGGCCTTCTTCCAGTTCAGAACCTCAACCCTAGGACCAGATCTATCCTTGTCCATGATCAAGTTGAAACTAATGGTGTTATGATCACTGGAACCAAAGTGCTCCCCTACACAGACTTCTGTCACTTGTCCTAACTCGTTTCCTGACAGGAAATTATAATAACAATATTGCATCCCCTCTAGTTGGTCCCTCTATATATTGGTTTAGAAAACTTTCCTGAACACATTTTACAAACTCTAAACCATCTAGACCCCTAACAGTATGGGAGACCCAATCAATATATGGAAAATTAAAATCCCCTACCACCACAACTTTATGTTTCCTGCAGTTGCCTGCTATCTCTCTGCAGATTTGCACTTCCAATTCTCTTTGACTATTGGGTGGTCTGTAATACAATCCCACTAATGTGGCCATACCTTTCCTGTTTCTCAGCTCCACCCATAAGGACTCAGTAGATAAGCCCTCTAATCTGTCCTGCCTGAGCACTGTTGTAATATTTTCCCTAACAAGCAATGCCACTCCCCCACCTTTCATTCCTCTGCCTCGATCACATCTGAAACATCGGAACCCTGGAATATTAAGCTGCCTCATTTCAGGGAGGTAGTACCAACAATTTGTGGGAGACTTCCAGGAGAGGTGGGATGTCTGCAACAGAGTAGCTCCTTAGCAGCCAGCCAGCTGGTTTAAATAACGTTAACTATGCTAATGAACGAATGACATCTGTTAAACTCACCTCAACATATCTTTTACAGTCTTAACCCACCACGGGCCATAGAAAAGTCAGTGTTGCAAACAGTCCAGCGAGCAACACTGTCATTATTTTGACCCCTATTAGGCAGGGGTACACTTTAGTGTAGTCTGGGCTGACGTACGTTTTATTTTTTTTGGAACACTCTGCAATGGCGTGCTCTCGCTTGCTTTCTCTCGCTCGCCCTCTCTCGCTTTCTCACTTGCTCGCTCTCTCGCTCTCACACTCTCTCTTGCTTTTCTCTCGCTCGCTCTCAAAAAAATTGATTTCCGTGATATTGTATGTAATTTGCGGGCATCAGGGAGCCACTATTAATATGCGGGGGACTCCCGGAAGTTCCAGGAGAGGTGGGATGTCTGTGGCAGTGTTTAGTCCTTGATTTTTTTAAATTATGAATAAAATTTATTTTGGTTAATAGGAAAAAATTCTGTTGTCTACCAACCCACACAGGTCATCAGAACAGGAGAGATCACTGCCGAGCCATGAGCTGGCCAGACGGGTGGAGGAGAGTTGGGAGGCACCCTGCCTGGAGGCGGGGCTGCTGAGGGACAGGGTGGCGCGGCAGGCGGCCGCCGTTGCCGAGAAGGACCGTCTGCTCGCCTGTCTGGGTGAGCAGCTGGGAGAGCTGAGGGCCGAGCTGCAGAGGCTGGGGGCAGCCCCGCCACAGCATCGCCACTGGGACGAGACGGAGGACCAGCGGCGAGAGTTGCATGCGGTGAGGGAAGGAGACCGCTCCCCCCAGGAGCCCGGGAAGCAGCAGGGAGAGCCAAAGGAGCTGAGAAGGAGGGAACAGCAAGATGGCTCAGCCTGGCTGAGAGAAGAGACAAGCAGGGAGAACCACTTGCAGGTCAGCAGGATGGCAGATGCTCGGCACCAACTCCCGGCAGTGCTGTTGCTCCAAATTTCTTTTATCTTAATAGCTGAAATGAGCAGGTGAAGATTTAAATGCACCCTAAGGGGCAACTTCTTCACACGAGTGTTGTTCACGTACAGTATCTATAACAAGTATTCACCCCTCACTGCCCTGGAAGTTTTCATGTTTTGTTGTTTTACAACATTGAACCACAGTGGATTTTGGTTTTTTTCACACTGATCAACAGAAAAAAGGCTCTTTTGTGTCAAAGTGAAAACAAATCTCTACAAAGTGATCTGCGTTAATTACAAATATAAAACACAAACTAATTGATTGCATAAGTATTCACCCCCTTCAAGTCAGTATTTAGTAGATGCACTTTTAGCAGCAATTACAGCATTTAGCCTATGTGAATAGGTCTCCATCAGCTTTGCACATCTGGACACTGCAATTTTTCCCCATTCTGCTTTACAAAACTGCTCAAGCTCTGTCAGATTGCATCGGATTCATGAATGAACAGCCCTTTTCAAGTCCAGCCACAAGTTGTCAATTGAATTGAAGTCTAGACTCTGACTTGCCCACTCCAGGACATTAACTTTGTTGTTTTTAAGACACTCCAGTGTAGTTTTGGCTTCATGCTTGGGGTCATTGCCTGGCTGGGAAACAAATCTTCTCCCAAGTCACAGTTCTCTTGCAGACTGCATCAGGTCTTCCTCAGGGTTTCCTGTATCTTGCTGCATTAAGTTTGCCCCCTACCTTCAAAAGTCTTCCAGGGCCTGCTGCAGTGAAGCATCCCCACAGCATGATGCAGCCAACCACCATGCTTCACGGTAGGGATGATGTGCGGTTCTTAGATTACGTGTTTAGTCTGATGGCCAAAAAGCCCAATTTTGGTTTCATCTGCCATAGAACCTTCTTCCAGCTGACTTCAGTCTCCCACATGCCTTCTGGAAAATTGTAGCCGAGATTTTATGTGAGTTTTTTTCAATGGTGGCCTTCTCTTTGCCCCTCTCCCTTAAAGCTGCGACCTGTGAAGCAGCCGGGCAAAGTAGTTGTTGTGTGTGCAGTCTCTCTTCATCTCAGCCACTGAAGCTTGTAACTCCTCCAGAGTTGTCGTAGGTCTCTTGGTGACCTCTCTCACTAGTCCCCTTCTTGCACGGTCACTCAGTTTTTGAAGACGGCCTGCTCTAGGTAGATTTATTCTTTCCATTTCTTGATGATTGATTTAACTGTCTCCATTCCCTGACTTGTGCTTTTCAATAACATTTTCGCGGAGTTGCTTGGAGTGTTCTTTTGATGACATAGTTTTTGCCTGGATGCTGACTCACCAACAGTTAGACCTTCCAGATACAAGTGTATTTTTACTACAATCAACTGAAACACTTGACCGCCCACAGGTCTCCAAAAACAGATTTCCATTTAACTAATTGTGTGACTTCTAAAACCATTTGGCAGCTCCAGTGATGATTTGATGTCACATTAAAGGGGAGTGGTGTTGAATACTTAGGCAATTAATTATTTTGTGTTTTATATTTGTAATTAATGTAGATCACTTTGCAGAATCTGTTTTCACTTTGACAGGAAGGAGTCCTTTTCTGTTGATCAGTGTCAAAAAAGTCAAATTAAATCCACTGTGATTCAATGTTGTAAAACAATAAAACATGAAAACATCTGGGGGGGGCAGGGTAAATACTTTTTATAGGCACTGTATTCGGTAATAGAAATAATTTTTAAATTCGTCTCTTGTTCTCTTCCAATTCAGCAGCAAGAGGTACCTCCAAACGAAGGGGTCCCTGGGCACATGTTCAGGATTGGAAGAAGTTAGTTCATTAGAGAAATATAAAGGATAAAATACAGAAAGAAAGAAATATGGTTAATGAGATCGTAAAGTAAACAAATTAAACCTTATGAACCAAACACCGAGTAACTCACTGCTGGAGGGAGGCACGAATATCCGACAGCTTTTCCAGTATCTATCTCTCTCTTTCCCAACATCTCTCATACCATCTTTCTCCCATCTCTCTCCATCTCTATCGCTATCTGTATATATTGCGCCCTATATATACAGTATATCTCCCTAACTCTATGTCTCTCTGTCTCTCTCATCTCTCATCTCTATCTCTTAGCACCAGTCGCAACCCAGCTTGAGAGAAGCTTTCCCCTTACACAAGGAAATTGCCCCATTTTTATACCGTTCCTCACCCTTTATCCTCGTACTTTCCCATGGCATAGAACCTGGTGGTTTCTGCACCTGCACAACCGCCTTCCCCTTCTCGGCAAGAATGTTTTTCAATATTATCTACTCGGGGCTGTAAACCAGTTCTCAAAGCATTCACAGTGGAATGGTCCCCTTTTACTTTGAACATTCCCACAGTCCAGACCAACGCCATTTTGTCTCACAAAACTCAATTTTGTATTATGCAATTTTGTACATGCCAAGGAGCAACTTCTTCCTTACATATTATGAGCTGCCAAAGGAAATGCTTGAGGCTGGTACAATAACATTTAAAAGACATATCGACAGAGACATGGATAGGAAAGGTTTACAGGATATGGGCCAAATGCTGGCAAATGAGACTGGCTTAGATGAGCATCTTGGTTGGCATGAACATGCCCAGCTGAAGGGTCTGTTTCCACTCTCTCATTCACTGACCTCGAGCCTCCCGCACCTGCAGAGTCAAAGGGGTAAGGCTTGGCACAGTGGTTAAACTGCTGGACTAGCTGGCAGAGGGAATGGTGGAGGTGGATAGGATTGCAGTGTTTAAAATACTTTTGGCCAGCTTCCTGTATAGGAAAGAGTTTACAGAATATGGGCAAATGGGATTAGTGTAGGTAGGCATCTTGGTCAGCATGGATAAGTCGAGCCAAAGGACCTGTTTCCATGCTGTATAACTCAGTGAATCTGTGAAGTGATCCAAGGAACGAGATTCAATCAAAACATGAATAAATCCCTTACTCACTCTTCCTTCAGTTAGTCCTGACGAAGGGTCTCGGCCTGAAACGTCGACTGTACCTCTTCCTATAGATGCTGCCTGGCCTGCTGCGTTCACCAGCAACTTTGATGTATGTTGCATAAAGAATTTAAACCCAATTAATAAACCAGAAAACACGGCTAGTAGAGTTGGATACTGTGTGCTGCTCTGATGGGTTTCAGTTTCTTATGACACTAAACATCCAAGGCCATGAAAACTATCAGATTGTCACTAATGTCCTTCAGGTGGAAATCTACCATTTTTAACCTGCTCAGAGCCGACAATATAGCTGACTGAAATAGCCCAGCAAGTGACTGGTGACCCCTGCCTTATGAGGTATGCTAGTCCACAGTATGATTTTCTGCAAGCTGTACATGTAGCGAGGCACTGTAACCTGGTGGTCAACGTAAAGCTTTACACTGCCAGCGACCTGGGTTAAATTCCCGCCGTTGTCTGTAAGGAGTTTGTACGTTCTCCACATGATAGCTGGGTTTCCTCCAGGTGCTCCAGTTTCCTCCCACAGTCCAAAGTCGTAGGTGTTAGGATTAGTGATTTGTGGGCGGCGACATTATCAGGCTGCCCCCAGTACATCCTCGGACTATGTTGGTCGTTGACACAAACGATGCATTTCATTGTGTGTTTCAGTGTACACATGACAAATAAAGCCAATCTGTAAGACCTTGATCTTTTATTGGAATCAGGTTTATTATCACTGACAGCGCAATACGTAAAAATTACTTTAAGTTTCAATAAAATCTATAAAAATATAATTAGTGCAAAAAGAGAACGAAATAGGGAGGTAGTGTTCAGGCTTCATGGACTGTTCAGAAATCTGAATGCAGAAGGGAAGAAGCTGTTCCTAAAACACTGAATGTGGATCTTCACCTTCCTGTACCTCCCCTCTAATGAGAAGAGGGCATGTCCCAATGGGGAGGGTCCTTAATCAGCGATGCCATCTCCATGAGGCACTGCCTCAGTGGCGGTGGCTAGAACCCATGATGGAGCTGCCTCCCTGATGTATCAAGAAATGCGACTTGAAAAAATTAATGCATGTATTCATTTTTTTTTACATAAATTCAATGGCTGTAAATTTTATCCCTATCTCAATTTTTGGTGAGTTTTCCAAGGGCGAATTTCCTTTTCCAAATGGCTGCAATGCAGTGGGGAGTGGCGTCGTCTGTACCAGTTCAGGGGTCATTAGTTGTCAATGTTGAATCCCGAAAATATGAATGAATGAATTTCCACCCCCTGCCACAAACTAGTGTAGCTGCAGATTCCAGCATCTGTGGGTATAAACCTTTCTTTCCGGTTCCGACAGCTGTCACTTGTGCCTAAGTCTCTGGACGGCGACCTGGAGACTCTGCGGCAAAGGGTGGCCGAGTTGGAGGAAGAGCTGCAGCAGACTCAAGAGAAAAGCCGGGGCGAGACGGCACACTTGAGGGCAACTCTTGAGACCACAGCTCAGGAGCGGGATGCCCTGCAGGAAGAACTGAGGTACGTGAAACCCTGGGTCTGTCTTGGCGTCCCTGAGTTCCTCCCTCTGCCCCATAAGGTTTTAGGTTCTGTGCTGGACTGTCAGCCGTCAACCTGGGATTTCACACATGCAGTACAGAGAAGGGACCCTTCATCGCCAATCCCAATGCCTGTATGCTAATTGCATTTTCCCACTTCATGCCTTTACCTTTCCTAACCAAGAACCTACCCAAATGCCTTTTAACTGTGGCAATGTTATTTGCCAATGGCACCTCCTCTGGCAGCTCACTCCAGGTACTCACCACCCTCTGTGTGAAAAAAACATTCCCTTCACCCCTCCATTAAACTTCTTCCCTGTCATCTTCACTGTTTTCCCTCTAGTTCCAGACACTCCTGCCCTGGAGAAAAGATTCTATCTATTTGCTACACTGTTTATTGCTTGTACTATTTGTTTATTTTAAGGTAACTTGTAGTGATTTTTAAAGGTCTTTGCAATGTGCTTCTGGCTTAAAACAACAAATTTCACAACATATATAAGTGATGATAAACCTGGTTTTGTTTCTGATCCAATCTATGCTCCTTGTAATTTTATAATCCTGTGTGTTCACCCTTTACCCTGACATACTTTGATGTCCGTCCGGTCTCTCCTTGTAACTACAGCCCTGGATTTTCAGACAACCTCCTGGCAGATATTGGTGCCCACGGTATCTAGGGGTGGTGAACCTTTTTGAGAGTGTGTGCCCAAGTTGCTGATTATTTTTAATGCCATGGACCGATACCATGAAGCAAGGGGGTCTGTGGACCCCAAGTTGGGGTCTGCCTGGAGAAGAGGATGTGTACACGCTTCTTCCCAAACTGCCTGCACATTCCCATCTCAGCAATTCCCCCCTTGTGTATCATTGTTGGAAAGGTGTGCTGTGTGCAGTTCAATACCTGCCGCTGTCTGTATGTTCTTCCCGTGGCAATGTGGTTTTCCTCCGGGTACTCTAGATTCCTCCCACATTTCAAAGACATACAGATTAGAGTTGGTAAATTGTGGGCATGCTGTGGCGCTGGAAGCATAGCAGCTCTTGTGGGCTACCCTCAGCACAGCTCGTCGTTGACAGACAATCCATTTCACTGAACACACATAAAAGTTGCTGGTGAACGCAGCAGGCCAGGCAGCATCTGTAGGAAGAGGTGCAGTCAACGTTTCAGGCCGAGACCCTTCGTCAGGACTAACTGAAGGAAGAGTGAGTAAGGGATTTGAAAGCTGGAGGGGGAGGGGGAGATGCAAAATGATAGGAGAAGACAGGAGGGGGAGGGATGGAGCCGAGAGCTGGACAGGTGATAGGCAGAAGGGGATACAAGAGGATCATGGGACAGGAGGTCTGGGAAGAAAGACGGGGGGGGGGGTGACCCAGAGGATGGGCAAGAGGTATATTCAGAGGGACAGAGGGAGAAAAAGGAGAGTGAGAGAAAGAATGTGTGCATAAAAAAGAGTAACAGATGGGGTACGAGGGGGAGGTGGGGCCTAGCGGAAGTTAGAGAAGTCAATGTTCATGCCATCAGGTTGGAGGCTACCCATACGGAATATAAGGTGTTGTTCCTCCAACCTGAGTGTGGCTTCATCTTTACAGTAGAGGAGGCCGTGGATAGACATGTCAGAATGGGAATGGGATGTGGAATTAAAATGTGTGGCCACTGGGAGATCCTGCTTTCTCTGGCGGACAGAGCGTAGATGTTCAGCAAAGCGGTCTCCCAGTCTGCGTCGGGTCTCACCAATATATAAAAGGCCACATCGGGAGCACCGGACGCAGTATATCACCCCAGTCGACTCACAGGTGAAGTGATGCCTCACCTGGAAGGACTGTTTGGGGCCCTGAATGGTGGTAAGGGAGGAAGTGTAAGGGCATGTGTAGCCTGTTGTTTGCGTTTAAATTCACTACTGCGAAGCCTCTTCCGGTGATGCCTACACCGAAGAAGTTTAGATCCTCTCTTCGACGGGAGTTCAGTGAAACCATCTCTCACTGCTCCCCATCTGTGATTTCTTCGGCTCTTCAACTTTTCGACCAGACTTTCACTCAAACTCGCTATCACAGCCATGTATCCTTTCTTGGAACGTGCCTCCGTCGCCAACTTACTCCAGTTGGCTTTAGGATTCGTTTCCAAGCCTCTCAATTTGGACCTTCTGAGGATCCCAGGTACTCACATTTCATTGACTCTGCCTCTCGCCGCTTCTCCCGTCAAGCTCTGAAGGCGACGCTCTCCGCCATGAGGAGGTACTTGGTGTCCCTATCCCAGACCCTTCCACACCTTCGGGACACTTTCTTCGCCGTCTGTAATGGTCCTACCCGCTATTTCATCCTCCGTCGGATCCACGCCTGCAATCGCCGTTTCTTTGACTTTGTCATGTTAGGCAAAGATCGCAAGATCTTACATCTACGGACTCCAGAGCCTGCCGGCCCCGACGCTAGCAGGCATGAACTTTCGGTTGCGGCCCCTGCCGTTGATCTCGGCGGCTCCAACACCTCAGGACATATTCAAAACCTGGACTCCAGCAACGACCATGGAGACATTCAAAGCGATCGCGCAACCACCAACTGCGACTCCAGCCTTGAACTCCAGGCCGGGTCTTTATGTGCTGCTGTTGTGACTCCCGTCTCCCCTTCCCCCACCACCACTCCGCAGCCCCGTCTTCCTCAGATCCCACCGTCAACTCCTGGGCCCTCAGAGGCTCCATCTTCCTCTCACCCCAACCCTCCCCTCTCCATTGACACCCCCACCCTCCCCCCTCCCCCCTCTGATCCCAGCTCTCATCCGTGCCGGGTCTTTACCATCCCCTCCGACCTTCAACTGTCGGAGGCAGAACGCTCTGTTCTCAGTAAGGGCCTCACGTTTGTCCCCCTTCGCCCACACCTCAGCGAGTTCCGTGTTCGCCATGATGCAGAACTTTTCTTCCGCCGTCTCCGTCTCCGAGCCTACTTCTTCGGCAAGGACTCTTCCACCCCCACCGATGACCCCTTCTCCCGTCTTCAACCCTCCTCTTCTTCATGGACACCCCGCTGTGGTCTTCTGCCTGCTCTGGATCTCTTTATTGCCAACTGCCGACGGGACATCAACCGTCTCGACTTCACCGCACCTTGTCCCCATTCCAACCTCACTCCTTCGGAACGCTCTGCTCTCCACTCCCTCCACACTAATCCTAACATTATTATTAAACCCGCTGATAAAGGGGGTGCTGTTGTAGTCTGGGGTACTGACCTCTACCTTGCCGAGGCACAGCGACAACTCGCGGATACCTCCTCTTATTTACCCCTCGATCGTGACCCCACTAAGGAGCACCAGGCCATTGTCTCCCACACTATCAACGACTTTATCCGCTCAGGGGATCTTCCATCCACTGCTACCAACCTTATAGTTCCCACACCCCGCACTTCCCGTTTCTACCTCCTACCCAAGATCCACAAACCTGCCTGTCCTGGCCGACCTATTGTCTCAGCTTGCTCCTGCCCCACGGAACTCGTTTCTGCATACCTCGACACTGTTTTATCACCCCTTGTTCAATCCCTTCCGACCTATGTTGGTGACACTTCTCACGCTCTTAAACTTTTCGATGATTTTAAGTTCCCTGGCCCCCACCGCTTTATTTTCACCATGGATGTCCAGTCCTTATATACTTCCATCCCCCATCAGGAAGGTCTCAAAGCTCTACGCTTCTTTTTGGATTCCAGACCTAATCAGTTCCCCTCTACCACCACTCTGCTCCGTCTAGCAGAATTAGTCCTTACTCTTAATAATTTCTCCTTTTGCTCCTCCCATTTCCTCCAAACTAAAGGTGTAGCTATGGGCACCCGTATGGGTCCTAGCTATGCCTGCCTTTTTGTTGGGTTTGTGGAACAATCTATGTTCCGTGCCTATTCTGGTATCTGTCCCCCACTTTTCCTTCGCTACATCAACGACTGCATTGGCGCTGCTTCCTGCACGCATGCAGAACTCGTTGACTTTATTAACTTTGCCTCCAACTTTCACCCTGCCCTCAAGTTTACCTGGTCCATTTCCAACACCTCCCTCCCCTTTCTAGATCTTTCTGTCTCTGTCTCTGGAGACAGCTTATCCACTGATGTCTACTATAAGCCTACTGACTCTCACAGCTATCTGGACTATTCCTCTTCTCACCCTGTCTCTTGCAAAAACGCCATCCCCTTCTCGCAATTCCTCCGTCTCCGCCGCATCTGCTCTCAGGATGAGGCTTTTCATTCTAGGACGAGGGAGATGTCTTCATTTTTTAAAGAAAGGGGCTTCCCTTCCTCCACTATCAACTCTGCTCTTAAACGCATCTCCCCCATTTCACGTACATCTGCTCTCACTCCATCCTCCCACCACCCCACTAGGAATAGGGTTCCCCTGGTCCTCACCTACCACCCCACCAGCCTCCGGGTCCAACATATTATTCTCCGTAACTTCCGCCACCTCCAACGGGATCCCACCACTAAGCACATCTTTCCCTCCCCGCCTCTCTCTGCATTCCGCAGGGATCGCTCCCTACACAACTCCCTTGTCCATTCGTCCCCCCCATCCCTCCCCACTGATCTCCCTCCTGGCACTTATCCGTGTAAGCGGAACAAGTGCTACACATGCCCTTACACTTCCTCCCTTACCACCATTCAGGGCCCCAAACAGTCCTTCCAGGTGAGGCATCACTTCACCTGTGAGTCGACTGGGGTGATATACTGCGTCCGGTGCTCCCGATGTGGCCTTTTATATATTGGTGAGACCCGACGCAGACTGGGAGACCGCTTTGCTGAACATCTACGCTCTGTCCGCCAGAGAAAGCAGGATCTCCCAGTGGCCACACATTTTAATTCCACATCCCATTCCCATTCTGACATGTCTATCCACGGCCTCCTCTACTGTAAAGATGAAGCCACACTCAGGTTGGAGGAACAACACCTTATATTCCGTATGGGTAGCCTCCAACCTGATGGCATGAACATTGACTTCTCTAACTTCCGCTAGGCCCCACCTCCCCCTCGTACCCCATCTGTTACTCTTTTTTATGCACACATTCTTTCTCTCACTCTCCTTTTTCTCCCTCTGTCCCTCTGAATGTACCTCTTGCCCATCCTCTGGGTCACCCCCCCCCCCCCGTCTTTCTTCCCGGACCTCCTGTCCCATGATCCTCTCGTAACCCCTTCTGCCTATCACCTGTCCAGCTCTCGGCTCCATCCCTCCCCCTCCTGTCTTCTCCTATCATTTTGCATCTCCCCCTCCCCCTCCAGCTTTCAAATCCCTTACTCACTCTTCCTTCAGTTAGTCCTGACGAAGGGTCTCGGCCTGAAACGTCGACTGCACCTCTTCCTACAGATGCTGCCTGGCCTGCTGCGTTCACCAGCAACTTTTATGTGTGTTGCTTGAATTTTCAGCATCTGCAGAATTCCTGTTGTTTGCGTTTAAATCCATTTCACTGTCTGTTTTGAAGTATATATGACAATAAAGATCATCTTAAACTTTATGCAAAAATTATCATTGATTAATGAACTAGTAATATTAATTAAAAACTTTTTAAGGAACGAAGATGATTCCTGTTGCTTATTTATGCATATTCATTGTTTTACAATGAATGAAAGTATAACAGACAGATTGAAATAATTGAGGCTCTTAAAACAAATCTGTTCAAAATTTATTAACATTTGTCCTTTAAAAAGACTATTCATTTCTGAATAATATTGTCAGCCACAGTTTACTGTCCAAATACTGATGCGTACACCAGTTTAAAAATGTATCATTAATGTAACACATTCTCGCAACCATGTAGCTGGTGCTGAGCCGGTGTGAGACGTTTCCTGTGAAGATATCTCATTACTCTCGGGTTGTAAAAAATCATTTGCTGCTTCAATTGGCAGTAAAGATCATCATTGTGTATCTTTATAATCATTTGCAGTAAAGATAATTATTGTGTATCTTTATATTATAATTGTTTATCTTTTTATTATAATCATTGTGTATCTTTATATTATGGGTGGAATTTAAAGAAATGAGCAGCAGCCCTGCATGTCGCCTGCCAACAAAATTTTTGTGCGTGCCTTCTTGGGTACGCTTGACATAGGACTGGTGTGTTCTCACGACTTTGCCTTCCTATAGTTCACACTCAATAACACAGCAGCGCTGCAGTTAGTGCAATGCTTTATAGTACCGGCTGTGAGATCGGGGTTCAGTTCCCGTCGCTGTCTGTAAGGGGTTTTAATGGTCTCCCCCGACTGGGTGATTTCCTACAAGTGCTCTGGCTTCCTCCCGCTTTCCGAAGAAGCACAGTTAGGGTTAGTGAGTTGTCGTTATGCTACGTTGGAGCTGGAAGCACCGCAACATTTGTAGGCTGCCCCCAGCGGACCCCTTATTGATTTAATTTGATACGAAGCGATACAGTTCACTGTACGCTTCGAAGCACACAACATGCGGCAAATAGCGCTAACGCTTATCTTATGTGATAGAAACATAGAAACATAGAAAATAGGTGCAGGAGTAGGCCATTCGGCCCTTCGAGCCTGCACCGCCATTTATTATGATCATGGCTGATCATCCAACTCAGAACCCAGCCTTCCCTCCATACCCCCTGACCCCTGTAGCCACAAGGGCCATATCTAACTTCCTTTTAAACATAGCTAATGAACTGGCCTCAACAGTTTGCTGTGGCAGAGAATTCCACAGATTCACCACTCTCTGTGTGAAGAAGTTTTTCCTAACCTCGGTCCTAAAAGGCTTCCCCTCTATCCTCAAACTGTGACCCCTCGTTCTAGACCTCCCCAACATCGGGAACAATCTTCCTGCATCTAGCCTGTCCAATCCCTTTAGGATCTTATACGTTTCAATCAGATCCCCCCTCAATCTTCTAAATTCCAACGAGTACAAGCCCAGTTCATCCAGTCTTTCTTCATATGAAAGACCTGCCATCCCAGGAATCAATCTGGTGAACCTTCTTTGTACTCCCTCTATGGCAAAGATGTCTTTCCTCAGATTAGGGGACCAAAACTGCACACAATACTCCAGGTGTGGTCTCACCAAGGCCTTGTACAACTGCAGTAGTACCTCCCTGCTCCTGTACTCGAATCCTCTCGCTATAAATGCCAGCATACCGTTCGCCTTTTTCACCGCCTGCTGTACCTGCATGCCCACTTTCAATGACTGGTGTATAATGACACCCAGGTCTCGTTGCACCTCCCCTTTTCCTAATCGGCCACCATTCAGATAATAATCTGTTTTCCTATTTTTGCCACCAAAGTGGATAACTTCACATTTATCCACATTAAATTGCATCTGCCATGAGTTTGCCCACTCACCCAACCTATCCAAGTCACCCTGCATCCTCTTAGCATCCTCCTCACTGCTAACACTGCCACCCAGCTTCGTGTCATCCGCAAACTTGGAGATGCTGCATTTAATTCCCTCATCCAAGTCATTAATATATATTGTAAACAACTGGGGTCCCAGCACTGAGCCTTGCGGTACCCCACTAGTCACCGCCTGCCATTCTGAAAAGGTCCCGTTTATTCCCACTCTTTGCTTCCTGTCTGCTAACCAATTCTCCACCCACACCAATACCTTACCCCCAATACCGTGTGCTTTAAGTTTGCACACTAATCTCCTATGTGGGACCTTGTCAAAAGCCTTTTGAAAATCCAAATATACCACATCCACTGGTTCTCCCCTATCCACTCTACTAGTTACATCCTCAAAAAATTCTATGAGATTCGTCAGACATGATTTTCCTTTCACAAATCCATGCTGACTTTGTCCGATCATTTCACCGCTTTCCAAATGTGCTGTTATCACATCCTTGATAACTGACTCCAGCAGTTTCCCCACCACCGACGTTAGGCTAACCGGCCTATAATTCCCCGGTTTCTCTCTCCCTCCTTTTTTAAAAAGTGGGGTTACATTAGCCACCCTCCAATCCTCAGGAACTAGTCCAGAATCTAACGAGTTTTGAAAAATTATCACTAATGCATCCACTATTTCTTGGGCCACTTCCTTAAGCACTCTGGGATGCAGACCATCTGGCCCTGGGGATTTATCTGCCTTCAATCCCTTCAATTTACCTAACACCACTTCCCTACTAACATGTATTTCGCTCAGACGTGTCTGAGCTTCCTGAGGTGGGATTAAATAAAACCACCTTCTTCCTCTTTACTGTTGCAGTAAAGCCAGAGGGACGCTGGAATCCCAAGGCTCCTTGATCCGACAACTCCGCACCTACATCGGACAACTGGTGCCGGATGAGAAGCAGCTGGAAGAAGCCCGGCAGGAGAAGGAGCAGCTGAGCAGCAGGGTGCAGGTAGGCCTGGCCACTGACCGTGGTCACAGACAGCACACAGCACTGTTTCCAACCGTGATAAACAAGGGGGGAATTGCTGAGGTGGGAACGTGTAGCCAGTTCGGGAAGAAGCTGCCTGCACATCCCTGTCTCATGATAACATGTGAGACTCGCATGGTAAACAATCTTGGTGTCATACAGATGACAAACAACAAGGGACACAGCACCAATCCCTGCGGCACACGACCAGCCACAGGCCTCCAGTCAGAGAGGCAACCCTCTACTACCAGTCTCTGGTTTCTCTCACAAAGCTAATGTTTAATCTAATTTACTACCTCCTCCTGAATGCTGAGAGATTGAACGTTCGTGACCAGCCTCCCATGTGGAAAATTGTTAAATGCCTAACTAAAGTTCATGTAGACAACATACATTGCCTTGCCTTCATCCACTTTCCTGGTAACTTCCTCAGAAAACTCTTTAAGATTGGTAAGACATGACCCAACCACGCACCAAGCCATGATGACTATCCCTAATCAGTTTATGTTTATCCAAATGCTCATTTATCCAATCCCTTCCAATAAGTTTCTAGCAACTGATGTCAGACTCACCGGCTTATAAATTCCTGGTTTCTGTTTAGGGCCTTTTTAAACAGCAGAACAACATTAGCTATTCTCCAATCCTTTGGTACCTCCCCTGTCGCTAAAGATGATTTAAATATCAATGTTAGGGCCCTGGCAACTTCTGCAGTTGCCTCCCATAGGGTCCAAGCGAACGCCTTGTCAGGCCGTGGGGATTTATCCACCTTGATTTGCCCCAGGGTAGCAAACACCTATGTAATCTGTATAGGGTCCATGAAGTTGATGCCGCTTTGCCTCACTTCCATAGACTCGGTCCGTATCCTGAGAAAATATAGATGTAAATAATTCATTTAAGATCACCCCATTTTGGCGTGATGGAGCTGGGGCCTCCTCAGACTGTCAGAGTTGAATGATCACCTCTCACTGCATCTATTATCGGGTTTCAGCGCTGATTGGCTTCACATCTGCTGTCAGTTTCAAACAGCCACCTGTTCCGGGGCGGTGGGGGGGTGTGGGGTAGTTTTATATGTTATTAATTTTGTGAATGAAACAATTAGCTTCAATTTTCAGTTCACCAAGATTGATTTTTGCTTGTTCCATGATCAGCATATGTTCACTGCGACGCTGATGAATCCACTCTTTCAATACACGACTGAGATCTTCACTTTTCGTTTTATGCAGTGTTGTTCTATTTTCCATTAACCTCTGTTGTGTGGTCACTTCTCAGCAGTCTGTGGTGCACAGAGATCTGTGCATTGCTTGGGAACCTTCCCAGCGCTTTGCGCAGTTTTCCATTTTTCCATTTGTGGCATCGTCAGTGCTCAAAATAAAATTTTGGATTTAGAATTTCAGATAAGGGGTACTCAGCCTGCATTGATAATTGTTTTTTTACTGTCACATGCACCAGGTACAGTGAAAAGCTTGACTGGCATACTCTTCATACAGATCAAATTACTGCCAGTGCATTGAGCAAGATTAAAGTAGAACTATAAAGAGACTGAAAAAGTGGCAGCACGGCTAGGAAGGGAATATGGAAGAAACTCCGTATGATAGCAGTTCATCAGCTTTTTCATTCAGGTTTTAAAGCTCAGAATCAGAATCGGTTACTATCACTGGCACTTGTAGTGAAATTTGTTTTGTTGAAGCAGTACATCCAGTACATAATAAATATATAATTTACAGTAAGAAATTAAACTAAATAAGTAGCGCAAAAAGAGAGGAAAAATATCGAGTGAGTGATTATGGGTTGGTTTTTTATCCCATCAGAAACCTGATGGCGGATTCATAAATCTTTGAGTATGTGTCTTCAGGCTCCTGTACCTCCTTCCTAATGGTAGCACTAAGAAGTGGGCATGTGCTGGGTGATGGATGCTGCCTTTTTCAGACGTCATTTTTTGAAGATGTCCTCGATGCTGGGGAGGCTAGTGCCTCTGTGTTCTTCTGGAAGATGGAGAAGGGACAAGGGAATGACACACTGAAGATGGGTGGAATGGAAGGAAGCAGCAAGGTTTGGCAGTGTTCACCACTGTCTGCAGCTTCATTTGTTCCAGGGCAGAGCAGTTGCCATGTCAGGCTGAGATTCAACTGGTCAGGGTACTTAGAGTTCTTCTGTGGAAGTTCAAGAGAGTCCTCGTGGGCAAGCTGAAGCTCAGATGTGATGTTGAGGCCCCATAAGACACTCGTGAGACCAGACTCGGAGTATTGTGTGCAGTTTTGGGCTCCTTATTTTAAAAGGATATACCGACATTGGAGAGGGTTCAGAGAAAATTCACGAGAATGATTCCAGGAATTAAAGAGTTACCATATGAGGAACGTCTGGTAGCTCTTGGGCTGTATTCTCTGGAGTTCAGGTTAATGAGAGGAGATCTCAGAGAAACATTCCGAGTGTTAAATGGCCTGAACAGTTTAGGTATGGCAAAGTTATTTCCCATGGGATGGGAGTCTAGGACAAGAGGGCATGACTTCAGGATCGAAGGATGGCCATTTAGAACAGAGATGCGGAGAAATTACTTTAGTCAGAGTGTGGTAAATCTGGAATTTGTTGTCACGAGTGCCTGTGGAGGCCAAGTTATTAGGTGAATTTAAGGCAGAGATAGATAGGTTCTTGATTAGCCAGGGCATCAAAGGGCATGGGGAGAAGGCAGGGGAGTTGGGATGACTGGAAGAATTGGATCAGTCATGATTAAATGGCGGAGCAGACTCGATGGGCCGAATGGCCTACATCTGCACCTGTACCTTATGGTCTTATGGGCATTTAAGAGACTCTTGGATAGGCACATGGATAGAAGAAAAATGGAGGACTATGTGGGAGGGAAGGATTTTATTGATCTTGGATTATGTTAAAAGGCTGACACACTATCATGGGCCAAAGGGCCTGTACTGTGCTGTCATGTTCTATGTTCTCAAGTACAAACACTGATGGGCTTCCTTGATCACCACATCAGTGTGATATAGTGACTCGCACTCCTGTACCACTCTGCTGCCAGTCCTTGATACTCGTGTCTCGTTGGATTGGATCAGGTGTCACCGTCAGTCACTGTTGTGCCCTTTTGTTTTGCCAGCACCTGGAGAAGGAGAAGGAGACACTAAGAGCCACATCAGAGCTTCTCAACGTGCGCCTGACATCTCTGATGGACATTCTCACCATCCAGGAGAGTGACCGCAGTGGGAAGGTACCGGCAACACTCTGAGCTGAAGTGAGGGGAGAGAAAGCTGGAAATACCCAGCAAGTCAGTCAGCATCTGTAGAGAGTGTTGGCATTACAGGCTGATGAACTTTGATCCATTCGGAAGGATTAACACTCTTTTCTCTTAACAGTGCTGTCTGATATGCGGCACTTTCGATTTCAGTTTCAGTTTTCAAGCATCTATGGGTGCTGTGGTTTTGTCCATGCCAATGATATAGTTAATTGGCAGCTGTATATCTCCGAGTGTAGGTGGGTGGGTTTGATGCGATGTGATGACAATGGGATATAGGGCTAACTTAGTGGAGGAATGGGATTGCCTTGTGAGCTGGCATGGACTCAGTGGGCCAAACAACTAAAAGATATAGGGGCACGATTAGGCTATTCGTCCTGTCAGGTTCTGAGCCATTCAACTATGGCTGAGTTTTTTTCAACTCCGTTCTCCCATTCTCCCCATTAACCTTCGCCACTGTAGTATAGAGGTTAGTGCAACGCTGTTACAGCTTGGACATCGGAGTTTGGCGTCATCTGTAAGGGTCTCTGTACGTGTGTGGGTTTTCCGCGTGTGCTCTGGTTTCCTCCCACAGTCCGAAGATGTATCAAGTAGGTTAATTAGTCATTGTAAATTGCCCCGTGATTAGGTTGGGGTTAAAGCGGGGTTGTCGGAGGTTGCAGGGCGGTGTAGCTCGAAGGGCCTGAAGGACCTACTCCACATATAACTATGAGTAAAATGAAATAAATCATCCCCTTTCCAACTAAGAGCCTGTCGACTTCCACAGACCTTTGTGGCAATGAATTCCACAGATTCACCACCATCTGCTTGAAAAAATTCCTTCACATTTCTATTCTATTCTGTTCCCTCAGATCCTATATTCTCCTACTGATGGAAATATCGTCTCCATTTCCACTCTATCCAAGCCTTTCAATATCTGGTAGATTTCAGTGATATTCTCACACCCTCCCCCACCCCCCCATCCTTCTGAACTTCCAAGTTCAGGACCAGAGACATCAAATGCATCTCATACATTGATGAAGGTGTTATATTTGAATGCACGCAGTATACGGAATTTTGTAGCACCGATGCAAACTGGCAGGTATCATGTTGTAGGCGTCACTGAATCACAGCTGAAAGAAGGTTATAGCTGGGAGCTATGAGCATGAGGGTACACATTGTGTCAAAAGGACAGACAAGAAGGCAGAGGGGGTGGCGTTGCTCTGCTGGTAAAAAATGAAATCAAATCGTTAGAAAGAGGTGGCATAGGGACAGAAGGTGGTGAATCTTTGTGGATAGAACTAAGGAGCTGCAAGGGTAAAATGACCCTGATGGGAGTTGTATGCAAACCCCCAAACAATGGTAAGAATGTGGCCTAGAAATTATAACAAGAAATAGAAAATGCATGTCAAAAGGGCAATATTACAATCATCATGGTGGATTTGAATGTGCAGGGAGTGGGAAAATCAGATTGGTGCTGGATTCCAGAAGGGGGAATTTCTAAAGTGCCTATGAGTTAGCTTTTTTTGAGGAGCTCATGGTTGAACCGACAAATGGATCAACTATTCTGGATTGGGTATTGTGCAATGAACCAGAATTGATTAGAAACCTTAAGTAAAAGAGCCCTTAGTGGGCCAGTGGTCATAATACAATAGAATTTATCCTGAAATTTGAGAAAAAGAAGGTAAAGTCAGATGTATCAGTATTACAGTGGAGTAAAAGAATTACAGAGGCATGAGAGATGAGTTGGCCAGAATTGATTGGAAGGCACAGGATATATATATCCCAAAGAGGAAGAAATATTCTAAAGGAAAGATGACATAACTGTGGCTAACACAACAAGTCAAAGCCAACAAAACCAGAGTTCTGAAAGAGGTGGTTGAAGAGATTGTGGAGGCGTTATCGAGAGTCTTTAGATTCTGGAATGGTTCCAGAAGACTGAAAAATTGAAAACACCATTTCACTCTTCAAGAAGGGAGTGAGGATGAAGAAAGGAAACTATAGGCCAGTTAGTCTGAGCTCAGTGGTTGGTAAGATGTTTGATTCGATTATCAAGGATGAGGTTTCAGGGCACCTGGAGGCAGATGATAAAATAGGCCACAGTCAGCATGGTTTCCTCAAGGGAAAATCTTGCCTGAAAAATCTGTTGGAATTCTTTGAAGAAATAACAAGCAGGATAGAGAAAGGAGAATCGGTTGATGTCGTGTACTTGGATTTTCAGAAGGCCTTTGACAAGGTGCCACACCTGAGACTGCTTAATAAGCTATGAGCCCGTAGTATGACTGGAAAGATTCCAGCATGGATAAAGCAGTGGCTGATCGGTAGGAGGCAAAGAGTGGGAATAAATAGAGCCTTTTCTGGCTGGCTGCCAGTAACTACTGGTGTTCCACAGGGGTCTGTATTGGGACCATTTCTTTTTACATTGTATGTCAATGATTTGGATGATGGAATTGATGGCTTTGTTACAAAGTTTGCAGGCGATATGAAGGTGGGTGGAGGGGGAGGTAGTTTTGAGGAAGTAGAGGGGCTACAGAAGGACTTAGACAGTTTTGGAGAATGGGCAAAGAAATGGCAGATGGAATACAGTGTTGGGAAGTGTAAGGCCATGCATTTTGTTAGAAGAAATGAAAGGGTTGACTGTTTTCTAAATGGAGAGAAAATGCAAAAAAACTGAGGTGCAAAGGAACTTGGGAGTCCTTGTGCAGGATTCCCAAAAGGTTAATTTGAAGGTTAAGTCTGTGGTAAGGAGGGAAATGCGATGTTAGTATTCATTTCAAGAGAACAAGAATATAAAAGCAAGGATGTAATGTTGAGACTTTATAAAGCACTGGCGAGGCCTCACTTGGAGTATTGTGAGCAGTTTTGGGCCCCTTATCTTAGAAAATGTGTTGAGACTATAGAGGGTTCAAAGGAGGTTCATGAAAATGATTCCAGGATTGAATGGCTTGTTACCTGATGAGCATTTGATGGGTATTCACTAGAATTCAGAAGAATGAGGGGTGACCTCATTGAAACCTATTGATTGAGTGGATGTGGAGAGGATGTTTCCTATGGTAGTAGAGTCTGAGACCAGAGCACACAACCTCAGAATTGAGGGGCGTCCTTTTTGTACAGAGATGAAGAGGAATTTCTTTAGCGAGAGAGTGGTGAATCTGGAATTCTTTGCCATGAGCAGCTGTGGAGGCCAAGTCTTTATGTATATTTAAGGCAATGCTTGATAGATTCTTGATTGGTCATGGAATGAATGGATGTGGGGAAAAGGCAAGATATTGGGGTTGAGAGGAAAATTGGATCAGCCATGATGAAATGGCAGAGCAGACTCAATGGGCCAAATGGCCGAATTCTGCTCCTATATCCTTATTAATCCTTTCATTCTTCTGAACCTCTCCAGAGCCAACACATGTGTATGATGCCCTCCGACAAAGAAATGGGGTAGGTGGGAGAGGGCGTTTTCTGGAAATGAGTCCATGTCTTTCTGACTGGAGCCAGATAGCTGCTAATTCCAAAGCAAATATAACCTGGAAATATGACATACTCAACAGGTCAGGCAGCATCTATGGGGAGGAAAACCAGCATTAATAGTTCAGGTCAGAAGGGAAAACGTAGGAATTGGAACATGTATAAGTCGCAGAGGAGATCGAGAGACGATAGAGGTGATCAGTGGTAGGTTGGAGACTAGGACAGACTGAAGGGCAGGAGGAGCTACAGTCTTCAGTAGAAACTCAGCTGGTCGAGCAGCATCTGTAAGGAGGAAAGGAAATGACCGACGTTTCAGGTGGAAACCCCGTGGAGGGCAGAATGTGTTGAAGGATTGTCTGGTGAAGATGTAGGAAGACATTGGGAAGGCCACATTTCGACTGTTGTGTTCAACTTTGGTAACCTTGCTGTAGGAAAGATGCCATTAAGCTGGTTCGAAAGCAAAAAAAGAGATATGAGACTGTTGCCACGTCTCAAGCGACTGAGCTCTAGAGAGCGGTTAGCAGGCTAGGACATTATTCATTGGAGCATAGGAGAATTGAGGGATGAACTTATGGAAGTGTACAGCACTGTGCAAAAGTCTTAGGCACATGTAAACAGAATCTGTAAAACAAGATGCTTTCAAAAGCAATGAAAAGTTTCCAAATGTCAAATAGATTATATTGCAATAAACAGTAAAAAAACTAAATCAAATCAATATTTGGTGTGACTACCCTTTGCCTTTAATTTCTCTTAGGTAGGCTGCCATTTGTCATTAGGTAGGGTGTCACCCACCCACCAGCTGACCCATGGCTTGGCGTGACCCTGATCGGGGAGCCAGGCAGGTGTTGCAGCTTGCCCAAGGCTGGCCTGCAGACTAGCGGAGGGAAGGAGAGCCTTACACCTCCTTTGGTAGAGATTTATCTCCACCCTGCCACCCAACCCTATCTATACCTCCATCAAATCTCCCCTCATTGTTCTTCACTTGGGGAATGAAGTCCTGATTTATTCAACCTTTCCTGATAACTCAAGTCCCAGCAACATCTGTGTAAAATTTCTCAGTACTCTTTCAATCTAATTGATATATTTCCTGAAGGTAGGTGAACAGAACTCTGCACACACTATTTCAAATTAGGCCTCACCAACATCTTATGCATCTTCAACATTTATATGAGATACAGAACCGATTAACTAAAATACTGTAGTTGAATTGAATTTTGAGTCCATGAAACCAGGAGGTGAGATACTTTCCATTGAGGTTCATGGGAACAGTGTGGGAGGCTGAGGATGGGGATTGTACTGCAGGTCACTAGTAGTTTGGTACACACTCTGGGGCACTAGGAAACATGGACCTTCGTCAGAATTAGAATCAAGTTTAATATCACCGGCATATGTCATGCACCTGTTGATCCTGTTTTACTATAAATAAATAGTTAATTAAGTAGTTCAAAAAACTAGGAATAAAAAGGTAGTGAGGTAGTGTTCATGGGTTCAATGTCCATTCAGAAATCGGATGACAGGGGAAGAAGCTGTTCTTGAATCGTTGAGTGTGTGCTTGCAGGCTTCAGTCTCTCCTTCCTGATGGTAGCAATGAGAAGAGGGCATGTCCTGGGTAATGGGGATCATTAATGATAGACGCTGCCTTTTTGAGGCATCACTCCTTGAAGATATCCTGGATACTAAGGAGGCTGGTGCCCATGATGGAGCTGACTAACTTTACAACTCTCTGCAGCTTACTTCAATCCTGTGCAGCAGCCCCCTCCCTCCCCCACATACCAGATGGTGATGCAGCCAGTTGGAATGCACTCCATGGTGCATCTGTAGAAATCCGCAAGTGTTTTCGGTGACAAATGAAATCTCCTCAAACTCCCAATGAAGTACAGCCACTGTCTTGCTGCCTTTAGGGTGCATTGATACAGTATGTTGGGACCAGGTTAGGTCCTCAGAGATATTGACACCCAGGAACTTGAAATTGCTCACTCTCTCCACTTCTGAAGTTTGCAGAAGGGAAGAGAAAGCAAATGGTTACTGTGATTTCTTCTGCCTTGTGTTTCCAGCCTACACTGGATGTCCAGAGCGGGGACAATAGGAGGAAAGCATCAGTGGTGACGCGTTGGAGAGAGAAGGTGTTTGCTCTGATGGTGCAGCTGAAGTCGCAGGAGATCAGTCACACCAACGATATCAATCATCTCCAGGTCAAGGTGCGTACCTTGTTTATTAATTGCATTCTGCCTTCAATATTATTATTTCAAGCAGCTCTTCATAACTTATAAACACAAGATAGTCTGCAGATGCTAAAAATCTAGAGCAGCACACATGAAATGTTGGAGGAACTCAGCAGGTCAGGCAGCATCAATGGAGAGGAATAAACAGTCAATGTTTCAGGCTGAGACCCTTCATCAGGACCTGATTGTTTATTTTGTGGGTGTCACTCATCATAACTTATTTTTATATAACACTTTATTCTTTATAGTTGTTGAATGTTGTTTTTTTTTTGTTGCATGTTACACCCGGACCAACACACCACAGCAAATTCGTAACACATGTAAATGCATATGGCGAATAAAATTGATCCTTGACTCTTGATTAACTCTGGGCCTAGGTCGTCATTTCCTCCCTCTGCAACTGGATCTTTGACTCCCTAACTAATAGACTGCACTCAGTAAGGACAGGCGGCAACACTTACACCCTGATCTTTCTAAACACTGTAGTCCCGCAAGGTTGTGTCCTCAGCCCATTAATCTACTCCCTGTACGTTCTCTGGCATGATCAGGTTCTGCTCTAGCTCCATCTACTGGTTTGTAGGTGAAACCACTGTAGAGAACTGCATCTCAATGAAGGAGATTGAGAGCTTAGTTATGTGGCTTTCACTCAACGTCAAGAAAAGGGATGGTCCTTGACTTCAGGAAGGGGGTGCCCTGGCCTTGTTTTGCAGAAAGAGCAGCCCTGGAAATTCCCACAGACCCTGCCTCCGCCAGAAATACAGAAATTGCGGGTCCCGAGGAATGGGATGGGACCTCATGGCACCGCTGAGACATTCCAGTCCCACCTCGGTGATCATATAATCCAGGCTGATTCGCTCATCTTCCAGAACAGATATTAAAACAGAAACAAGATTACTAAATCAGTATTTATTTATTATCACTGCCTTATGTGTTGAGAAGTTTGTTGTTTTGTGGTAGCAGTACAGTGCAAAGGTATAAATTCACTGCTAGTTACAGAAACAGTGCAAAAAAAAGGACTCATGAAGTATTGCTTATGGGTTCATGGAGGGGAATTAAGTTGATCCTAAATTGTCGAGTTTTAGGGACTTCAGGATCCACTACCTCCTCCCCGATTGTGGAAACGAGAAGAGGGCATGCCTCAGATGGAGGGGTGGCACCTTCTTGAGTCACTGCCTCTTGAGGATGTCCTCAGTGGTGGGGGAGACTTGTGCCCATGATGGAGCTGAGCCTACAACCCTTTGCATCCTCTTCCAGTCCTGTGCATGGGAGCATCGATACCAGGCTGTGATGCAACCAGACAGCTGCTATACTCAAGATGAAACCATTCTCTGCAGCTTCTTTTTCATTGTTAATTCCTTATTTCT
The DNA here is from genome assembly GCF_963921235.1 of Mobula hypostoma. Taxonomy (NCBI): domain Eukaryota; kingdom Metazoa; phylum Chordata; class Chondrichthyes; order Myliobatiformes; family Myliobatidae; genus Mobula; species Mobula hypostoma. The sequence continues at coordinate 12,138,355 of NC_086101.1, read as the reverse complement.
GTAATAAATTTTCTGGTGAAGTTCTTAGCAGTAGTCACAAATTTGCATTAATTGGTCAACAATTGCTACAAAATCATGAATGCCCCTTTTCCTAGGGATTTGCTGAAATGCACAGGCGGAAAGGATTCAAGTTTATTTACCATGTATACATTGAAACATACAGTAAAATGCTTCTTATGACTAAACCCTAACCTGACCCCTAACTCCCTTTTCTGTCCCCAAAACCATCTCCACGAACCTAAAAAAAAACACTGATTCTGAGCCATGACTCAACAGAAGTCTCAGCCCAGAGCCACCTTGGAGCAGGGGGCCCTGGTGTGACTGGATTTCAGAGTTCAAAGAAAAATTTTTATCAGAGTATATAAGGTATCGGAGCAGAATTAGGTCTTTTGGTCCATCGAGTCTGCTGTGCCATTTCATCATGGCTGATCCCAATCTCCTGCCTTCTCTCTGTATCCCTTCATGCCCTGACTAATCAAGAATCTATCAATTTTTGCTTTAAATGTCCATAAAGACTTGGCTCCACAGCCACTTGTGCATCGAATTCCACAGGTTCACCACTGTCTGACTAAAGAAATTCCTCCTCATCTCCGTTCCAAAAGGATGCCGCTCTATTCTGAGGCTGTATCCTCTGGTCCCAGAATCTCCCACCATAAGAAACATCCTCTTCACATCCACTCTTATCAAGGCCTTTCAACATTCAATAGGGTTCAATGAGGTAACCCCTCATTCTTCGGAATTCTATCGAATACAGGCCCAGAACCACCAAACACTCTTCATATGACAAGCCATCCTGTCCTTAGAATTATTTTCTTGAACCTCCTTTGAACTTTCTCCAGGGTCAGCACATCCTTTCTAGTGTAAGAGGCCCAAAACTGCTAATAATACTCCAACTGAGGCCTCACCAGTGCTTTATAAAGTCTCAACATCACATCCTTGCTTTTAGGTTCTAGTTCTCTTGAAATGAAAGCCAACGTTGCATTTGCTTTCCTCACCACAGACTCAACCTGCAAATTAATCCTTAGGGAATCCTGCTGAAGGACTCCCAAGATTTTGAATTGACTTTTGATTTTTCTCTCCATTTAGAAAATAGTCTACCCTATTATTTTTTCGACAAATTGCATGGCTATTCACTTCCCGACACTGTATTCAATCTGCCATTTCTTTGCCCATTCTCCAAATCTGTCTAAGTCCTCTGTAGCCTCTATAATTTCTCAAAACTACCTATCCTCCTATTTTTGTATCGTCCACAAACTTTGCAACAAAGCCATCAATTCCATCATCCAAGTCATTGACATATACCATAAAAAGAAGACCCCTCACTGGTCACCACAGCCAATCAGAAAAGGCACCCTTTATTCCAATTCTTTGCCTCCTGCCAATCAGCCACTGCTTTATCCATGCTTATTAAGCAGCCTCATGTGTGGCACCTTGTCAAAAGCTTTCTGAAAATCCAAGTACACAACATCAACCAATTGTCCTTTGTCTATCCTGCTTGTTACTTCTTCAAAGAATTCTGACAGCTTCGTCAGGCAAGACATTCCCTTGAGGAAACCATGCTGACTATGGCCTATTTTATCAAGTACCCTGAGACCTCATCCTTAGTAATATACTCCAATATCTTCCCAACCACTGAGGTCAGAGTAACTGGCTTGTAATTTCTTTTCTTCTGCCTCTCTCCCTTCTTGAAGAGTGGAATGACATTTTCAATTTTCCAATCTCAGAATTAGAATCAGGTTTATTATCACTGGCATGTGCCGTGAAATTTGTTAACTTAGAAGCAACAGCTCGATGCAATACATAACATAGAAGAAAAAAACAAAATAAATTAATAATAAATAAATAATTCTATTACAGTATATGTATGTCGAATAGATTAAAAATCATGCAAAAAAAAACCAGAAATAATATATACTTAAAAAGTGAGGTAGTGTCCAGAATGCTCTCCATGGTACATCTATAGAAGTTTTTGGGTGTATTTGCTGACATACCAAATCTCTTCAAACTCCTAATGAAGTCTACCTGCTGTCGTGCCTTCTTTATAATTGCATTGATATGTTGGGACCAGGTTAGATCCTCAGAGATCTTGACACCCAGGAACTTGAAACTGCTCGCTCTCTCCACTTCTGATCCTCTATGAGGATGGGTATGTGTTCCTTTGTCTTACCTTTCCTGAAGCCCACAATCAGCTCTTTTGTCTCCCTGACAGTGAGTGCCAGGTTGTTGCTGTGACACCACTCCACTAGTTGGCATATCTCGCTCCTGTACGCCTTCTCGTCACCATCTGAGATTCTACCAACAATGGTGGAACTATTACAAAACCTAGTGATTCTCGAAAGATCATTACAAATGTCTCCACAATCTCTTCAGCCACCTCTTTCAGGACACTGGGGTGTATACCACCTGATCCAGGTGACTTCAGACCTTGCAGGTTCCCAACAGTCTTCTCCCTAGTAGTGGTAACTTCTGACCCCTGACTCTCTGGAACTTCCACAGTGAAGCCTGATGCAAAATACTTATTCAGTTCATCCGGCCAGGCAGCATCTGGCCTGGTCTGGTGCTGATGCTGCCTGGCCTGCTGCGTTCCACCAGCATTTTGTGTGTGTTGCTTGAATTTCCAGCATCTGCAGATTTTCTCGTATTCAGTTCATCCACCACTTTCTTGTCCCTCATTACTACCTCTCCATCGTCATTTTCCAGTGGTCCAATATCCACTCTTGCCTCTCTTTAACACCTTATGTATCTGAAGAAGCTTCTGGTATCCTCATTTAACAACATACATATGTATAACCGTATAATGTATATAGAAACAAGGCGATGTTTCCTCAAACCAGGGTGTAAAGCACACTAGTACACATAACACAGATAACACATGATAACTTATGATGGTAAGGATAAAATCTACGGATGGATCACACAAGTAATAAACTAAAGTGCATTAATATTTAATATTGTAAGGTACGGAATAGATTAACCAGTGACACTTCAAATATGATATGGCTGGAAGTTCTGAAGCCTAATGGCCTGGGGGAAGAAACGGTTTCTCAGCCAGACCGTTCTTGTTTTTATATGTTACAGTCTCTTGCCTGATGGTAGAACGTCAAAGAGGATGCTGGATTGATGGGTGGGATCCTTACTAATACTAAGGGCTCTAGGTATGCAGCATTCCTGATAAATATCCCTTATGGATTCTAGGGAGACCCCAGTGATCCTCTGAGCTGTTCTCACAGTCCTTTGTTGGGACTTTCGGTCCAGTGCTCGACTGCTCCCTTTCCAGATAGAGATGCAACTTGTCAGGATGCTCTCAGTGGTGCTTCTATAAAATACAGTTAGGATGTGGGGTTGTGAGAGCCTTGCTTGCCTCGATCTTGAGGAAGTGGAGGCACTGCTCTGCCTTCTCGTTCAGAGAGATGATATTAAGGGACCAGGTGAGGTCATCCATGATGTGAACTCCCAGGAACTTGGTGCACTTAACCGTCTAAGGAGGAGCCATGTATTCACCGAGGGAGATCGTTTGTCTGCACCTTTCTGATGTCCACAATGATTTCCTTTGTCTTCTCTACGTTCAGGCTTAGGTTGTTCTTCTCACACCAATCCACCAGCCGCTCCACTTTTGCTCTGTACTGCGAACAGATGCAATGTGTAGTATCTCACTACATACTGCCTCTGTCTGTCACCATATTACCCTGAGATTCACTTTCTTGCAGGCATTCAGACAACAGGGAAATGCAATAGAATCGGTGAAAAACTACACACAAAGGGTGACAAGCAGCCAATGTGCAATCAATCAGTTGACCTATCAATCAATCAGTGAATAAATAATATTGAGAACATGAGTTGTAGAGTGGTACTAAGTGAGTCCATAGGTTGTGGAATCAGTTCAGAGTTGAGGTGAGTGAAGTTATCTACACCGGTTCAAGATCCTGATGGTTGATGGGTAATACCGTTCCTGAACATGGTGGTGTGAGATCTGAGGCTCCTATACCTTTTTCCTGATGCAGCAATGAGAAGAGAGCATAGCCTGGATGGTGGGGGTCCTTGATGATAGATGCTGCTTTCCTGTGGCCGTGCTCCCTGATGGGGAGGGCTTTGCCTGTGATGGACTGAGCTGTGTTCACCACTTTTTGTAGACTTTTTCATTCCTGGGTATTGGTGTTTCCATGCCAGACCGCAATGCAACCAGTTTGGATAGTTTCCACTGTGTATCTATAAAAGTTTTATGTGACATGCCAAAACTGCACAGGTGTCTAAGGAAGTAGAGGTACTGCTGTGCTGTCTCTGTGTTGACACATACGTGCTGGTCCCAGGACAGATCCTCTGACTTGATAGCACCAAGGAATTTAAAGTTACCGAACCACTCCACCTTCAATCCTCTAATAAGAACTGGCTCGTGGATCTCCGGTTTCTTCCTCCTGTAGCCATTAATCCGTTCTTTGGTCTTGCTGACGTTGAGTGAGAGGTTGTTGTTGTTGTGGCACCATTCAGCCAGATTTTCAATCTCCCTCCTGTATGCTTCCTGATGCCATTAGCTCAGCAGGTCATTCATTATGAAGCTTGTGCAGCTGAAATTCTTGTACCAACGCAGGTTGCACACCTGGAGGAGGAGCTTGCCACGAAAGGTCAAGAACATGCCGTGCTGGTCCACAGCTTACAGGACAGGACTGCAGAGGTGGGCATGGAGCGAGTGAAAAACCAGGTGAGTGACCATCAGAGGAGAGCGTGAGCACGTGTGTACTTTACAGAGAACACAACAATATCAAAGTAAATATTTCAGAGGGTACCTGAGAAAATATTTCATCAGGATGCTTTTAGCTGGAACATTTTGCTTTGAATCTAATCATTAACTGAGGGTTTAACCATCTACCAACATTTTATCTCTCTCTCTTTCTCTTCCTCTGTATCTCTCTTCCTCCTGTTCCCTCCCCTCTCCCTCTGCATGACTTGCTGCTGTGACAAATGGCTCATCTGCTAACCCCCCACCCCACCAAAGCCTTTCCACTATCTGTAAGGCACAAGTCAGGAGCACTACCTGCCTGGCTCAGGGCAATTCCAACAAAGCAAGAAATTCCATACTATCCAGGATAAAACAGGCACCTCGAGGAAGGCACAATAACTACACTTATAAGACATATGGATAGGAAGAGTTTAGAGGAATATGGGTCTAACATGGACAAATGGGACCAGCTCAGAACTTTGAACAGTACAGCACAGAATCAGGCCCTTTGGCTCACAATGTGCCAAATTAAATTAGTAATCAAATGGCCAACTAAACTATAACACGAGGAATTCTGCAGATGCTGGAAATTCAAGCAACACACATCAAAGTTGCTGGTGAACACAGCAGGCCAGGCAGCATCTGTAGGAAGAGGTACAGTTGACGTTTCAGTCCTGACATAGAAACATAGAAAATAGGTGCAGGAGTAGGCCATTCGGCCCTTCGAGCCTGCACTGCCATTCAGTACGATCATGGCTGATCATCCAACTCCGAACCCTGTACCAGCCTTCCCTCCATACCCCCTGATCCCTTTAGCCACAAGGGCCATATCTAACTCCCTCTTAAATATAGCCAATGAACTGGCCTCAACTGTTTCCTGTGGCAGAGAATTCCACCGATTCACCACTCTCTGTGTGAAGAAGTTTTTCCTAATCTCGGTCCTAAAAGGCTTCCCCTCTATCCTCAAACTGTGACCCCTCGTTCTGGACTTCCCCAACATCGGGAACAATCTTCCTGCATCCAGCCTGTCCAATCCCTTTAGGATCTTATACGTTTCAATCAGATCCCCCCTCAATCATCTAAATTCCAACGAGTACAAGCCCAGTTCATCCAGTCTTTCTTCATATGAAAGTCCTGCCATCCCAGGAATCAATCTGGTGAACCTTCTTTGTACTCCCTCTATGGCAAAGATGTCTTTCCTCAGATTAGGGGACCAAAACTGCACACAATACTCCAGGTGTGGTCTCACCAAGGCCTTGTACAACTGCAGTAGTACCTCCCTGCTCCTGTACTCGAATCCTCTCGCTATAAATGCCAGCATACCATTCGCCTTTTTCACCGCCTGCTGTACCTGCATGCCCACTTTCAATGACTGGTGTATAATAACACCCAGGTCTCGTTGCACCTCCCCTTTTCCTAATCGGCCACCATTCAGATAATAATCTGTTTTCCTGTTTTTGCCACCAAAGTGGATAACCTCACATTTATTCACATTAAATTGCATCTGCCATGAATTTGCCTACTCACCAAACCTATCCAAGTCACCCTGCATCCTCTTAGCATCCTCCTCACAGCTAACACTGCCGCCCAGCTTCGTGTCATCCGCAAACTTGGAGATGCTGCATTTAATTCCCTCATCCAAGTCATTAATATATATTGTAAACAACTGGGGTCCCAGCACTGAGCCTTGCGGTACCCCACTAGTCACTGCCTGCCATTCTGAAAAGGTCTCATTTATTCCCACTCTTTGCTTCCTGTCTGCTAACCAATTCTCTATCCACATCAATACCTTACCCCCAATACCGTGTGCTTTAAGTTTGCACACTAATCTCATGTGTGGGACCTTGTCAAAAGCCTTTTGAAAATCCAAATATACCACATCCACTGGTTCTTCCCATCCACCCTACTAGTTACATCCTCAAAAAATTCTATGAGATTCGTCAGACATGATTTTCCTTTCACAAATCCATGCTGACTTTGTCTGATGATTTCAACGCTTTCCAAATGTGCTGTGATCACATCTTTGATAACTGACTCTAGCATTTTCCCCACCACCGATGTCAGGCTAACCGGTCTATAATTCCCCAGTTTCTCTCTCCCTCCTTTTTTAAAAAGTGGGGTTACATTAGCCACCCTCCAATCCTCAGGAACTAATCCAGAATCTAAAGAGTTTTGAAAAATTATCTCTAATGCATCCACTATTTCTTGGGCTACTTCCTTAAGCACTCTGAGATGCAGACCATCTGCCCTGGGGATTTATCTGCCTTTAATCCCTTCAATTTACCTAACAACACTTCCCTACTAACATGTATTTCCCTCAGTTCCTCCATCTCACTGGACCCTCTGTCCCCTACTATTTCCTGAAGATTATTTATGTCCTCCTTAGTGAAGACAGAACCAAAGTAATTATTCAATTGGTCTGCCATGTCCTTGCTCCCCATAATCAATTCACCTGTTTCTGACCGTAAGGGACCTACATTTGTCTTGACCAATCTTTTTCTTTTCACATATCTATAAAAGCTTTTACAGTCAGTTTTTATGTTCCCTGCCAGTTTTCTGTCATAATCTTTTTTCCCCTTCTTTATTAAGCCCTTTGTCCTCCTCTGCTGAACTCTGAATTTCTCCCTGTCCTCAGGTGAGCCACTTTCTCTGGCTAATTTGTATGCTTCTTCTTTGGAATTGATACTATCCCTAATTTCCCTTGTCAGCCACGGGTGCACTACCTTCCTTGATTTATTCTTTTGCCAAACTGGGATGAACAATTGTTGTATTTCATCCATGCGATCTTTAAATGCTTGCCATTGCATATCCACTGTCAACCCTTTACGTGTCATTTGCCAGTCTATCTTAGCTAATTCACGTCTCATACCTTCAAAGTTACCCTTCCTTAAGTTCAGAACCTTTGTTTCTGAATTAACTATGTCACTCTCCATCTTAAATGAAGAACTCCACCATATTATGGTCACTCTTACCCAAAGGGCCTCTCACGACTAGATTGCTAATTAACCCTTCCTCATTGCTCAGTGCCCAGTCTAGAATAGCCTGCTCTCTCGTTGGTTCCTCGACATGTTGGTTCAAAAAACCATCCTGCATACATTCCAAGAAATCCTCTTCCTCAGCACCCTTACCAATTTGGTTCACCCAATCTATATGTAGATGGAAGTCACCCATTATAACTGCTGTTCCTTTATTGCACACATTTATAATTTCCTGTTTAATACCATCCCCAACCTCACTACTACTGTTAGGTGGCCTGTACACAACTCCCACCAGCGTTTTCTGCCCCTTAGTGTTATGCAGCTCTACCCATATCGATTCCACATCCTCCCGGCTAATGTCCTTCCTTTCTATTGCGTTAATCTCCTCTCTAACCAGCAATGCTACCCCACCTCCTTTTCTTTCATGTCTATCCCTCCTGAATATTGAATATCCCTGAATGTTGAGCTCTCATCCTTGGTCACCCTGGAGCCATGTCTCTGTGATCCCAACTATATCATATTCATTAATAACAATCTGCACTTTTAATTCATCCACCTTGTTACGAATGCTCCTTGCATTGACACACAAACCCTTCAGGCTCGCTTTTACAACACTCTTAGCCCTTATACAATTATGTTGAAAAGTGGCCCTTTTTGATTTTTGCCCTGGATTTGCCAGCCTGCCACTTTTACTTTTCACCTTACTACTTTTTGCTTCTACACTCATTTTACACCCCTCTGTCCCTCTGCACTGGTTCCCATCCCCCTGTTGTAAACTAACCTCCTCTCTCCTAGTCTCTTTAATTTTATTCCCACCCCCAACCATTCTAGTTTAAAGTCACCTCAGTAGCCCTCGCAAATCTCCCCGCCAGGATATTGGTACCCCTAGGATTCAAGTGTAACCCGTCCTTTTTGTACAGGTCACGCCTGCGCCAAAAGAGGTCCCAATGATCCAAAAACTTGAATCTCTGCCCCCTGCTCCAATCCCCCAGCCACGCATTTATCCTCCACCTCATTGCATTCCTACTCTCATGGTCGCGTGGCACAGGCAGTAATCCCGAGATTACTACCTTTGCGGTCCTTTTTCTCAACTCCCTTTCTAACTCCCTATATTCTCCTTTCAGGACCTCTTCCCTTTTCCTACCCATGTCATTGGTACCTATAGGTACCACGACCTCTGGCTCCTCACCCTCCCGCTTCAGGATATCTTGGTCACGATCAGAAATATCCCAGACCCTGGCACCAGGGAGGCAAACTGCCATCCGGGTCTCTGGAATGCGTCCACAGAATCGCCTGTCTGACCCCCTTACTATCGAGTCCCCTATTACAACTGCCCTCCTCTTCCTCTCCCTACCCTTCTGAGCTACAGGGCCAGACTCTGTGCCAGAGGCACGGCCACTGTCACTTCCCCCAGGTAAGCTGTCCCCCGCAACAGTACTCAAACAGGAGTACCTATTGTCAAGGGGAACAGCCACCGGGGTACTCTCTATTACCTAACTCTTCCCCTTCCCCCTCCTAACCATGACCCACCTGTCTGCCTCCCATGGCCCCGGTGTGACCACCTGCCTGTAACTCCTCTCTATCAACTCCTCACTCTCCCTGACCAGACGAAGGTCATCGAGCTGCAGCTCCAGTTCCCTAACGCGGTCCCTTAGGAGCTGCATCTCGGTGCACCTGGCGCAGATGTGGACGTCTGGGAGGCTTGGAGACTCCAGGGCCTCCCACATCCGGCACCGAGAACAACAAACTGCACTCACACTCATACTGCCCCTCTCCTCAAATAACAACAAACCATGAATTTCAAACCTTCCTCGCCTCGCCCGTTTCCGCCTAAGCCCGTTGAGCCGAAGCCCTTAAGCCTTCACTCTGCTTCCGGCTCACTCCGCCGCCCGCAAACTACGCTGCCTGCTGTATGAGGCTCTGTTCCTTTTAAATCTGCGCTTCACTGCCCAACGTCACACGCCTGCGCAGTCCCGCCTCTCTGAACGCCGACGGAAAAAAGCATGAAAAATTCAAAAATGGCTTCCTTGCACTCCCGCTCCGATTCTCAGACTTCCTTCTTCGACAAAGGGTCTCGGCCCGAAACGTCAACTGTACCTCTTCCTAGAGATGCTGCCTGGCCTGCTGCGTTCACCAGCAACTTTGATGTGGCCAACTAAACTAATCCCCTCTGCCTGCACAATGTCCATGTCTTCCATTTTCCTCACATTCATGTGCCTGTCTGAATGTCTCTTAAAAGTCCCCGATGTGTCTGCCTCTACCACCATCCCAGAGAGCACATTCCAGGCACCTGTGCTAAAAAACAAAAACTTGCCCTCGGGCCTCCTTTGAAATTACTCACTCTTACCTTAACTGCATGCTCCTTGGAAAAAGATGCTGTTTGCCTACTCTAGTCTTTCACAATCTTATTAATCTCTCAGATCTCCCCTCAGCCTCTGCTTCTCCAGAGAAAACAACCCAAGTTTGTCCAACATTTTGTTATAATGCATGCTGTCTAATGTCTAATCCAGGCAGCATCCTGGTATACCTCTTCTGCATCCTCTACAAAGCCTCAATATCCTTTCTATAATAGAACTGCATGCAGTACTCCAGATGCGGCCGAACTGGAGTTTTATAAAGCTGCAACATAACTTCTTGACTTTTGAACTCGGTGCCTCGACAAGCATGCCATACATTTTGTTAACCACCCTATCAACCTGTGTAGTCACTTTCAGGGAGCTATGAATTTAGACCCAAGATCCATCTGCTAATCAATACTGTTAAGGGTCCTGCCTTTAGAAGTGTGCTGTCTCTACATTTGACCTACTGTTCGCATTTGGTCAGGTTAAACTCCATATGCCGTACCTCAGCCCATATCTCTGACTGATCTATGTCCCACTGTATTCTTTGCCTGTTGTCTACACTATCCCAACACCACCAATCTTCATATCATCTGCAAAGTGACTAATCCACCCACCTAGGTCACTCATATACGTGATAAGCAGCGGAAGTCCCAGCACAGATCTCTTTACACATTCCCAATACACAACTAATTGCAGATCTCCAGCTAGAATGAGTCCCTTCAACCACTACCTTGTGTCTTCGATAGGCAAGCCAATTCTGAATCCAAAAGGCCAATTCACCATGGATCCCATGCATCTTAATCTTCTGAATGAGCCTGCCACAAGGCACCTTGTCAAACATCTTCCCAAAATCCATGTAGACAACATTCACAGCTGTACCAACACCCTCGGCGTAATCATCCTTGGCTGGCATGGGTGAGTTGGGCCGACGGGCCTATATCCATGCTGAATTACTCAATGACTCCCTAAGGTAGGTTTTCATCTGTTTTCCCTTGCAGTCCCTCAGAGATGAGCTGGCTGATGCTCAGAATAGTGTGGTTCGGTTTCAGGAGATGGCAAACCGAGCTGACGATGCCCTACACCACATCCAAGAGCAAATGAGCAGGTAGGTGGTGTGACAGATTAGATTAGATTGAGCAGCATCCTGTTAGATTGATAAGCTAACGTTTTGCTGTTTGCAGGGTTTAATATGTGCACTGCCAGCACATCTGGCAAATGCCATTCGAATAAGTGTGAGGTGTTGCACTTTGGCAAGTCAAACCAGCCAGGAGAGGGCTTTAACATTGAATAGCAGGACCTTGGGGAGTGTTGTAGAACAGGACCTAGAGGTACAAGTCCATAGTTCCCTGAGAGTGACAGCACAGGTACATAGGGAGGGTTTTAGCACACAGGCCATCATCAGTCAGGGCACTGAGTTCAGGAATTGGACGTTATGTTGTAGAAGATGTTGGTGAGGCTGCACTTGGAGTATTGTGTACTGTATAGGTTTGGTCACCCTATTGTAGGGAAAACCTCATGAAGTTGAAAGGAGTGCAAAGAAGATTTATGAGGATGTTGCCAGGGCTCATGGGCTTGAGTTACAGGGAAAAGTTGGGAAGGCTAGGACTTGCAAAAAAAAAAAAAGAGCTTTGACCAGCGGCCAGTCTGGACATCGGAAATTTGGAGAGGAAGGGACTTATTCTTAACCAACCCTTTAGTTAAGATTCATAAATATAATTTCTTTAATTGTATACAGTGCAGTGTCTGTTATTTTGTGGCACTAATTTGTAACAAATTACTCAGCATCAACACAAACTGGGGTTTGGGGTGGGACGAGCCATCTCAATCTCATGAGTTTGGCGGAACTTGAGAGTGTTTTCCCTAGGCTTACGCAGCCAAGGAAACCAGGGTGTTTCATAAGAATGTGGCCTATAAATTACAATGGGAAATAGAAAATGCGTGCCAAAAGGGCAAGGTTACAATCATCATGAGAGACTTCAATATGCAAGGAAAATCAGGTTGGTGCTGGATCACAGGAGGGGAGTTTCTAGAGCAGGGGTCCCCAAACTTTTTTGCACCGCGGACCGGTTTAATATTGACAATATTCTTGCGGACCGGTCGACTGGGGGGGCAGGTGCGCGGGGGTGGTGTTCAAGTAGGGTTAAGCTCACCTCAACATGTCTTTACAGTTAGGGTTGCCAACTTTCTCACTCCCAAATAAGGGACAAAAGTAGCAGTCAAATCCCGGGACACTTTACCCCAGGAAAGACTACCATGACCATGAAGCCTTGCACGGCCACCTGTGTGTGCATGCGCATACGTGCCGATTTTTTTGCCCCCCACAAATCAGTTTTGCCTTCATCTTCCCGACTATACATACATTATTTCTACTTTATATAAGCTGTGTATTTATCTAATCATTCCTGGCTTTACTATATGTTAGTGTTATTTTCGGTTTTATGTATTACTTGGTATGATTTGTTAGGTTATTTTTTGGGTCTGGGAACGCTCAAAAATTTTTCCCATATGAATTAATGGTAATTGCTTCTTCACTTTACACCACTTCAGCACGAAAGGTTTCATAGGAATGCTCTACCTTAGTGGGGGAAATACGGGACAAGGGTGGTCCCGTATGGGACAAATATAGCCCAATATACGGGATGTCCCAGCAAATACGGGACAGTTGGCAACCCTATGTTCAAGTTCAACAGTGCGTGACAGGGAATGAAAAAAGGTACAGCTGATTCATATTGTTTCCTCGCGGCCCGGTGGTTGGGGACCGCTGTTCCAGATTGCCTACAAGATTTTTTTTTAGAGCAGCTCAAAGTTAGGCCCACTAGAGGATCAGCTATTCTGGACTGGGAGTTGTGCAATAAATTAGAATTGATTAGAGAGCTTAAAGTAAAAGAACTCTTGGGGCAAGTGATCATAATATGATATGTTATAATGTATACCTATTATATATGTTATATATAATTCTATCATATCTATAATATGATAGAATTCACCCTGAAATTTGAGAAGGAGAAGCTAAAGTCAGATGTATCAGTATTACAGTGGAGTAGAGGGAATTACAGAGGCATGAGAGAGGAGTTGGCCAGAATTGACTGGAAAAGAACACTGGCAGGGGTGATGGCAGAGCAGCAATGGCTGGAATTTCTGGAGCCAATTCAGAAGGCACAGCATACATACATCCCAAAGAGGAAGAAGTATTCTGAAGGAAAGATGACACAACCGTGGCTAACAACAGAAGTCAAAGCCAGCATAAAAGCCAAAGAGAGGGCACATAATAGAGCAAAAAATAGAGGGATGTTAGAGGATTGAGAAGATTTTAAAAACCAACACGAGGCAACTAAGAAGTCATTATGAAGGTAAAGATGGAATACATAAGTAAGCTAGCCAGTAATATTAAAGAGGATGCCAAAAGTTTCTTCAGATACATAAGGTGTAAAAGAGAGACAAGAGTGGAATTTGGACCACTGGATAACGATACTGGAGAGGTAGTAATGGGGGACAAGGAAATGGCAGATGAACTAAATAAGTATTTTGCATAGTCTTCACTGTGGAAGACAACAGCATTGTGGTGGAAGTTCTAGTTGATAGGGGTCATGAAGTGTGTGAAGTTACTATAACTAGACTGAAGGTTCTTGGGGAAATTGAAAGGGCTGAAGGTAGATAAGTCACCTGGACGAGAAGGTGTACACTCCAGGGTTCTGAAAGAGGTGGCTGAAGAGATCGTGGAGGCATTAGTAATGATCTTTCAAGAATCACTAGATGCTGACATGGTTCAGGAAGACTGGAAAATTGCGAACATCACTCCACTGTTCAAGAAGGGAGAGAAGTAGAAGAAGAGAAACTATAGGCCAGTCAGTGGTTCAGAAGATGTTGAAATCGATTATTAAGGATGAGTTCTCAGGGTACCTGGAAGCACATGTTAAAATAGATTGCACTCAGCATGGTTTCCTCAAGGGAAAATCTTGCCTGGCAAATCTGTTGGAATTCTTTGAAGAAATATCAAGCAGCATAGACAAGGGAGAATTGGTTGATGTTGTGTACTTGAATTTTCAGAAGATCTTAGACAAGGTGCTATGCATGAGGCTGTTCAACAAGCTACGAGCCCAAATTATTACAGTAAAGATTCTAGCATGGACAAAGCATTGGCTGATTGGCAGGAAGCAAAGAGTAGGAATAAAGGGAACCTTTTCTGGCTGGCTGCCAGTGGCTAGTGGTGTTCCACAGTGGTCTGTGTTGGGACCGATTATTTTTACATTATATGTCGATGATTTGATGATGGAATTGATGGCTTTGTTGCAATGTTTGCAGACGATATGAAGATAGGTGGAGGGGCAGGTAGTTTTGAGGAAGTAGAGGCGCTACAGAAGGACTTAGATTAGGAGAATGGGCAAAGAAATGACAGATGGAATACAGTGTCAGGAAGTGGTGGAAGAAATGAAAGAGTTGACTATTTTCTAAATGGAGAGAAAATACAAAAAACTGAGGTGCAAAGCGACTTGGGAATCCTGGCACAAACAAGAGAAAATCTGCAAATGCTGGAAATCCAAGTAACACACACAAAGTGTTGGAGGAACTCAGCAGGCCAGGCAACATTTATGGAAAAGAGTATAGTCAACATTTTCGGGCCAAGACCCTACAGCATTTTGTGTGTGTTGCTTGGGAGTCCTTGTGCAGGATTCCCTAAAGGTTAATTTGCAGGTTGAATGTGGGGTGAGGAAGACAAATTTAATGTAGCTTTCATTTCAAGAGGACTAGAATATAAAAGCAAGGATATAATGTTGAAACTTTATAAAGCACTGGTGAGGCCTCATTAAGAGTATTGGGACCAGGTTTGGGCCCCTAATCTTAGAAAGGATGTGCTGAAACTGGAGAGGGTTCAAAGGAGGTTCATGAAAATGATTCCAGAATTGAAAGGTTGTCATATGAAGACCATTTGATGGCTCTGGGTTTGTACTACCTAGAATTCAGAAGAATGAGGGATGACTTCATTGAAAGCTGTGGAATGGTGAAAGGACTTGATAGAGGGGATGTGGAGAGGATGATCCCTACAGTGGGAGAGTCAAAGACCAGAGAACAGAGCCTCAGAAAAGAGGGGCATCTTTTTAGAACAGAGGTGACGAGGAATTTCTCTAGCCAGAGTGTAGTCATTCTGTAGAGAAGGAAGACTCTCATTTTAAACCTCTGCTGCCTTGCGGCCATACCCACCCATGGGAACGGCTTCAGGAGTAAAACCCCAAGGAAGAAATCCGGAGTTGGGGTCCCTAAGGCAGTTTGATGTTGTTTACAACTTCACTCTGGCAACCTCTGCGACGACACTGGTGCCAAGCTGTATCATCGCTTGCCCTTCCCTTGGTCTACATCAGTGACGTGGAGAGGGGGAACCTACTAGTTCTTCAAATGGGAGACAGCCAGTTCTTCAAATCTTCCTGCCCAGGCTTGCACCCTGGAGAGGACACAGTCCACCAGAGGAGCAAACCCATGATCCCCTGGGATCAACTGCTGCCTACTACTAGTGATTCTGTGGAATCCGTCTTTATGTATACTTAAGGCAGAGGTTGATAGATTTTTGATTGATCAGGGCATGAAGGGGTATGGAGAGAAGGCAGGAGATTGGGGCTGAGCGGAAAATTGGATCAGCCATGATGAGATGACAGAGAAGACTCAATGGGCCAAATGGCCTAATTCTGCTCCTATATCTTATGGTCTTTATTCCTTGGAGTGTAAGACACTGAGGGGGTATAAAATCATCAGGAGCATAGATAGTGTGAATGCATGCAATCTTTTTTTCTCCAGGGAAAAGTAACAAAAAAAGAGGACTTAGGTTTAAGTTGAGAGGGAAAAGAGTTAAAAGAGTCCGGAGGGAACATCTCTGCCCAGGGTGTGGTGCTTGTATGGAATGAGCTGCCAGAGGAAATATTTGAAGCAGGCACAATAACAACATATATTGAAAGAGTTATAAGGATACGGGCCAACTGAGAGTAAATGGGGCTTCATGTGACATGGACAAGTTGGCTTAAGAGCCTGTTTCCATGCTGGAGGGCCTGACTTTTGCTTCCCCCACCTTCTCCTCTCCCTGCACAGTACGGTATGTAAGTGATAATAAACCTGGTTTTAATTCTGATTGATTGGCAGTCGAACAGTAGGATGGCACTTCTAACTCACTGCTTACTTCCCTGCACGAATATTACATCCCAGCAGAGGGCGCCCGAATGTACCTTATCCAATTCTCATTCATCCGCACCAAGTGCTGCAAGAATTCAGTCTGGGCATCGCTGGGAACTCTTTTCACTTGTCCTGCAACTTTGAAAGATCAATGGACGTGGACCCTTAACCGGGGTTTTATAGAACTGCAACAATATGTCGCAGCTCTTGAACTCAATTCCTGACTACTGAAGACCAACACAATATGCACCTTCTTAACAACTGTATCAACTTGTGCGGTAAATTTGAGAGATCGATGGACGTGGACCTCAAGATCCTTCAGTTCAGTCTGTTCCGCGGAAGTTGATAAGGTTGCTAAGATGGGTAGAAGAGATTACGATATGGAGAGACCAGAATCCAACTACTCAATATGTATTGCTTATTTATTTATCATTATTTCTTTCTCTTTGTACTTGCACAGTTTGTTGTCTTCTGCACTCTGGAAGAACACCTAAGTTGAGTGGTCTTCCATGTTTATTATTCTATATTTTTATTGAGTATGCCCAGAGGGAAATGAATGTCAGGGTTGTATATACCAACATACAGTATTTGTACTTAGATAACAAATTTACTTTGAACTGAGAGACAGTGAACATGAGGGTGATTTGCTGCAGGATAAGAAACAGGCAGCAGCGTTTGGAATGGCCTCAGTTTCCACAAATAAACTTGCAGCATTAACTCACTTTTTACCCTCACCACCCCCCTGTTCTTTAGTTTCTACCAGAGGTTCCTGGAGCAGGAGGCGGAGCTGAAGACAGCCTTGTGTCAGCTGGTGAACCTGAGCCAGAGGGTGACCTTCGCCAACAAGCGGATTGACACCATTCACGGTGAGCAAAATCCACCGGATCCTCTCAGATTCCCGTAGGGCTTTCTCAGGAAGTGCGGGCAGGATTGCCGGGTGACTAGCTTGCCGAGGACACCAGCGTCAACCTCCAAGATTTTTGTGAGGGCATGTCTGGGCGCACAAGAGGGCAGACGCGAGCTAACCATTGCGTACGTTTACAAGGAGCGCTGCCAGGAGAAAGCAGCATCCACGCTGCCAGGAGAAAGCAGCATCCATCATCTCGGACCCCCCCCCCCCCCATCCAGGCTGTGCTCTCTTCTTGCTACTACTATCGGGAAGAGGTACAGGATCCTCAAGTCCCCCACCAACACATTCAGGAACGTTTAATACCCTACAAACATCAATCTCCTGAATCAGCATGGATAATTTCACTCACCACAATTCTCAACTGATTCCACAATCTACTGACTCTTTCAAGGACTCTACATCTTGTGTTCTCAGTATTATTTATTTAATATGTTATTTGCACATATTGTCCTTTTTTTTTTGCACATTGATGGATTAACAGCATGGGTAACTTCTTATCACTACTCTGAACTGATTCTGTGACCTACAGACTCACTTTCAAGGACTGTTTTTACAACTTATGCTAGAATCATAGAGCACAATGACTCTGAAACAGGCCATTTGGCCCATCTAGTCCATGCCAAACTGTTACTCTGCCTAGTCCCATCAACCTGTACCCGGACTATAACCTCCTATACCCCTCCCATCCATATACTGATCCAAACTTGTCTTAAAAGCTGCAATCAAACCTGTAACCACCACCTCCACTGTCACCACCCTCTGAGTGAAGAAGATCCCCCTTCGGTTCCCCTTCAGTATTTCATCTTTCACTATCACCTCTGGTTCTAGTTTTATTCTCAGTATTATTATTTGTCAGTCTTTCTTCATATATAGATTTTTGTAAACTATTGTATTTCAGTTTCCCTGTAAATGCCTGTAAGCAGGTGAATCTCAAGGTAGGGTATGATAGATTCACTTTGAACTTTTAACCTCCTCTTACCTCACCTGCCACCAGCCCGCTGTGACCGTCACAAGGCTTGGAGAGGGCTGGTGGATGGTCTTGCCTGTGCTGCTCAGCTCTCTGCAGCTCTTTGTTAGACACCCAAACTCACAGCAGGGAACAGGAGTTCCTGGGGCTGAGAGGGTGGGCTACAGAGGGGAAGCAGTGGCGTCTGTGCCGGAGTGAGGGTGGAGGCTTTTGGCACTGTGGCACCGCTTGTGACAATCCTGCTTTGCTCTGACCAGGGTTGTGCGCCCGGAAGGAGGCACTCGCTCGACTTCAGCTACAGGAGAGAGACAGGGAGACAGGCAGAGATGTGGGCAGGTTGGTACCCTGTCAGATGAAGAGGAGGTGAGATGGCACTGCCTTCTCGTGGAGTCCTCAGCCCACTGTGGACTTGCTGAACCTCAAGCACCCATCTGCACGAATCCCATTCTGCTCTTCACGTGCAGGTCAGGCTCATCACCCCAAACTCTTGCCACCCCTTACAGTGGGGACAACCTACAGAGGGAGGGACAGACCTTAAGATATTGGAGCAGAATTAGGCTACTTGACCCATCGAGTCTGCTCTGCCAGTTCATAATGGCTGATCCATTTTCCCTCTCAGGCCCAATTTCCTGCCTTCCCCCATATTCCTTCATTCCGTGACCAATCAAGAATCTATCAATCTCTGCCATGTATATACCTGGACTTGGCCTCCATAGCTGCCTGTGGCAACAGATTCCACAGACTCACCACTCTCTGGCTAAAGAATGCCTCCTCATCTCCGTTCTAAAAGGACGGACACCCCTCTATTCGGAGGCTGTGTCTTCTGGTCTTGGACTACCCCACCATAGGAAACATCCTCTCCATATCCACTCTATGGAGGCCTTTCAACATTCAATAGATTTCAATGAGGTCACCCCTCATACTTCTCAACCCAGTGAGTACAGGCCCAGAGTCATCAAACGCTCTTCATACAACAAGCTATTCAATCGTGGAATCATTTTTGTGAATCTCCTTTGAACCGTCTCCAATGTTAGCACATCCTTTCTTAGATAAGGGGCCCAAAACTGTTCACAATACTCCAAGTGAGACCTCACCTGTGCTTTATAAAGTCTCAATATTACGTCCTTGCTTTTACAACAAGGAAACTGACGATTCAGCCATCAATCACTCGTTTAGTCTAATCCGATATTAATCCCATTTTATTCTTCCCACATTCCCATAAACTCCCCCACCATTCCTTGACCATTCAACTACACACTAGGGACAATTTACAGTGGACAGTTAACTTGTTCATGCAGATCAAGTCATTACGCAGCCCACTGAGGTAGTACACAGAAGGAAAATCGATTCATTTCCAGAGGACCAGACTACAAGAGTAAGAATTTAACATTGAAGCTTTATAAGACATTAGTCAGACCACACAGTATTGTGAGCAGTTTTGGACCCAATATCTAAGAAAGGATGTGTTGGCATTGGAGAGGGCCCAGAGGAGGATTTCAAGAATGATTCCAGGAATAAAAGGGTTTACATATAATATGGGGCATGTTTGATGGCTAGAGTTTGGATGAAGGGAGGATCTCTGTGAAGCCTATCGGATATTGAAAGGCCTGGATAGAATGGACATGGAGAGGATGTTTCCAATAGTGGAGGATCCAGGACCAGAGGACAGCATCAAAATACAATAGACAATTGAAGAATAACATCATTTGTAAATAGTATTGTTATTGTAACGGTTTGCTATGCCAATACCGTGGACCCCAGGACTGTGAGGTACCGTGGACCCCAGGTCTGTGAGGTACCCTGGACCCCAGGTCTGTGAGGTGTTTCATCCAGTGTCACGTGTTCTTGCAACTGTCCAGCTGGCACCATGCCGGTGTGAGATACTTCACATGAAAACATCTCACTGCTCTCGGGCCGTAAAAAATCACTGTCTGCTTCATTTGGCAGGAAAGATGATCATTGTGCTTCTTTCCATAATGGGTGGGATTTAAAGAATTGAGGGGTGGCACTGCATGCCTCATGCCAACAAAATTTTTGTGCATGCCATCTTGGGCACACATGCCATAGGTTTGCCAGCCCTGCACTAGAACCTGGCAAGGTTGGCGGACCTGTCACAGCCCTCAATACGTTTTCCTGTTCTCCCCGCACAGACGCCCCTATGAGGATCTGGAGAAGGAGCTGGAAATGCTGAACGGGGAGCGGGACCAGCTGGCAGCTGAACTGAGGCGGAACTCGCAGCTGATTGAGAGGAAGGTTACAGAGGCGCGGCTGAAGTGTGAGTATGCTGTGGCACTCTCCCCTCTGGGAGCCACCCCATCGGTTTGCACCAGACCCACACCTGGTCTGTAGATGCTGAAAATCTTGAGGAACACACACAAGATGATGGAGGAACTGAATGAGTCAGGCAGCATCAATGGTGAGGAATAAACAGCCAATGTTCCTTCATCAGGCCTGGAAAGGCAGGGGCAGACGCCGGAGTTAGAAGGTGGGGAGAGAGGAAGGAGTACAAGTGGGCAGGTGATAGGGGAAACCAGCTGAGGGGGGAGGTGAGAGTGAGAAGCTGGGAGGGGATAGGTTGAAGAGGTAAAGTACTGAAGATGAAGGAATCTGTTAGGAAAGGATGGTGGACTGTGGAATGTGTCCACAAATCTCTGCAGTTTCTTGCAGTCACAGATAGAACAGTTGCCGTACAAAGAGTGATGCATCTGGATAGGTGCTTCAATAAACACCAGCAAAATTTGACAGTGATTGTAATTTCTCCTGGAGAGGTGTTGGGTTTTGATGGAACCATGCTAAACTGGCATTTAAAGCCACACTTCTTATCTGAAACCTCTTTGGAGAGACCTTCTCCATTTCCCCCTCTTCCTGTTCTAATTTTAGTTGAGGTGGACTTGAAGGAGCACCTGGCGGCGAAGGGGCAGCTGGAGGAAGCCTTGGCGCAGGAGACCCGACAGCAGCAGAGGCTGACCGAGCAGCTGAGCGAGGCCCAGCAGGAGCTGAAGGAGGCCTGGGAGGCCGCGGAGGATCTAAAGGCAGACCTGTGCCGGCAGCAGGCGCACTACGAAGAAGGTGAGGCTGGAGCGCGGTGCAAAGAGAATCCACAGCCAAGATGGGAAGCTGCAGTGGAGAACATACTTCGTCCGTCCATTTCAGTTCGTTCTTATGATCCAGGCCCATTCATCCACCAGGCTAGTGTTGATAGCCCACCCTGAATAACACTGGAGGAGGAGGTGGTTTACAGTACAAAAGTCTTGGGTACATATATAGAGCTAGGGTGCCTAAAACATTTGCACAGTACTGTATTTGTCAACGTGGAGCAGAGAGCGAGTTTGTAAACCTGACGGGAGCAAAGGATGTGGAGAACGTTGCAGGTGGAGACACACAGTCTGCTGTGGAGGGGTATGGGACGGTTGGCAGAGAAGGAATGCCAGGGTGGGGAGTGGCTTGGGTGAAGACACACCCATCCCTGAGACACCAGACAAGGTCGTTGGATTCCAAACAAGTGGTTTATTGACCATAACCGAACGTTTCTCTGGTGCTTCCCACTCCCTCCCTGTTCCCTCCCCTTTTCCCAACCATGATTCTCCTCTCCCTGTCCCCTTCCCAATCTCAGTCCACAGTAGAGACCCATATCAGAATAATGGTTATCATCACTCACATATGTAATGAAATTTGTTTTTTTGTGGCCTAAGTACAGTTCAGTACATAAAAATCACGACAGTACTATGCAACAGGCTTAGACAGTCGAGCTATATATGTGTCTGAGACTGCTGCACAGTGTTGTATGGAATGGCCCAAAATGGTACAGCACAGGGACAGGTCCTTTAGCCCACAATATCTGTGCTAAACTAAGTTAAAACCTAAACACCATCTGTATCTCTCCCTTCTCCACATATTCATGCAACCTATATAAAAGCCTCCTAAACACCACTGTCATATTTTGCTTCTATCACTATCCAGGCACCCACCATTCTCTATGTAAAATAGACCTCTCCTTTAAATATTCCCTCAGCTTAATTTAATATGCTGCAGTATCTGACGTTTCTACTCTGGGGGGAAGAAGGATCCTGTCTGCACTGTCTATGCCTCTCGAATTTTTTCAGCAATTCAGAGAAAACAATCCAATTTTGTCCAGCCTCTCCTTGTAACTTATCCAGGCATCATCGTGATGAACCTCGTCTGCACATCCTTCCTGTAATGGGGTGATTAGAATGGGCTGACCAGCCAAATTCTGCTTCTGTGTCTTACGGACTTGCAGTCCGAATCCTGTGTGATAGTAACAAGCCAGTAGTGGCTGCGATAGGCTCACCAGCCTGCGTTGTCCCTGCAGCCCTGCGTGAGAAGATGGCGGAGGTGGAGAGGCGTGCAGCCGAGCAGCTGTCCGAAATGGAGAAGCGACTCAACGAGGCGCGCAGGGAGCATACCAAGGCAGGTAAGTGGGGCAGGCTGGGAGGGGGGTGAGACAAGGGCAGAAAGGGTCCCCCACCCATCATCACAGTGTCCATCTTCTGGAACAACACACAGTCTGCTGTGGGAGGAAAGGAAGTGCTGACATTTTGGACAGCGTGGTAGCATAGTGCAATGTTTTAGAAGGTTTAATTCCCACCGCTGTCTGTAAGGACGTGGATTTCCTCCCACATTCCAAAGTCATTTAGTTAGGCTTGGTAAGTTGTGGGCACACTATGTCGGTGCCTGTAATTTCCCTGTCGGAATTGAGCTTTTGAACTTAGCATTTTTGCGGTGGGAGCTGAAGTCTGGAAGGTGCAGAACGGTTGCAGAGTGGCATATACGGGCTGAATTGCGGCAGCGGTGTCCGGGTCAGAGAGCAGGGAATGAGCCAATGTTTGGCCATTGCTGGAGTGCACTTGGAGACAATTTGATGCAGCAGAACCGAGGCAAGGCAAGTGGAGGTGAGGCAGAGTCGAGGTGGATCCCGGGCCCAAGAGCAAAGGAAGATCCAAGGCTTGATCAATTTAAACACCAAGCCGAATTAAAAAGGTCAGGTACGGACTGAATCGGGGCAGCGGGGCTCAGGCCCCAGAGTGAGGAGCAACCCAAGGTTTGGACAATTTAAACACCAGGCCAGATTGCAAAGATCAGGGTGTTGGGCTGGAGATAAGAGACGGGCCTGTACAGATTGGGAAGGTCGGGGTGTCGGGGCTGGAGACAGGAGACGGGCCTGTACAGATTGGGAAGGTCGGGGTGTCGGGGCTGGAGACAGGAGACGAGCCTGTACAGATTGGGAAGGTCGGGGTGTCGGGGCTGGAGACAGGAGACGGGCCTGTACAGATTGGGAAGGTCGGGGTGTCGGGGCTGGAGACAGGAGACGAGCCTGTACAGATTGGGAAGGTCGGGGTGTCGGGGCTGGAGACAGGAGACGGGCCTGTACAGATTGGGAAGGTCGGGGTGTCGGGGCTGGAGACAGGAGACGGGCCTGTACAGATTGGGAAGGTCAGCGTGTCAGGCTGGAGACAAGAGACGGGCCTGTACAGCCCGCTGCTCCATGAGGTTTGCTTGCTCTGCAGTGAACTGAGGCAGTTGTCTGCAACTACCGCACTTCTGAATCAGCTACAGTGACGGCTGGCTTCATGTCGGTGGGCTTCAGTTATGAATGTTGTTTTTTGCACTTTGGGTGTTTGACAGGTTTCTTTTCTTAAAGAGTGCTATTAGGTTTTCCTGTTTTGTGGCTGCCTGCAAGGGGACGAACCTAAGGTTGTATAAAGTATACATACTTTGATAATAAATGAACTTTGAGAAGCATCCCTGATTCAGTGGGTTAAGTCCTGGGTCCCAAGAGTTCTCCAGCTAAACTCCTTTGTCCCCCTAAGTCTAATCCGACAGTCCCTCTAACCGGGTGGCTGTGAATGGGTTGCTCTTCTGTCAGTCAGGGTAGTTGTTGGTCCAGCAGTCTTGCTCAAGTGGGGGGTGACTGGGTTCAATGGAGGGTCAGACTTCACCGTCTGAGCCTCAGTGCGAACACATAGCAAATTACTGAGGTAGTCCTCATGGGTTCATGGAATCTGATGGTAGAGTGGAAGAAGCTATTTCTAAAACATTAAGTGTGTGCCTTCAAGCTCCTGAACCTTCTCCCAGATGGTAGTAATGAGAAGAGGGGATGTCCTGAGTGATGAGGGTCTTTAATGATGGACGCTGCCTTTCTGAGGCATCACCTTTTGAAAATGTCTTTGATGGTGAAGAGAGCTCTCATAATGGAGCTGGCTGAGTTTACGACCCTCTGCAGCTTTTTCCAACCCCGTGCAGTGCACCCTTCCATACCAAACGGTGAAGCAATCAGAATGCTCTCCACAATACAACTGTGGAAATACGGTGACCTAACAAATCCCCTCAAATGGGCAAGGGTGGCAGCTTGTTACGTTAGCAGCTGTTTAGGCGTTTTCTCGGTCTCTCGCAAACACAGTGGTGGCCCTGCGCCAAACGGACCGCCAGGCGGCGCGAGACAAGGAGCGGCTGGAGACCTGCGCGAAGCTACAGGAAGAGCAACTCCAGCGGGAGGCCCAGAAGCTGAGTGAGCAGCTGAGGGAGCTGCAACGGGACAAGAACCTCCTGGTGGTAAGCACCGCCCTGGTGGGGGACAGGAGGTGAGAGTTGTCTGTTGTGCAGGCAGGTTCGGAGGGGGGGGCGGGGGTGGGGAGAACAGAGCTGGGGATCTGCTCAGCAGTATCCGTGGGGGTGGGAGGGGGATGCGGGGGGTTCACGTCACTGAGCTACAATTAGAACTGGGAACCCCTTGGACTGGAAGGCCTGTCACCGTGCTGTGTCTCAAAATAACATTTTTTCAAAAATGTGACTAGTGAAATTTATTTTTTTTAAAACGGCAGGCGACACTGAGACAGGAAGGGCTACTCAGTCAGTTCAGGAAGAGCCGAGCTGTGGCTGTCCACATGTCTACTGCCCTCTCTGACCAGTCGAAGCCAACCAGGGCCCCAGCCCAGTCGCCAGCCTCGAGGCCTAGAGGCACTGACCCCTCGAAAGGTACGTGTGAGCAGTTGCAGTTTCCCGTCGTGATGACTGAAGCAGAAGGGCGCTGGAACCAGTCACTTTGCGAAGGAAGGTGAGAGGTGGCTTGATAGAGGTGTAGCAGAAACAGCCAGAACCTTTTTTGCGGGATGGGAATGGCTAATACAACAAGGTGATGGGTGGAAAGTATAGGGGGATGTCAGAATGTAAAACATTGTAAAACAGTACAGCATTGTACAAACCCTTCAGCCCAGTGTTGTGCCAACCTTTTAACCGACTCCAAAATCAATTTACCCCTTCTCCATGCCTCCATTTTTCTCCCGTCCCTGTGCTTGTCAAAGAGTCCCTTAAGTATCTGCAACTATCACCAAGCTCGGCACTGCAAATTAAAACAGAAAACTCTCACCTGGATTACATCGAAACATACAGTCAAATGCGTCACTTGTGTTAATGGCCAACAGAAACCTAATGATGTTCCGGAGGGAGCCCGCAAGTGTTGCCAGAGTTCTGGTGCCAACACCACGTGCTCACTACAGTCACCAGAGTAACACAGGCAACACCAGCAACAGCAAAGCAAGCCCCTTTCCCACTCACACACATAGCTAAGCCGCCAAGATCAGGACAAGCTGCTTCCAGACTTGTGACCTCCAGACCTCAGCCCCAGACTCTCAGACTCAGACTTCAGGCCTGCAACCTTCGAGCCCTTGCCCAGAATCGCAGACCACTGGACGTGCCGATCCAGAAGCTGTGGCCTTCGAGCCTTGAACCATCTGATCCCCAGACTTCGCTCACCTCTCTTGCTCTCCCTCTCCCCATTGCACTTCATCTAATGATGCCACCTTATAACATCAACTCTTCCGATATCATCGGCTTTTCATCCACTGTCCCCCGCGGTTCCCACCAGAGGGCATGCATTTAAAGTGAGAGGTGGTAACTTCAAAAGAAGATGTGAGGGGCAGGTTTTTTCACACAGAGAGTGGTGGGTGCATGGAACGTGCTGCCTGGGATGGCGGTAGAGGCAGAAACATTGACTTTTCAGAGATGTTTAGATAAGAGCGTGAATATGAGGGAAATAGAAGGATATGGACATTATGTAGGCAGAAGAGATCATTTTAGTTGGCCACTTGATTCCTAATTGAGTTAGTTTGGCACACTGTGGGCCAAAGAGCCTGTTCCTGTGCTGTCCCGTTCTATGTTCTCATCCTTATCCCTCACTCTCACCTGTTTATCCCTTCCTCCATTCCACTGAGCAGGGAAGCAGCTAAGGCTTTTGGAAGGGATGTTGAATGAAGCTCGTGTCCACCTTCTGGGGGGTGGGGAGGGAGGGCAGAGGAAGGTCCTACTGAGGGAGAGCAGGAAGTCCTGTGTACCCAAAGTTCATGTTCAAGTTTTCAATGAAATTGTCATTCAACCATACAGGAAGACCCATGAATAAAGCCCAATGAAACAGTGTTCCTCAGGGGCCAAGGTGCCAACATAAGACACATGTAGCACATACAAGGTAGCAAACACCTAAAAGGTGGCAAGTATAAGACAGCAGTAAAATGCAGTCACAGAACAAAATAGTCCAAGTGCCCGAGTCCATGAATGTTGCAGCAGTGTGCAGTGGAACACAGTACAGCTTGTCTTCTGCCAAGCGAACACTGGGGGGGCAGCACCGACTCGAGCATGGAGGCCGCACCACACTGCCTGCAACTCCGTCACCTGCCACTGGGCGGCTGCAAACAGGCAGCACCGCGGCTTGAGGCCTAGTCCATGCCACGACTGAGGCCACTCATCTCCCCCGCTGCCTGGCCCTGCCGTTTTCCAACAAACCAATGAACTGGACTTTCAGTAGTCCCCACCACCAACAGGGTCTTGTGATCACAAGTGACTAAGACGATTCACTCTCTACTAACCTACACACCTCCTTCATGCAGTGACACAGGCAGTATCATGGTCCGCACCGTCCAGCTCCGTCAGTTTCTCTGCTGATGAGCAACTCGATGAATGTGTAGGCCTGCAGTACTTTTAAGTTTTTAATGTCCAGCAGGGTCTGCGATCATAAAAAAGACAATGACATCTGTGGTTGACCCCACTGCATCTGAGCGTGTCACCATCTTACTGGAAGGACACACCATTAACCATCCATCAATCCTAATTTAATCTTCCCACATACCCATCGATTCCCCTTCTCCGTGTCCTACCATTTACCCACACACTGGGGGTAATCTACGCTGGCCAGGTACCCTACCAGCCTCCACTTCTTTGGGACGTGGGACAAAATGGAGGCAACCCACAGTCACACAGAAGACGTGAAAACTCCACACAGATAGCACTGGAGGTCAGGATTGAACCCAGGTCTCTGGCACTTTGAGGAGGCAGCTTTAACTCACTGTGCTACTTGGCCTGTCTTGAGTGACATCATTGAGAAATACAATCAGATGATCATCGCACTGACATTTGTAGGAGTTTACTCACAGTATTGGACAATGCTACTACCTCTTTAAAGATGCGGCTGTTAGTCATCATAGATCACTTTAATGCCTTCGAGTTAGGAAAGGCTATTATAATAGTTCTTTTTCCCCCGATTCCAGATTCCCTTGCAGAGGTTCTCAAGGAACTGCAAGTATTGAGCGCAGCAGTGACTATGGATGAAGAGGAGAGAGAGATAACAGAGGAGGAGGAGGAAGAAACTCAGTAGGAAGGAAGGAAGTTTCAAGCCAACTTTTCCTTGAAGATTGCCAGCTGATTAATGCTCCTGGGTGATCACAGGCTTCCGCAGATAAGATCAGTTGGTGATGCATGTGGGAGAATACGAGCTGCAGCTCATTTCTGCTTCCGCAGCTCTCTGAAGTAGATCTTCATCACACTAGTTTGGTGCACAGTCAGATGCTCTGCAGCTCATGGTGCGTGCCTCTCCACATAAACGCTGAGAGGTTTCATTCCTAGTCCAGTGAATCTGAAGCTGCAAAATCCAAAACGGTAAACCAAGTTCCCATCTGCTTAAACGAAAAGGTTACGCACTGGGATACATGCCTTTCCTGACACAGCAGAGGGGAGCGATCACAAGCCAAGTTGTAACCCCCTTATCAACCACGGACGTAATGTTGTGGAAGTTTAAACTCTCTGACAGCTGGTTTTGTTATACCCCATATAATGGTTTAATCACAAGGTTTCACTAACCAGCTTTCTGCTTTTGTACTATATCTGACAGGTTGGCCCTAATTCCTAATGTTTTCATCAA
This sequence comes from Mobula hypostoma, assembly GCF_963921235.1. Lineage (NCBI taxonomy): Eukaryota > Metazoa > Chordata > Chondrichthyes > Myliobatiformes > Myliobatidae > Mobula > Mobula hypostoma. The sequence continues at coordinate 12,110,084 of NC_086101.1, read as the reverse complement.
AAACTGAAGTTTATATTTATATTGTGAGTAATATTTTTTAAACAATAAATCATATCTATTTTAATCCAGTTTGCTGTTCTGATGATTACCAAAGCTCAATTTTAAGACCAAGAGAGAGCAGAGCAAAATCAGGCCTTTCAGCTTATTGAGTCTGCTCACCATTTGATCATAGTCGATTTATTTTTCCTCTCAACTCCATTCACCTGTCTTCACCCCGTGGCCTTTAACGCTCTCACTAATCGAGAACTTATCTACCTCAGCTTTAAATATACCCAATGGCTTGGAGTCCACAGCTGTCTGTGGTAATGAATTCCACAGATTCACCACCCTCTAAAGGGATGTTCTGAGGCTGTGCCCTCTGGTCCTAGACTCTCCCACAATTTGAAACATCCTCTCCATGTCCACTCTATGTATGCCTTTCAATATTCAGTTTTTATTCCCCCCTCATTCTTCTAAACTCCAGCAAGTACAGGCCTAATCCATCAAACATTCTTCATACATTAACCCTTTTATTTTCAAGGTATTCTCGTGAACCCTCTCCAGTGCCAGCACATCCTTTCTTGAATATGGGGCTCAAAACTGCTCACAATACTCCCATGTGCATTCTGATTAAACTAAATAAATTGGAAAATTAACAGTGGTGCCTGTGCAATGTAAAATGAAGGACTTACCACAGCTCCAGAGATATGGTCAGGCCACACTTAGATGCCCTCCAGTTCGCCTACCAGCCCCGACTAGAAACATAGAAAATAGGTGTAGGAGTAGGCCATTCGGCCCTTCGAGCCTGCACCACCATTCAGGAATTGAGTATGCCATTGTCTACCTGCTGAACCGTGTCTACGCCCACCTGGAGAAGCCAGCAAGCACTGTGAGGGTCATGTTTTTTGACTTCTCCAGTGCGTTCAACACCATCCACCCTGCTCTGCTGGGGGAGAAGCTGACAGCGATACAGGTGGATGCTTCCCTGGTGTCATGGATTCTTGACTACCTGACTGGTAGACCACAGTACGTGTGCTTGCAACAGTGTGTGTCCGACAGTGATCAGCAGCACTGGGGCTCCACAGGGGACTGTCTTGTCTCCCTTTCTCTTCACCATTTACACCTCGGACTTCAACTACTGCATAGAGTCTTGTCATCTTCAGAAGTTTTCTGATGACTCTGCCATAGTTGGATGCATCAGCAAGGGAGATGAGGCTGAGTACAGGGCTACGGTAGGAAACTTTGTCACATGGTGTGAGCAGAATCATCTGCAGCTTAATGTGAAAAAGACTAAGGAGCTGGTGGTAGACCTGAGAAGAGCTAAGGTACCGGTGACACCTGTTTCCATCCAGGGGGTCAGTGTGGACATGGTGGAGGATTACAAACACCTGGGGATACGAATTGACAATAAACTGGACTGGTCAAAGAACACTGAGGCTGTCTACAAGAAGGGTCAGAGCTGTCTCTATTTCCTGAGGAGACTGAGGTCCTTTAACATCTGCCAGACGATGCTGAGGATGTTCTACGAGTCTGTGGTGACCAGTGCTATCATGTTTGCTGTTGTGTGCTGGGACAGCAGGCTGAGGGTAGCAGACACCAACAGAAACAACAAACTCATCCGTAAGGCCAGTGATGTTGTGGGGATGGAACTGGACTCTCTCACGGTGGTGTCTGAAAAGAGGATGCTGTCTAAGTTGCATGCCATCTTGGACAATGTCTCCCATCCACTACATAATGTACTGGTTGGGCACAGGAGTACATTCAGCCAGAGACTCATTCCACCGAGATGCAGCACAGAGCGTCATAGGAAGTCATTCCTGCCTGTGGCCATCAAACTTTACAACTTCCCCCTTGGAGGGTCAGACACCCTGAGCCAATAGGCTGGTCCTGGACTTATTTCCTGGCATAATTTACATATTACTATTTAACTATTTATGGTTTTATTGCTATTTATTATTTATGGTGCAACTGTAATGAAAGCCAGTTTCCCCTGGGATCAATGAAGTATGACTATGATTACCTGGAATGATGGCGGTGACTGGCAATCGCAGACCAATGACTTAGTAACACCAGAGTCGCACTTAAATGGTCCGGAATAGACCTTTGGGCTTGGCTGTGATTCCATAAACAATACCACAATGAAGATGGATGCTCCAATTTTAGGTGCACGAACACCACAGCAGTCCTCAGGCAGTGTTTACTTTGCAATCTGTAAAAGATGGAGATCCAGCTTTTCAGAATCAGAATCAGGTTTATTATCCGTACGTACGATACAGTCTTAGGCACCCTAACTATATATATGCGCCTAAGACTTGCACACTACTATTTGTCCACATGGAGCGGAGAATGCATTTGCAAATCTAGTGAGAGCAAAGGATGTTGGGCATGGTGTGGGACAAGTGGCAGAGTGGAGTGCCAGGAGCATGGGGTGTCGCGAGTACAGACACACCCAGCCTGACACACACCAGGCAGGGGCATTTGGTGCCAAACAATTGGTTTATTGATCATTAAGGTGTCTCTGGGGCTTCTCACTTTCTCGCCTCTTCCTTTTCCCAAATGTGATTCCCCTCTCCCTCCCCCTTCCACTCAGTCCTCAACAGAGACTGGTATCAAAATCAGGTTTATCCTCACTCACGTGTCATGAAATTTGATTTTTTTGGGGGGGGCAGCAGTACAGTACAATACATAAAATTATTACAGTACTGTGCAAAAGTCTTAGGAACCCTAGATATGTAACATAGCTAGGTTTGCTAAGACTTCTGCGCAGTACTGTAGGATAGTGAGATGCTCCTCGTGTGGTACGTGGGAAGCGACAGGGACACCTCCAGCGTCCGGCTGCAGCTTCTTCCAGACCGTATTAGGGAGTCAGAGCTGGAACTGCACGAACTCCAAATTATTCAGGAGACTGGGGGGTTGATCGACAGGACAGATGGAGGCACTTACACCCAAGGTAGAGGACACAGGTAACTAGGTGACTGTCGGGAGGGGGAAAAGGGGATAGGTAGCCAGTGCAGAGTACCCCTGTGGTTGTTCCCCTCAACAAGTACATTGCTTTGGATACCATTGGTGGGGTGGAATGACCTAATGGGAAAAGCCACAACAGTCAGGTTCCTGGCACTGTTTCTGGCTCAGAAGGGAAGAAGGGGGAAATGAGTGCAGTAGTGATGGCGGGGGGCGGGGGGGTGGTTTCATAATTAGGAGCAGACAGGCAATTCTGTGGTCGTGATAGAGACACCTTGATGATAGTTTTCCAAGTACCAGGGTCAGGGATATCTCAGATCAGATCTACAGCATTATAAAGGGGGAGAGTGTGCAGCCAGATGTCATGGTACATTGTGGTAAACAGCATTAATAGGAAACGGGAGGAGGTCCTGAGGAGACAATATAGGGAGTTGGGTAGAAAGCTGAAAAGCAGGACCTCTAGGGTAGTAATCTCTGGTTTGCTGCCTGTGCCACACACAGTGAGGGTACAAAAAGGATGATTTGGCAGATGAGTGCATGGCTGAAGCAGGGTTTCAGATTTCTGGATCATTGAGATCTCTTCTGGGGAAGATATGACCTGTACAAAGGGACAGATTATATCTGAACCCAAAGGAACCAATATCTTTGTAGGCAGGTTTGCTACAGCTGTTGGGGAGGGTTTAAACAAATTTAGCGGAGGGAAAGGAACCAGAGTGAATGGGCTGAGAGTGGGGATGTTGGTTTACAAATCAATGCAGTGTGTGGTGAGCCTGTGAGAAAGGACAGGCAGATGATTGGGCAACATTGCAGTCAGAGGGATGAGTTGAAGTGTAACCTAAGAAAAGAAAACTGTCAAACACCCAACGTGCAGAGAAACAAAACATCATGCAAACAATATCGGTAAGCAAGTTGCATTCAGAACAAAAGTAAATCGACAGTCGTGAAACCCAGAGCAGGCCAAAGCCTTAGCCTCAGTTCAGCGCAGTGCTGTGTAAATATTGCGGAACAGTGAGCAGAACTGGCCTGACATCCACTTCTGGTCCTGATACCCTGCCTTTTCAATTTGGCCTGGCGCTTAAATCGTCTGAACAATGGGTCGTTCCTCGCTCTAGGGTCGGAGCTCTGTCATGACATACACTCTGGGCCTAGACTTCACTGCCACATTACGGCCCGTACGCAAACTTTACAAATTGGCCTGGCGCTTGGATCGATCAAACCTCGCCCTCAGTTTAGGTGGACGGGCCTTGACTCTTCCTCACCTCGAACCAGCCTCGATTTCAGCTCACACCCGCTCGCTTCGACCGTCAACTCAGTCTCACCTCTGCTCGCTTTGATCCTCGATTCTTGCTCGCCTCTACCAGCCTCTCCATTGTTTGTGGTGATCAGTTACCATAAACTTAAACAGAAAAAGTGAAATTAACTAAGTCTTGTTTGCCACTGAAAAGCAGTCGCTGGGTTTCACCAGTGCCGTTGCAGTTATGACTTTGTGGGCATCACTGAGTCATGGCTGAAAGACGATCATAGTTGGGAGCTTAGTATCCAAGGATACAGGTATCAAAAGGGAAGACCGGTTGGCAGATAGAGTGGGCTGGCTCTGTAGGTAAACAATGAAATCAAATCATTGAAAAGTGGTGACACAGGATGGGAAGAAACACACAAGATGCTGGAGAACTCAGCAGGCCAGGCAAAGAGAGTAAACAGTCGATGTTTCAGGCTGAGTTCCTTCATCAGGACTGGAGAAAAAAGATGAGAAGTCAGAATAAGAAGGTGCGTGGAGGGGAGGAAGAAATACGAAGTAGGTGATAGGTGAAACCGGGAGAGGGGGAGGGGTGAAGTAAAGAGCTGGGAAGCTGAATGGTGAAAGAGATAAAGGGCTGGAGAAAGGGGATCTGTTCGGAGAGGACAGAGGCCGTGGAAGAAAAGGAAGGGGAGGAGTGCCAGAGCGAGGTGATGGGCAGGTAAGGAGATAAGGTGGGAGAGAGAAGAGGGATTGGGGAATGGTGAAGGAGAGGGTGGGGTTTGGGAGACATTGCCTGAAGTTTGAGAAATCGATGTTCATGCCATCAAGTTGGAGGCTATCCAGACAGAATATAAGATGATGCTCCTGAGTGTGGCCTCACTGCGGCAGAAGAGGAAGCCATTGACTGACACGTCAGAATGAGAATGGAAAGTAGAATAGAGATGAGAAGGAATTTCTTTGGCTAGAGGGAGGTGAATCCATTGAATTCATTGCCGCAGATGGCTATGGAGGCCACACCATTGGGTATGTTTAAAGTGGAGGTTGATAGGTTCTTCATTAGTCAGGGCATTAAAGATTACTGGGAGAAGGCAGGGAAATGGGGTCGAGGGGAGTAATATAGCAGCCATTATGGAATGCTGAAGTTGACTTGATGGGCTGAGTGGCCTAATTCTGCTCCTATATCCTATGATGTATTATATACAGTGAAATAAACTTTTAAAAATTATTCAGAATCAGAATCACGTTTGTTATACTGGCATGCATTGTGAAATTTGTTAACTTAGCAGCAGCAGTTCAATGCAATACATAATATAGAAGAAAAAATAATAATAACAAATAAATTAATTACAGTATATGTATAATGAATAGATTAAAAATCGTGCAAAAACAGAAATAATATATATATATTTTAAAAGTGAGGGAATGTTCACGGGTTCAATGTCCATTTAGGAATCGGATGGCAGAGGGGAAGAAGCTGTTCCTGAATCACTGAGTGTGTGCCTTCAGGCTTCTGTACCTCCTGTCTGATGGTAACAGTGAGAAAAGGGCATGCTCTGGGTGCTGGAGGTCCTTAAAAATGGAGGCTGCCTTTCTGAGACATCGCTCCTTGAAGATGTCCTGGGTATTTTGTAGGCCAGTACCCAAGATGGAGCCGACTAAATTTACAACCCTCTGCAGCTTCTTTCAGTCCTGTCAAGTAATCCCCCCATACCAGACAGTGATCCAGCCTGTCAGAATGCTCTCCACAGTACATCTATAGAAGTTTCTAAGTGTTTTTGTTAACCTACCAAATCTCTTCAAACCCCTAATGAAGTATAGTCGCTGTCTTGCCTTCTTTGTAGCTGCATTGATATGTTGGGACTAGGTTAGGTTCTCAAGAGATCTTGACACCCAGAAACATGAAACTGCTCACTCTCTCCACTTCTGATCGCTCTATGAGGATTGGTATGCGTTCCTTCATCTTACCCTTCCTTAAGTCCACAATCAGCTCTTTCGTCTTACTGACGTTGAGTACAAGGTTTTTGCTGTGACACCATTCCACTAGTTGGTATATCTCACTCCTGTGCGCCCTCTCATCTTCATCTGAGATTCTACCAACAATGGTTGTATCATCAGCAAATTTATAGATGGTATTGAGCTATGCCTAGCCACACAGTCATGGGTATAGAGAGAGTCGAGCAGCGGGTTAAGCACACACCCCGATAGTGTTGATCGTCAGCGAGGAGGAGATATTATCACCAATCCGCACAGATTGCGGTCTTCCAATTGCAGAGGGAGGTAGAGGCCCAGGTTCTGTAACCTCTCAATCAGGATTGTGGGAATGATGGTGTTGAATGCTGAGCTATAGTCGATGAACAGCATCCTGACATAGGTGATTGTATAGGTGATTATCATAAGTTACACTAAGAAATTTATTTCAGATTCAGATTTATTTATCAGATCTATATCGAAATGTACAGTGAAAAGGTTTACGTATTTAACAACCAACACACCCACGGATGTGCCCGGGGCAACCAGCAACTGTGGCCACACATCCCAGCACCAGCACCACGTGTCCACGGTGTTCAGCGGAACAACACAAGCTGCAGCAACAACACCAGCAACCAAAAACAAGACAACACCAGCAAAGCAAGCCCTTTCCCACCCACTCAGACAGACAGCCCTCCAGTCCCAGGACAGACAACCACCTGTCTCCAGTCTCCCAGATTTGAAGGCATTGGATCCCTGACCTCCAGATAAACTGACCCTGGAGCTCTGACTTTGAATTTGCAAACTTTAGTCTTTGACCTTCAGTCTTCTGCCTCTGAACTCTGGCCTTTGACCCAGGGCTTTGCCCTCTGCACTTTGCTGCCCAGTGGGTGTCGACCCCAGGACACTGTGATCCCGGGAGCTGGGGCTGCTGACACAGAACCCCAGGGTGCCAGGTTCAATGGTGACCTTGGCTTTCTCTGGCCGCTGCAGTTTCACCACAAACCTGGTAGTGCAGCACGATAGTGTTAGTGCAATCACTGGTCAAAGTTCAACACCGGCAATCACTGGCCAGAGTTCGATTCTGTAATGAGTTCGAACACATGTATCTCCTCAGGGTGCTCGGTTTCCTCCCACACTCCAAAGACGTACGGGTGAAGGTTAGTGAGTTGCGAGCACGTTATGTTGGTGCTGGAAATGTGGAGACTCTTTCAATGAACGATTTGATGGTTTGATATACATGTGACAAATCAGTCTGAACTTTAGTTGGCCCTTGGTTGTAAGCACGTGACAAGAGGAAACACTTGTGGTGGAGGATGGCACTGCTGGGATTGCTCTGAGGAGATCGAGCATGGAACTTGTGGGGTGAATGGCCCATGTTGTTGTAAGCAAATGACATTGATATGTACCTGAAGCACTGGTCTCAAGGAGCCACAGGGCTGGAGATAGTGGTGGGAGGATGGTGGTGCGGTAGTGTAGCAGTAGGCGTGACAGTATTATATACCAGAGACTGGGTTCCATTCTGCCATTGTCGGTAAGGCGTTAATAGGTACTCCCTGTGACTACGGGGTTTCCCCTGCATTCTCCAGTTTCCTCCCACATTCCCAAGATACACAAAATGCTGGAGGAACTCAGCAGGTCAGGCAGCATCTACAGAAATGAATAAACAGTCACTGTTTTGGGCTGAAACCCTTCTTCAGAACTGATTGGCAGGAGGCAAAGAGTCAAAATAAGGGGGGGGGGTCCTGTTCTGGTGGGCAGCTGGTGACTCATGATGTTTTACAGGGGCTGGTGTTGGGACTGCTTCTTTTCATGATATACATGTCAACAATTCGGATGATGGAATTGATGGCTTTGTGGCCAACCTTGCAGATGATATGAAGACAGATGGAGGTGACGGTAGTACTGAGGAAATAGGGTGTCTGCAGAAGGACTTGGACAGATTGGAAGAAGTGGTGAATGGAATACAGTGTAGGAAAGTGTATGGTCATGCACTTTGGTAGACTATTTTCTAAACAGAGAGAAAATCCACAAATCAGAGTTCAAAGGACTTGAGAGTACTTGTGCAGGATTTCCTAAAGGTTAGCTTGCGGGTTGAGTCAGTGGCGAGGAAGTTAAATGCAATGTTAGCATTCATTTCATTTAGAATGCAAGAGCAAGGATGTGATGTTAAGACTTTATAAGGCATTGGGCAGACCACATGGAGTATTGTGAAGAGGTTTGGGCCTCTTATCCAAGAAAAGATGAGTTGGCATTAAAGAGGCTAGGCGTGAGGAGGTTAGTTCACAACAGGGGGATGGGAGCCAGTGCAGAAAGACAGAGGGGTGTAAAGTGAGGGTAGAAGCAAAAAGTACAAAGGAGAAAAGTAAAAGTGGCAGGCCGACAAATCCAGGGCAAGCATTAAAAAGGGCCACTTTTCAACATAATTGTATAAGGGCTAAGACAGTTGTAAAAGAGCGCCTGAAGGCTTTATGTGTCAATGCAAGGAACATTCATAATAAGGTGGATGAATTGAAAGTGCAGATTGTTATTAATGATTATGATATAGTTGGGATCACAGAGATATGGCTCCAGGGTGACCAGGGATGGGAGCTCAACGTTCAGGGATATTCAATATTCAGGAGGGACAGACATGAAGGAAGGGGAGGTGAGGTGGCGTTGCTGGTTAAAGAAGAGATTAACACAATAGAAAGGAAGGACATAAGCCGGGAAGATGTGGAATCGATATGGGTAGAGCTGCGTAACACTAAGGGGCAGAAGACGCTGGTGGGAGTTGTGTACAGGCCACCTAACAGTAGTAGTGAGGTCGGAGATGGTATTAAACAGGAAATTAGAAATGTGTGCAATAAAGGAACAGCAGTTATAATGGGTGACTTCAATCTACATGTAGACTGGGTGAACCAAATTGGTAAAGGTGCCGAGGAAGAGGATTTCTTGGAATGTATGCGGGATGGTTTTTTGAACCAACATGTCGAGGAACCAACTAGAGAGCAGGCTATTCTGGACTGGGTTTTGAGCAATGAGGAAGGGTTAATTAGCGATCTTGTCGTGAGAAGCCCCTTGGGTAAGAGTGACCATAATATGGTGGAATTCTTCATTAAGATGGAGGGTGAGATAGTTAATTCAGAAACAAAGGTTCTGAACTTAAAGAGGGGTAACTTTGAAGGTATGAGACGTGAATTAGCTAAGATAGACTGGCAAATGACACTTAAAGGATTGACGGTGGATATGCAATGGCAAGCATTTAAAGGTTGCATGGATGAACTACAACAATTGTTCATCCCAGTTTGGCAAAAGAATAAATCAAGGAAGGTAGTGCACCCGTGGCTGACAAGAGAAATTAGGGATAGTATCAATTCCAAAGAAGTAGCATACAAATTAGCCAGAGAAAGTGGCTCACCTGAGGACTGGGAGAAATTCAGAGTTCAGCAGAGGAGGACAAAGAGCTTAATTAGGAAGGGGAAAAAAGATTATGAGAGAAAACTGGCGGGGAACATAAAAACGGACTGTAAAAGCTTTTATAGATATGTAAAAAGGAAAAGACTGGTAAAGACAAATGTAGGTCCCCTGCAGACAGAAACAGGTGAATTGATTATGGGGAGCAAGGACATGGCAGACCAATTGAGTAATTACTTTGGTTCTGTCTTCACTAAGGAGGACATAAATAATCTTCCAGAAATAGTAAGGGACAGAGGGTCCAGTGAGATGGAGGAACTGAGTGAAATACATGTTAGTAGGGAAGTGGTGTTAGGTAAATTGAAGGGATTGAAGGCAGATAAATCCCCAGGGCCAGATGGTCTGCATCCTAGAGTGTTTAAGGAAGTAGCCCAAGAAATAGTGGATGCATTAGTGATAATTTTTCAAAACTCGTTAGATTCTGGACTAGTTCCTGAGGATTGGAGGGTGGCTAATGTAACCCCACTTTTTAAAAAAGGAGGGAGAGAGAAACCGGGGAATTATAGACCGGTTAGCCTAACGTCGGTGGTGGGGAAACTGCTGGAGTCAGTTATCAAGGATGTGATAACAGCACATTTGGAAAGTGGTGAAATGATCGGACAAAGTCAGCATGAAACGTATAAAATCCTAAAGGGATTGGACAGGCCAGATGCAGGAAGATTGTTCCCGATGTTGGGAAGTCCAGAACGAGGGGTCACAGTTTGAGGATAGAGGGGAAGCCTTTTAGGACCGAGATTAGGAAAAACTTCTTCACACAGAGAGTGGTGAATCTGTGGAATTCTCTGCCACAGGAAACTGTTGAGGCCAGTTCATTGGCTATGTTTAAGAGGGAGTTAGATATGGCCCTTGTGGCTACAGGGGTCAGGGGGTATGGAGGGAAGGCTGGGTTCTGAGTTGGATGATCAGCCATGATCATAATAAATGGCGGTGCAGGCTCAAAGGGCCGAATGGCCTACCCCTGCACCTATTTTCTATGTTTCTATGTTTCTATGTCATAAGTCATAGTCATATTTTATTGATACCGGGGTAAATTGGTTTTCGTTACAGTTGCACCATAAATAATAAATAGTAATAGAACCATAAATAGTTAAACAGTAATATGTAAATTATGCCAGTAAAAGAATGGTTCTGGCAATGAATGGGTTAATGTATGAGACGCTCTTGATGGCTTTGGGGCTGTACTCGCTGGAGTTTAGAGGAATGGAGGTGGAGGTGGAGGTGGAGGTGGAGGTGGAGGTGGAGGTGGAGGCGGGGGGGGGGGGAAGATATAGAACTGACACCCATCGAATATTAAAAGGCCTGGAATAGAGTGGATGTGGAGAGGATGTTTCCTATAGTGGGAGAGTCCAGAACCAGGGGACGCAGCCTCAGAATAGAGGGACGTCCATTTAGAGCAGAGATGAGACGGAAATTTCTTTAGCCAGATGCTGGTTAATCTGTGGAATTCATTGCCAGGTGCGGCTGAGGCCAAGTCATTGAGTGCATTTAAAACAGAGGTTGATAAGTTCTTGGTTAGTCAGCGTGTGAAAGGTTACCGGCAGAAGACAGGAGAATGGGGTTGAGAGGGGTAATAAATCAGCCACGGTAGAATGGCAGACCAGACCTGGTGGGCCGAATCGCCTAATTTGCTCCCTCGTTTTATGGTCTGATAGGTAATTGGTCACATGGGTGTAATTAGGCGACGCATAAGAAAATATTCTTATGAACAGCACAGCAGGCTTGACGGGCTGACCAGCGCACTTCTGCTCGCATTTCACTGATATTGTGCGACGATTGCCCGCTGTCTTTCCTACCTTACAACGCTGGCCACGATTAAAACATTCTTGGGAACATCCTGCGGTTTTAAAGGCATTATGGAAATGTAGATCTCTCATTCCGGTCAGACTTCCACAGCTTTTAAATCCTGCGGAAGAAGAGGGATGATTTAGAATGGAGGACGTGAAGAGAAGTCTTGTTCGCAGTAGAATGGGGGTATTGGCTGATCTATTTTAATGTAAAACGTCACCCGAGAAGAGTAATTGAGATGCAATGACCACTAAAGTATCTAATGAGGCGAGGAAATTGCTTGTCCAGTGGGGAGAGAGGTATTAGGTGCTTCCTTAATTACCTGTATAGCAAACGAAAAACGCGGCAAACAGGGGCACTGTACGTGTGATAAATAAAAACAATCTAAACGTAATCTGAATGTGTAACAAGCGGGGGATAAAATGATGGGTCAGAAATCTTTAATCTGAACTCAGATGGAGTACACTTTCCAGCTGGTGATGCACATTAAGTACTGCTGGCCGATTATCAACAAAGGGAAAAACTCCCTGTGGTCCGCCCGAAACGTCGCGGTCAGCCAGCACATCGAGATAGAGAGATTCCAAAAGAAATTACAGTGTTACAGTAGTATTACAAATGCACAGATATAAATATTAGTAGAGAGAATTTAAAAAAATAAGTTGCCACAAACAGTCTAACAGGAAGCGGGGGGGGGGGGTCATCACTTCCCCGGCTACAGGTTGACTCATTACAGAGCCTAATGGCCGAGGGTAAGAATAACCTGATATAACGCTCTTTGGAGCAGCACAGTGGTCTTAGTCTATGACTGAAAGGGCTCCTCTGTTCAGCCAAGGTAGCGTGCAGAGGGTGAGAAACATTGTCCAGAATTGCCAGGATTTCCCGTAGATCCTTTATTCTACCACAGCCTCCAGTGTGTCCAGTTTGACTGCTATAACAGAGCCAGCCTTTCTAATCAGTTTATTGAGCCCGTTGGCATCACCGGTGTTGATGCCACTGGCTGAGCACATCACCACATAGAAGATTGCACTGGGGACTACAGACTGGTAGTTCTTATATTAGAACACGTGAAGGAGAGGGCTGCATATTCCAAAGAACCTCAGTCTCCTCAGGAAATAGAGGCGACTCGGGACCCTTCTTGCACACAGCCTCTGTGCTAGTGCTCCACTCAAGTCTGTCATCCAGGTGTACTGTCCAAAAACCCGAATGGTGTACTGTGAGGGAACGCTGCTGACTGGCACATTCTAGGCTGCAGGAGGACGTGCTGAGGGACACACTGAAGCCTGGTGTAGCCACTGCATGGGCTTGGAGGGGAAGGACCAGAGTAATCCATCCACTACTGTGCAGGGAGGGACCATGTTGGGGAAGGAAGCCCCTCAATTATTGTAGTGGTGATCCACCCCAGGGGGCTGCATGGGTGTTCTGCACAACACATATTGCGTTGAGACATTGGATTGTCTGTAATTAGGCCAATAAAATGGTTCAAGATTCAGTGGAGAAGATTTAGGACGGAGATGAGGAGAAACTATTTTTCCCAGAGAGTGTTGAATCTGCGGAATTCTCTGCCCAGGGCAGCATTTAAGGCTTCTTCACTGAATATAGTTAAGAAACAGTTAGATAGGTTTTTACATAGTAAGGGAATTAAGGGTTATGGGGAAAAGGCAGGTAGACAGAGCTGAGTTTACGGACAGATCAGCCATGATCTTATTGAATGGCGGGGCAGGCTGGCCTACTCCTGCTCCGAGTTCTTATGATCTAAGCTGAGTGGTCATTGTGGGAGCGGCCATTGAGTGAGTGGGTCAGTGTTAGAGTGGGGAGTCGTGGCTCTGTCATATCGGTCCATGGCCTCTTCTTGTGCCACAATGAGGCCACCCTCAGGGTGGAGGAGCAACATCTTATATTCCATCTGAGTAGCCTCCAGCCCAATGACATGAATATCGATTTCTCCTTCCAGTAAAAAGAATTCCCTCCCCCTCCCCTCGTCTTCTATTCCCCATTCAGACCTCTTACCTTTTCTCACCTGCCCAACACCTTGCCCTGGGTCCCCTGCTCCTTCCCTGTATCCTATGGTCTTCCTGGAGCTGCATTTTAGGGTAAATAGCAGATCTGGAAACACCCAATTGACCTGAGATGTCTGCAAAGGCATAAATACGACTCAAGAGACAATGGTAATGAAGACTCATTCTGGGTGTGTTGGTGGGAAGACCAAAGTATTTGAAACTTTACATGCAACTCAAAAGAAGCATTGCAACAATAGAAATTGCCCTGTTACATTTGTTCTTTACCATATAAAAATGTGCTGTAATATTGAGTCGGGAAGCCTTTCTCTCTTGAGTGACTCCAAAGACTGCCAGCTTCCGTCTGTCCCAAATAAAGACTTTTATATCTACCGGCTGCGTCTCTCTGGCGACTTCGTTCACAGTCACGACAGACGGTTTCACGCCGAGACTCTTCATCAGGACTGACAATGAGAGGGGAAGATGCCAGAATGGAAAGGTTGTAGGGGGAGAAGAAGGACCAGCTATAGGGTGATAGGTGAAGCCGGGTTGGGTGACACTTGAACCAGAGGTCGTGGGTTAAGGGTGAAACACAAAATGTTTAAGAAGAACATGAGGAGAAGCGTGGAACGAGCTGCCAGCAGAAGTTGTGGACACAGGATCGATTTCTACATTTAAGAGAGGTTTGGATAGGCACCTGGATAGAAGGTGTATGAAGGACTCTGGTCTGGATGCTTGTTAATGTGACTAGCCAGATCAATGGTTTGACATGGACCAGATGGGCTGAAGAGCCTGCTTCTGTGTTGTAGTGTTTTGTATCTCTGATTCCAATTGCACCCAGTAGCAGCTTCAAACACTCCACATTAAAGAGTTGGTGCTGGAACTGGATGAACTCCAGATCATTCAGGAGGCTGAAGGGTTGATCAATGGCAGGTACATGGAGGCAGTTACACCAAGCTGCAAGACACCGGTAACTGGGTGACCGTCTGGAAGGGAAAAGAAATAGGCAGCCAGTGCAGAATACACCTGTGTCCATTCACCTCAATTACAGGTGTACTGCTGGGCAGGGGTGGGGGATCAACTTAGCGGAGGAAAGCCAAAGTGGTCAGGTCTCTGGCAGTGAGTCTGGCTCTGTGGCTCAAAAGGGAAATGAGGGTGGGGAAAAGAGGCAAACTCCAGTGATAGGGGATTCAATGGCGAGAGGAACAGATAGGAGGTTCTGTTGACGAGAACGAGATTCCCAGAGGATATGTTACCTGCTGGGTGACAGGGTCAGGGACATCCCGGATTGAATCCACAGCACTTGTAAGTAGGAGGGTGAACAGCTTGAGGTCATGGCTCATAGCGGTATCAATGATACAGATAAGAAGTGTGGTGAGGTCTTGTGAAGTGAGTTCAGGGAGTTGGGTGCTCAATTAAAGGACAAGACCTGCAGGATTGTGATCTCAGGGTTGCTACCCGTGCCACATGCTTGTGAGGCTAAAAATAGGAAGATTATACAGTTCAGCACGTGACTAAGGAGATCGTGCAGGAGGGAGGGCTTCAGATTTTTGGATCATAGGGCTCTCTTTCAGAGAAGCTGGGACCTGTACAGAAGTGACTGTTTGCACCTGAACTTGAGGGGGACTAATATCCTTGCAGGAAGGTTTGCTAGTGCTGCACAGGGGAGTTTAAACTACAGCTGCAGTGGGATGGGAACTAGAGCACCAGAACAGATAGTGGAGAAGTTGTGGGGAAATATGTTGTTAAGCTTACAGACATGGACAGGCACCAAAAGGTTGAGCATGGTGGGACTAAGATGTCTATATTTCAATGCAAGACATATTTATTGTAGGAACGATGCATGAGTTTAGGGCATGGATCAGCGCATGGAATTGTGCTGTTGTAGTCATCAGTGAGGCTTGGTTGCGGCTCAATATTCTGGGTTTCCACTGTTTAATACGTGATAGAGCTGGAAATACTAAAGGGGGAATGGGTGGGACTACTAGTCAGGGAAAATGTCATGCTGTTGCACAGACAAGACAGACTGAAGAGCTTGCCTACTGAGCTTTGATGCCCCAAGTTGTAACAACTTTGTGCGCCATAGTGCCTGCAGTTGATTAGGGAGAGTCAGCATTGCTTTGTGCATGGTAGGTTATGTCTAATCAATTTTATAGAGTTTTTATCAGGAAGTTGATGAAAGCAGGGCAGTGTATGTCGTCTACATGGACTTTAGCAAGGCCTTTGATGAGGTCCCACATGGGAGATCGGTCATGAATGTTCAGTCGCTCGGCCTTCAGGATGAGGTAGTAAATTGGATTAGACATTGATTTCGTGGGAGAAGCAGAGAATGGTAGTAGATGGTTGCCTCTTTGACTGGAGGCCCGTGACTAGTGTTGGATCCTTTGCTGTTTGTCATCTATTTCAATGATCTGGGAAATGGAGTTCTAAACTAGATCAGCAAATATGCAGATTACTCCAAGATTGGGCGTGTAGTGGACAGCAAGGAAGACTGTTGAAGCTTTCAGCAGGATCTGGACCTGCACCTGCTGGAAAAATAGGTTGAAAATGGCCAGTGGAATTTAATGTGAGGTGTTACACTTTAGGAGGACAAACCAGGGTAGGTCTTACATAGTGAATGGCAGGGCACTGAAGAGTGCTGTAGAAGAGGGATCTAGGAATACAGATTCATAATTGTATGAAAGTTGTGTCACAAGTAGATAGGGTTGTAAAAAGAGCTTTTGGCACATTGACCTTTGGAAATCCAAGTATTGAGTATAGTAATTAGGATATTACGTTGAAGTTGCACAAGATGATGGCGAGGCCAAATTTGGTGAATTGTGTGCAGTTTTACCGACCCATCTACAAGAAAGATTTTCAATTAGAGAAAACTTACATGGATGTTGCCAGGACTTGAGGATCTGAGCTATAGGGAAATGTTGAATAAGTTAGAACTTTATTTCCAAGAGCGT
This sequence comes from Mobula hypostoma, assembly GCF_963921235.1. Classification (NCBI taxonomy): domain Eukaryota; kingdom Metazoa; phylum Chordata; class Chondrichthyes; order Myliobatiformes; family Myliobatidae; genus Mobula; species Mobula hypostoma. The sequence goes on along the minus strand of NC_086101.1, from coordinate 12,093,750 downwards.
AGGGGACTGAGGGGAAATTTGATAGAGGTATACAAGTTATGGGGGTTATAGATAGTATTTAAGGGGAACATGAAGGGAGATTTCTTCAATCAGAGGGTGGAACAAGTTGCCACCATAAGCGGTGGATTCAGATTCAATTCGAACATTTAAGAGGAAATTGGACAGGCATGTGGACTGGATGAGTATGGAGGGCTATGGTCCAGGTGCCGGTCGATGGGACTAGGCAATCAATAGTTCGGCACAGACTAGATCGACTGACGAGTCTGTTTCTGTGCTGTAGTGTTGTATGACTCCAACGATGTAATCAAACACTATTTAAAACAGTTTCTGCAAATGTAAGGAGTTTGTCCATATGGGTTTCCTCCGGGTGCTCCAGTTTCCCCTCCACATTCTAAAGACTTAAGGTTGGTAAATCGTGGACGTGCTACAAGGGGCGATTGATAAGTTTGTGGCCTAAGGTAGGAGGAATCAATTTTAGAAAACCTGGCATATTTATTTTTCAATATAGTTCCCCCCCCCCCCACTCCCACACTTAGTCCAGCGGTCGTGGAGCATATGGATCCCTTCTTTGTAGAAGTCGGCGTCTTGGACCTCCAGAAGTGGTCCACAGGGGTGATTGATAAGTTCATGGCCCAAGGTAGAAGGAGATGAGTTATACAGCTCTCGTTACATGCACGTGCAGTTCAACTCTTTGAGTGAAAATGCAGAAAGTTTGAAGTTAATAACTCATCTCCTTCTACCTTAATCCACAAACGTATCAATCAAGATGCCAACTTCTACAAAGAAGGGACCCATATGCTCCATGACCGCTGGACTAAGTGTGTAAATGTAGGAAAAATAAATGTGCTAGGTTTTCTAAAATTGACTCCTTCTACCTTAGGCCACAAACTTATCAATCACCCCTTATACGTTGGGGCTCGAAGCACGGCAACACCCGTGGGCTGCCCTAGCACATCCTCAAACTGCGTTGATTGCTCATGCAAAATGACGAGTTTCACTGCATGTTGCCATGAATATGTGATAAATAAAGCAGATCTCCTGCACCAAACCCTGGGTGTAATTCTGCACATTGGGCTGAAAGGTCCTGTTCGTGCTCCCCATCTCTAAATAAAAACTAGATAACCAGTACTGACACTCAGACAGGAGAAACCTCCCCCTCCCCCAGTCTGGGAGTCAGAGCACAAAGAGACCCACAACCCTGAGGCTGATCACCTCGCATATCGTACAAGTTGTGAGTCTGTGTAACACCCTGGGAAAGGTTTCACTGCTAATGTAATGGTCAGTGTTTGGGTTATGGTTTGAGATAACAGGTGCTTTGGAATGTGAGCCGTCCAATGACCGGAGGGTGTTTTCGTGCTGTGTGCCTGACACCAGGGTGATCTGGGTCTTTTGTTCAGCGGGAAGGAAAGACCCAGATGAAGAGAGAAGATGCCAGAGCGGGGCCATGACCCGACGAAGGCTGGGGGGACTGGAGGATCTGCGAAGGGGAAACCGTGAGCTCCAACTTGTGCACATTAGACACATTGATTAAAATGGGCCATTTTCTTTTTTTGCATTTTCTTCACTCACCCTGCAGACAAATTAAGAATTGTAAAGCTAAATCGTTTAATTGCATGTGGTGTACCGTCTGTTAATTCGTGGGTACTGATTTGTAAAAGTCTTTTAACAGACTTTTGGATAGGTACATGGAGTTTAGAAAAATAGAGGGCTATGGGTGAGCCGAGTAATTTCTAAGGTAGGAATATGTTCGGCACAGTTTTGTGGGCCGAGGGGCCTGTATTGTGCTGTGCTGTAGGTTTTCTATGTAACTCACACAGCATCCACACAAACGGGGGGTTTCCGGGTGGACTCACATCTCAGTCTCACCCATTTGACAGGGCCAGACATTTGTCCTCAATTACGCCTTCAAACAGAGTTAAATAAACCTTTTACCAGCTGTCAGTAGGGTAAATGTAATATTAGTGCGAATTCGCAACGATATTTACTGCCCATCTTTCCTCACGTCTCAGCAGTCCATCCACCGATGGGAGGTTCCCGGATTTCAAAGATCATAAACTGCTGGACAGCAGTGACTTCACTGGCTTTGGGATGCCTTGGGATTGTCCAAGACAGTATACAAATGTAAGTCTGTGAAAACCCATACAAAAAAAACTTACAGGTAGAGCTGAAAACTTACCTGCCACAAGAAAGTAGCATTCGTCATCAAGAACTCCTATCCAGGCCACGCTCTCTTCTCACTACCACCATCGGGCAGGAGTTACAGAAGCCTCAAGTCATTACCTACACCTCTTCACTCACCACCTGACTCTACAACCTACTTTCAAGGACTCTTTCCAATCCATGTTCTCAGGATTATTTTTTATTTACACAATTTGCCTTATTTTACATACTGGTAGTTTTATTGGTCTTCATAGGTTTTCATAACTTTTTAAAAAGTCTGTCTCGAGCCTTGTGGCCCATCAGGCCGGTGCTTATACCGGTTTCTGTGGTGTGAAGTAACTGAGAGTATGAGACTCCCCCCGCCCCCCCGCCCCGGATAGGACGCCAGTCTATCGTGAGGTAACCCCCAGCATTTTTGCCGGTACCCATTCTCAGCTGGGTAGACTGGAGCACTGTGTGGTTAAGTGCCTTGCTCAAGGACACACATGCTGCCCTGGCCGAGGCTCAAACCCACGACCTTCAGATCGCTAGTCCAACGCCCTAACCACTTGGCCACACGCCACACTATTTTTTCATAACTATTATTTGGAGTATTTTGTACAGTTTTGGTCACCTACCTACAGGAAAGATGTAAATAAGGTTGAAAGAGTGCAGAGAAAATTTACAGAGAAAATGTTGCTGGGTCTGTTGGACCTGAATTATATGGAAGAATTGAATAGGTTAAGAATTTATTGCTTGGAACATGGAAGACTGAGAGGAGATTTGATAGAGGTAAACAAAATTATGAGGGGTATAGAAGGGTAAATGCAAACAGGTTTTTTCCACTGAGGTTGGGTGGGACTACAACTAGAGGTTATGGTTTAAGGGCAAAAGGTGAAATGTTTAAGGGGAACATGAGGGGAAACTTCTTCACTTGGGGTTGAGAGAATGTGGAATGAGTTACCAGCACAAGTGGTGCATGCCAGCACAATTTCAACATTGGATGGTAGGGAGTACAGAGGTCGATGGGAGTAAGCAGTTTAAATGATTTTGGCACAGACTAGATGGGTCAAATGGCCTGTTTCTGTTCTGTGCTTTTCTATGGCTCTATGACCCTAAATTCTTTATTCTTCCTGTAAATGCTTGCAAGAAAATGAATCCCAAGGTATTCTGATAATAAATGTACTTTTTAATTTTTGAAATGAACACTGGTCCACCTTCAATAGACCCAGAAAGCAGCTTTTCCTTGCTGTGGATTCTGCATAAAGAGAGTGTCATTTGACTTAAGATATTTTGTACAGACAGTTGAAAATAAGAACACCTTATTTACATTTATCTATGCCTGCTCATGCATATTTTCTATGCTTGATGCGAGAACCTACACACTGGATAGCAGCTTCCTTCACTGTGCTGTCAGTATTTGGAACAGCCTTCCAGATGCTGTGGTTGGAAACATCTGCGACAATGGGGTCCAAGCCTTCAAGAGTCGAGTGCACAAACACCTATCATAGGGAAGTCACATGCTTCTTCATTAGCTATCATGAAGGGGACCAGGATGGAAATGCTTGGTTATTGGTAGGTAGGGTTAATACCTGACTTTCAAGAGCACTTGTGAGTTATGTTCCGGCTGGACTTAGTCCTTAAACTGCTGGAGAACAGTGCAGAAAGAACAGGTGCTGTTTTCTCCCGGTAGGGATTAGTTTTTAGCTCCAAGTGCTCCTGCCACGTTTTGTCAATCTGCAACCTTATCCTTCAATCTCTTTGAATTATAAATGTGTATAAATGTCTCTCCCCAGCAGACTTCATCATGACTCCAGTATTTCTATTGTTTAATTGTACCTATGATTTCTTTGTGTTCTATCGCTGAGCAGCAGTGAACCATCTGATTGGCCTATCAGAGTTCTCTTTGGGAACTAGTTGACTTGATCAGCATTTCTGATCTGGCTATTGTTCATGATTGCACTTAATAATAATAAAAAAAAACACTACATGTGCATTTCATTAATTTTTATTGGAAAAGTACATCAAATTTTGTCTTTTTTTAAATAATATCATGGATTTACAGTGTTATTGAAAGTCCGATACCTGAACAGTCACCGCTTCTTTCTCTTCTTAGCTGCGGCTGGTTGTGTTGCTGCTGCCGTGGTAGAACCCGGTTTGCTCCCTCTCCCTTCCGGCTTGCTTTCGATGGGAGAACTCCGTTTCCTGCCTCTGCCCTCCGGCTTGCTGTCGAAGGCATCTTCCACATCCAGACGATACTTCGCCACGTCCACTGTCTGCTGGAGAATCCCCGTCAAGATGAACTCCGCATTGACCACGGGGATCCCAGCATCCCGGGCAGCTTTGCACTTGGCGAGGTCCGCGGGGCACGAAATCACCAGCATTTTCTCCTGTTCCGATTGTTGATGCAAGGAACAAATACAGGGGTTAGAATCTCAGCTTTATTGTCCTTGAGAAACCCCAGGAACACTCACTCCCTAAGGGACAGGTCACTGCAAAGTGCAGGACATTGGAGAATCGGGCACAGGTAAGGTGGGCAGCCACAGTCATTTTCCCCAGGGTAAGGAAGTCTAAAACCATCTTATTTTTTATTTTGAGATACTGCACGGTAACAGGTCCTTCTGGCCTAATGAGGTCACACCACCCAATTACACCTGTGACCACTACCCCGCAGGTCTTTGGAATATGGGATGAAACGGGAGCAAACCCACACAGTCCCAGGGAGGACTTGCACTGCAGAGGCTTCCCTCGTGGTGACCACCCAGGCTCACCTTATACGCTCTCGGCATCTTGGGCAGCACGGTCGCCCCGCTGCACTGCAGAATGGCCGCCATCTGGCTGGGATTGGGCTGCACCCCCGCTGTCACGTGGATCTGGTATTCCTGACGGGATCAGGAGAGAGACAACATCAGCTTACCCCTCAGCAGCTTCCCGTCTCGGTGTCCAGTGGAAATGCCAACACAACCACCATCGTCTTCTCATCACTACCATCGGCGAGGAGGTACATAGACCACAGAACAGTACAGGTCCTTTGGCCTATGATGTTGTGCTGACCCTTTAACCTACTCCATGGTCAATCTGACCCTTCCATCCCACATAAGCCTCCGTTTCTCCTTCACCCTGTGTACTTATCAGAGATACAACACGGAACATGGCCTTCTGCCTAGTAACCCACCTCTTGAACCCCTCGTTTAATCACAGGGCAATTTACAATAACCAGTTAACCTATGAACTCGTATGACTTTGGAATGTGGAAGTAAACAAAGCTCATGGAAAGGACGTACAAACTTCTTACAGACTGTGTTGAAATTGAACTCTGAACTCCGATGTGCCGAGCTGTAATAGTGTCACACTAACCGCCACGCTAAAATTCTTTATGTATCTGCCCCTACCACCACTGGCACAGCACGTCCCACCTGCACACACCACCCTCTGTGTAAAAACCCATCTCTGGCACCCCCCTTACCCCTACTTTCCTATAAACACCTTAAAGTTATGCTCCATTACATGACATTTCCACCCTGAGAAGTCGTCGCTGGCTGTCCATTCAATCTATGCCTCTTATCATCTTGCACACCCCTGTCAGGTCACCTCTCATCCTCCTTCACCCCAAAGAGAAAAGGCTTTGTTTTTTATTCCCACACAGAGAATGGTGAGTGCATGGAACATGCTACCAGAAACAGATTATTAGAGAGATTTAAGGGACTCTCAAACAGGCAGATGGATGAGGGAAAGATGGAGGGCGGTGCAGGAGGGAAGCCATAAATTGATTTTGAAGAGTATTGAAGAGATGGAACAACATTGTGGGCTGAAGAACCTCTACTGTTTTATGTTTTTTTGACACTGGTAAGGCCGTAGTTGCAAACGGTTCTGTCTGCTACAAGGATGTCATCGAATGGGAAAGAGTGCAAAAACAATTTATGAAGATGTTACCAAGACTGGCAGGCTTGAGTGGTAAGGTCAGGCTCTGTAGGGGAGGACTCTTTTCCCCGGTGCAAAGGAGGGTAAGGAGTATCTTCACTGAGGTTCATAAATCATGAGGGACAGAGATAAGGTGAATAGCCACAGTCCTTTCCCCAGGGTAAGGAGTTCAAAACCAGAAAGCATGGGTTTAAAGTGAGAGAGGAAAGATTTAAAAGGGACATGAAGGGCAAATACCTCACACAGAAGGTGGTGGGTATATGGAAGTGGTAGAGGTGGATACAAATAAGACAAACATTTAGTCAAGGTAATTCTGGGAATGAAGGGGTTAACATATGAGGAGCATTTGTCAGCTTCGTGCCTGTACACACTAGAATTTAGAAAAATGTGGGTGGGGTGGGGGAAATCACATTGAAACCTACCGAATGTTGAAAGGACGAGATAGGTGGATGTGGAGAGGATGTTTCCTATGGTGGGAATATCCAGAACTAGAAGGCAGAGCCTCAAAATTGAGGGACGGCCTTTTAGAACAGAGGTAAGGAGGATATTTTTTAGCCAGAGAGTAGTGAATCTGTGGAATGCTCTGCCACAGACTGTGGTGGAGGCCAAGTCCGTGCATGTACTTAAGGCGGAAGTCGATCGTTTCCTGATCGGTCAGGGCAAGGGGACCGGTTGTATGGGGTTTAGTGGGATCCGGGATCAACCATGATGGAATGAGTGGCCTAATTCTGCTTCTATGTCTTATGGTCTTACATGGGTAGCATTGGTTTTGAGGGATACGGGTAGTCACAAGGGACTAACTCATGAGGTAACTTGGTCAGCATGAGTTGGGGTGAAGGATATTGTTCCACCTTCGGGCCACTCTATGACTGTGTAACGTTAGTGCACAGTCCAGTTCCTCACTTTGGATCCAATTCACTTTATTTTCCGTGAGGAACTTCCTTTGTGCAGTGGCAAGGACAACATCACGGAGCTTCAGATACAGAACACCACACTACATACAGTTAAACACAATACAAAATACTCACAATAGATAACAAATACTAAAAAATAATGCATGCAATTTAAAATACACATAATAAATCTGAGTGTTTTTACTGTCCACGGTGCTATGCATACTATATATTCAAAACTGGGTGTTGAGGAGGTGAATGGAGGAAGGCACAAATCTGGTTAAGACTCTTCTGATGCTGATAGGCAGGGAGCTGTAGCAGCGTCCAGATGGCATGACAGTGCCAAGTATGAAGTGTATGTGTAATGCCCTCTACCATTTGTTCAGCTTCTTTATTGTCCGTCTGTTATGGATGCTGCTGAGTGATTCTTGTACCTGGCCAATGGTTTTACTACTTATTCTGACAATTCTGGATTTAATTCCTCTGCTGTCTGTACGGAGTTTGTATGTTCTCCCTGTGACCATGTCAGTTTCCTGCGGGAGCTCTAGGGGACCATGCACAATTCTGATTTAATGGAGGCAGACGTGAGAGTACGGAGGAACATCTGGAGAAACTTCTGAAACGCCCGCTTCACTGTCGTTGTTACTGTGTGGTCTGGAATCTGCGGAGGAGAAGGCCCCGATTCCTCAGCTTTTTGCTTGTTTCAGCGGCCGGGGCGAGACTGAAGGCGCTCGGCAGAGGATGGCGCTCAGGAGGCTGTATCGGAGGGGCTGGTCGGAGGCTCGGAGTTTTCGGACGGATGGACTCAGTGTCGGCTGTGGTCGGCTGCTTCCAATGCATCAACAGTTGTCGGTGCCTGGAGGTTTATGACGGAGTTTCTCCCTTTTGCCGCCTGCTATCGGGGACTCGGGAGTCGATCGACTCTGGACTTTGAGACTTTGTTTTACCGTGCCCATGGTCTGTTCTTCATCAAATTATGGTACTGTTTTGCACTGCTATAACTATATGTTATAATTATGTGGTTGTGTCAGTGTTAGTCTTTGGTTTGTCCTGTTTTTCTGTGATATCACTCTGGAGGAACATTGTATCATTTCTTAATGCATGCATGTATTATTAAATGACAATAAACGAGGACTGAGTGTTCTCATAATCTAATCTAAAAAGTTTCCTACCCACATTCCAAAAATGTAACGGTTGGTAGGTTAATGTCACACGGGGCCAATTGGGTGGCACTGGCTTGTTTGTGACCAGAAGGCTCTGATCTTATGTAGTGCGTATGAGCCAGTCGTGCATGCAGCCTGTTACAGTTGCTCTGTCTGGTTTCTTACTTGTTAAACTTTTTTAACTTAGGTTATTTGCTGTTTTTTTCCTCATGGTAACACGCTGAAGCTGCACCCTCTCTAACATGCTGGTGGAGAGAGTTTTATTTGGTTTTGTAGCGCTGGATATTTTAACCAATTTCCCCTGGGATCAATAAAGTATGACTATGACTACGACTATGACTGTTTCCCTGCTGTATCTCTAAATAAGCAAATGAAAAACTCCGACAACAGGAATTCTGCAGATGCTGGAAATTCAAGCAACACACATCAAAGTTGCTGGTGAACGCAGCAGGCCAGGCAGCATCTGTAGGAAGAGGTACAGTCGACGTTTCAGGCCGAGACCCTTCGTCAGGACTAACTGAAGGAAGAGTGAGTAAGGGATTTGAAAGTTGGAGGGGGAGGGGGAGATCCAAAATGATAGGGGAAGACAGGAGGGGGAGGGATGGATCCAAGAGCTGGACAGGTGATAGGCAAAAGGGATATGAGAGGATCATGGGACAGGAGGTCCGGGAAGAAAGACAAGGGAGGGGGACCCAGAGGATGGGCAAGAGGTATATTCAGAGGGACAGAGGGAGAAAAAGGAGAGTGAGAGAAAGAATGTGTGCATAAAAATAAGTAACAGATGGGGTACGAGCGGGAGGTGGGGCCTTAGCGGAAGTTAGAGAAGTCGATGTTCATGCCATCAGGTTGGAGGCTACCCAGGCGGAATGTAAGGTGTTGTTCCTCCAACCTGAGTGTGGCTTCATCTTTACAGTAGAGGAGGCCGTGGATAGACATGTCAGAATGGGAATGGGATGTGGAATTAAAATGTGTGGCCACTGGGAGATCCTGCTTTCTCTGGCGGACAGAGCGTAGATGTTCAGCAAAGCGGTCTCCCAGTCTGCGTCGGGTCTCACCAATATATAAAAGGCCACACCGGACATAGTATATCACCCCAGCCGACTCACAGGTGAAGTGTTGCCTCACCTGGAAGGACTGTTTGGGGCCCTGAATGGTGGTAAGGGAGGAAGTGTAAGGGCATGTGTAGCACTTGTTCCGCTTACACGGATAAGTGCCAGGAGGGAGATCAGTGGGGAGGGATCCTAACTTTATTATTAAACCCGCCGATAAGGGGGGTGCTGTTGTAGTCTGGCGTACTGACCTCTACCTTGCCGAGGCACAGCGACAGCTCGCGGATACCTCCTCTTATTTACCCCTCGATCGTGACCCCACTGAGGAGCACCAGGCCATTGTCTCCCACACCATCACCGACTTTATCCGCTCAAGGGATCTCCCATCCACTGCTACCAACCTTATTGTTCCCACACCCCGCACTTCCCGTTTCTACCTCCCACCCAAGATCCACAAACCTGCCTGTCCTGGCCGACCTATTGTCTCAGCTTGCTCCTGCCCCACCGAACTCGTTTCTGCATACCTCAACACGGTTTTATCCCCCCTTGTTCAATCCCTTCCGACCTATGTTCGTGACACTTCTCACGCTCTTAAACTTTTCGATGATTTTAAGTTCCCTGGCCCCCACCGCTTTATTTTCACCATGGATGTCCAGTCCTTATATACTTCCATCCCCATCAGGAAGGTCTCAAAGCTCTCCGCTTCTTTTAGATTCCAGACCTAATCAGTTCCCCTCTACCACCACTCTGCTCCGTCTAGCGGAATTAGTCCTTACTCTTAATAATTTCTCCTTTGGCTCCTCCCACTTCCTCCAAACTAAAGGTGTAGCTATGGGCACCCGTATGGGTCCTAGCTATGCCTGCCTTTTTGTTGGGTTTGTGGAACAATCTATGTTCCATGCCTATTCTGGTATCTGTCCCCCACTTTTCCTTCGCTACATCGATGACTGCATTGGCGCTGCTTCCTGCACGCATGCAGAACTTGTTGACTTTATTAACTTTGCCTCCAACTTTCACCCTGCCCTCAAGTTTACCTGGTCCGTTTCCGACACCTCCCTCCCCTTTCTAGATCTTTCTGTCTCTGTCTCTGGAGACAGCTTATCCACTGATGTCTACTATAAGCCTACTGACTCTCACAGCTATCTGGACTATTCCTCTTCTCACCCTGTCTCTTGCAAAAACGCCATCCCCTTCTCACAATTCCTCCGTCTCCGCCGCATCTGCTCTCAGGATGAGGCTTTTCATTCTAGGACGAGGGAGATGTCTTCCTTTTTTAAAGAAAGGGGCTTCCCTTCCTCTACTATCAACTCTGCTCTTAAACGCATCTCCCCCATTTCACGTACATCTGCTCTCACTCCATCCTCCCGCCACCCCACTAGGAATAGGGTTCCCCTGGTCCTCACCTACCACCCCACCAGCCTCCGGGTCCAACATATTATTCTCCGTAACTTCCGCCACCTCCAACGGGATCCCACCACTAAGCACATCTTTCCCTCCCTCCCCCTCTGCATTCTGCAGGGATCGCTCCCTACGCAACTCCCTCGTCCATTCGTCCCCCCCATCCCTCCCCACTGATCTCCCTCCTGGCACTTATCCGTGTAAGCGGAACAAGTGCTACACATGCCCTTACACTTCCTCCCTTACCACCATTCAGGGCCCCAAACAGTCCTTCCAGGTGAGGCAACACTTCACCTGTGAGTCGGCTGGGGTGATATCCTGCGTCCGGTGCTCCCGATGTGGCCTTTTATATATTGGTGAGACCCGACGCAGACTGGGAGACCGCTTTGCTGAACATCAACGCTCTGTCTGCCAGAGAAAGCAGGATCTCCCAGTGGCCACACATTTTAATTCCACATCCCATTCCCATTCTGACATGTCTATCCATGGCCTCCTCTACTGTAAAGATGAAGCCACACTCAGGTTGGAGGAACAACACCTTATATTCCGTCTGGGTAGCCTCCAACCTGATGGCATGAACATCGACTTCTCTAACTTCCGCTAAGGCCCCACCTCCCCCTCGTACCCCATCTGTTACTTATTTTTATGCACACATTCTTTCTCTCACTCTCCTTTTTCTCCCTCTGTCCCTCTGAATATACCTCTTGCCCATCCTCTGGGACCCCCCCCCCTTGTCTTTCTTCCCGGACCTCCTGTCCCATGATCCTCTCGTATCCCCTTTTGCCTATCACCTGTCCAGCTCTTGGCTCTATCCCTCCCCCTCCTGTCTTCCCCTATCATTCTGGCCTGCTGCGTTCACCAGCAACTTTGATGTGTGTTAAATGAAAACTCCAGTCCTGCTCTCGAACCACCAGGGGGCGCTGTCGCTCACCTGCAGCAGCGGCTGCTTCTTGGCTTTCTGAAGGGCGTCCTTGAGCTTGAAGTTGAAGTTCTGCTCCTGGTCACGGTCATCCAGCAGGAAGCTGCGATGTGACAGGAAATAGCTGTTCACCCCACTCTGCTCCAAGATCACGGGCCGGTGGGTCAGTTTGGGAGAGAGGAAAATGAGAATACAGAATTTAATTTTAAAAACTCACAAGCCAAGCAAAACGAGGTAATCAAAGATTCAAAGAAAATTTATTATCAAAGTACATACTGTCATGTGTTTTGGAGTAACTGCCACCATCTTGTCAATGTGAACCAGTCTGACCACTCTCCTCTGATCTCTCTCATTAACAAGGCGGTTTTGCCCACAGAACACTGCTGCTCACTGAAATAAAGCTATTCCTATAACCGTTCATCTTCAAGGCCTCTTTACAACTGGTTTTCTCCGTATTATTTACATTTGTACAGTCTGCATCCTGGTAAATCTCCTGCACCCTCTCTAAAGCTTCCACACCCTTCCTGAACTGAACACAAAACTCCTAAGTGTGGTCCAACCAGTTTTACAGAGCTGCACCATCACCTCACAGTTCTTGAACTGAATCCCCCAACTAATGATGCCAACACAAAATATGCCTTAACAACCAAATCAACTTGCGTGGCAACCTTGAGGGATCTATGCATGTGGATGCCCAGGATCCCTCTGTTCCTCCAAACTGCAAAGAATTCTGCCACTAATCATGTAGTCTGCCTTCAAATCCAACCTTTCAAGGTGAATCATTTCACACTTCTCTGTGTTGAACTCCATCTGCCACTTCTCTGCATCCAGTCAATTTCTCGCTGTAACCTACGATAACCTTCTACACTACCCACAACTTCACTAACCTTCATGTCATCTGCAAACTTACTAACCCACTCTTCCACTTCCACATCTGTCATTTATAAAAATCACAAAGAGCAGGCGTCCCAGAACAGATCCCTGCAGAATATCACTGGTCACTGATCTCCAGGCAAAATACAATCCATCTGCTACCACTGGAGTTCGAATCCAGTTGGGCCGGTCCCGGACATGCTTTCCGTCCGTGCCGGGATGAGTGTCGAGCTCGCACTCAGCCTCGTAAAAAAAAACACACTGCGCTGAGAAGGACATGGGGGACCACTCACAGAATCTTTCCTCCAAGACAACCACTTGAAAAAATAAGTGGTCGCTGAGGCTCCGGCAGAGTATGACACACACAAAAAAAAAACAAACTCCCACCCTGACTTCTGTGGGGCAAGCCAATTCCAAATAGGATACAAACCAGAGGCAACGCATCTTGGGAAGGAATAACGTCCAATTGGTGCCTGACTTGGAACTAGTCTAAACCCTAGAAGTTAACTTACATGTTGAGTTGGTAATGAGGAAGACGAGTACAATGTTAGCATTCATTTCGAGAGGACTAGAATATAAAAGCGAGGATGTGATGTTGAGGGTCAGACCACACCTGGAGTATTGTGAGCAGCTTTATCTAAGAAAGGATGCGCTGACATTGGTGAGGGTCGAGGGTGTGCTCACAAGAACGATCCCGGGAATGAAAGGGTTGAAGTATGAGGAGCGTTCCCGCTGGAGTTGAAAGAATTAGGGGAGAAATCTCATTGAAGCCTGTTATGTACTGAAAGCCCCACACTGAGTGGACAGAGAGAGGATGATTCCTTTGTCTTGAACTGGAAGGCACAGAGTCAGGACAGAAGCAGATCCCATTAGAACGGAGATGAGAAAGAATTTCTTCAGCCCGAGCGTGGCGAGTCTGTGGAATTCATTGCTACAAATGGTTGTGGAGGCCAAGTCATTGGGAATATTAAAAGCTCTTGATCAGTAAAGACATCATAGGTTACGGAGGAAAGGCAGGAGAATGGGGTTGAGATAGATAATAAAGCAGCCATGATCTAAAGGTAGAGCAGACTGGATGGGCCGAATGGCCTAACCTTGAGGGGTCAGCTCGTTAAACACGACAAAGTGGTAGCGAAAGCAGCGCGAGTATGACATCACCGGCAGCCGCAATAGTGAAGGGAACCACTCACCTTCTTCAGCCAATCCGGCGTGACCACAGGGATGCCCCTGGCAACGGCACACATGAACTTGACTGTGCGGCGGATTCGGTCTGTGACCAGGTGAGTGCTACTGTGGACGCACTCCACAACCTCGCCCCCGAGCCGTGTGATCACCTTCATCCCGTCCTCATCCACCAGTCCGGTGAACATGACCTGGCCAAGGAGAGACGAGAAGTCAGCAGGAGCGGGGCAGGGGGAACCAGTGGGAGAAGAGTGTTAAAAAGAAGGTTCAAACTAGAAAATGTACAGTGGGCTAACGGATGGGGGTTGGCTGGTCCAGGAGCCATTGCTCCTGGACCTAATTCAGTTCCTACCACCACAAACAGTATCCGCAACCCCCCAGCTCCTCCCACCTCTCGGTAGGTTAACTGGCTGATGGAGATTGCCCTCGTGACTGGTCGAATCTGTTGGGCGGAGGTGCAGGGAGGGTGGTGGAAATGCAGTGGAGAGAATAAGATGTGATTGGAGTGAATGGGTGCTTGCTGGACTCGAGTACGGATAACCAGCTACGTCACTTTACAAACGCTGGGAAGATGTTGATGGTGATCTACAACCTAGCAATATACGAAGCAGCAAGAATCAACCTGCGGGAAGTCTTCAGTGACACATACACACAATGCTGGAGGAACTCAGGAGGTCAGGTAGCATCTATGGAGGGGAATAAACAGTTGATGTATTGGGCTGAGAACTTCCATCAGGACTTAATCAGAAGGTATCGTGCGCTGTTATTGGGTTTTTTTTGTACTACCTCGATGGTATTTGTGTGTGGAATGCTCTGTTTGGATTGCACACAAACCTTTTCACTGTATTCGGTACATGTGACCTAATATAAGGGAGCAGAATTAGGCCATTTGGCCCATCGAGTCTGCTTGGCCATTTTATCATGGCAGATCCAATTTTCCCCTTAGCCCCAATCTTCTGCCTTCTCCCCGTATCTCTCCATGTCCAGACCAATCAAAAATTTTGCAACCTCTGCCTTAAATATACATAAAGACTTGGCCTCTGCAGTTGCCTGTGGCAACAAATTCTACAGATTTACCACTCTCTGGCGAAAGAAATTCCTCCTCATCTCTATTCTAAAAGGATGCCTTTCTATTCTGAGCCTGTATCCTTTGGTCCTAGACTCAGCCACCATAGGAAACATCCTCTCCATGTCCACTCTATCAAGGCCTTTCACCATTCAATAGGTTTCAATTAGATCAATCCTCATTCTTCTGAATCCTCATGAATACAGGTCCAGAGCCATCAAACACTCTTCATATGACAAACCGTTCAATCCTGGAATCATTTTTGTGAACCTCCTTTGAATCCCCTCCAGTGTCAGTACATTCTTTCTACTGCTCACAATACTCCAAAGAGGCCTCACAAGTGCCTTATACAGCCTCAACATTACATCCTCGCTTTTATATTCTAGTCCTCTTGAAATGAATACTAACACGGCATTTGCCTTCCTCGCCACCGACTCAAACTGCAAATTAACCTTTAGGGAATCCTACACAAGGACTCCAAAGTCCCTTTGCTTCTCAGATTTCCGAATTTTATCTCCATTTAGAAAATAGTATACCCTTTAATAACAAACCAATTATTCCCAATAGTTCTGTATCCACCATGCTCTAGGACTCCATTCCCTGAAATAGGATAGAACCTCCTGACCAGAGAGGACGAGTCCTGTTAAAGGGTCTCGGCCCAAACTGTCGAACTTCTACTCCCCTCCATACATGCTGCCTGACCGGCTGAGTTCCTCCAGCATTGTGTGTGCATTGTTCTGGATTTCCAGCATATGCAGAACGTCTTTTGTTCATTTTGCTAGTCAAGCAGAAAGTGTAGGAAGAAAGGAACCAGGAAAACAATCAAGATGTGTTTTCCTCCCGATTCCAGCTTCTTGTGTCTCGCAAGGTACAGAGGAGAATGCCGGCTCAACAACCGATGATAACTAACAATAACCGACTGTCCAACAACATAACGATTACTCCCCCATTCTGAAGCTCACTTCCCCTGACCAGGCTGTGACACTGCTCTGTACTTACAGTTCCATCACACACGTACCAAACCTGCTATATCTACTGTTTAGGAAGAGGCACCACTGCACAGGACTGAAAAAAGCTGCAGAGCTTGTACACTCAGCCAGTCCCACCATGGGCACTACCTCCCCACCATCCAGGCCATCTTCAGTAGGCGATGCCTCGGTAAGGCAGAATCTGTCATTAGGGGCCCTCACCACTCGGGACACGCTCTCTTCTCAGGGAGGAGGCACAGGAGCCTGAGGAGCCACAAACAACTTTTTAGGAACAGCTTCCTCCCCTCACCAATCAGATTTCTGAACAGACCATGAACACCTCATCATTACTTTGCATTATTTACTTACCTTTTATATTTATTATTGTAACTTACAGTACATTTAGGGTGCTGCTCCAAACTACAAATTTCATGACATATGTCAGTGACAATAAACCTGATCTGAGGCTTGGAGGTTTTCTCAGGGATTTTGACCACACTAATTTTAACGCCTGCAAGGGGCCACATCCCCCAGCTGATACTTACCTTGGGCAGAGTGACATTCTCCGCAACGGGGGCCAAGGACGATGAAGGGGAGGGCTGAGATTTCTGCCGGCGGGTTTTGATCTGCGGCGGTGTGTCAGCTTCTTTCTCACTGTTGACTTGACTCGCCGCCCTCGAGCGCCGTGAACGGCCTGAGGGCAACTCTGTCTGCTGCGTACTCTGCCAAAACACAAAGGACGCAACTGCTTTTATGGGTCTGTATGCTGGTGTGCTGCTGCAGTTGAGATAGCTTGTCTCAGCACCAGGGAGGCATCCTCTATCCTGTACATCTTACGTTTGATTTGTTTATTCTGATGTCAAGATAGATGACAAAGATTCACGCATCGAGGCTGAGGGTGGAGGATGAACCAGTGTTCTGCAATCAGTGAGGATTCCCCCCCCACCCCCCGAGCCCTTCCCATCTGTCTGCGCCTGGCTCGTCTCCCTCTCTTCTTGTTACTACCATCGGGTGTGAGGTGCAGGAGTCTTGACCAGCTGCGCTTGTCTTGGCTCCGTGCTGCCTCCGTGGCTGTGGTTTCACTTTCGGGGACACTGCCCTCGGGCTCTGTGCACGATTTGTTCACTTTTTTTGTTGTTTGCAGTGATCTCGAAGGACTTGAAGGACTCTATCTCATGTTCTCGTTATTTATTGCTATTTATTTATATTTGCATTTGCGCACTTTGTCTTCTGCACTCTGTCTGATCTTTCATCTATCTATATACTACTAAAGCTCTCATGCTCTGTCTGCTTGTGACCTCCAATTAGCGCCAACGGTGCATTACAGCGGCACTTATTTTGGCTAAATCGAATTAAAATGCGCTAACTTACAGAATGCAGGCAAAATTCAGGGTTATGTATTCGAATAAAATTGCTCATTCGCAAAAATCAACAGGCTCCCTTTTAACCCGAGAGCCGATCCGCCATCATGGAAATCGGGACGCGACAGCCCGACACAAGCGCACGGCCAGCCTCAGCAGCGACACCTACCGGAGCAAAAGGGCAGGGCAGCTCTATCTCGAGCAGTCACATTCTGCTAATCACCATCAGCATGTGCAGGATTGGGACAGATCTAACTGAGACCCATCAATAAGAGATAATTAAATCTTATTGTAATGACGTACTTTGAGACACCCGTAAAACCCTTTGCTGCAATCAAAGGACAGCGGTGACTATATCACTTCCACTTGAAGAGCGCCAACCACATCATCAAGAATAATCCGCATCCTTTGGTGTTATTGCTTCGTATCTTCTATCCAGCATTAGGGTAAAAAAAAAGGTCAGCCTAATTATGCCGCGTGGAAAGGGGAGGGGGACATTATGATCAAGAGATGACGCCAAGCGATGTCAGGATGTGACAAGGAGAGGGAGTGAACAAGAATCGGATGAGGCCAGGGCCGCACAACTCCAGGATCAAAGAGTCAGGACAAAAAAGATGAGAGAAGAAGAGACAGGGGATGAAAGGGCTGCACGTCTCCAGAATGACAAAAACAGGCACAGAAGGAGGAGAGAGGAAGAGACAAAAGAGCTGATAAATGCACGTCTCCAGGATCAGGGACAAAGAACAGACAGCAGAAGAGATGAAGAGACAAGGGATGAATGAACTGCAAGTCTCCAGAATGAGAACGAGAGGCACGAGGGTGGCAGGTAAACCAGAAATGATGCCATCAAAAGTGTCCTTTGTTAAATGAGGAGGAGCTATATTTGCTTTGCTACGCGTCGTTCTTCTTTAATAAACTGAGGTTTCCACTTCAGTTTCCAAAGCAAAGCGACACCAATAGCATTCAGGAAAATTTAATGTTCATTCTGGTCACATCAGGCTGCACTACCCTTCTCTCAAAGGGTGCCGCAACCGGTCACCCCGTTGTCTAGTTGATCCTGTTATAGTTACTAGATCCTGGTTTAATTACTAGATTTGTTGAGTATGCCATTAGCAAAATTAATCTCAAGCGACTTATTCGGGCTGGAGGTCTGTAATCAGTGGAGTTCTGCGGCGATCCGTGCTGGGATTTCTGCTGTTTGTGATTTATATCAGTGCCCTGGATAAAAATGTAGATGGGTGGGTTAGTAAATTTGTGGATGATACCTAGACTGGTGGAGCTGTGGACAGTGTAGAAGACTGGCAAAGAATACAGCACAATATAGATCAGTTGCAGAAATGGACTGAGGAAAGACATGGAGTTTAACCCAGATAAATGTGAGGTATTGCAAAACCTCCGTAGGGCAAATGCAAGGAGACAGAATACTGTTGAGTTCAAGATCCTTAACAATGTTGATGAGCAGAGAGATCTTGGGATCCAAGTTCACAGTTCCTTGGAAGTGGCCGCACAGGTCGATAAGGTGGTTAAGGAGGTTTATGAAATGCTTGCTTTTATTAATTGAGGCATTGAGTTCAAAATTAGGAGGTTATTTTGCAACTTTATGGAAGTCTGGCTAGGCCACATCTGAAGTACTGCACACAGTTCAGGTTGTTCCACAACAGAAGGACGTTGAGGCTTTGGAGAGGCCGCAGAAGAGGTTCACCAGGATGCTGCCTGGTTTAGAGGGCATGTGCTATCACGAGAGGTTGGCTAAGCTTGGGGTGTATTCTCTGGTGCATCGGAGGCTGAGGGGAGATCTGATAGAGGTTTAAAAGATTAGGAGAGGCACAGATAGGGTGGACAGAGAGTATCTGTTTCCCAGGGTAGAAATGTCTAATACCAGAGGGCATGCATTGAAGATGAGAGAGGGTAGGTTTAAGAGGGATTTGAGGGGTAAGTATTTTACTCAGGGGGTCATGGATGCCTGGAATGCACAGCCTGGTATGGTGGTAGAGACAAATACATGAGAGGCTTTAAAGAAACGTTTGAATAGGCACATGATGTAAGGAAGATGGAGGGATATAGACATGGAAGATGGAGCAATATAGGCGGGATTAGTGTGTGGGTGTTTTTGATTTGCATTTTAGCTGGCCTGTTTCTAGGCTGTACTCTAGAGTAAATGGGTGCTGATGGACCCGAGCGGGCTTGTTGGACACAAGTATGTGATAACTAGCTACATCACTTTACAAAAGGTGGGAACAATAACACAGACACAAAATGTTCTCAGTAACACACAAAATGCTGGAGGAAATCAGCAGGTCAGGTAGCATCTCTGGAAGTGAATAAACAGTCGACATATTGGGCCCAGACCCTTCATCAGGATTAATTCAGAAGGTACTCTTCATTGTTATTTGTACCACCTCGATGTATTATGTGTGGAATAATCTGTTTGGATTGCAGGCAAACAAATGTTTTTCACTGTATTCGGTACATGTGACAATAACAAACCAGTTATTCCCAATAGTTCTGTATCCACCATGCTCCGGGAGTCCATTCCCAGAAATAGGATAAAACCTGTGGACCAGAGGGGAGAGTCCTGTTAAAGTGTCTCAGCTCAAACTGTTGGAACTTTTACTCCTCCCCATACATGCTGCCTGACCGGCTGAGTTCCTCCAGCATTATGTGTGTGTTGTTCTGGATTTCCAGCATCTGCAGAATGTCTTTTGTTCATTTTGCTGGTCAAGCAGAAAGTGTAGGGAGAAAGGAACCAGGAAAACAATCAGGACGTGTTCCTCCTGATTCCAGCTTCTTGTGTCTCGCAAGGTACAGAGGAGAATGCCGGGTCAACAACCGATGATAACTAACAATAACTGACTGTCCATGAAAGCACACATTCAGTGTTTTAGGAACAGCTTCTTCCCCTCACCAATCAGATTTCTGAACAGACCATGAACACCTCATCATTACTTTGCATTATTTACTTACCTTTTATATTTATTATTGTAACTCACAGTACATTTGGGGTGCTGCTCCAAACTACAAATTTCATGACCTATGTCAGTGACAATAAACCTGATCTGAGGCTTGGAGGTTTTCTCAGGGATTTTGACCACACTAATTTTAATGCCTGCAAGGGGTCACATCCCCCAGCTGATACTTACCTTGGGCAGAGTGACATTCTCAGCGACGGGGACCGAGGACGATGACGGGGAGGGCTGAGATTTCTGCCGGCGGGCTTTGGTCTGCAGCGGTGTGTCAGCTTCTTTCTCACTGTTGACTTGACTCGCCGCCTTCGAGCGCCGCGAACGGCCTGAGGGCAACTCTGTCTGCTGCGTACTCTGCCAAAACACCAAGGACGCAACTGTAAGCTATGAGGGTCTGTAAGCTGTGTACTGCTGAAGCTGAGGTAGCTTGTCTTTGAGATACCTCCCCCTTTCCCCGATGGTGTTAACACACTTCACTCTCAGCACTGGAGAGGCACCAACCATCTTGTACGTTTTATGTTTAATTTGTTTAATCTGATGTCAGGCCTGATTACAAAGATTCAGGCATTGAGGCCGAGGGTGGAGGATGAACCAGTGTTCTGCACACTACTCAGTGTCAGTGAGGATTCCCCCAGCTGATCTAATTCTTCCAGTCATCCCCACTCTCCTGCCTTCTCCCCATACCCTTTGATGTCCTGGCTAAACAAGACCGTACCCATCTAAACAAGACCGTTAAATACACCCAATAACTTGGCCTCCACAGCCGCTCGTGGCAACAAATTCCACAGATTTACCACCCGCTGACTAAAGTAATTTCCCCGCATCTCTGTTCTAACTGGATGCCCTTCATTCCTGAAGTCGTGCTTTCTTGTCCTAGACTCCCCTACCATGGGAAATAACTTTGCCATATCTATTCAGTTCAGGCTTTTTAACATTCGGAATATTTCTATGAGATCCCCCCTCATTCTCCTGAACTCCATGGAATACAACCCAAGAGCTGCCAGATGTTCCTCATACAGTAACCCTTTCAGTCCTGGAATAATTCTGGTGAATCTTCTCTGAACCCTCTCCAATGTCACTATATTCTTTCTAAAATAAGGGTCCCAAAACTGCACATAATAGTCCAAGTGAGGTCTCACGAGTGCCTACTCCCTACGCTTATAATCTATACCTCTAGGAATGAATGCCAACATTGCATTTGCCTTCTTCACCACCAACTCAGCCTGGAGGTTAACCTTTAGGGTATCCTGCACAAGGGCTCCCAAGTCCCTTTGCGTCTCTGCGCTTAGAATTCTCTCTCCATCTAAATAATAGTCTGCCCATTTATTTCATCCACCAAAGTGCATGACCATACACTTTCCAACATTGTATTTCATTTGCCACCTCTTTGCCCATTTCCCTAAACTATCTAAGTCTCTCTCTCTGCAGGCTCTCTGTTTCCTCAACACTACCCGCTCCACCACCTATCTTTGTATCATTGACAAATTTAGCCACAAATCCATTAATCCCATAGTCCAAATCATTGACATATATCGTAAAAAGCAGTGGTCCCAACACCGACCCCTGGGGAACTCCACTGGTAACCAGCAGCCAGCCAGAAAAGGATAATTTCTATTAGATCACTCCTCATTCTTGTGAATACAGGTCCTGAGCCATCAAACGCTCTTCATATGACAAGCCGTTCAACCCTGGAATCATTTCTGTGAACCCCCTTCGAATCTTCTCCAAGATAAGGGACACAAAGCTGGTCACAATACTAAAATGAGGCCTCACCAGTGCCTTATAAAGCCTCAACATTACATCCTTGCTTTTATATTCTAGTCCACTTGAAATGAATACTAACATCACATTTGCCTTCCTCAGCACCGACACAACCTGCAAATTAACCTTTAGGGAATACTACACAAGGACTCCAAAGTCCCTTTGCTTCTCAGATTTCCGAATTTTATCTTCCTTTAGAAAATAGTCTACCCTTTAATAACAAACCAATTATTCCCAATAGTTCTGTATCCACCAAGCTCTGGGACTCCATTCCCTGAAATAGGATAGAACCTCCTGACCAGAGGGGAGAGTGCTGTTAAAGGGTCTCAGCCCAAACTGTCGAACTTTTACTCCCCTCCATACATGCTGCCTGACCGGCTGAGTTCCTCTAGCATTGTGTGTGCATTGTTCTGGATTTCCAGCATATGCAGAATGTCTTTTGTTCACTTTGCTGGTCAAGCAGAAAGTGTAGGAAGAAAGGAACCAGGAAAACAATCAGGACGTGTTCCTCCCGATTCCAGCTTCTTGTGTCTCGCAAGGTACAGAGGAGAATGCCGGCTCAACAACCGATAACTAACAATAACCGACTGTCCAACAACATAACGATTACTCCCCCATTCTGAAGCTCACTTCCCCTGACCAGGCTGTGACACTGCTCTGTACTTACAGTTCCATCACACACGTACCAAACCTGCTATATCTACTGTTTAGGAAGAGGCACCACTGCACAGGATTGAAAAAAGCTGCAGAGCTTGTACACTCAGCCAGTCCCACCATGGGCACTACCTCCCCACCATCGAGGCCATCTTCAGTAGGCGATGCCTCGGTAAGGCAGAATCCATCATTAAGGTCCTCTTCACATTACTACCATCGCAAAGGAAGTACAGGAGCCTGAAAACATACAGCTTCTTCTCCTCACCAATCAGATTTCTGAACAGACCATGAACACCTCATCATTACTTTGCATTATTTACTTACCGTTTATATTTATTATTGTAACTCACAGTTCATTTGGGGTGCTGCTCCAAACTACAAATTTCATGACATATGTCAGTGACAATAAAACCTGATCTGAGGCTTGGAGGTTTTCTCAGGGATTTTGACCACACTAATTTTAACGCCTGCAAGGGGCCACATCCCCCAGCTGATACTTACCTTGGGCAGAGTGACATTCTCAGCGACGGGGACTGAGGACGATGACGGGGAGGGCTGAGGTTTCTGCCGGCGGGCTTTGGTCTGCGGCGGTGTGTCAGCTTCTTTCTCACTGTCGACTTGACTCGCTGCCTTCGAGCGCCGCGAACGGCCTGAGGGCAACTCTGTCTGCTGCGTACTCTGCCAAAACACAAAGGACACAACTGTAAGCTATAAGGGTCTGTAAACTGTGTACTGCTGAAGCTGAGGTAGCTTGTCTTTGACGTATCTCCCCCTTTCCCCGATGGTGTTAACACACTTCACTGTCAGCACCAGGGAGGCACCAACCATCTTGTACGTTTTATGTTTAATTTGTTTAATCTGATGTCAGGCCTGATTACAAAGATTCAGGCATTGAGGCCGAGGGTGGAGGATGAACCAGTGTTCTGCAATTAGCGAGGACGCCCCCCCGCCCCCGCACCCCCGAACCCTTCCCATCTGTCTGTGTCTGGCTCCTGGCTCGTCTCCCTCTCTTCTCGTTACTACCATCGGGTAGGTGTGAGTACAGCTGAACTGCCTCTGTGGCTGCGGCTTCCCCTTTGGGGATGCTGCCCTCGGGTTTTGTGCATGATATTTTCACTTTTTTGTTGTTTGCAGTGATCTCTCTTGAAGGACACTATCTCATTAGTGATTGCTATCTATTTATATTTGCATTTGCACAGTTTGTCCCCTGCACTCTGGTTGATCTTTCACTGATCCTGTTATAGTTACTAGTCTCTAGATTTGCTGAGTATGTCCGTGTTTACTTGGACTTGTGCAGGTGACAATAACAAGAACCATAAGATATAGGAGCAGAATAGGGCCATTTGGCCCATCAAATCTACTCACGCTTTGATAATGGCTGATTTATTTTTCCTTAAACCCCATTCTCTGCCTTCTAATCGGGTACCTACCAACCTCCACTTTAAATATACCTGATAACTTGGAGTCCTCAGCTGTCTGTGGTAATGAATTCCACAGATTCACCACCCTTTGGATATAGAAATTCTTCCTCATCTCCATTCTATAGGGAAGTCCTTCTGTTCTGAAGGGATGTCCTTGTTTTCTGAGGCTGTGCCCTGTAGCTTATCCCACTACAGGAAACATCCTCTGCATATCTACCTAGCCCTTTCAGTATTCGATGGAATACACTTGTCTTTGATGGCACGTAAGCTGAAAGCTTCCCACTGTGTTCCAGGGCATGGGATAACAATAAAGCAGATGGAAGCCACTCACCCGTGTCCTCTTGCCTCTGGTGGTGTGCTGTGGCTCTGGTGGGCTCTCAGCTGGCTGGGTGACTTCCCGCGGGGCAGCCACTGACCGCCACCTGCCCTTACGCTGAGGGGGACTGCAGGGGCTCTCATCCGGGGGGCAAGGTTGCTCATCGGTGGCGGATTGAGAGGAGGTCTTCTGCCTGCCCTTGCCTCTCCTCGGCCTGGCTGGTGTCCCTTTGGCCAGTGGCGTTCCAGCCGCCTCCTCAGTGCTCAGTTGTGGGCCGTTCTCGATGGCTCCCTGGCTTGTTTCCTTGTCATTCTCCGAGCTCTGTTCACCGGTGATGGGCTGCTCCTTCCGACGCTTGCCACCGGCCTTACGGTCTGCGGCTCTTGGCTTCGCCCTGCTGCGTCTCCCGCCGGCCTGGCCCACCGCTGGTGTGGCCTGGGTGCTTTCCTCAGGTTTGGCATTGGCTGCTTCCCCCTGGCCTCCGTGCTCTGGTGAGATCCGAGGCTCCTCTTCCTCTTGCCTGCCGTGCTCTGCCTCCCCACTACCCTCAAGCTCTGCTGCCGGTGGCTCTATGCTGCCCCCTGCCCCGGTTCCCGGTGGGCTGTCTGCTGGCCCGAGGGTTGGGCGATCCCCGGCACACAAGGCGGGAGGTCGCTCCTGCGGAGGTGTGAGGGTTTCTTCTGGCTCCTCCACTTGCTCCTTCTCCTCCTCCACAGCTCTCTCGTGGGTGAAAAACCGCTGGGTCTCCTCAATGGCCCAGCACTCCTCATCCTCGGGTCCCCTTCGCTCTTGCTCCTGGGGTCCCGCTGGACACTCCTGCGATGATGCACCAGCGTCAGCAGCCTCGGTCACCAGCAGCACCGTGTCACTCTCCTCCTGCACTTGCTGACTATCACTCGCTGCTCCTCGGCCACCTGAGACAGAAGACACAAGGGAGTGCAGACACTGGAAACCCAGAGCAACAAAACTTCGACCGGTGCACGGTAGCAAGTACCCCAGCTGGCTGCATTGTGGCCCAGCACTGCAATTCCGACAACTTGCAGGAATGCAATAGACTGCACAACCCCCTGCACCACTGACACCATTTGCCAGCGGACACCGGATTACCATCTGGGTCAAGCCCTGTTCTTGCTGCCACCACCTCACTAGAGGTACAGAAGCTTGAAGTTCCACGCTGCCAGGGTCAGCTTCTTCCTTCATCCCTCCCTCTCCCACCCACCCAGCTTCCCCTCATCTGGTTTCACCTGTCGCCTGCCAGCTTGTAATCTTTTCCTCCCCACCTTCCTACTCCGGCTTCTGCTCCCTTCCTTCTCAGTTTGGCTTGAAACGTTGACCGTTAATTCCCTGCCACAGACAATGCCCGAGTTCCTACGGCATTTTGTGTGTGCTACTTTCCTGCAGGCATCAGGGTTCCTGCTGACCTGCACGAGCCTCACCCCACTTCAGCAATGCACAACCTCTGGCACTACCGCAGACTTGTCACTGATTGTGTTTTGCAGTCACAGTCAGGGAACAGAAACAAGCCTTTTGACTCATCTAGTCCGTGCCGAGCCATCAGTCTGCCTACTCCCATCGACCTGCACCCAGACTACACCCAGCCCATCCATGTACCTATCCAAATTTACCTTAAACATTGAAATTGACCCTGCATCCAACACTTGCACTGGCAGCTCGTTCTACACTCCCACCATCTTGAGTGCAGACGGTCCCTATCATATTCCCCTTAAACATTTCACCTTTCACCTTTAACCCATCATCTCTAGTTCCAGTGGAAAAAGCCTTCATGCATTTAACCTATATATACCTTTCATAATTTTGTATACTTCTATCAAATTTCCCATCAATACTCTACATTCTAGTGAATAAAATTCTAACCTATCCAACCTTTCCCTATAAATTAGGTCCTCAAGTCCCGGAAATATCCTCGTAAATTTTCTCTGCACACTTTCAATCTTATTTATGCATTTCCTGTAGTTAGGTGACAAAAACTGTACACGATATTCTAAATTAGGTCTCACCAACACTTCATAAAATTTCAACATAACATCCCATCTCCCGTACTCAGTACATTGATTTAAGGCGGCCAATGTGCCAAAAGCTTTCTTTACAAGCCTTTCTACATCTGACACGACTTTCAAGGAATTATGGATCTGTATTCCCAGATGTCTCTGTTCTATCACACTCCTCAGCACCCTATCACTCACCGTGTAAGACCAACCCTGGTTTGTCCTTCAGAAGTGCACTACTTCACATTGGTCTACCATTTTCCAGACCATTTCACCAGTTTGTCCCGCAGATCCCGCAGCAAGCTTTAATACTATTCCTCACTATCCACTACCCCCTACCCCCAATCCCAACCTCCCAATCTTGGTGTCATCCCCAAATTTGTTGCTCCAGTTAAGCACATTATCACCCAGATCATTGATAAGATGATGAACATGAAGGGACGCAGCACTGATCCCTGTGGCACTCCATTATTCACAGGCCTCCAGTCAGACAGTTAACCATCTACTACCATTCTCTGGCTTCTCCGGCAAAGCCAGTATCTAATCCAATTGACTACCTCATGTTGAATGCAGAGCAACTGAACCTTCTTGACCAATCTTGTCAAATGCCTTGCTAAAGTCGATGTAGACAACATCCATTGCCTTGCCTTCATCAACGTCCTGGTAACTTCCCCAAAAAAATCTATAAGATTGGTTAGACACAACTTATCATGCACAAAGTCATGTTGACTATACCTAATCAGTCCCTGTCTGTCCAAATAATTATATATCTGGTCCCTTAGAAAAACATTCCAGTAACTTTCCCACCAGTGATGTCAGGCTCACCAGCCTATAATTTCCTGGCTTTTCCTTACAGCTTTTCTTGAACAGTGGAACAACATTAGCTATCCTCCAATCCTCCAGCACCTCATCCATGGCCCAGAACAATTTAAATATCTCTGCTGCGGCCCCTGCAGTTTCTGTGATAGCCTCCTACAGGGTGTGAGGGAACCATCCGCCCTAATTTGCCTCAAGACTGCCAACACCTCCTCCTCTGTAATCTGTCCAGGGTCCATGACTTGCTGCTACATTGCCTCACATCTACAGACTCTGTTCCTATCTCCTGAGTAAAATATAGATGCAAAAAAATCCATTTACGATTCCCCCCCCCCATCTCTTTTGGCTCCACGCGTAGATTACCATTCTGATCTTCCAGAGGACAAATTGCTATCCTTTGGCTCTTCTTACATCTGTAGATGCCCTTACGATTCTCCTTCACTTTATCTGCTAGGGCAACCTCATGCCTCCCTTCAGCCATCCTGATTTCCTTCTTAACTGTTCTCTTACATTTCGTATACTCATTTGTTCCTGCTTGTCTTTATGTGTTTGCACCTCATTCTTTTCCTTAACCAGGGCCTCAATATCTCTAGAAACCTGTTTCCCTGAAACTTTTATCTTTGTGTTTTATTCTGACATCATATACAAACCCTGTACTCTCAAATTTTCACTTCTGAAGGCCAAGTACACCTTACTAAGTACACTTTTGCCAGAAAAAAGCCTGTCCCAATCCACACTTGCCAGATCCTTTCTGATACCATCACAATTACCTTTCTCCAATTTAGGATCTCAGCTTGAGGACCAGACCTTTTCCATAAATATGTTGAAACTAATAGCATTATGATCACTAGATGCAGAGTTTTCCCCTATACAAACTTCTGTCACCTGCCTGTCTCATTCCCTAATAGGAGATCTGCTAATGTACTCCCTCTAGTTGGGACTTCTATGTATTGACAGAGGAAACTTTTCCACCCAGCTCTTTTACAGAGTGGGAGTCCTCGTCAATTTGTGGAAAGTTAAAATCACCTACTGTAACAACCTTGTTTTACCTTGTTTCTTGAAACAGTCTGTAATCTTTCTTCAAATTTGCTTATCTGAACTCCCACAGACAGGTGGGTGGATAACAATATAAATGTTGTCATACCTTTCTAATTTCTTGGTTCCACCCATAACAGCTCACCAGATGAGTTCTCCAATCTATCCTGACAGAGCAATGCCGTGACATTTTCCCTATCTAGTAACACCACACCCCACCCTTTGATCCCTCGTGTTCTATCACATCTAAGACAACAGAACCTTAGAATCCTAACCCTCCTGCAACTAAGTCTGACTAATAGCTATAATGTCATAATTCCACGTGTTGATCCAAGCCCTAAGCTAAAATACATGCAGCTCAGAACATTAGTCCCACCGTGCTCAACCTTTTGGTTCCTGACTTTCTATGTAGGCTTGACAACATCTTTCTCCACAACCTCACCATTATCTGCCCTGGTACTCTGATTCCCATCCTCTCCTATAACTGCAGTTTAAACACAGCCCCCCCCCCCACTCGATGCAGCACTAGCAAACCTTCCTGCAAGGATATTAGTCCCCCTGCAGTTCAGTTGCAAACGACCCTGTTTGAACAGGTCCCTGTTTCCCTGCAAGACAGCCCAATGATCCAGATCTGAAGCCCTCCCTCCTGCACTGTCACAGGAAAGCAGCATCCATCATCAGCAAACCACACAATCCAGGTCAGTCTCTCTTCTCGCTGCTGTCATCAGGAAGAAAGTACAAGAGCCTCAGGACCCACATCACCAGGTTCAGGAACAGTTATTATCCCTCAGTTATCAGGCTCTTGAACTAAAAGGGATAACTTCACTTGCTCCATCACTGAACTCTTCCCTCAACTTATGGACTCCCTTTCAAGGACTCTACATCTCATGTTCTTGATATTTATTGCTTATTTATTTATTATTATTTCCTTCTTTTTGTACTTCACAGTTTGTAGTATTCTGCACATTGGTTCTACACTCAGATGGCGTGATCTTTCATTGATTCTAATATGATTATTGGATTTATTGGAAAGTTAATTTCAGGGTTGTATACAAAGACATACAAGTACTTTGATAATAAAATTACTTTGAGCTTTCAAGTGCACCATCTCCTTAGCCACACATTAAACTGTCGAATCTTCCTACTTCTGGCCTCATTAGCATGTGGCATGGGTAACAATCCCGAGATCACAACCTTGTAGGTCCTGTCCATTAATTCCCTGAACTCAACTTTGTAGGAACTCCTAACCCCTCGCCATTGGACCAACACGGACCACGACCTCTGGGTCTCACTCTCCCACTAAGAATGCTGTGGCCTCAATACGAGATGTCGATCAAGTTCACAGCACCTCCACTCTGTTCCCCTAACCAACGAATCCCGTCACTATACCTCACTTCCTCTCCCCCACCTTTCCTTCTGAGCCATAAACCAGACTCAGTGCCAGAGAGATGACCGTGTGGCTTTCCTCTGCTTGGTTATTCCCAACAGTATCCAAAGTAGTATATCTGTTGTTAAGGGGAACAATAGGCTTCAGGGGTACTTTGCACTTTCCTTTTCCCCTCTTGACAGTCACTAAGTTACCTATGTCCTACACCTTGGGTGTAACTACCTCCATGTATATCATGTCTATCAACCCCTCAGCTTTCCAAATGTCCAGAGTTCACCCAGTTCCAAACCCAACTCCTTCACACAATCTGTTAGAAGCTGTAGCTGGATGCACTTCTTGCAGGTGTAGTCATCAGGGACACTGGAGGTCTCCCTACCTACTTACATCCCACAAGAGGAGCATTCTAGTATCCTGTCTGGCATCCCCTTTGCTCTAAAGGTGCAATAAGAAACGACGAAAGAATAAATAACAACAAAAAAATCTATGTACAGTCTAATTTCTCCTCGCCAAAGTCTCGATAGAGCAAAGCTTATCTCCCTATTCTAACACTGGCCCACTTACACAATTTTATTATTGCTCCTTGCCACGTGCAATTACGCACAATCCAATTTCTCCTTGACACTGTGCAGCACAAAATGTGCTGACTGACCCGCTAACTTCATTTAAACTCTCTCCCTCCAGGCAGTCCAATTTCACCTTTGCACTGTGGAGCACAAAATGGGCTGACTGCCCCGCTTGCTTCATTTAAACTCTCTCTCCCCCCCGGGCAATCCAGTACCTCCTCAGTACCATGTCTTTTTTGCCCACTCATTATCTTATACAACTCATGCATAAGCTGATGTTCTGCGTGTTCTCCGAAGCCACGTGCCTGCAAAACTGCTGCAAGTTCTGTCAGTGTAGCCGCACCTCACTACACTTCTGCACATGACAATAAACTCACTGGGTCAGGCAGCATTGACAGAGGGTACAGATCCTTCATCTGGACTGATTGTTTTCTTTCCCAGATGCTGTCCAACTTGATGAGTTCCTCCAGCATTGTTTTGAAGACAGTATGTGACTGGGCTCTGTCCATTGTGAAAGTCAATGAAAGGTGCACATTTACCAGGCTACTCACAGTCAGTGGATCAAGGTGACTACCGTGCTATCCTTTGCGAGTTGCACCCCAGCCAGTACTCTCCCTGCACACTCGCAGCCGGCCCACTCTGTGGAACACTTAGAAGTGCCTGAGCTGCGGTTCAGAGACAGGTCACGGTGCTGGGAACTGTGCCACAACCAAGCCGGCAGAGAACCCACCCAGTGTAGGCCACAAGGCATAGGAGCAGAATTTGGCTAATCGACTCATAAGCTTGCTCTACCATTCCATCATGGCTGATTTATTATCCCTCTCAATCCCATTCTCCTGCCTTCTGCCCGTAACCATTGACATCCTGACTACTCAAGAACCTGTTAATTTCCTCTTTAATTATACTCAATGACTTGGCTTCCACAGCTGTCTGTGGCAATGAATTCCACAGATGAAACACCCACTGGCTAAAGAAATTCCTCCTCATCTCTTTTGTAAATGGACATCACTCTATTCTGAGGGTTTCAATGAGATCCACCCTTCATTCTTCTAAACTCCAGAGAGTACAGGCCCAGAGCCATTAAACACTCCTCATAGAATCATCCTCACCCAATCCAAGAATCATTCTCATAAACCTCCTCAGGACCCTCTCCAATGCCAACACATCTTTTCTTAGATAAGGGGCCGAGAACTGCTCACAGTACTCCAAGTGCGGTCTGACCAATGCCTTATGAAGGCTGAGCATCACATCTTCTATCTCATATTCTAATCCTCTCAAAGTAAATGCCAACATTACATTTACCTTCCTTACCACCGACTCAAACTACAAATCCTTCTTTATGAAATCCTGCACGATGACTCCCAAGTCCCTTACACCTGATTTTTGAATTTTCTCCCCATTTAGAAAATAGTCTATGCCATTATTCCTTCTACCAAAGTGCATGACCACAACTTCCCTACACTATGTTCCATCGGCCACTTCTTTGCCCATTTTCTCAATCTATCTAAGTCCTTCCAGACTCCTTGCTTCCTCAAAACTACCTGTCCCTCCAGCTATCTTCGTATCATCAGCAAACTTGGCCACAAAGCCATCAAATCCATCACTCAAATTATTAACATACAACATGACAAGCAGCAGTCCCAGCACCGACCCCTGCAGAGTAGCACTAGTCACTGGTGGCCAACCAGCAAAGGCCCCCTCTATTTCTACTCTGCCTCTTGCCAGTCATCAAACTTTATTTTTATTAACTTATTTAGAGATCCAGTACGGGAAAAGACATTTGGGTCCTTCGAGCCACACCATCTCACAGCCCCGAGTTAACCATAACCTAATGAGGGGACAATTTACAATGACCAGTTAACTTACCCACTACACCTTTGGAAAATGAAGCACCTCCCACAGTCCAAAGATGAACTGGGTCGGGTAACCTCCATATAGAATCCCTGTATATTCTTCCTGTGAAATTTGTGGGTTTTCCCATGCATTTCACAGGAAGGGCATACGAGACTCCTTACAGAGGACGCCAGAACTGAACTCTGATGCTCCGAGTTGTCATATTGTCCTGTTAACTGCTATGTTACTGTGACACCCAGTGAAGTTGCATGGATCTTCTAACCACGCCAGTATCTTTCCTGTAATACCATGGGTTCTTATCTTGTTATGAGCTTCATGTACATCACCTTGTCAAGGGTTTCTGAAAATCCAAGTGCACAATATCCATCAATTCTCCTTTGTCTACTTTGCCCGCTGTTTCCTCAAAGGATTCCAATGTTTGTCAGGCAAGATTTTCCCTTAAGGAAACCATGCATACTATTTTATCAGGTGTCTCCAAGTACCCCAAAACATCATCCTTAATAACGGACTTCAACATCTTCCCAACCACTGAAGTCAGGCTAACTGGCATATAATTTCTTTTCTTCTGCCTTCCTCCCTTCTGAAAGAGTTGAGTGATATTTGCAATTTTCCACTCCTCTGGGAACATTCCAGATTCAGTGATTCTTGATAGATTAGAACTAATGCCTCCACAATCTCCTCAGTTACCTCTTCAGAAGGTGACAACACTTCAGCGCTGTAGTCATCTGATACACACGATTCAACGACCTTCAGACCTTTTATCAGATTCCCAAGCAACTTCTCCTTAGGAATAGCAACTACACTTACTTCTGCCCCTGAAACACTCAAACTTCTGGCATACTGCTTGTGATTTCCACAGTGAATACCGACCCAAAGTAATTAAGTTCCACTGCCTTTGTTCCCCATTACTATTTCTCCAGTGCTAGTTTACAGCAGTCCAACATACACTCTTGCCTCTCTTACTCTCTTCTCTCCTTATGGCTTCTTTTTAGGTGCCTTCTATTGGTTTTTAAAATCCTCTAACTTCCCACTATTTTTTCCTATATTATATGCCCTCTTGTTTGCTTTTATACTGTCTTCAACTTCCCCGTCAGCCACGGCTGCTTCATCCTCCCTTTAGAATACTTCTTCATTTTTAATACGTATCTATCCTGCACCCGCTAAATTGCTCTGATTGCTGTTCTGCTATCATCCCTGCTAATTTCCTCTTCCGACCAGCTTTAGCCAGCTCTCTCAAGCCTATGTAATTCCCCTTACTCCGCTGTAATACTGATACATCTGACTTTAGTTTCTCCTTCTCAAACTGCAGGGTGAATTCTAACATATCATGATCGTTGTCTCTTAAGGGTTCCTTTACCTTCAGCTCCTAATCAAATCTGGTTCATCACACAGCACCCAATCCAGAATTGCCTTTCCCCCAGTAAGCTCAACCACAAGCTACTCTAAAAAGCTATCTTGACTGCATTCTATAAATTCCCTCTCTTGGAATCCAACACCAACATGATTTTCCCAATCTATCTTCGTATTCAAATTGTCACTATTGTAACCTTGTCCTGTTCCACACACCTTTTCTATCTCACATTGTAATTTGTATCCCTGGCTACTGTTCAGAGGGCTATATATAACTCACATCAGGATCTTTTCACACTTATAGTTTCTTAACTCTAGCCATAAGGATTCTACATCTTCCGATCCAGCCACCTCTTTCTAGGGATTTGATATCAGTTGTTACCCTGTCCTCTCCACCTACCTGCCTGTCCTTTCGATACAATGCACATCCTTGGATGCTAAGCTCCCAATTATGATTTTTCAGCCACGACTCAGTGATGCCCACGACATCATATCTGCCAATCTCTACTTACACTACAAGATGATCTACCTTATTCCATAAACTGTGCGCATTCAACAATAACACCTTCAGTCCGGTAATCATCACCCTTTTCGATTTTGCTCCCATGTTACACTTCAACTCATCTCACCAACTGCAATTCTGCCCTATCATCTGCCTGTCCTTCCTCACAGTCTCACTACACACAGCACCTGCTTGTATACCAATTGCCCCATCTACGGCCCTAACATTCCTGTTCCATCCCCATGGCAAGTTAGTTTATACCCTGCCCAACAGCTCTAGCAAACCTGCCCACAAGGCTATTGGTCCCCTTAGTTTCAGGTGTAACCTGTCCTTTTTGTGCAGGCCATACCTTCCCCAGAAAAGATCTCAACAATCCAGAAATCAGGTGAGGTGCCAACTTTTATCCCTGTAACCAGTTACACTTGAAACACAGGTCAATAGCAACTGCATTCTATGGGATCCTGCTGTGCTCCAAGGCATCCAACATCTACAAGTTCAGCACAAGAACAGGCCATTCGGCCCATCCTATCTGTGCAGATCATCACATTGATTTGAACTAATCCCATTGCCTGCATTGATCTGAACCAAATTCAGGGGGGTGGTGCCTCAAAGAGGCAGCATCCACTAATAAGGACTCTCACCAACCAGGACCCGCCCTCTTCTCATCAGGGAGTAGGTACAGGAGCCTGAAGACTCACAAAGTTTTTAAAACAACCTCTTCCCTTCCGCTATCAGATTCCTGAACAGTCCATGAACACTCACCTTTTTTGCGCTTTTTATATTCCATAAACCTACAGAAGCTTTTTATGTATTGTAGTATACTGCTGGCATGAAACTACAATTTCATGCCGTATGTCCGTTACAATAAACCTGACTCTGATTCATTCCCTGCTTGTTCAAGTGTCAAGTGCAAATACAAACTGACTCTATCCTATTCATGCTCCTTGTAATTTCATTTACTTTATCATTTTAATTTTGAGAGATCAGATCTCTCAGCATCTAATGCTCCACAGAAAACTTTCCAGGTTTGTCCATCCTTTCCTGACCTAACAGCTAATACTCTCCAATATAGGCTACCACCCCTCCACTATGTCACTGTCCAGTCCCTTGCACCTCTCTAACTTACCTTCTCCCTGACTGAGTTCTTTCCCACGATCGGAAGCAGAAGTAGGGGCGCCTGGAGGAAAAGTAACAAACACACAATCATTAAATAAAGGAAAATAAATTAAGCCTTTATAGACACTGACCTAACAAACTTTACTGATTCGACATGCATGCATTAAAAGTAAACAGGAAAGAATGTAGTATTTTCCATCTTAGCCACTGGTTACTGGTCACCTTGAAACAAAGCTGTGTCAGTTGCCTTGGTACTGCCAAAACAAAACATAAGAGATTCTGCAGATGCTGAGAATCTTAAGCAACATCACAAAATACTTGAGGGTGCCGTCTGACTTGCTGAGTTCCTCAATGCCCCCCCACTCCTGCCCACCACACCTTCCTTTCCAGTGCTGATGAAGGATCTCTGTCCAAAACGTCAACTCTTTATTCCCATTCACAGATGTTGCCTGACTCGCTGAGTTCCTGCAGCTTTTTGTGTGTGTTGCCCACATAAAAGGATCTCTTGTTCCATTGCCTTTCCAGCACACAGACCTCATGAAAAATGGATAGGAGAGGTACAGATCACTCGCGTGACTGTATTAATTATACTCCAGCTGAATGGTGTGCATGTCACAGCAAAGCGAAAGGAAAATCTCAGCCACTTTTAAAAACGAAACTGAGTGCAGCTGGAAAAGGATCTAGTGCTTTTCCGGCGAGGATGACGAATAAACTCTTCTTGGGATTCCAGCTGGGTACAGGTATCAATTTTAATTGACATTTCAATGACAGACTCCGCTGTGTTCATCAGGGGTGATGCCTGGGCATGTCTAGTCCAGCGGTATTTCTACCCCTTCGTCCATCCCTCCTGATTGGTAAGTCCTCATCAGGTGGGACAGCAGAAACCTAACTGGATGCGGAATATCACTTGATCCACTTCGTCCCAGAGTACCGCAAAATTGCAAATGTTTCTCCACTCTTTAAGAAGGGGAGAAGGCAAAAGAAAGGAAATTATAGACTAATCTCAGTGGTTGAGAAAGTGTTTGAGTCTATTATTAAGGATGAGGTTTCGGGGTACTTGAAGACGAATAATAAAATAAGTCAAAGTCAGCATGGTTTCTGCAAAGGGAAATCTTTCCTGACAAATCTGCTACAGTTCTTCGAGGAAGTAACAAGCAGGGTGGACAAAGAAGAAGCAGTGGATGCCATTTACTTGGATTTTCAGAAGGCATTTGATAAAGTGACACACGAGGCTGCTAAACAAGATAAAATTCTATGGCATTACAGGAAAGATACTGGCATGAATAGAGGAATGGCTGACAGGCAGGAGGCAGCAAGTGGGAATAAAAGGTGTCTTTTCTGGTTGGCTGCCAGTGACTAGTGGTGTTCCTCAGGGGTCAGTATTGGGACTGCTACTTTTCACATTCTTAGCCAATGATTTAGATAATGAAATTGATGGCTTTGGGACAAAATTTGGGTATCATATGAAGACAGGTAGAGGGGTAGGTAGTGTTGAGGAAGCAATGAAATTGCAGCAGGACCTAAACAAATTGGAAGAATGGGCAAAAAAATGGCAGATGGAATACAGTTTTGAGAAATGTATGACACTGCATTTTGGTAGAAGGAATAATAGTGCAGACTATTACCTAAATGGGGAGAAAATTCAAACATCAGAGGTGCAGAGGGACTTAGGAGTCCTCGTGGAAGACTCCCAGAAGGTTAACTTACAGGTCGAGTCTGTGGTAAAGAAGGCAAATGCAATGTTGCCATTTATTTCAAGGGGAATAGAATATAAAAACAAGGCGATAATGCTGAAGCTTTATAATTAAGACACAAGTCAGGGTACATTTGAGTATTGCCAACAGTTTTGGGCCCTATGTCTCAGAAAGGATATGTTGTCATTGGAGAGAGTCCAGAGGAGGTTCATGAGGATGATTCTGGGAATGAAGCAGTTAACATATGAGAAGCAGGAAAGGAATGGAGGGTTATGGGCTGAGTGCAGGTCGGTGGGACTAGGTGAGAGTAAGAGTTCGGCATGGACTAGAAGGGCTGAGATGGCCTGTTTCTGTGCTGTAATTGTTATATGGTTAAACGTTTGGCAGCTTTGGGCCTGTACCCAATAGAATTTAGAAGAATGGATGGGGACGTCACTGAAACCTATCGAATGTTGAAAGGACTAGATAAGTTGCATATGGTGAGGATGTTTCCTATGGTGGAGGTATCCAAAATTAGAGGGCACAGCCTCAAAACTGAGGGCCAACCTTTTAGAATAGAGGTAAGGAGGATTTTTTTCTTTAGCCAGATAGTAATGAATCTGTGGAATGCTCTGCCATAAATTGCGGTGGAGGCCAAGTTCATTGCAATTTTTAAGCTGAAGTTGATAGTGTCCAGATCAGTCAGGGCATCAAGGGATATGGCGAGAAGGCAGGTGTATGGGGTTGGGTGGGATCCGGGATCAGCCATGATGGGATGGCAGAGAAGCCTTGATGGGCTGAACGGCCTAATCCTGCTCCGATGTCTTATGATCTTATCTGTATTAAACCACACCCCGTGTCACCCTTTCATTATTTTACAGATAATAAATATAACACCTGTCCACGTGGTTCATGAACCATATTGGATTGACTGGAAGGATGTGGTAAGTGTGCATGTGGCTGATCGATCACTTGGTAATCAATTGGGCCTCCTATGCATGGGGGCTCACTCTTTTCATGTGGGCTTTCAATGGCGCATGTTTTGGTCTCGGTGGGCCCGGTTCATTTTTCCAGCACTACGACTTTCAAAGTATATTTATTATTACAGTATGTATACCACATACAACTTGAGATTTGTCTCCTTACAAGCACCACAAAACAAAGAAACCCAAAGAACCCACTAAAAAAAAAACCAATGTACAGGCAAAAAAGACAAATTACGAAAACAATAAAGGTAAACAGACATTCAGAACTGAAGTTCCCAAAAGTAAGTTCACCGCCACGAAGCCGGTCATTACTGCAGCCCATCCAGGAGCCTGTTAGTTCAGACCAGTCTCAGTTCATCACAGAGACGGGTAAACCTTGTAGAGCAGTGAGCTGAGCACCATCCCGGCCCTCGCCTCTAACCCTGACACACTGACCTTTTCAATCCGGCCCGGTGCTTAAATCCGTCAAACCTTGGGTCATTCCTCACTGCCACTTTGATACAGAATCAGGCCGCGCTCTTGCCACCTCAATTTGGACAATGCCCAATCTTTCCAATTCAGGTCCACGCTTAAATCGGTCAACCCTCAGACCAGCTGATTTAAGTGTATACCGTACCCTGTCCCAGTATGTACAGTGGCTAACATGACTTGGTAAAAATATTTAATCCTACCACTCCATTGTCATTCTTCCTCCACATGAACGTAATAGTTCAAAGTGATAAGTAGCAGTACACAAGACCATAAGACACAGGAGCAGAATTAGGCCATTCAGCCCATCGAGTCTGCTCCACCATTTCCTCATGGCTGATCCCAGATCCCATTCAAACCCACACATTTGTCCTCTCACCATATCCCTTGATGCCCCAACCAGTCAGGAATTTATCAACTTCCACTTTGAACATACCCACGGAGTTGGCCTCCATCACAGTCCATGGCAGAGTATTCCAGATTCACCACTCTGGCTAAAAAAATCCCTCCTTACCTCTGTTCTCAAAATTGAGCCCCTCATGCCCATCCTCTAGTTTCCCCCTGCCCTTTTCTTTCTCCCTAGGCCTCCTGTCCCATGATCCTCTCATATCCCTTTTGCCAATCACCTGTCCAGCTCTTGACTCCATTCCTCCCCTCCTGTCTTCTCCTATCATTTCGAATCTCCCCCTCCCCCTCCCACTTTCAAATCTCTTACTAGCTCTTCCTTCAGTTAGTCCTGACGAAGGGTCTCGGCCCGAAACGTCGACTGTACCTCTTCCTAGAGATGCTGCCTGGCCTGCTGTGTTCACCAGCAACTTTTATGTGTATCCCTCAATTTTGAGGCTGTGTCCTCCAGTTCCGGATACCCCCACCAGAGAAAACATCCTCTGTATACCCACCTTATCTAGTGCTTTCAATATTCTGTAGATTTCAATGAGCTCCTCCTGCATTCTTCTACATTCCAGTGAGTACAGGCCCAAAGCTACTAAACATTCCTCATATGTTAACCCCTTCGTTCCTGGAATCGTTCTCACGAACCTCCTCTGAGCTCTCTCCATTGACAATACAGGCAGTCCCGGGGTTACGAACCAGTTCCGTTCCTAAGTCCGTCTTTAAGTCAGATTTGAACGCAAGTCAGAACAGGTACATTCAGTATTATTTAGCATCAGTTAGTGAAACGTTTGTCTTAGTATATAGTATATATTTTACCTTTCTATGCATATAAAACACATAGAAACATATGTATTTCAATAATTAAACCACTGTGGGGCAGGGCCTTTCACATGCTCCATTATTCTCACTTTATCCTTTAAAATTGTTCCAATTGTTGACCGACTGTAGCCTAACGCTTTTCCAATCACCAATGGCGTTTCACCTCTTTCCGATCGCCTTATTTTTTCCACTTTATTTTCAATCATGATCGTTTTCCACCAATGGACCAGAGACACTGCGGATTCAGCAGTAGCCGCGGGCGGCGGGTCCTAAAGTCCACCTGCACAGAGACAGGTTAAATGGGACAAGTGGCGGCGGTGCTGACTGGAAAAGTGGGGGCGGGGGGGTCAGAGTGAATTTTGCTAAGAAAAATTTAAGCCAAATACAAAGTAACACACTCAACACAGTGTTAACAGCAACGTGATTGGACTTAAAATGGCGGACAGCGTTCTCCTTCCTCGAGCCAACGAATTTTTAATATAATAGGCTTTATGGCAGGCCGTACATAAGTCGGACGTTCATAACTCGGGGGCTGCCTGCATATCCTTTCTGAGATAAGGGCCCTAAATTGTTGACAAGTGGACTCTAACACTTTCCCAACAACTGAGGGTAGGATAACTGACCTATAACCTCTTCTCTTTCATCTTCCTTCCTTCTTAAAGAGTGGAATGACATTTCCAATTTTCCAGTCCTCCAGGACCATGCCAGAATCAAGTAATTCTTGCATCCGTTATCTCTTCAGCAACCTCTTTCAGGACTTTGGAATGTAGCCTATCTGTTTCAGGTGACCTATCCACCTTAAGATTTTTCAGTTTGCCTAGCACTTTTTCAGTAGCAATGTCACTCGCTCCTGCTCCCTGACATTCGCGGATCTCTAGCATACAGCCAGTGTCTTCCACAGTAAAGACTGAACAAAGTCTTCAGCAAAATTTGCCATTTCTTTGTCCTCCATTACTACCTCACCAGCATCATTTTCCAGTGGTCCAATATCAACTTTCACCTTCCTTTTATTCTTTATATAACAGAAAAAACTTTCAGTATCCTGCTTTATATTATCAGCTAGTTTGCCCTCATATTTCATCTTTTCCCTTCTTACAGCTTTTTTAGTTGTCTTTTGTTAGATTTTAAAAACATCCCAATCATCCAACTTCCCACTCACTTTTGCAACCTGATATGCCCTTTCCTTGGCTTTTATGCAGTCCTTAACTTCCCTTGTTGGCCACGGTTGCCTAGCCCGGCAGTTTGAGAACAATTTCTTCTGTGGGACAGATCTATCCTGCATCTTGTGAACTATTCCCAGAAATTTCAGCCACCTCTGTTCTGCCAGCATCCCTGCCAGTATCCCCCTCCAATCCACCTGGGCAAGCTCCTCTCTCATACCTCTGTAATTCCCTCTATTCCATTGTGATACTGATACGTCTGACTAATGCTCCTCTCTCTCAAACTGCAGCATGAATTCAATCATATTATGATCACTGCCTCCTAAGGGTTCCTTTATATTAAGCTAACTAATACAATCTGGGTTATTACACAACACCCAATCTAAGATAGCCTTTCCCCTAGTAGGCTTGAACACAAGCTGCTCTAAAAACCCATCTTGTAGGCATTCAACAAATTCCCCCTCTTGCAATCCTACGCCAACCCGATATTCCCAATCCCCTTCCATACTGAAGTCCATTACAGTTGTGACATTACCCTTATTACATGCCCTTTCCAGCCCCCTTTGCAACCTCAACCCCACATTTTGGCTACTATATATATGATCCCCATAATGGTTTTTTTACCCTTGCAGTTTCTTAATTCCACCCACAAAGATTCAACATTCTCTGACCCTATGTCACCTCTTTCTAAAGATGTAATTCCATCTCTTCCCAACAGAGCTACACCACCGCCAATGCCTTCCTGCCTGCCCTTTCGATACAAAGTATATCCTTTGATGTTAAGCTCCCGACTATGGCCTCCCTTCAGCCACGACTCAGTGATGCCCGTAACGTCACACCGACCAATCTCTAATTGCACCACGAGTTCATCCACCTTATTCCGAATGCTACACGCATTTAAATACAACACCTTCAGTCTTCGCCCTCATGATTTTTTGCCTCTGTGGTTAGAGGGAAGTGTCAATCTAAGGAAAATGGAGAAGAGCAAAGATTGAAGGGGCAAAGGGAATTATTCACCTACCACTTCACCGCGCCCCCCCCCCGCCATTACCTGGGTTGCAGCAGCATAAGCACAAGCCATCTTCTGCGTTTCAGTATTCATGACCAGTCCACATGCCCCCTGCCAGCAGACCGTGTGGTTACAGTCACGCTCACATGCCTTCCTCATGCAGCATCTGCTGTCTCTGCAGTCAGCAATCACCATGTAATGCTCAGAAGCTACATTCCTTGGCCAATCCCTCACCCCAGGCAGCCTTGGCAGGCCAAAACCCACTGGCAAGTTCTCTGCGGTGCCGGGAAGGAGGAAGCTGGCTGGCTCAGCTTAGACTTGCTTTTGGAGACGGCAGCTTTCCTGGCTTTAATGCAGCCAATTTTTCATATCGGCCACTGCGTTTGAAGAATCAACAGTGGTAATGGTTCTGTGACCTTTAACCCTTCCTGCCTTGCAAGCCGAGTGGCATGTACATTTAAACAAAGAAGAAAATTTCAGCCTTTATAGACAATCGACCGAACAAGATTTGCCGATTCTGCACGGACATATTAACTACAGGCAGGGAGGAATATGGTATTCTCCAACCTAGGAATCTGTCCAGGAACAGAAAAGGTGACAGAAAGTGCACACAGTCCAGTCCGTCACAGGAAAAAACCTCCCCCCCGCCCCCACTGAGTACATTTACGTGGAGCACTGCCGCAAGAAAGTAGCATCAATCTCCAATATGCCCAACTCCAGTATCCAGGCCGTGCTCTCTATTTGCCGCAAGAGTCAGGTAGGAGGTACAGAAGCCTTGGGTGTCACACCACACGTTCAGGAACAGATGTTATCCCCTGAACCTGAACCAGAGCAGCACTGTAGTGCAGTGGTTAGCACAATGCTTTACAGTGTGGACAAACCGGGTTCAATATTGCCAGCGTCTCTCTGGAGTTTATACGATGGCCACAGGACCATTTGGGTTTCCTTCGGGTGCTCCACTTTCCTTCCACAGTCCAAAGATGGACCGGTTGGTAGATTATCGTATATTGTCCCATGACTAAATCGGGAGAGTGGTGGGTAGCGCAGCTCGAAGGGCCAGAAGGGGCTGGTCTGCGAGGTATCTCAATAAAAATAAGCAAATAAATAACGTTCTTCACCTCAACTCTGAAGTGATTCTACAACCAACAGACTCACTTTCAAAGACTCTACAACTCCTGTTCTTAGGAATAGCTTTTATCTGATCAGTTTGTCTTCTTTTGCACATTGAGTTTGTGTCTATATACAGTCTTTTGTCTCTATATACAGTATAGTTTTCTTCCTTCTTCACCCCTCCATCGTCAGCCAAGGCTTTTTGTTGTTTGTAATTAACTCTCCACCATAGTCATTTCTGATCAGACAGATTCAATCTCTCTCTCACCGCATAGATACTCAACCGCACAGACTTTTGAAAGCAAGCAGCCTTTTAAAAAGGGAATCAAAAACTAGTGGGCACAAGTTTAATGTGAGAAAGGGAAAGATTTGAGACCTGAGGGAAACTTCTTCATACAGATTTGGTCGTGTATATAAGACCATAAGACACAGGAACAGAATTAGGCCATTTGTACCATCAAGTCTGCTCCACCATTCAATCATGGCTAATTCTTTCACTCCCTCCTCAGCCCCAGTCACCATAACCTCTGATGCCGCGTCCAGTCAAGAACCTATCAATCTCTGCCTTAAATACACCCAACGACCTGGCTTCTACAGCCACCTGGGGAAACAAATTCCAATTGACCACCCTCTGGCTAAAGAACTTCCTCTGCATCTGTGTTAACTGTATGCCCCGCTATCCTGATGCTGTGCCCTTTTGCCCTAGACTCCTCCACCATGGGAAACATCCTTTCTACACCTACTCTGTCTAGGCCTTTCAATATTTGAAAGGTTTCAATGAGAACCCCCACCCCCCCATCCTTCTAAATTCCAGTGAGTACAGACCAGAGCCATCAATTGTTCCTTTTACAATAACCCTTTCATTCCTGGAATCATCATTGTGAACTTCCTCTGAAACCTCTCTGATGCCAGCACATCTTTTCTTATACAAGGAGCCCAAAACTGTTCACAATACTCAAGATGAGCCCTCACCAGTGCCTTATAAAGCCTCAGCATCACATCCCTGCTCTTGTATTCAAGACCTCTTGAAATGAATGCAAACATTGCATTTGCGTTTTTCACCATCGACTCTACTTGCAAGTTAACCTTTAGGGCGTTCTGCACAAGGACTTCCAAGTCCCTTTACTTCTCAGATTTTTGGATTTTCTCTGTTTAGAAAATAGTCCTCACATTTATTTCGACTACCAACATGTATAACCATACATTTTCCAACATTGTAATTCATTTACCACTTTCTTGCCCATTCTCCTAATCTGTCTAAGTCCTTCTACAGCCTTCCTGTTTCCTCAACACTACCTGCCCCTCCACCAAACTTCGTATCATCGGCAAACTCGCCAACAAAGCCACTGATTCCATCATCTGAACAATTGCTATACAGCTATAATGTGTTGTAATGTTTCATGCTACTGTAATGATTTCTCTGTAGCGCAGTGCTTAGGTTATGACTAGAGGTAACAGGACTTTGGAATGTGCTCTGGCCAATGAGGGAAGATGCTTTTCTTTTTTGTGCGCCCAAGCGAAGGTTTTGCGGTCTTTCATTCAGCGGAAGATGGAGACAGCATATGCCTAACGGGGAAGTCGTAGTCT
Source organism: Mobula hypostoma (assembly GCF_963921235.1). Classification (NCBI taxonomy): domain Eukaryota; kingdom Metazoa; phylum Chordata; class Chondrichthyes; order Myliobatiformes; family Myliobatidae; genus Mobula; species Mobula hypostoma. The sequence continues at coordinate 12,049,869 of NC_086101.1, read as the reverse complement.
GCAGGATGGAGCGGACTCGGAATGGGGTTGGGAGTAAATGCCGAGGGGAAAATCAATGGAGAACTAAGAGACGGGAAAACATGGAACTCCAACATTACGCATCAGACTGTTTCATGAGAATTCTCTCTGTTTCTTTTCTAACCTATAGTCAGATTAAGAATTATAAAGCTCAATCGTTTAATTGCATATTGTGTATTGTTTGTTATTTCGGGGTACTGATTTGTAACGCAGCATCCACCCAAACAAGGTTTCTCAAGTTTGCTCGGGCTGGAGACTGTTTTCCCCTAGATTAAGCCGCTAGCTGAACCAAAGGGTTACACAGCATAAAAAGAAGTGGTCCCAACACCGATCCCTGAGGAACACCACAAATCACCGGCAGCCATCCAGAAGAGGGTCCTTTTATTCCCACTCGCTGCCTCCTACCAATCAGACACTGCTCCAACCATGGCAGTAACTTTCCTGTAATAGCATGGGGTCTTAAATTCTTAAGCAGCCTTATGTGTGGCACCTTGTCAAACGCCTTCTGAAAGTCCAAATATACAACATCCACTGCATCCACTTTATCTGTCTGATTTGTAATCTCCTCAAAGACTTCCAACAGCTTCATCAGGCAAGATTTTCCCTTGAGGAAACCATGCTGACTTTGTCCCATCTTATCCTGTGTCACTGAGTACTCTATCATCTCATCCTTAGCAACTGACTCCAACATCTTCCCAACCACTGAGGTCAGGCTAACTGGACTATAATTTCCTTTCTGCTGCCTTCCTCCTTTGTAACTACTTCCCTGTGGAGTGACATTTGCAATTTTCCAGTCCCCTGGTACCATGCCAGAGTCCAATGATATTTGAAAGGTCATAGAAACCCTACAGCCCAATACAGGCATCTCCTTCTTCCTCATTATTATTTCTCCAGCCTCATTTTCTAACGGTCCTATATCCACTCTCATCTCTTTCATATTTCACCTTTTCCCTCCTAATGATTCTTTTAATCGCTCTCTGTAAGCTTTTAAAAGCTTCCCAATTCTCTATCTTCCTGCTAATTTTTGCTTTGTTGTATGCCCTCCCTTTTGCTTTTATGTTGGCTTTGACTTCCCGTTAGCCAGTTGTAATATTTTGCCACTTGAACATTTCTTCATTTTTCAAATACATCTATCCTGCAGCTTCGTCATTTTTCCCAGAAACTCATGCCATTGATGCTCCGCTGTCATGCTTCTCAGCATCTCTTTGGCCAACTCCTCCCTCATACCACTGTAATTTCCTTTACTCCACTGAATTACTGCTTGTCAGATTTTACTTTCTCCCTATCAAATTTCAAGTTGAACTCAATCATATTGTGATCATTGGTCTCCTAAGGGTTGTTTTACCTTGAGCTCCCTAATCGCCTCCGGTTCATTACACACCTAATCCAGTGTAGCTGATCCACTAGTAAGCCCAACGACAAACTACCCTAAAAAGCCATCTCACAGGCATTGAACAAACTCACTCTTGAGATCCATTACCAATCTGATTTTCCCCAATCGACCTACATGTTGAAATCTCTCATGACTATCATAACATTGCCCTTTTACAGCCTTTTCTATTTTCTGTTGTAACCTGTGGTCCATATCCAAGCTATTATTGGGAGGCCTGTACATAACTGCCATCATGGTCCTTTTTAACCTTGCAATTTCTTAACTCACAAGGATTCAACATCATCTAATCCTATGTCACATCTTTCTACTGATTTGATGCCACAACACCGCCCTCTGCCTAACTTCCTATCCCTCCGATATAATGTGTAACCTTGGACATTCAGCTCCCAACTACAACCATCCTTCAGCCACGATTCGGTGATGACCACAACATTGTACCCAACAACCCATAACAATGCAACAAGATCATCCACCTTATTTCTTATACTCCATGCACTGAGATACAACACTTTGAGTTTTGTATTTGCTACCCTATTTGATTTGCATCCCCAATGCACTGATACTCACCCTGCTGGCTGCAATTAGTTTAAACCCTCCCCAACAGCTCTAACAAATCTGCCTCGAGAATACTGGTTCCCCTCAAGGTCGGTGGAACTGGTCCCTTTTGTACTGGTCATACCTCCCCCAGAAGAGATCCCAATGATACAAGGAACTGAAAGAATTGCCCCATACACCAGCTTCTCAGCCACGCATTAAACTGCCAGATCATCCTGTTTCTACCTTCACTGGCGCGTGGCACAGGTAGCAATTTAGAAATTACTATCCTGGAGGTCCTACTTCTCAGCTTTCTGCATAGTTCTCTAAATTTTCTTTTCAGGACCCCTTTGCTTTTCCTTTCTATGTCATTGGTACCAACATGTACCAAGACATCTGGCTGCTCTCCCCTCCCCCTCCAAAGTGCTGTGGATGTGAACAGAGACATCCCTGACCCTGGCACCTGGGAGGCAACATACCATTTGGGTATCTCGTTCATGTCCACAGAATCTGCTGTCTGTTCTCTTGACCATTGAGTCCCCTATCACTACTGCTCCCCTCTTCTCCCTCTTTCCCTTCTGCGCCACAGACCCACGCTCAGTGCCAGTAACCCGGTCTCTGTGGCATTCCCCGGGAGGTCATCCTCCACCACATTATCCAAATGGTATACTTAATTTTGAGGGTAATGGGCAAGGGGTGCTTTGCACTAACTGCCTATTCACATTTCCATTTTTCCTGACAGTCACACAGCTACTCGCCTCCTGCAACTTCGGTGTGACTACTTCCCTGTAACTCTGATCTAACAAGCTGCTTGCGGGAGTGGTTGAGGGAGGAACAATAATATTTAGAAGACATGTGGACAGGTACACGGAGAGGAAAGAGGTAGAGTTAGAGTTAGAGTGGAATAGGTCATATGTGAGCAAATGGAACCAGCAACCTTGGTCTCGGACAAGTTGGGCATACTTGCTCAGGAGTCCGCAGAGATTTGGCATGTCATGAAAAACTTTGGCAAACTTCTATAGATGTGTGGTGGAAAGTGTGCTGACTGGTTGCATTACAGCCTGGTATGGGAACACCAATGCCTTCGAGTGGAAAATTCTACAAAAGGTACTGGGGTGAATCTACTACATCACGGGTAAAGCCCTCCCAACCATTGAGCACAACTACATGAAACACTGCCATAGCAAAACTGCACCCATCATCGAGGCTCCTCACTACCCAGGCTATGCTCTTTTTTTGCTGCTGGCATCAGGCAGAAGGCGTAAGAACCTCAGGACCTGCATGAGAACAGTTACTACCCCTCAGCCATCAGGCTCTTGAACAAAAGAGGATATCTACATTCATTCGATTTCCAGTGTTGCCATAACCAATGAACTCACTTTAAAGACTCTTTATCTCGTTAATCCATGCTCTCATTATTTATCGCTATTTATTTATATTTGCACTTGCAGAGTTTGTTGTTCATTGATCCTGTTTACAGTTACTGTTCCACAGACTTGCTAAGTATGCCCACAGAAAAAGAATCTCAGGGTTGTGTACTCCAATAACAAATTTCACTTTGAACTTCGGAGGGTTTGTTTCCGTGCTGTGTCACTGAAGGACTTTGCCTTTGAGGATCGCAAGAGGCTGCAGAGTCAGCCAGCTCCAGTCCAGGCACGGCCTCCCCACCATCGAGGACATGTTCAAAGGGCGATACCTCAAGACGGCAGCATCCATCACCAAAGTCTGTTAACATCCAGACACGCTCTCTTCTTGTTACCACCTTCCGGGAGGAGGTACAGGAGCCTGAAGACCCAGAATGATTTAGAAACAGCTTCTTGCCCTCTGCCATCAGATTTCTGAACAGCCCATGAACACTACCTCATTTTTTTGCAGCTTCTTTTTGAAAATTAGAGTAATTTTAATATCTTTGCACTCTACTGCTGCTGCAAAACAACTACTTTCATGTCATACAATTCAGCGATAATAAATCCAATTGTCGTCTAAATTTTTTAAAAGACAATTCCTCCCCCTGACATGTGGTGGAGCTGTTAAGTAATCTTTTTGATCACAGCTGTGATCAAAATCCATTCAGTCGCAGTATGAAGCACAGGAACTGATGCATTGCCCCTTTAAGATACTGATCTGTCCTCCCCCAGGCAAGAGCTGTTAAAAATGATTCATCAAAATCTTGGCTGGGTGGTCAGCTGTACAAATGAGAGGCCAGATTGCCAAGGCAACAGAAGAAAATGCAACCTCTCATTTCAGCTCTGGGGAACAACAAAGACACCTTGTTAGAAAACAGCCCCATCTTTTTCAAGCTGAAACATCTCAACCGCAAACTAACTGTGTCTGAGAATCATAAGCGGCAGGTTTAATCGCTGATCCCACACAAGCTATCTGTAGTGAGAGGTGGGGGTGAAATTTGTATATAAGAGAAACAGTCCCTTCCAGCTCATCAACCCTACGCCACCCAATTACACCCAAATGTTAACCTACCAAACTGTACATCTTTGGAATGTGGGAGGAAACTCGAGCACCTGGGGGAAACCCGTGCAGTCACAGGAAAAGCAGATACAGACAGCTGTAGGAATTGAACCCGGGCCATGAGCACTGAAATAGTGCTACACTAAAATTTCCCTAGGCACAACTCCTTATTTGATAAGGTACCCCATGCAAGGCTTATTGAAAAAGTAAGGAGGCATGGGATCCAGGGGAACACTGCTTTGTAGATCCAGAACTGGCTTGCCCACAGAAGGCAAAGAGTGGTTGCAGACGGGTCATATTCTGCATGGAGGTCGGTGACTAGTGGTGTGCCTCAGGGATCTGTTCTGGAACCCTTACTCTTCATGATTTTTATAAGTGACCTGGATGAGAAGTGGAGGGATGGGTTAGTAAGTTTGCTGATGACACAAAGGTTGGCGGTGTTGTGGATAGTGTGGAGGGCTGTCAGAGGTTACAGTGGGACACTGATAGGGTGCAAAACTGGGCTGAGAAGTGGCAGATGTAGTTCAACCCAGATTAGTGTGAAGTGGTTCATTTTGGTAGGTCAAATATGATGGCAGAATATAGCATTAATGGTAAGACTCTTGGCAGTGTGGAGGATCAGAGGGATCTTGGGGTCCAAGTCCGTAGGATACTCAAAGTTGCTGTGCAGCTTGACTCTGTGATTAAGAAGGCATACAGTGTATTGGCCTTCATCAATCATGAGATTGAGTTTAAGAGCCAAGAGGTAATGTTGCAGCTATATAGGACCCTGGTTAGACCCCACTTGGAGTACTGTGCTCAGTTCTGGTCACCTCACTACAGGAAGGATGTGGAAGCCACAGAAAGGGTGCAGAGGAGATTTACAAGAATATTGCCTGAATTGGGGAGCATGCCTTATGAGAATAGGTTGAGTGAACTCGGCCTTTTCTCCTTGGAGCAATGGAGGATGAGAGGCGTATAAGATGATGAGAGTCATCGATCGTGTGGATAGTCAGAGGCTTTATCCCAGGGCTGAAATGGCTAGCTTGAGAGGGCACAGTTTTAAGGTGCTTGGAAGTAGGTACAGAGATGTCAGGGACAAGTTGTTTTTTTTTTTTTTAAAACACAGAGAGTGGTGAGTGTGTGGTATGGGCTGCCGGCAACGGTGCTGGAGGCGGATATGATAGGGTCTTTTAAGAGACTCCTGGAGAGGTATTTGGAGCTCAGAAAAATAGAGGGCTATGGGTAACCCTAGGTAATTTCTAAGGTAAGGACATGTTGGGCACAGCTTTGTGGGCCTAAGGGCCTGTACTGTGCTGTAGGTTTTCTATGTTTCTATTTGGGTGAGGGGGAGGAACCCGCAGCAAACAACTCCGGGGTTATGATTGGTAACTTGCTCAGGTTCAGACTGTGGTGAACCTGGCACCGTGCCACCAAAAGAGGATATAAATATAGGCAGAGGTGGCAACACTGTGTGGGGCAGAACAATGAAATTCCGGTGATATCAACTTTCACTGGAACTCGAAATTCCCAAGGGCAATGTGCACCATTAACCAACCAGCGGCAGGGTCCTGAGTTCAATCCTGAGCTTGGGTGCTGCTTGTTGAGTTTATAGTAATAAGCTACATTTTGTCCTTTCATGGGCCAAACATTTGGTTTGAAGGACTAATAAGATAAACTAGAGTCCAAGGGCAGGTCTGGCCCCGAAAGCACCAGAAAGGCAGAAAATATGCAGTGGGCAAATGTTTGAATCTTACTTTGCAAAGGCTCCTTGCTGAAAACTGGAGGCTGAAGGCTGAATGGGGGCGAGTGGAGAGATGAGTCTTCCTCCAGGCTCTGCTCTGTCACAGGGTCACCTGTGGGAAACATTAGTGGGTGTACTTAAACAAATCACGAATTGGCTGAACACAGTATAAATCAAAATGTACTTCCAATTTAAAAGGTACATGTTTTTTGAAATCTAGGCTGCTAAAAACAAGAACAACACTGATCCAATCCAAGCAACACACACAAAACGTTGGAGGAACTCAGCAGGCCAGGCAGCTTCCATGGGAAAAAAGTAAACAGTCGACATTTCGTGCCGAGACCCATCAGCAGGGCTGGAGAAAAATATACGGATTCAGAGTAAAAAAGTGATCCAGCGCAAACGGTGTTCGTCCCACTGTATCTTGCACAGGGAGGTTCCAATGTACATGGGATAAATACCCGAAAATATACAGCTGGAGAAAGTAGTTTTAGTTGTGCTTGGACACAGGATCAATATGGAAAGGTATTTCCTTGTCATCCAGTCCTGATGAAGAGTCTTGGCCCAAAACATTGACTGTTTATTCCTCTCAATAGATGGTGCCTGACTTGCTGAGTTGCTTCAGCATTTTGTGTGTGTGACACAAGCTTTCCAGCACCTGCAGAATCTGTTCTGGGCGTACACGTGCATGAGCGTGTCCATCAGTTGCATTCTGTGACAGAGACAAAGAGAACGCGAGTGAGTACGTACATGTGAGAGCGAGAAAGCGAAAGAGCAAGAGTGAGAAACAGTGTTTGTCTGTCTCTGAGTGTGAGTGAGAGTATGAATTGAGCCAAATGGCATACTTCCATGCTGTAAGACTATGACTCTCGTGCTCTGTACATGAATGAGAGCTCTAATGTAACCGACACCGAACGTGGTCATTACAGCTTTACTGATACAGTTACTACATCAGGAATCTGGCACAAACCCAGCAAAGAATCACCCCGGGGCTCTAGTGTGGACAGACTGCCCACGAGGACTGCAGTTGGACAGACTGGGTGGGGGGAGAGAGAGAGAGATATGGGTCCGAGTACCCAGGCCGGCACAGTGAGCATGGTCCTGCAGGTCCTGATTGTGGGGAGAGCGGGAGGGAGCTCTCTCTCTCTGCCCCCTCCCCTCCTCCTCTCGCTCTCCCCCCCCCCCAACACCCTTCACAGCTCTCCCCAACCCAGTCATAGAGCACTTCTGCACAGGACCAGGCTATTCGGCCCATCTAGTCTGAGCGAACCTGATTTTCTGCTTGGTCCCATCAACCTGCACCTAGACCATAACCCGCAACACCTCGTTCATCCACGTACTCGTCCATGTTCAGTTATAACATCTTCAGTGTTATAAGTGAACCCACATCCACCACGTCCACTGGCAGTTCACTCCACACTTACATCAGCCTCTGAGGTGGAGAAGTTCCCCTTCAGGTTCCCATTGAATATTTCACCTTTCATCCTTAACCTATGACCTCTAGTTCAGGCCTCACAGGACCTGATGGGAAAATCCTGCACGCATTCACCCTATCTATACACCACATTATTTTTCCAAGTGAAAACAAATTGGTCTAAATTTATACAAATATAAAACACAAAATAATGGATTGCATAAATACACAAGTCAGTAGTTAATAGATGCACGTTTGGCAGCAATTACAACCTTGAGTCTGTGTGGATAGGTCTCTATTGGCTTAGCACATCTGGAACGCAATTTTTCCTCATTCTTCTTTACAAAACCGTTCAATCTCTGTCAGATTGTATGGGCTTCATGAGTGAACAGCCCTTTTCGAGCCCAGCCACAAATTCTCAATGGATTGAGAATTACGCCAAACATAGCATTTAGTCTGATGGCTAAAAAGCTCAATTTTGGTTTCATCAGACCATAGAACTTACTTCCTGTTGACTTCAGAGTCTCCCACAATGCCTTCAGGGAACTCTAGCCCAGATTTCACGTGAGTTTTATTTTTCCCTCAACATTGGCTGTCACTTTGTCACTCTCCCATAAAGCTGTGACTGGTAAAGCACCTGGGCAACAGTTGTATGCACTCTCTCTCCCATCTCAGCCACTGAAGCTTGTAACTCCTTCAGAGTTGTCATAGGTCTCTTGGTGGCCTCCCTCACTTGTCCCCTTCTTGCACAGTCACTCAATTTGTGAAGACTGCCTGCTGTTGGCAGATTTACAGCTGTGCCATATTCTTTCCATTTCTTGATGATTGACTTAACAAGGGATATTCAGTGACTGGAAATTTTCTCGTATCCAACTCCTGACACGTGCTTTTCAACAACATTTGCGCGGAGTTGCTTGGATTGTTCTTTTGTATTCATGGTGCAGTTTTTACCAGGAAGTTGACTCACCAGCAGTTGGACATTCCAGATACATGTGTATTTTTACTACAATCAGTGGAAACACCTTGACTGTACACAGGTCTCCAAAAACAGATTTCCATTTAACTAATTATGTGACTTCTAAAACCAATTGGCAGCTCCAGTGATGATTTGGTGTGTCATATTAAGGGGGGGGGGGTGAATACATATGCAATTATTTTGTGTTTTATATTTATAATTAATTTAGATCACTTTGTAGAGTTCTGTTTTTACATTGGCTCAAGAGTGTTTTTCTGTTGATCAGTGTCAAAAAAAGCCAAATTAAATCCACTATGATTCAATGTTGTAAAAAATACAAAACATGAAAACTTTGAAAGGGGGGAGGGGATGAATACTTTTTATAGGCACTGTATTTTACAAAGTATGATAATTTGCTTTTGAATCCTGTGGGAGTTCTAGGACATGACCTCTTCTCATCAATACCATCAGGGAGGAAGTACAGGAGACTGAAGACTCAATGTTTTAGGAACAGGTTATTTCCCCTCCGCTCTCAGATTTCTGAACCCTTGAACACTACCTCGCGAATTTGCTCTTTTCGTACTTATTTATTTACTTTTTATATATTTCTCATTGTAACTTTTTTATGTGCTGCACTGTACAGCTGCTTCAAAACGATAAATTTCATAGTATGGAAGTCGTGACAAGGCAATGGTTAAGATAATGTATTTGTGAGGATAGGTTAAAGATAGATAGTGTGCAATTAACTCAGGAAAGGAAAGTCTTGGAAGAGCATAGGACAGCCTTTGCACAGCACAGGACGAGAGTCAGAGTCAAGATAATCAAAGGATCCTTGGGTGATAATGACTACTGAGCAGTTCCTTTACCACTTCTAAAATATCACTGGCCTTCACCATGTAGATTCTACTGTTCATCAATACTTGTAATATTGCAGTGCTATTGGTGACTAATTATACAAATAAGGAATTTAAACAAGCACAAAGTTACCAACTGGTCAATATCTGTAACCAGCTTAACACCAGGCAGCATCTCTAGGAAGAGGTACAATCGACGTTTTGGGCCCAGACCCTTTGTCATCGGCCCGAAACGTCGACTGTACCTCTTCCTAGAGATGATGCCTGGCCTGCTACGTTCACCAGCAACTTTTATGTGTGTTGCCTGAAATTCCAGCGTCTGCAGATTTCCTCGTGTTTGCATCTGTAACCAGCTGGTCCATTTCTGTATAAAAATGACAAGCTTTAGAACAGTTTGACAACAAGGGCTGTGCTGCTGTTCTTGTGCACAACTAAATAAAGAATGATTGAGGAACAAGTGCAAGTTTTCAGAATCCAGTTAATCACTGACAACAACAATGTATGTCAGTGATGTTAAACCTGTTTCTGAGTTGCTACCCAGTGAAAAACTAAATTTTGCTCCAACACCATTTCATGCCATCCCTACACACATCATTGTCCACAGATACCACATTCACATCTAGATCAGTATCCACATGTGGCCTAACCAAAGTTCTGGATCCCTCCACTCTGGGTGTGTTTACCTCAGAACTTACTTTTGGCATGGCCCTTGCTGAAAGTCGGAGACCGGAAAGTAAATAACTGCGTGCCCTCTTCCTCTGTGTTGTCTGGCGCTGTCGCAGGGTTACCTGTGGAAGAGCAAAGGAAGCTTCGCATCAAGACTCGGCCCATGTGTGTCAAATCAGATCCTTCTGATAGGTGGGGGCTGGAAAGGCAATGCCTCAAAAAGGCAGCATCCATCATTAAGGACCCCATCACCCAGGACATGCCCTCTTCTTAATACAAGTATCCCCCACTTTTCAAAAGTTCACTTTAGCCACTTTGCTTTTACGAAAGATCTACATTAGTACCTGTTTTCACGAACCGAAAGAAATCCGAAGAGGATTTTCGCTTTTACAAAAAAAGGCGAAAAGCGAAAACAGCGTTCAGCGTCTGTTTTGCAGCGAGCCATTATAGAGGCAGCCCGAGCAGCGAGAGTCGCGCCGCCAAGCTCCTTCCCTGGGAACTACATTCAGTAACAAGCTGCCATAGCTTTGAACTGCGTGAGATTTTCACTACAATTGACAGTGCTGCAATGACTGTAGAAAGTAAGACTTTAATTTTGAAAGGGCACGTAGGTTTAGGGCAGGTTTGCAGGGTGTTTTGAGTGCTTACGAAGAACTATATGATAGAAAAATGCATGAACCTTCCAGTGTGCTCGCTGTCTTCCCGATTCTGGTAAGTGAAACTACACTGTACATGCATTATTTCTACTTTATGTAGGCTGTGTATTTATCATATCATTCCTGCTTTTACTATATGTTAGTGTTATTTTAGGTTTGCTGTGTTATTTGGTATGATTTGGTAGGTTATTTTTTGGGTCTGGGAACGTTCAAAATTTTTTCCCATATAAATTAATGGTAATTGGTTTTTCGCATTACGCCACTTTGGCTTATGAAAGGTTTCATAGGAATGCTCTACTTTCGGACAGCGGGGGAAACCTGTACTGACATCAGAGAGGAAGTAAAGGAGTCTGAAGACATACTCAATGATTTAGGAACAGCTTCTTCGCCTCTAAATGGACAATGAACCCATTAACACTACCTCACCACCTTCCCTCTCTTTTAAAACAATGTTTTTTTTGTTTTTATATACACCTCTTATTGAAATTTAGAGACCTTATTATGTATTTCACTGTACTGCTGCCCCAAAACAACAAATTTCACGACATATGCCGGTGATATTAAACCTGATTTCATTATCACTTCCACTACTCGATGTACAAACGTTTGTACTTTCAGAACGGTACCTTTCATTGTAGCTCAAGACACAATAACTGGTATTGGTTTTGGTTTATGTTTGTCATATTTTCCAAGACTGTGAAAAGCTTGTTTTGCCAACTGTTCATACAGATCACTGCATTTAGCTAGGATAAGCTAAAACAATAACAAGGCATAATATTTTTGCACTCGTTTTCTACAAATTATTTTTTTTTATGTTCCTTGTATAGATGTTTTAAAAAATATTTTCTGTACTGCTGCCACAAATCAACAGATATCAGTGATACAAAACCTGATTCTGATTCAGAATCTGGACCAACACAGAATCTGTTGTAGGAACTCAGCGAGTCAAGCAGCATCTGTGGGGGAAAGCAACTGTCGACATTTCGGGACTGGTGCAGGGCTTTGACTGGAAATATTAACAGTTCTTTCCCCCACTCCATCACCCACAGATGCTGCTTGACCTGCCAAAATCTACCCAGCAAATTGTGTGCTAGTCCTTTTAAAAAGCATGCTTTTTTAAAATTTCCTGTTATAGTGGGGGTAGAAGGGTAGGTTGGCAAGTTTGCAGACGACACAAAGGTTGGTGGTGTTGTAGATAGTGTACAGGATTGTCAAAGTTTGCAGAGAGACATTGATCGGATGCAGAAGTGGGCTGAGAAGTGGCAGATGGAGTTCAACCCGGAGAAGTGTGAGGTGGTACACTTTGGAAGGACAACTCCAAGGCAGAGTACAAAGTAAATGGTAGGATACTTGGTAGTGTGGAGGAACAGAGGGATCTGGGGGTACATGTCCACAGATCCCCGAAAGTTGCCTCACAGGTAGATAGGGTAGTTAAGAAAGCTTATGGGGTGTTAGCTTTCATAAGTCTAGGGATAGAGTTTAAGAGTCACGAGGTAATAATGCATCTCTATAAAACTCTGGTTAGGCCACACTTGGAGTACTGTGTCGAGTTCTGGTCGCCTCACTATAGGAAGGATGTGGAAGCATTGGAAAGGGTACAGAGGAGATTTACCAGGATGCTGCCTGGTTTAGAGAGTATGGATTAGAATCAGAGATTAAAGGAGCTAGGGCTTTACTCTTTGGAGAGAAGGAGGATGAGAGGAGATATGATAGAGGTATACAAGATATTAAGAGGAATAGACAGAGTGGACAGCCAGCACCTCTTCCCCAGGGCACCACTGCTCAATACAAGAGGACATGGCTTTAAGGTAAGGGGTGGGAAGTTCAAGGGGAATATTAGAGGAAGGTTTTTTACTCAGAGAGTGGTTGGTGCGTGGAATGCACTGCCTGAGTCAGTGGTGGAGGCAGATACACTAGTGAAATTTAAGAGAGTACTGGACAGGTATATGGAGGAATTTAAGGTGGGGGGGTTATATGGGAGGCAGGGTTTAAGGGTCAGCACAACATTGTGGGCCAAAAGGCCTGTACTGTGCTGTACTATTCTATGCTCAGTTGCTGAAGACTTGATTCTAGGCTCAGTTCCCACAATGCTGGGTACCTGCCTCAGAAAGTAGATGGAAAGTATTGAATGTGTTAAGAACAAGCATGGGGACAGAGCTGTGCATCAGAAGATGGTTCAGCCTCTCAGGGGATGGGGTGGGAACTACAGCAAATATTGGAAGTGGTGGTAGTTACAATTTTGTGAGATGACCGGCCTTGCCAATATTTATTTAATGAAACTCAAAGATGGTCCATGAGTTGAACACATGACTTACAAGAGCTATGTGTCAAGAGCATCCAGTGAGAACATGAGCAAGTGCCTGTAGATAAGGATGCTTAAACAGAACAGAAATTAAAAGGAATAAATAGGCAGAGACTGGTCAGAGTTCGGATCTGGCCCAATAAAACATAGGAGCAGAATTAGGTCATTTGGAGAATTGAGTCTGCTCTGTCATTTGATCAAGGCTGATTTATTTTAATGCTAGGAGTATTGCGGGGAAGGTGGATGAGTTGAGGGCGTGTATTGACACGTGGAATTATGATGTTATAGCAATTAGTGAAACTTGGCTACAGGAGGGGCAGGACTGGCAGCTTAATATTCCAGGGTTCCAATGTTTCAGATGTGATCGAGGCAGAGGAATGAAAGGTGGGGGAGTAGCATTGCTTGTTAGGGGAAAATATTACAGCAGTGCTCAGGCAGGACAGATTAGAGGGCTTGTCTACTGAGTCCTTATGGGTGGAGCTGAGAAACAGGAAAGGTACGGCCACATTAGTGGGATTGTATTACAGACCACCCAATAGTCAACGAGACTTGGAAGAGCAAATCTGCAGAGAGATAGCAGGCAACTGCAGGAAACATAAAGTTGTGGTGGTAGGGGATTTTAATTTTCCATACATTGATTGGGACTCCCATACTGTTAGGGGTCTAGATGGTTTCGAGTTCGTAAAATGTGTTCAGAAAAGTTTTCTAAATCAATATATAGGGGGACCAACTAGAGGGGATGCAATATTGGATCTCCTGTTAGGAAACGAGTTAGGGCAAGTGACGGAAGTCTGTGTAGGGGAGCACTTTGGTTCCAGTGATCATAACACCATTAGTTTCAATTTGATCATGGACAAGGATAGATCTAGTCCTAGGGTTGAGGTTCTGAACTGGAAGAAGGCCAAATTTGAAGAAATGAGAAAGGATCTAAAAAGCGTGGATTGGGACAGTTTGTTCTCTGGCAAAGTTGTGACTGGTAGGTGGGAAGCCTTCAAAGGGGAAATTTTGAGAGTGCAGAGTTTGTATCTTCCTGTCAGGATTAAACGCAAATTGAATAGGAATAAGGAACCTTGGTTCTCAAGGGATATTGCAACTCTGATAAAGAAGAAGAGGGAGTTGTATGAAATGTATAGGAAACAGGGAGTAAATCAGGTTCTTGAGGAGTATAAGAAGTGCAAGAAAATACTTAAGAAAGTAATCAGGAGGGCTAAAAGAAGACATGAGGTTGCCTTGGCAGTCAAAGTGAAGGATAATCCAAAGAGCTTTTACAAGTATATTAAGAGCAAAAGGATTGTAAGGGATAAAATTGGTCCTCTTGAAGATCAGAGTGGTCGGCTATGTGCAGAACCAAAGGAAATGGGGGAGATCTTAAATAGGTTTTTTGCGTATGTATTTACTAAGGAAACTGGCATGAAGTCTATGGAATTGAGGAAATCAAGTAGTGAGATCATGGAAACTGTACAGATTGAAAAGGAGGAGGTGCTTGCTGTCTTGAGGAAAATTAAAGTGGATAAATCCCCGGGACCTGACAGAGTGTTCCCTCGGACCTTGAAGGAGACTAGTGTTGAAATTGCGGGGGCCCTGGCAGAAATATTTAAAATGTCGCTGTGAGGTGCCGGAGGATTGGAGAGTGGCTCATGTTGTTCCGTTGTTTAAAAAAGGATCGAAAAGTAATCCGGGAAATTATAGGCTGGTGAGTTTAACGTCGGTAGTAGGTAAGTTATTGGAGGGAGTACTAAGAGACAGAATCTACAAGCATTTGGATAGACAGGGACTTATTAGGGAGAGTCAACATGGCTTTGTGCGCGGTAGGTCATGTTTGACCAATCTATTGGAGTTTTTCGAGGAGGTTATCAGGAAAGTGGATGAAGGGAAGGCAGTGGATATTGTCCACATGGATTTCAGTAAGGCCTTTGACAAGGTCCCGCATGGGAGGTTAGTTAGGAAAATTCAGTCGCTAGGTATACATGGAGAGGTGGTAAATTGGATTAGACATTGGCTCAATGGAAGAAGGCAAAGAGTGGTGGTAGAGAATTGCTTCTCTGAGTGGAGGCCTGTGACTAGTGGTATGCCACAGGGATCAGTGCTGGGTCCATTGTTATTTGTCATCTATATCAATGATCTGGATGATAATGTGGTAAATTGGATCAGCAAATTTGCTGATGATACAAAGACTGGAGGTGTAGTAGACAGTGAGGAAGGTTTTCAGAGCCTGCAGAGGGACTTGGACCAGCTGGAAAAATGGGCTGAAAAATGGCAAATGGAGTTTAATACAGACAAGTGTGAGGTATTGCACGTTGGAAGGACAAACCAAGGCAGAACATACAGGGCTAATGGTAAGGCACTGAGGAGTGTAGTAGAACAGAGGGATCTGGGAATACAGATACAAAATTCCCTAAAAGTGGCGTCACAAGTAGATAGGGTCGTAAAGAGAGCTTTTGGTACATTGGCCTTTACTAATCAAAGTATTGAGTATAAGAGCTGGAATGTTATGATGAGGTTGTATAAGGCATTGGTGAGGCCAAATCTGGAGTATTGTGTTCAGTTTTGGTCACCAAAATACAGGAAGTATATAAATAAGGTTGAAAGAGTGCAGAGAAGGTTTACAAGGATGTTGCCAGGACTTGAGAAACTCAGTTACAGAGAAAGGTTGAATAGGTTAGGGCTTTATTCCCTGGAGTGTAGAAGAATGAGGGGAGATTTGATAGGGGTATATAAAATTATGATGGGTATAGATAGAGTGAATGCAAGCAGGCTTTTTCCACTGAGGCAAGGGGAGAATAAAACCAGAGGACATGGGTTAAGGGTGACGGGGGAAAAATTTAAAGGGAACATTGGGGGGGGGCTTCTTCACACAGAGAGTGGTGGGAGTATGGAATGAGCTGCCAGGTGAGGTGGTAAATGCGGGTTCTTTTTTAACATTTAAGAATAAATTGGACAGATACATGGATGGGAGGTGTGTGGAGGGATATGGTCCATGTGCAGGTCGGTGGGACTAGGCAGAAAATGGTTCGGCACAGCCAAGGAGGGCCAAAAGGCCTGTTTCTGTGCTGTAGTTTCTATGGTTTCTATTATCCCTCTAAATCCCTTCTCTCCTTTCTCCCTGTAACCACTAGTACTAATCAAGAACCCATCAACTTTCACTTTAAATATTCCCAATGGCTTGGCCTCCATCGCTTTCTGTGGCAACGAATTCCACAGGTTCCCCACCCTTTGGCAAAAGTCATTCTTCCTCATCCCTCTTCTAAAGGGATGTCCTTTTATCTTGATGTTGTGCCCGCTGGCCCTAAACTCTCCATATTCACTCTAGCTAGGCCTTTCAATATTCGATGGGTTTCAATGAGACCACCCCCCTCCACAAGCCCAGAGTCATCGAACGCTCCCCATACTTTAACCCTTTCATTCCTCAATTATTCTTATAAACCTCCTTAGGACCTTCTCCAATGCCAGCACATCCTTTCTTAGACATGGGACCCAAAACTGCTCCCAGTATTCCAAATGCCTTACAAAGCCTCAGAATTAAAGCCTTGCTCATATACTCTAGTCCAGCAGTCCCCAACCACCGGGCCGCGAGGAAACAATATGATTTGGCGATATGAGTCAGCTGCACCTTTCTTCATTCCCTGTCACGCACTGTTGAGCTTGAATGCATGCGAGGTCATTACCCGCGTGTCATCCATGTCAGCGCGGGAAGGAGATCAACTGCTCGAGCTTGCAAGTGATGGTGGGCTGAAAAGTATGTTTGACATAACATCTCTGCGGCATTCTGGATCAAAGTCAAGGCTAAATATCCTGAGATAGTCAGGAAAGCACTGAAAACGTTGCTTCCATTTCCAACATCATATCCCTGCAATGAATGCAATGAAAACTAAATTGCAGAATAAACTGAACATAAGGAACCCCCTTCGAGTATCACTGTCTCCCGTCACCTTTCAATGGGACCGTCTTGCTGCAGGAAAATAAGGCCAGGGCTCCCACTGATTTAGCGATATTGGTGTGTTGCAATGATTTTATATGTTCATATGGGAAAATATGTGCTGTGTGTTTAATATCCAAACGTTACTTAAAATGTTATGATGCTATTGACTCACATAACCATCTAACAATTACAGCACGGAAACAGGCCATCTCTGCTCTTCTAGTCCGTGCCGAACGCTACTCTCACCTAGTCCCACCGACCTGCACTCAGCCCATAATCCTCCATTCCTTTCCTGTCCATATACCTATCCAATTTTTCTTTAAATGATAATATTGAATCTGCCTCTACCATTTCTACTGGAAGTTCGTTCAACACTTACTTCAAGCTCCCCTGTCCTCCCCTGATAATTGACTTATCACTATATTCATGCGAGGAAAATATGCGCTGTGTGTTTAATATTAAATTCGTTAGATAAACCCTTTTAGAAACGAAATTGAGTGTATTAGCCATTTTTCACCTATATTCCAGTTGAGATTAACCCCCCCCCCACAGAACAGAATCCCCAAAAACGATTTGTAGAAAAAAATCGGCACGTATACACATGTGCACTGGTGCCCGCGCAAGGCTTCATGGTCATTGACGTCTTCTTTGGGTAAACCCAACGTATTTGACTGCTACTCTTGTCCGTTGGCAACCCTAACACCACCACCACCACCCCCCCACCCCCGGTCGGCCGGTCCGCAGTGCCAAAAAGGTTGGGGACCCCTGCTCTAGTCCTCTTAGAATGAATGCTGACGTTGCATTTGCCTTCCTCGCTATCGATTCAACCTGCAAGTTAACCTTCAGGGAATCCTGCCCGAGAACTCCCAAATAAATGGACTCTTTCTGTGCGATAGTAAACCCATGACTGAACTACACATACAGAGCTACTGGTGCAGGTCACGGAGAGCCTTTGAACAGCAAAAGCTTTGCACTGCCTCGCTTACCACCTTGAGGTTCTTGGTTGAAGCTTGGACAGTCACTGGTGTACACCTGAGTGGCCTCTTCCTCCGTGTTGGCAGCTATGGAACGGAGAAAGAACAGTGAGCGTTATTGATCATTCAGCAGAGCAGCTACAGCCGGGACACTGAGGAACTTGGCAGAGCTTGGGGTGATGATCGCTCTGCCTGAGGCCACAAGAGTTGTGAACACAGCCCGAGTCTATCTTGGAAACCAACGTCCTTCTGCTGACTCCATCTACACTACCAGCTGCCTCGGGAACGCAGACAGCACCATCAAAAACTTTTCCCACCCCTTATCCACACTTCCATTGGGCAGAAGATACAAAAGCTTGACAGAATGCACCACCAGGCACAGGGACAACTCCATATTTTAAATTACTCTTCAATGGGCCTTTTGTACAATAAAGAGCTGCTGATCAGTCAGTCTACATCGTCATGGCTTTTGCACCTTATTTGACGACCTGCACTGTTGCTGTAACTGAATCAATATATTTAAGTCAATTGCTTCTCCTCTTGTACTACCTTCATGTACTTACATGTGGAACGACCTGGCTGAGTGGTTCACAGAGCTTCTCACTGTACAATATTAAACCAATTGCCAGAGGAGAGAACCCTTGAATTTACAATATCAAATTCATCATCATTATGTGCTGTACGGTATGGCATAAGTGATCATGCTCTCATGACCATGATTGCTCTTGACAAATTTTTCTACAGAAATGGTTTGCCATTGCCTTCTTCTGAGCAGTGCCTTTACACAACGGGTGACTCCAGCCATTATCAGTACTCTTCAGAGATTGCCTGCCCGGCGTCAGTGGCCACATAACCAGGACTCTGATATGCACCACCTGCTCTCATGGCTTTATGTGACCCTAAATGGAGGAAGTGGTGGGAGAGAGGGGGCGGTGGTGGTAAGCAGGTGCCACACCTTGCCCAAGGGTGAGCCGCAGGCTAGCAGAGGGAAGGAGCACCTCACACCTCCTTGGGTTGAGACGCATCTCCACCCTACCACTCACCACAATCATAATGATCTATCAATAACAGTTACTCAACTATTCCACAATTTACGGAATAGTTCGATATCTTGCCTTTCTGAATTTGAAGCGCACACCAGCAGTGGCAAGTGCTTCAATTCCTTGTGGAAGATGATTCCGGGATCAACTTTGTTCTCCATATACACTCACGTGTATTAGGCGAGCTGGCACGATAGGCAACAAAAAAAACAACTTTCAACAATTATCAATAAAGATTTATATTAAAATAAAGTTAGAAGTACAGATGTGGAATAAATGTGGAATGCACAAATACCAGCATATATTTACAAAATAAACAGTATTATAAAAAGTGGCAGTGACATTCAGTAAGATCATAGCTCCACTTATCAAATTTCCATCCCACCATAAGCCCGAGGTAATAAAATGATCAAGATTTAAAATTAATTACTATCAAAGCACTCTGCTACAGTTTACGAAGGAGAGCCATCACCCTTGCATCAGTGAGACTTAAATCAGGGAATGTGGATATTACATTACCACTGGATCAGTGAGACAAACTCCAGACACTTCCCAATAAGCTGTAATAGATTTACAATAGCATTAAGTTTTTCCTTTTAGGCATTATTTCCTGTCACGAGGCCTTAGTGAGTCCAACAAGGCCCAGACTTGCCCACATTAGTTAACACTTCCACAGCCAAGTAACCAGAGGCTGCATGCCTAACTGAGGTAATAAGTTAGAAGCAAAAGCCTTGTTAATGGTTCTTCATCCCATCCAATAAAACCTCAAGACATAGAAGAAGAATTAGTCCATAAAGATTTAGCTTCCTTCTCAACCCCACGCTCCAGCCTTTTCCCTGTACCCTTTGATGCCCTTACTAATCAAGAACCTATCAACCTCCACTTTAAATTTACCCAATGACATGACCTGCACAGCTTTTGTGGCAGTGAATTCCAGATACACCACCCTCTGGTTGAAGAATTTCCTCATCTCCATTCTAAAGGGACGTCCTTCTATTCTGAGGTAACACTCTCTTGTTGTAGACTCAACCAATATTGGAATCATGCTTTCCATGTCCACACTATTTAGATCTTTCATTTATGTGATAGGTTTCATTGAGATGCCATTCCACGCGCTCCCCCTCCCCCCCATTCTTCTAAACTAAAGGAAGTACAGGCCCAGAGCCGTCAAATGTTCCTCAAATATTAACCCTTTCATTCCTGGGATAATTCTTGTGAACCTCCTCTGGACCCTCTCCAATGTCAACACATCTTTTCTTAGATAGGGGGACTAAAATTGCTCACAATATTCCCAAGTTTGGTCTGAACAATGCCTTATTAAAGACTCAGCATCAAATCCTTGCTCTTATATTCTAGTTCTCTCAAAATGACTGCTAACATCACATTTGCCTTCCTTACCACCGACTCAACCTACAAGTTAATCTTTAGAGAATCCTACACAAGAACTCCCAAGTCCCTTTGCACCTCGGACTTCTGAATTTCCTCCCAGTCAGAAATTGTCTACACCTTTATTCCTTCTACCAAAGTGTATGACCATACACTTCCCTACACTATATTCCATCTACCACATCTTTGCCCATTTTCCCAATCTATCAAGATCTCTGCAGACCCCGCTTTCTAAAGACTACCTGCCCCTCAACCTATCGTCTGCACGCTTAGCCATGAAGCCATCAATTCTGTCATCTAAATCACTGACAAAAAAATGTGAAGAGGTTCCAACACTCACTCCAGTGGAACACCACTGATCACTGGCAACGTGGTCACACCAATGCCTTATAAAGCTGCAGCACTGTATACTTGCTCTGGAAATGAATGCTCTGGGAAAAGCAATTCCTCCTCATCAACTACCATGGGATGAATTCTGGGAGCCTTTGCTCTGCTGAAAATGACTAATTTGACCATGGCTAGGAACTGAGTGCCTCTGCTTCATGCAGTTTAGTTACATATCAGCAGCGTGCTCATCAATGGGCCAGAGTAAAGGCCAGCCGGCAAGTGACAGCTCTGAGAGAATGCTACACTGCCAGAGGAGATGTTGCCGGGATGAGATTTGAAAAGGGGGTCTCTGGAGTGGATGTAAAGCATGTCCTGATGTATGGCTTTGAATGGCAAGGTAGGAAAGCAGCTGATTTTCTGCTGAAGTTTCTAGGACTGGAGTGAAGAAACGTCTTTGAACACAGCGTAGCTGTGGGTGCTATGTTGGCATAGAAGTGTAACCGTACTCACAGGCTGACCCCAGCCTCAGGCACTCCACTGGTCTAGGTCGACCTAGAATATTGTGTCCTCGCCATCTACCTGACACGCAAGCCTGGGCAGTACGGCATGGAGAGCGAGTTGCTGCCCGTGTAGCAGGTTCCCTTCTACACGCAGCCGATGAATCAAAAGGAATGGCAGAGACCGATATACTTTGGCACCAGTGGCATCACAGGAGTTGCCAGTCAGCATTGAACTTAACGTTGGACTGTCTGAGGGATTCCAGTTCTGGATTTTTCCCTTGTGGTTTACTCCCGAAGACTTCCCCATGAGTGGGTACCGCCACAAGGCAGTGGAGGTTTCAGATCAGAGTTTTCCTTCTCCTAAATGAGCGCCAACCACAGCTGACAAGCTCCATCTACCCAAAGCGACTGGTTTTAAGGTGTCAGTAGCCCACTTTTCCCCCATTCAATAAAAACAGTTCCACGTGTGAAGAACAGGAGCTGGACTTGATTGTCAGAAACTGTTTGAGGTGCACGCCATTGGGAACATTTAATAGGTAGTGGGAGCTTATCTTCACATTCCTCCGGCAACGACAACGTTAAGGAACCCCCAGCACTATCCTGGGACTGTGTCAGTCATTGGTGCAAATAGCACATTTTACTGTATGTTTAGATATTTTACAGAACACTACGGCACAGTACAGGCTCTTTGGCCGACAATGCTGTGCCACCCTTTTAACTGACTCTAAACTCAATCTAACCTGTCCCTGCCACATCTTCCTCCATTTCTCTCATCATCCATATGCCTATCTCAGAGTCTCTTAAATGTCTGTAATGTATCTGCCTCTATCACCCTCAGCAGGGCATTCCAGGAAACCAGCACACTCTATGTTAAAACTGACTTCTGGCTCTCCCCTATATTTTCCTCAATCACCTTACAATTATGCTCCCCTTTCACTGGCCATTTCCACCTCAGGAAATAGTCTCTGGGTGCCCACTCAATTACCTTGCACACCTCTACCAGGTCACCTCTCAGCCTCTGAGGTTTTGAAGTAAATGTGACAAATAAAGTAAACCTAATCTACACGATTCAAGGAACATCCTTGAATAGCTCAGCAGTTCTAGGCTTTTCCCTGGCCCTCTGCTTTCTCTTTATAAACACTTGCCTCCGAAGGCAATTGCAGTGTGAGGGGTTTTTTTCACTCCAGAGTTGCACAAACACAGAATAAATGGAAAACAGAATGATAAGAAAGAACTAACCATCAGTCACAGGGTTCTCTTTTTCTGGTGTTTCATCCTGTGTGTTTGGAACCATCAGGACAAAACACTGAGTTGGTTGCACAGCATAAAACTCGCTTGTATCTGGAGAAAGATATAAAGCATCACTCATGACAATAAGAACATAAGAAATAGGAGCGGGAGTAGACCACCTGGCCTGCTCTTCATCCAAGTCACAATAGTAGACAAACATAATCTGCCTAAACTAATAACACAGATACAATTGTACTTCTTCTTGTTAATAGTGAGTACACCATTTAAACAATCACAGCCTAGGTTCAAAAAAGTACATGAAGCTCTGGAATAATATCTTGTACAAAAGCTATTTGGAGTCAGGTGTTCAAATCAATGCGATGAATGTGGGTTGTCGAGGTGCCCTGCCCTATAAAAAAGACAAAGTCAGGTTACTGACAGAGACTGGTCTTCTTAAGAAAGATCTATTTATGTGCACCATGCCCCAATCTAAACAACTTTTGGAGGACCTTAGAAGAAGAATTGTAGAGATACATGATGCTGCAAATATGGTTATATGGTTATATGGAAAAGGCTGCAAAAGCACTTCTAAAGACCTGAGTGTTCATCAGTCCACAGTAAGAGAAATTGTCTACAAATGCAGGAAATTCAGTACTGTTGCTACTCTCCCTAGGAGTGGGAGTCCTGCAAAAATCACACCAACAGCACAATGTGCAATGCTGAAAAAGGTGAAAAAGAACCCAAGAGTAACAGCAAAAGACCTGCAGAAATCTCTAGAACTTGCTAAAGTCTCTGTTTATGTGTCCACTGTAAGGAAGACCCTGAACAAGAGTGGTGTTCATGGAAGGTCACCACTGATCTCCAAAATAAATAAATAACTGCATCTCTCAAGTTTGCAAAAGTCCACCTGGATGTTCCACAACACTTCTGGGACAATGTTCTGTGGACAGATGAGACAAAGGTTAAACATTTTCTCAAAATGCACACTGCTATGTTCGGCGGAAAAGGGGCACTGCACACCAACACCTCATCCCAATTGTGAAGCATGGTGGAAGGAGCATCATGGTTTGGGGCTGCAGTGCTGCCTCTGGGCCTGGACAGCCTGTAATCATTAAGGGAACAATAACTTCAAAATAGTATCAGACACTTTATAGGAGAACGTCAGGGTAGCAGTCCATCACTTGAAGCTTCATAGAAGTTGGATGACGCAACAAGACAATAATCTGAAACACAACAGTAAATCAACAACAGAATGGTTTAAGAAGAAGAAAAACTGTGTTCTGGAATGGCTGTCATAATTCAGACCTTAACCCAACTGAATCCTGTGGCATGACCTGAAGGTAAGGTTCATGTAAGGTATCCAGAAATATTGATTTTGT